>NC_142775.1:28152852-28774102 GCF_988280905.1 Pimephales promelas | reverse complement strand
TATATATTATATTATTTTTGATATTATTAATATCTAAATATTATTAGATATTATTAATTAGATATTATCCACTGCACCATTCACTACCCACGTCATGGCTATGGCAGTATGAATGGAAACCGAGGATAGCACAGATATTGCGCCATTGACTGGCGACACCGGGACAGCCACTTATTTAAAATTGGCATTTCTGTGAAATAAAAAATCTTTGGAGACTTTTGGGATATTGTAAGTACACAACTGCAGGCAATATATCACACTGTGCAATTGATTTTTGGATATTTTATTACAAATTTCTTACATATTTTACTTTTAAGTTCTTTCCATCTATCAATTTATTACTATCACATTTAACATTTTTCATGAGGTTAACTATACCCTACTTGGTCAGTCTGCAGAAAAAACAATCGACATGCTTGTTTGCGGCCCCTTTAAATAAAGTTATAAAAAAGACCAAGCATTCGATCTACGTCAGAGCGTCCACGACTTCATTGGCAGGGTTGCGCGAGCGAATTTTGCCGATGTGAGCGCACAATTAGACTCCCGGCATGCAGTGCAGTGTCTGGCTCATAAAACTGCATAGTAAGTGCATGGGACCCCGTCACATGTTTTATTTAGCAAGCTTACTGTGTCATCCATGCCAAAGCAGGGGTCAGCATAGATCAGGAGGCTGTGTGTGAGTTCAGTGAGGTGTGAAGAGACTGACACTCCACTGACACACTGTTCTGGGGTCAAGCTTCAGCTCGAGATCATTCAGAAGAGTGACTTCCTCCTGCCAAAGTCTGTCTATATATGTATGTATCTATCTGTCTGTCGGTTCACTCTATCCGTCTGTTTGTCTCATTTGGTCTTTGGTTCAAAAAAGTAAATGATCTGTATTTTTATTAAAAGCTGGATTGTAACTGAGTATACAGTATTAATGATGTACAACTATTGGTATGAGTCTACAGTTAGTGTTTTGTAAAGCAAACCTTGTGTTTTTCTGGGATTGCTTTGAGCAGGGTGGTGCTGGTACAGCGGATGGGTTGAGAGAAGAATGCTTCCTGTGAAGAGTAGAGCTATTTCAGCTGGCCTCCATGTGTCTGCTCACTACTGGGCCATCCCTATTGAGCCGACCCCACCCACCTCATGCATATTCATGTAGTGCATGCAGCAGGGTGTGGTCTTTCAAACACAAAGCCTCATGCAGGGCACTTATACAGTAGATGCCAGCTACTCTTTAATTACAAACCTTCAGTCACTAGACATTTAATCATTTAGATTATTTACTTTTATTAAGCTGATCTGGTATAGAACAAAATTGATGAAAATAATTTGAATTTGATTGCGTATACAAGGCAATGATGGTATTTTAATAACACAGATGGCAGACAGTGCCTTGATGTGCACTATCAGAAAAAAAGGTACAAAAGCTGTCCCTGAGGCTGTACCTTTTCAAAAGGAACACTTTTGTACTCAAAGGCTGCATTTTGGTACCTTATTGGTACATATTAACACCTAAAATGTACTTATTAGCACGTACAGTGTACATATTTTCACCTAAAATGCACCTATTAGCACCTAAAATGTACATATTAACACCTAAAATGTACTTATTAGCATATACAATGTACATATTAGCACCTAAAATTTAAATATGAACACCTAAAATGTACTTATTAGCATATAAAATGTACATATTAGCACATAAAATGTACATATTAACACCTAAAATGTACATATTCGCACCTAAAAATGTACATATTAACACCTAAAATGTACATATTAGCACCTAAAATGTACATGTTAACACCTAAAATGTACATATTAGCACCTAAAATGGACAAAAGTTTACCTTTTGAAAAGGTACAGCCCCAGTGACAGCTTTTGTACCTTTTTTTCTGAGAGTGTGATGATGTCTCGTAGTCATTCCAAAATATATTTGCTAATATGTGTATAATAAAAAATGATCTTTGCTTGAATAAACAATCTTTTGTTTAAATACGGTCCTAAAATGATACTGCATAGTTTTATATTTAAACAGAATTTTTTTTCCGACCTTTTTTTGCTGCATCAGTCAGCGGCCCTGCCATCGGTGAAAACGTCACATTAGGAAAACATTGATTGTGCACTTTATAACTCTGGATCAATGGCTTTAGCAGATGGTTTCACATGCACACACACGTTTAGGGGAGTGTGTTGGATCCATAGACTGTAAGGTTGGATCTCATGTAAGTGCATTGATGTTGTCTGTCAGGAATAAATATGCCATTTCTCATGCAAGTCATGCAAACTTAAATGAAGATGAATTACTAATGCTTAATCACTTTGTACATAATGTTTATGAGGAAGTCTTGCTGCTGAGGAAGACAGATAAACTTTCATGGACAATGGACAGTTCCGCTAAACAAGTGGTATCTTATAGTGATAGCATACTGGAACACAAATAATAACTCCAGGAAATTCCATTTATTTATCCTACAATAGGGCATCATTTTGTTTCAAACTGACAGCACTGGTTGTTTTTTTTTCTCATTTTTTTATTGATAATCTCATCATCAGGATTCCCAGTTCTCCCAGGGATGGTCCATTGTTTAGCAACCAGAGGTGATGTTCCCGTTGTCTGGCACACTGTCAACACTGACATCTATTGTCCTGTCTGAACGCCTGTAATGTGCTAATGGCGCTATGACAAGCTGACTCCCTGCCACACATGTGTCAATTTGCTGAGCACAGCAGGACACTACCTGGGGCACATAGCTGATCAGAAATGTTAAATACACTCTTATTTTCACAAAAAATATGACAATTTGTTTGCAGTCAGCATGCACTGAGTACAAAATGTCAGCAGTTATGATAGATTGCATCAGATTTTAAATGTAGCTGTAGAAAACCCTTGTTCAGTAGCCGTCATGCTGCTCAGTCCTCATATCCCTATAATTGTGTTACATATTGTCTGACATAAGAGAGTTCACAGCCACACAACAGCAGAGCACAATAAGATGAGGCATATGTTGCTTTGAGAATCATTATCTGACCAAAATTGTCTCATTTTATGAAACCAGCTCAAGTTATAATTATATTAGTTCAAACATTTGGGTTTTAATATTTTTTTAAAGAAACCAAGGCTGCACTTATTTGATTAAAAATACAGTATAATCAGAGTAATGTTGTAAAATATTAATACTTAAAATATTTTCTTAAAAGCTTTTCTATTTTGAATTTGTTTTCAAAATATATTTTTTTCCCTTTAATTGCAAAGCTGAATTTTCACCATCATTACTCCAGTCTTCAGTGTCATACTTTAGAAATTATTCTAATATGTTGATTTGCTGTTCAAGAAAAATTATCAATGTTGAAAACTGTGGTGCTACTTAATATTTCAAATTTCAAATTATTATTATTAAATATATATATATATATATATATATATATATATATATATGTGTGTGTGTGTGTGTGTGTGTTTATATATATATGTGTGTGTGTGTTTATATATATATATATATATATATATATATATATATATTGTATCATTAAAATGTCTTCTCTGTCACTTTTGACCAATTTAATGCATCCAATCCATATAAAAGTGTTAATTTATTTTAAAACAAAAAAAGTTGGCCCCAAACTTTCAAACGTGGTGCAAATTCAGGATTATTATAGTTTTGCAATAAAAAACATTTTATTTTTAGCTTTTCTTTATTTAAATTTTATTTTTGAAAGATTTCCCTGTATGACTGTCACCTTCAGTGTAGTTTTAGTTTTTTTTTTCACTGTTTTTGAGTTTATTTATTTGATTTGAATTGTATTATTTTTGTGCTGCTCAAGTTCAATAATATAAATAAAGTAGTGGCTTTAAATTTCTTAGGGTTTTATCGCCTTATGCCATTTACACAATATATTTTTTTCAGTAGTTTTAGAGTCATAAAAATCGGTTTTACTTTATTTTTTATTTTTTAATATTAGATTTGATATTTGATCTATTAATGAAAATATTTGAATTGTGTTTTTTTTTTTCATAGTTTTTTAGTGGTGACATTCATTTAAGTGCATAATCTTTTAAGAGACCTCATGGGCCATTGTTTGAATACATAGGGTCTTAGACACCCATACACTCGACTCGTACCAACCTAAGGGGCCATTTTTCTGGTCATCCCCACGTAATGATGGCCCTACCTCTTACCACATCCTGTGAATGTTTTATTTAGAAACATTTATTGTAATTTTAAACCTCCCACTTCGCATGTACTGAGTGTTGTTTCAACCTCCAGGCTCTTTGCCCTGGAGCCAGCATCTCATGGAAAGGCATTTGTGGAATTTGTCTCAACAGGAATGTTTCAATTAAACATCCTTGACTTCTTTACTGGATGTTTGCGGATGAATCATATGGCTGGAGCTCATGTATTTTGTGCACAAACTTTGACCCAAAGTGCATCTGGTGTCCTTCTGTGTTGAGAAATGACCCATAGAGAGCAGATTCCTGGTCTGGTCATAAAGATGAGGCGTCACACAACGATAATGTAAACTTTGAGACACATTAACACAGCTATGATGCAACAATGACCTCATTAGACATGAATGAATCAAAGTCATAGCGCCCCCTAGAAATAAACTCACAATGCCTCACACCCGAAACTCTTAATTTGATAAACAGAGCCTCAGGTGGTACTAAACATGGGTTTTGTGTCTCGTATCTCCATATAGATCATTAGCTCAGATGGGGGCAGAGATTCTGCCAAAGTGCTGTTTCCTTTCTGTCATGTCTGATCAATGAATCTCATCTGTCTGGAGACAGGCCTGACGAGCCACAGTGATAACATCATTATTGTATGACATCATTAAATCTTAGTGGCACTTTTTGCTAATGGATTTGTCATCGATCTCAATTATACAACATGTTTTTACGTTGCTTTAACGCATCAAAATAAGTTAAGCAATTTCAATTTAAAAACAAACAAACTGTTTTTATGTTATAAAAGATTCAACTATTTTTTTTTTTTCATTTTTTCAGTAAGTTTAATTAAATTTCAGTTGGAATTACTTAAAAATCCTAGGTGATCCAACTTAATTTTATTTGCTTGTTTTTTTTATTTATTTATTTATCTATTTATTTATTACAGTGAATGTTTACTGATCTGCTCAGAAATGATATCTCTGCTAATATAATTTGAACATTTATTTGGACCTTTACTTAAAGATTTGTGTGGGATGTGTGTTCAACAACAAAGTAAACTTTAGTGGTGGGTTGCATCAGTGAATAATGAATGACAGTGCATTACACCATATACACATGCTTGTTGTCTGTATGATTCAGCAAACAAATCTCAAGAAATCATCAGTGTCAGTTAAGTCGATTAAAGAGAACTGGTTCAAATGCAATGTGCAATGAAGACGTCAGCCTTGTGATTCAGCATAATGCAGCGTGCCCGAGGATTTCTGAGGACAAGTCGTGGAGGAAGTGCTCTGGACAATGAAAGTGAGAGGATCACTGTGAAGATGTCATGGGGGGTATGGTTTCAGGAATGTGAAACAACTTGGCAGAAAGATCGAGCAGGCCCAGACAAATTAGTAAAACAAGCTTCAGGCCCACATGTGTACTCCTTTGAAATGAGCCCTGTCTTGTGCACTGTTGCTTAATAGCAGCATAAATCACAGATAATTTCTTCTTACTCTGGATTTCTAAAGTGTTGTTCAGGAAAGCATATTTAGTTGGTGTACTCCCACTTTCTGGTTAATCTGAGAGCACTAAAATGAATGTCCCAGTTGCTCCTCTGATGACAGCCCTTTATAGTTTGTGTTGATAATGACATGGTTGTGTGTTTTTGTGTGTTGAAGGTGATATCTCTGGATCAGGGTGAGGTGAACAGGCTCAAGGTTTTCCCCATGCATCCCACCAGCATCAGTGGAGTGGACGACATGTCCACTCTGGCCGAGTTACATGAGGCCGCCATCATGCACAACCTCTTTCTTCGCTACCAGAAGGACCTTATTTATGTAAGCGTTTTGCAAAACACCACACACGCACGCACGCATGCGCACACACACACACACACACACACACACACACACACACTAATTATCTTCTAAATACAAATAGGAATTTGATTGCAGTGTTTTCATGTAAAAAAGGGAACAATCTGTACTTTGAGAAATCGTTTGCCTCAAAAGAACTTTGTTCTGTGAAGCTTTAATCTGAGCTTAACTCTGTCCAAAAATGTCCATGTTTCCAATAAGCATGAAATAAATGTAGTAAAAATGTATCCCAAGAACTGGCTGATGATGACAAAAATTTTAAAAATTTAAATAACAGTTTTTCTGCGGATGTATTGTCTTCTAATTTGTATTACTTCTGATGTTAATTTAGCAGTCTGAACTACTTAGCATTCATGGTTTATGATTTTTTTCATTAACATATATATTATAATTTTACTTTTATTTAATTGTCAAACTGAATTTGAACATATACCACAATATGCAATGTTAAACTGACCTGAAAGCATAACAGGTATTTGTAGATTATTAGATAAACCAACAATAATGAAAAAAATAAACATACGATTGAAAATCTGTAGATTTCATTTGAGTGTCAATCAATGAGAAAACATACTATTACGATGTTTTGTAGATCGTAGATGTTATTACATTGATCAGAACTTGGAAACTTTTAGAACTATAAATGATGCAATACAAAATACTGTTATGGATTATTTTTCCCCGGGTGAATGGTGTTAGAGTCAAAGTTAGTTAAATTGTATTAGGCTGGAAAAGTTCAAATGTATCTGGAGCTTTAACAAAATCTCCATTTCGATAGTGTACACTCAAACCTGTATGTTTTGATTGTTGTTCACTCTCTTGCAGACTAACATCGGCTCCATCCTAGCGGCCGTGAACCCTTATAAGCAGATGTCAGGGCTGTATGATGCCGAGGCCGTGGATGTGTACAGCAAACATCATCTGGGTGAACTACCTCCACACATCTTTGCCGTGGCCAACGAGTGTTACCGCTGCCTGTGGAAGAGACACGACAGCCAGTGTGTGCTCATCAGGTAACGTGCTGCTAATTTCTTTTGTTTTTTAAATAAATTAATGCTTTTATTGAGCAAGGACACATTAAATTAATGGAAAATGACATTAAATACATTTATAATGTTTCAGAAGATTACTATTCAAAATAAATGCCGAACTTCATCAAAGACTGTGCCACGGTATCACCAAAAAAAAAAAAAAAAAAAAATGAACTGCTTTCAACATTTTTGACAATAAGAAATGTTTCTTGAGTAGCCAACACACTGAAGACTGGAGTAATGATGCTGAAAATTCAGTCACAGGAATAAATTACATTTTTAAATATAGTAAAACATAGAAAACTGCTATTTTATTATTTACAATATTACCGTTTTTACACCAAACTTTTTAAAGATTTTGATATTTTTACTTAAGTAAGTATGTTACAATATGCGAACCTATAAATCTAGAGACAAATGTGTGCTTGTGTGTTTACTGTGTGTGCTTCATGTGTATGTGTTCTCAGTGGAGAGAGTGGTGCTGGGAAGACAGAAAGCACCAAACTGCTGCTGAAGTTCCTGTCTGTCATGAGTCAGAACTCCACAGGCTCTCCGCTGTCAGAGAGGACCACCAGGGTGGAGCAGGCCATAGTACAGAGCAGGTAATACACACACCACACACACCACACACTTCACACACACAAAATGCTTTAACACCTGTTCCTTCTCTTCCTCTCCAGCCCAATAATGGAGGCGTTTGGGAATGCGAAAACCGTTTACAACAACAACTCCAGTCGCTTTGGCAAATTCATTCAGCTTCACTTCTCTCAGAGTGGAAATATTCAGGGCGGCTGTATTATTGATTATTTACTTGAAAAGGTATCTTTTATTTGTATTTTTAGCCATTTATAGACCTGCAGATGAGCAGCCCTTTGTGCTTTAAAAATGTCATAACATTCCAGAATCGAGTTGTGCGGCAGAATCCGGGAGAGAGGAACTATCATATTTTCTATGCATTGTTGTCAGGAGCTAAGCATGAACACAGAGGTGAGGTTTTAGCTTTTTATACACTTCAACTTTAAATAAGCTGAATCTTTCTCTCTGGCCATTGTTTTTATATTACTCCGTGTTCTCATCCTCAGAAATGTACATGCTGGCTGATTCTCCTGAGGCGTATCATTACCTCAACCAGTCTGGCTGTGTGAAAGACAGAAGTTTGAATGACAAACACCTATATGATAGTGTGATGGTCAGTAAATATTTTGCATGGTCTGTGTTTGACACTGTCCTCGACTCTTAGACAGTTACTTGTCTCATGAACAAACAGAGCAAATGGGCTTTATTAAATGTTCCACTAGAGGGCACCACATCATCTCTTTTCTGTAAACTGTTCAGCACGAAGTAGGGAGAACAAGGGGGTACTTTCCTGTTATCCGGACACCACATGGCCTACCCCTAACTCCGCCCCTAAACCTACCCATCACTGGGGTTAAGACCAATTAGGGACGATGGCCTACCCCTAACCCTGCCCCTAAACCTACCCGTCACTGGGGTTAAGACCAATCAGGGATGACTATAGTTCCGAAATGGTATATGGTGGGGTCCAGATTACAGGAAAGTACCAACAAGGGTTAGTTCACCCCCGAAAATAAAAATTCTGTCATTCACCCTGATGTTGTTCAAATCCCATAAGACTATGTTCATCTCCAGAACACAAATGAAATGTTGTTAAATAAATCTGAGAAATTTGACATGCAACAAAGTTCATAAAGGGATTGGAAAACTAATCCATATGAATTGAGCGGTTTAGCCCTGATTTTCTGAAGAGACTCGACCGCTTTATATAATGAACAGATTTAGGCTTTTATTATGTTTTTATTCTGTAATCTGTATTATAAGGGGAAAAAAGACATGATTATGGCTTTATTTTGTTTAATGACTGTAGGAAGCTTTGAAAGTGATGGAATTCACAGAGGAAGAGATTCGGGATGTCTTCAAGCTGCTGTCTGGGGTCTTACAAATCGGCAACATTGAGTTCATGACTGCAGGGGGTGCTCAGATCACCACTAAAGGAGGTTTGATACAGATCACAGCGTTTGTCTCCATTGTCACATGATCCTTCAGAAATCATTATAATAACCTGATTTGGCGCTCCAGAAACTACTCTTATTGGTTTTAATGTTGTGAACAGCTACTGCTTTCTTTCTAAAGATTATTTGATTAATCTATTTGTAACATTTTAAATATTTTTACTGTTAGTTTTGATACATTTATGCATCCTTTTTGAATAAAAGTATTAATTTTTTTTAACTTTTGAACTGTTCGGTTAAAACTGGAATCTTTACGGTCACAGATTGATCCAGTTCGATTTTTTGGAACATTTCATTTAAAAAATATGTTGAAGACATGCATGAAACTGAAGATTCAATTTGCTCTATGAATATTGACAACATATTATCTCATTATTTGAAATTTGATATTATTGTACGTTTGATACTGACTTAAAGGAATAGTTCACTTTTAAATTAATTTTTGATATGTTTTAGCTAACCTCAAGTGTATCCAAGATGTAGGTGTCTTGTTTTCGCAGTAGTTTCAATTCTGATAATTTTAGGTCAAACCGTTCGTGTCTATCAGTCATATAATGGAGGTCTATGGGGCCCACCTCAAAGAGCATGCACAGAGAAGTCAAAATTAAACATGATTCAATGACTCGTAAATGTAAGTACACAATGATGGCCTAAGACACGAAACGAGCGGTTTGTGTGAGAAAACGAACAGTATTTAATATCGTTTTTACCTCTTGTAACCAAAGCCACAAAGCGCCCGTGCCCTTAGATCACTTGGACGTGGCTGTGGTTACAAGAGGTAAATTCTATTTAAATACTATTCGTTTTCTCACACAAACTGCTTGTTTCGTGTCTTAGACCATCAATGTGTATTTACATTTACGAGTCACTGAATCATGTTTAATTTGGACTTCTCTGTGCATGCTCTTTGAGGTGGACCCCGTCCATACACCTCCATTATATGACTGATAGACAAGAACGGTTTGACCTAAAAATATCAACATTTTAACTACTGCTGAAACAAAGACTTCTACATCTTGGATGCACTTGAGGTAAGCTAAAACATATCAAAAATTAATTTCAAAGTGAACTATCACTTTAATAATAATGAATAATCAAATTTTCCACAGTTGTTGTCAAGGCTTATGCAGTGTGTTTATTTGAATGACAGTGGTCAGTGTGGTCAGCGATCTGCTGGGACTCGACTCCTTTCAGCTGTCTGAGGTTCTGACACAGCGGTCCATGATCCTTAGAGGAGAAGAAATCTGCTCGCCCCTCACTGTGGAACAGGTAAGGAACCAGGACATGCTTTCATTTTTATGATGTTGTATAGTATACTGGCATGTTTAAAAATAAGATGTATCTTTGTTTATTTACATTTTGGAATAAGTTTGGGCAATGGTTTCAAAAAGTCTTATATTTCTGCTACAGATTTTTGTGTGTGTTTATTTTACCCTTCATGTTGCATCATGTCGTGACATGTCTGTGCTGTGCCCTCAGTGTGTCCAGAGACACACTGTTTCTTTCCCGAATCCCCACACTCACCCCAGATTTACTGACAGACTGTCATTAAAAGACATGCTCACACCCATACGCCTGTGTAAAAAGTGTCTTTGCGTGACTTGGTACCATTTCCTGTTTTTTTGTCCCCTCGGATTCCTGCTATAATAACTCTGTGATAAAGATCTCATGAGAAAAAAAAACACAATAGAGGCAGAGTGTGGAGACGGCGGTTAGCAGCCGCCTAATGGGGGCAGCCTACCACACAAATATGCACGGTAAACACAAGAAACAGTCAGTTTAGCTCTAGAGCTCAAAACTTACTCTTTAGAATTTGTCTTTCCCTCAATGCAAGTTCATGGTCAAGGGAATGAAAATCAAAGGCTTGTTTTTGGAAACTGGTTTGAAAAAGGGAGCTAGACCAATGGGTGTGGGTGAAAGTGTGTGCATGCGAAGAATAAAGAGACCCCAACCCACATTATCCCATAAATCTCATCCAGCATGTACTAAGGGCTCTGGCCTTTGTGGCCGACTCGGTAGAAACACACAAGCAATCTTTTCATGAACAAAGACAATGGCCACTAACTCCAGCCTGTGTTAGCGGTCATAAAGCAGGGCCACGTCTTAATGGAGGCCCTTATTCCTCCTCCTCTTTTTCTCATAATGCACTAACACAGTGGCCAGGACCTCAACAGCTGCCATTGGCTGTATCCTGCACAAACAGCCATTCTTTCAGGTCTTTCTGATGGAGCCAACACATAGTTCAGAATCAGGCAGAAGTGTCTCTGACTGATGAGTTATTGTGTTGCTGAAACAATAGATGGGAGTTTAGTGTTCTTTCTTAGCAATAGCAGAGGCTAATTTGCTCCTTCTGTAATTGAACTGAAATTCCAGAAGCAGATATTTTTCAAGAGCTTCCTCACTGTTCCTCACTTTTAATAAAACGAACGGGTCAGATTTAGTGGATGTACTGTATAAGCAGTTCTCACAGTGTGTATCTGTATCCTAGCACTGGTGTAATTCATCACATTAACATGTTCCACTACTGTTTGACAACCTGAAATTATCTTTTTTCTTCCTTTTGAGTATAATTTGAAAACCTTAGTATAGGGTGGTTTAAATATGGCTTAAATGTCCACATACTCATTTGGGGCCGGTATTTGATCCGATCTCAGCTATAAAATATTCAGTTCAAAAAAATGTACAGTTTTTTTAAGATGTTGAAATGTAAATAGACATTTTAGTATTTTGTAATGATCTCTAGAGACATTGCTTTGTTGATTTTATGGTTTTAAATTGCACTGTTGGAGACTAACTAAAGGAAAAGTATCTCTGGATTAATATTTGTCTCTGCCCTGCTGTCCAAAGGCAATTGATTCCCGGGACTCTGTGGCCATGGCATTGTATTCCCAGTGTTTTTCTTGGATCATCACCAGAATCAACCAGAAAATCAAAGGAAAGGACAACTTCAAGTCCATTGGCATTTTGGATATCTTTGGCTTTGAGAACTTTGAGGTGAGAGTTTGTTGAGTTTGCTGAAATGTTCCAGACAGACAACCTGCCGATGGCATGTTGTCATGTTTTTATGACTTTTTTTCCCCCTCCAGGTGAACCGGTTTGAGCAGTTCAACATTAACTATGCCAATGAGAAGCTCCAGGAGTACTTCAACAAGCACATCTTCTCTCTGGAGCAGCTTGAATATAACAGGTTGGTCCTGCCAGTGACCCTGCTTACTGTAGATTTTGACCTAATTTTGCTCTAGAAACCAGCTTAGATAGTTCTACCCTGTCTTTCCAGCCTCTATTTACTTAGATGAAAAAATTAGGCCATAACACCAAAACCATACAATACCAGACATGTACTGAAATCACACACATTTGATGAAAAACTTACTATATAAAACATGCTTTGAACAGATGTATGTCTGTAGTATAAATGCAAACTGGACATACTAAATAAATATGCGTTGACGTGACTGATGGCGTCACTTGCATCGCCTTCCCCCCTTTCCATAAATCCTCTCCCATGGCCTCATGAGATTGTAAAGTATCCATTGGATGCACACTTCAGAATCTCCGTATAAGTATTAGCTCATCTGGATACTTTTCGTCTACTGTTTTTCAAATACTATTAATTCGGACTGGTTTTGCCTTACTAGGGAAGTGTGCATATGATAACAGACATTTGTACTCTGATAAGGGGGTGATACGTATTTAAGTTAGTAACTAACATACTCAGATTGATGAAGATCGTTTTCAAACTGCTCATGCGTAGTGACTTGAAAGAGAAAACTGACTGTAGAAACCAGCAGTACTTACTGGATCGCCCTTTGTGGCCACTCTAAGAATGCAATGAGTGATTGTTTCACATTATGAATTGCACTCTGATCTCAACATATTTTTCAGGCCTTGAGAATCTTAGAGAATCATGCTTATAGTATAGCAATTACTGAATATTGCCACATGCGGTTATCAAAGAACTGTGCAAATAAACTGGATGTTCTATTATTCAGCTAGCTATTAAAATATACATTTAACTAGCTTGTCGTTTCATGGCTGTTGCTCTACCATGACAGTACTTCACCTGAAATGACTGTAGATATATGTGTAACTAATGTTAATGTCTGTTATAGTGAGAAAATTAACCATGTGAGAAACGAGATTCCATTATTGAGCTGTTTTGTGCTAATGTACACAAGAAAACCGACTCTAGAAAATACCACTTTCACCAGGCTAATGTTTACGCTAAGACATTTCACTTCTGAGCCTCATACTTGTGAACAGTGTGTTTCAGGTATTAGTTTTAGCAAACAACAACACATACTCAAACATGTGTACATCCTCTTGACTTCTGAAGTATGTTCCTCACACACAATTTACAAATAAATAAGTGTATAGAACTGGACTGCACATCTGTAATGCATTGACTAGGCATTATTTACGTGCGTATAATATGTCCCCAGAGTTACGTCATCATCAGGACATGAACCTGCTGTGGAAAACCTAAGAGTCCGACACAGGCTGCTCTGTAGACATGTAGCTTCAAGCTATTAGGTGTCACAGAGAGCTCAGGTCACAACAGGGTGAAATCGTATTGAAAGAGGGAGGTGTGACGTGTCCCAGAGGTGTAATGTGACATGATGTACATGACATGGACTGGATCTTTTAGGGCAGAGTGATGGAGAGATAGCAGATTAACTAAGGCAGAGGGTTTCTCTGTCTCTTATTGCTTTAGTGGCTATGGAGGCACTCTGCCAGATGTGTGAATGGGTCTCCTTTTTCCCACACAGTTGTGTTTTTGTGTTGAAATGTGATGGCTGATGGGGGGTCAGCAGAACTCGGTCACAGCTCATTTCATCACATGAACCCTGAGGATAATACCACCTTTGTGTACTTGTGGTGTTGTGATGTGTGTATCTGTTGCTCGAGAGGTTTTCTTTTGTCTCCATACAGGGAGGGGATACACTGGGAGGCCATCGATTGGATGGACAACGCTGAGTGTTTGGATCTGATCGAAAAGGTGGCCTTTTAACTTTTAATGAGATCTCACTGGGACCCTACAGTGCTCATTATAAACTGTTTAATTGTCGATAAACAGTTATAATCTCTACAGTAGTCATTTTCAGAAAGATGGGCTAATTAGATGGTCTACCAAAAGTAAATAGGGGTGGTAAAAGGTAAAAAAAAAAAAAGTAAAAAGGTAAATACAGGTCAAGTACCTGTCTCTTCTCTGCGTCATTTCCTTAACTCTTCGTCTTTATCATTGCCCTCCTAAGTGCAGGGTCAATAAGATATTTATTTTTATTAATGCTTTTATTCAGCAAGGACGCGTTAAATTGATCAATAGAGACAGTAAAGTCATTTATAATGTTACAAAAGATTTCTATTTCAAATAAATGCTGTTCTGTTCATCAAAGAATCCTTTTTCCATAAAAATGTGACACTGAAGATTGGAGTAATGATGCTGAAAAGTCAGCTCTGACATCACAGGAATAAATTACATTTTAAAATATATTAAAATTAGGGCTGGGCAACGATTAATCGCATCCAAAAAAAAAGTTTGTGTTTACAATAATATATAGTGTATAATTATTTTGTATATATAAATACACACACACATACATGTATATATTTAAGAAATAGTTGCATGTATATACTTTATATATTTATACATAATTAATATTATGTGCATAAATAAATATTTTATATATTAAGAACACATTTTTTCTTAAATTTTTATTTTGTATATATAAATACACACACATGCATGTATATATTTAAGAAAAAATGTGTTCTTAATATATAAAATATTTATTTATACACATAATATTAATTATGTATAAATATATAAAGTATATACATGCAACTATTTCTTAAATATATACATGCATGTGTGTGTATTTATATATACAAAATAATTATACACAGTACACAGACATATATAATGTAAACAAAAACATTTTGCATGCGATTAATTGCGATTGCCCAGCCCTAATTAAAATATAAACTACAAGCAATCTAATATAAAAATAGGCTAGTAAATGCAGACTTGGTGAGCATAAGAGACTTGCTGACCGCTATCTTTTGAACAGTAGTGTACGTCTCTAAGAGGTCTGGAACATTCACAATGTAATTGTTTTGTGCATTATCTGCTAAACATATTAAAATTAATTTGCATGCATAACTGTTTTTCTAAAATTCAACAGGGAATTTTTTAGAGATTGCAAATTGTTGTTTGCAAGTTGCTTGTAATTAGGCATAATTTACTGTTATTACTAGAGTAAGTACATGTAACATTATGTAACAAGGACACTGTAAAATAAAGAGTGACTGAAATAATTAGTCCTCTTTCTGCATTGTCACAGAAAAATATCAATTTCTAGGAATAACCTTCATTCAATATTTCGCACAAATGCATGACTACGAATGAGACCCCTGTGGTTAATATAATCCATTTTGTTTGTGGAGAGCCAGAGGCCGTGTGCTTAGATCAGTGTGCTCTTTTCTCAGAAACTGGGCATGTTGGCTCTTATCAATGAAGAGAGCAGATTCCCTAAAGGCACGGACTACACCCTGCTGGAGAAACTACACAGCCGGCATGCTGTAAGTCCTCCTTTTCAAAACACTCACAGACATATGCGCTTTCTTCTCCTCGTCTCATTTCAGATCACAGAGAGTTAATGCCTCTTTAAACTCCCTGATAAAGACCAGCGCTGAGCCGATAGGCACCACCTAGTCACACCCCCACAGCCTCTCACACGCACATGCACAATACGGTAACGTGAGCAGGCTTTCCTCAGGCCCCGGGAACAATGAGTGTGTCCTCGGAGAACCCACATACAGTCTGCCTCGACTGAAGTATCTTTGAGTGTGCATGCTGCAAAATATAATCATTGTGAAATTATGTGTTTCTGCCTCTACAGACAAACCCGTACTACGTGAAACCAAGAGTGGCAGATCACCAGTTTGGTATTAAACATTATGCAGGAGAGGTAATTACATCAACACACAGTGTTATTTTAGTATTACTACCGGTATTATTTGTGAGTTTGGAAAGATTTTATAAGGTCTGCCGAAAGTTGAAATGCATTAAATTGACATCAGACTTTATTTGTTGCTACATGTTGCTACGTTTCGAAACTAACAGCAGGTGGAATGACCATTTCTGTTGATACCGCAAATATTGACCGATATACCGGTCTATCACTATTGCACAGGTGTGATTACCAAGAGGAAGTGAGCTCTGGACTTCCCCAGTCTTCTCACTCTCTCTCATCATCTACCAGTGTCACTTTCAGTCTATAAGAGAGTCTGTTCAGGAGAGTAAGAGAAAGCAGTCAGATCAGTATACTGAAAAAAGTACAGAGAGATGGAAAGTGAAGAGTTGGTTTGCCCTTTCACCATGGGCACTAAATGAAGCCTTCACAGTTTAATGTGCTGGAAACCGCACGGCTAACATGCATTCCCATGAGAAGCATTTGGCATGCTGTCCAGATCCTTCTCTAGTTGCGATTTTTTTTTTTCCCTGACACTTTGCTTTCACACTTCGACTTGCTTTTACTTTTTTTCATTTCAAAAAAATTATCTGTATTTTAGTCTCGTTTAGCAGAAAAAATATCTACACAGATACATTTTTCCTGACAAGCAAGCATTGCATCAGGTTGCATGCTTCTCAGCTAAATATATCTTGTTTTAAGTTTTTTTTTTAAATATATTTTTAATGGAGAACAAGCTGATACTTGTTACAAAGAACAAAGATACTGATTTTTACCACTGTCTGAGATATGCAAGTAGCTTGCAAAATGTCTGTCATGTTCCCACAATATCAATCCAGTCTTTCAAAATGCTTTCAGATCTGCAGAATCTTTAGAATCAGCTCTCTTGGCTAACACAAATGAAAGATCGGACTATGAGCTTTGGATGAATGATCTGTTTACATGAGAGATTGTAATTATCAAGTTGGTGATATAAATACTCCCAGCATGTGTTTTGGATGCTGCATACTCTACAGCTCAAGAGTTTATTTCATGGTGTTAAGACCTGTGGAGGAATCTGTCGCCACGGAGGTCACGACTGAGTAATACTCAACAGGTGACTGCAAATGTCGCTCGATCCAACTCTCTCTCTGGTCTCTCATCAATTGGCTGAAAGTACAGTGCAGGAATCAGAGACTTTTGTGTTTTTTTTCACATAAACAATTCAATTCAGTTCAGTTAGAAATGTTGGGGCAGACTTTTTAAGTTGGCTATATATGCAGTAGGTTTACATAAAGGAGTTATGTAAAAATAAATCTATTAATAAATGGATCAATTAGCATTTTAGTCACTGTACATGTATTTTGTAACTTATCTTTGTGTTTCAGGTATTGTATGATGTGCGTGGCATTCTTGAGAAGAACAGAGACACATTCAGGGATGATATTCTCAACATGCTGAAGGACAGCAGGTGACAAATCATTCATTTCCTTTCTCCTATTTTAAACAATGCCGTGGATCCTATGTTCCAAAGATTTTCCAGACTTGTCATGAAATCAGTGATGCATATACTGTAAATCATACTTCTCATACTGAAAATTTTTTTAACATTGTACAATAAGGTCTCATTTGTTAAATATGAGCAATTTATTTTTAAAGCATTTATTAATCTTTGTTAATGTTAGGTTGTACAAATATAATTAATCACTGTTTGTTAAGAAATACAATGTGAACTATCCGTTTTGATTTAAAGGGATAGTTCGCCCAGAAATGAAAAAAGTCATCATTTACTCATCCTCATCATGTCTTTCCAAACCTGTAATTCCTTCATTCATCTTTGAAAAAAAAAAAAAGGCAGATCTTTTTGATGAAATCTGAGAACTTTATGTCCTTACATTGACAGTCTACTCAACTACCACTATGATGCTTTAAAAAGTTCATAAAAAGATCATAAAACTAATCCACATGAATTTAGTAGTCCAAATTTTCCAAAGAGACTCGATTGCTTTATATGATGAACAGATTGAATTTAGGCTTATTCATAAACATTCATCAACTCACACATCAGTTATAGTAAACAGAAGCTCATGCATGTTTGCTTGATGTGCGAAAACCAATGAGGTTCATTCTCGCATTACGCAGCACGTTTGAGCTTCAGCAAGAACAAATGAAGTTCATTTTTATGTGTTAAGCAGCATGTTTGAGCTTCTGCAATAACCAATGAGGTTCATTCTTGTGTTACGCAGCATGTTTGAGCTAACCCTTGAACTACCCCTTTAAATAATGTATTCGTAAATGTTAAAAATAACAGACTAAGAATAACTACAATAAATGTTGTAGAAGTGTTACTAATGTTACTAACTACTAATTTAGTTAACTATTGTTAACAAATGAAACCTTATTTTAAAGTGTGTTTGCCAAAAAATATATAAGGGTAGTTGACACTAAATATTTTTGACAAGTTGTCTTGTCTTTTAATAGTAAACTGCATCTACTTTATTCTGCTTTTATGAGTTTAAATTAACTAAGAGACTTCTTGGAATATTTACAATTAATGAATTTGTCTTATTTTAGAATCATATCAAATTATCTACAAAAGGCTGTTTAAAAGACTTTGCCATACATTTTCCCATATACATTCCTAAACATCCAACTACCTTGAAGCAGTTGTTGCTGATCTACATTTCTGCTGAAATGAATTATTTCTCTGAGTGATATTATCTCTATTGTGTGTTTACTGTGTCTACAGACTTGACTTCATCTATGACCTGTTTGAGCGTGTTGGTAGCAGGAGTGGAGACGAGACTTTGAAGATGGGCACTGCCCGCCGCAAACCCACCGTCAGCTCTCAGTTCAGGGTAAGACAATGATGTGAATGTCCCATGTGATATAACTAAGTGAAACTACATTTTGAGAGAATCAGGATGATAAGATCGTGAGGCACATGCTCTGTTCCAAAACTTGTTGGCATTGCAGATGTGCTAAAATACCTAGTTTTTACTAAACTCTAGGGCAGGTTCACATCCTTCACATAAAAAGAATGTACTACGACAAACTCTTTAAAAAAAATCCAAGATGGCTGACGAAGCAAGAAGAATGTTCAAAATCGTGTTATACTGTAAGATATGTTAAATGATGGCATTTTCTTGTTGTTGAAGCCATCATTTCAACGTATTTTCTTGTAAATAATTGTTCAACAGCCCAATTCCTGTTTGATTCTGCAGAGAAATGTCCACCAAAGAATCCTGACAATCAAATCGCCACAAAACTTCCGGCAACTCCCATAAATCTCTTTGAATGATGCAGCTCTGCGAGTCCTTAAAGCTATTTTTTTGTTTTCCTGTTTTAATTTGATTATCTCAATCGCAATGCCTCATGAGATTGTTGCTTCAAATCAAAGTTTGTAATGTTTTGATTCACATCATAGCTGGTTGGTGCCTATGTAGACCATTCCAAATCAGTCACTTAATGGGTTTCGTGATAGTTAGGATGCTGCCTTAAAAGAAAGCCTGTGTAGCCAGTCATCAGCAAAGCAGCTCAGTAAGGTTTGGAACGAAGCTCCTGTGTCCTTGTCTATTCTGGGTGGACATTCAAGGTAATGAGTGCAAACCTAGCAGAAACTTTGTTTATTTTTCTGCACTTGTGTGACTGTGTGTGTACCTTGCATGTGTGTGTTTTGTCCCCTTTGTCTAAGTCCCTGTATATCTGCTGGTTTGCGGGGTTACGGGGCTTTGCATGCCATAACTGCCGTGCAGGGGATTTGGCAGCTGCCCTTGTACTGTGGGTCTTAAAGCCAGGGGATTACCCACAAACCGGGTACAAGGGTTTGACAGGGTCTGTGCATGTTCCCCTGTTCCCCTGTCATTAAAGCCAGCCTGGAGCCTCTCAGTCTGAGACTGTGGGACAGAGTGCCAGGTTGAAGGGTCCTTGGTGTGTCTAGGTAAATATGGGCCCTGTCACTGCCTGTGTTTGCCCTATTCAACAGGAGATGTGGGACGGACAAGCAAATAGCAGATCTGGTTGCTTAACTGCCCTTTTGGTGCTGTTACTTTCCTGTGCAGGGGTGTAATTTAGTGTTATTGTAACTGTGTTTCAGGACTCTCTTCATGCACTGATGGCCACTTTAAGTGCCTCCAACCCTTTCTTTGTGCGCTGCATCAAACCTAACATGGAGAAGGTAGGATTGACACATTTTTGTACTGTCCATATCACAATCAACCCATATTTACTTTCCTTATTGAGTCAAACAGACAATAAAACCAATCCTCCAAATGCTTTAATGTCACTTTCAAAGGAATGGTTCACTCCAAAATAAAAGTCTGTCATTATTAATTCATCCTCAAGTCATTGCAAAATGTATCACTTTCTTTCTCCTTTCAAACATTAGCAATTTTGAATGAATGTTCACTCTGCTCTTTTCCATATAGACCATTTTGCAAGACGTAAACAACAATGGTCCAGAAGCACTTCCTGTTTCAGTTTTTTAACACTACATAAAACCTGGGATGAAATACAACCAACAGAACATATAAAACGGAATCAAAAAGTTAAATAAACATCTTTAAGATGTTTTCTTTACATGTGAAATAAAGAAAACAGTTACAAACTGAAACAGGAAGTGTTTCTGGACCAGTGTTGTTTACATCTTGCAAAATGGTCTATAATAAAAATGACCAAAAGCACCTTCAAGTAGTCCATAAAAATTAAATATCTGTAATATTTTGTGGGTGAAATCCAGTCATTTCGCTCAGAATCTGGGATCGGGAGTTTCACATGAGGACGAAAATGTGCCCCACATATATTTAGCTCGTGTTAAAGTTTGCTGTGTGATTCTCACTGATCAGCAGAAAGCTACTTTGATTGAAAGTATGTTTTTGTGTGTGAGCCATGCTTGATGCATCATTACACTATCGGCAATGGACTTTTTTCGGCCTGAAAATTTTATAGTAGCTTTGTTTACGGAACCTACCCAAATCTGAGATATTCACCAACAACTTTACCTTTTACTGTAGATTGTGAATCATATCCAAGCATATTCAAGCAAGATGTGTTGTGCAACGTTACGTATGAAGTCAATAACGTCAAACAGCACTCGTTCCTGTCTGTCTCGTAACCAAATTTCGATGCACCAAATTTGAATATGCAGAAATGCAAATGAGTTTCAAGAGCAATGAGATAAAGACTCTTTAACCCTTGAACATCCACTAGTCATTGTTTTGAAATGATACATTTTTGAAGCAATAGTCTTTCATATCTTTAATATGAGTATTTTGTTTTTTCAAGTATGTAATGTTGCTTTTAAAGTTAAGATTCAGGTCAGTTACTTAGCCTGTGCATTAAATGTCTAAAAGGTAAAAATGTAAGTTTAGACAAATATAAGAAATAAAATAATTGATACATTTTTTTATAATACATTTTATTTATTAATCAATACATTTATAAAAGTGTACCTTTTACATTATATTTAAAGGAAAACATGAAAAACTCATTCAGAAATCATGGTTGCACTTAAGTTTAGGGTCCAATTCTCACTATTAACTTGTTGCTTATTAGTATGCATATTACTAAGA
Source organism: Pimephales promelas (assembly GCF_988280905.1). Classification (NCBI taxonomy): domain Eukaryota; kingdom Metazoa; phylum Chordata; class Actinopteri; order Cypriniformes; family Leuciscidae; genus Pimephales; species Pimephales promelas. The sequence continues at coordinate 28,752,503 of NC_142775.1, read as the reverse complement.
TATTGGCTGTTTAGTACTTATAAAGCACATCATAATGCCTTATTCTGAATGACCATATTCTGTATCCTTTAATACTACCCACTATCTACCTTACTAACTATTAATAAGAAGTAATTAGGAGTTTATTCAGGCAAAAGTCATAGTTAAGAGTAAGTTAATAGTGAAAATTGGACCCTAATCTAAAGTGTGACTGAAATCATTTTTAGCAGACTAGCGGCCTCTGCTCATGTTAAAATAAAACTTGCATCACATTCTGGCATCATCTCCATGTGAGAAGCTGTACAGCCAGCAAGTGCTCTGAGTCTGTCCTGTTCTGCTCTGTACATAGAGTCTCTTTGTGCTGATTTGCTCAGAACAGAACGGCCCATCCCCACCGCCAGCACATTCCTACAGCCCAAACCCGCCTGTGCTGGGGTCAGAGGTCACGGCTGCCTGCTTCAGAGAGGAGAATCATACTCCTGACCTGCAGCAGAGGAATGTGGAGATAATGGCCAACAAATCACACAGAGCCAGAGGCAGCCTCTACCCTTCATTATACGATACGGCCGAGCTGTAAAAGTGCTCATTTGAGCTCCTGTATTACTGGAATTATTATGATTGTATTGATTTATCAAGGACTCTCATTTCAGTGGGCTGAGGATCAGGTTGGCGGTTCGTTTGGAGTTGTTATATTGTGATAACTGTCCTCGGGGAGGGGATCTGTGGTCTCGTCTGGCAATCTGCCTGGCTCCCTCTGTCATTCCACACCTTTTCTTCTAACGTTTATGCCACACAACAGTGATCCCTCGCTCATATCACCCCACTTCAGGCCCCTTTATGGACAATTGTAATGCTGCGTACTTCATGTCTAACGCAGGTTGAATGCCCAAATTACTTAGGGAGGCCAGAAATACACCTCAGTGTCCTGTCACATTAGCCTGACATGATCATTTTGGTTGAGATTCTGCTGATTGAAATGAAGGACAAGGCAAAAGTCAGGAGCATGCAGTTAAGCTGCACCAGATGTCCAGGCCACCAACAATGAGCCCCGCTCTCTAACATAGCCATCAAACGGCCTGATGGGACTGTACTGTGTGGGAGCAGCTGAACACCAGGCACTGACGTTACTGATCCAGCTACAGATCGCCACTGAGCATGACGCAACACCTCACACAATAGACATAATCAATCCCAGTTGAAAGCCTCATGACTGGCGTTGGGGTTTCACCCCTATTTCTGCCCACAGACGGCTTTTGTTTTTTTTATGTGACAAATCAAAACAAGCATCTATATTATCTTCCCCTAGGTTACGGTTAAAGTCAAATCAAAACAGGCCCTATAAAGATTTCCAGTCTCACTGCATATGTTTCATCTGGCTTATGTTATCCATAAGATAAAATGTTTGTCTTTGCAATCTTTCATCAACAACTGAAACATCATGTCATACACTGCAAAAATCAGTTTCTTCAGTTTATTGTATTATTTAACAATGATATTGAGACACTACTGCTTGATAGTGATGAATATATATAACAGTAACAGTACAGACATATTGTGTACTTAAATGTTTTTACATTGTACTTATATTTTTATAAATATAACATTTTTAAAATATAAGTACATACATATAAATTATCATTTATAAATATAAATTATAAATACTATACCATTAAATTATGTAATTACATTTAATTACACAGTTGACCTACCCATACCACCACACCTGTCCTAACCTCACATCTCAATAGCAGCAAAAGTGATTTACAATACAACATGAACACAATAAGTACAATGTACTTATTTTTCGATGTAAGTAATATAAAGTGAGACCACTTAGGTCAAGAAGATATTCTCTGATAATAAACCTGGATAAACATTATTTTGATGGTGCCCTTCAGACATTCTGTTAAATTAAGTAACATTGCACCTATGTGTCAACTAACTCTCATTAGAGTATTAGTTAAGTATTAGTAGACTGTTAGGGTTAGTAGAATAAGGAGTTGGGTTTAGTAGAATAAGTGGACATGGACAGTATAGTCTGTATAATGTCTTTTGGGGACCGTCAAAATAAAGTGTTATCAGATATTAAGCAGACAGTCTACGAATATGTGTGTGTATATATATATATATATATATATATATATATATATGAAGAGTTCAGATGCAAAAGCCTCTAAGTGCCATTTGAAATTTTCTTCTAGAATGATCATTTTTATCAAGCTTGTATATTTAAGTTCAGTGATTTCACTTAAATGGCAATGATAATTACCTATTAATTGTTATTTAAGTGAAATTACTGAACTTAAATATACAAGTTTGATAAAAATCATCATTAAAGAAGAAAATTTCAAATGGCATTTAGAGGCTTTTGCATCTGAACTCTTCATATATATATATATATATATATATACTCCAATGAGAGTACAAAAGTACTGATACTTAAAATATTTATATATAATATATTTCATAATATTATAAAGTTAAAATACTTAAAAATATGTGACCCTGGTCAGAAGTAGCACGGTTATATTTGTGGCAATAGCCAACAATACATTGTGTGGGTCAAAATTATCGCTTTTTCTTTTATGCCAAAAATATATTAGGATATTAAGTAAAGATCATGTTCCAGGAATATATTTGGTAAATTTCTAACAGTAAAAATACAAAACATTTATTTTTGTTAGTGAATGCAGGTCAATCGCGAACATGAATGGACAACTTTAAAGGTGATTTTCTCCAGATTCCAGATTTTCAAATAGTTGTATATCGGCTAAATATTAAACTAGGATCAATTTGCTTGGGTAGGAATCCTAGCAAACCATGCATCAATGGAAAGCTTATTCATTCAGCTTTCAAATGATCTATAAATCTAAATAAACAAAATTGTCCCATGTGGTCCAGGGTTGTATATTAGAGAGACAGAGATTATGAATGCTGTTTCTAGTCAATGGACTTCTGTGTAATGGGACCAAAATTGGGCAAAGCCAGTTGACATCCATACTGAAGGACATCTCATTCTGTCTTCTTCCAGAACGCAAATAAATTTGATGCAGATGTGGTTCTGAATCAGCTACGTTACTCTGGAATGCTGGAGACAGTGAAGATCCGTAGAGCAGGCTTTCCTGTACGGAGAACCTTCCCAGACTTCCTCGGCAGGTGAGACACGTGGCCAAGAAACCATCATAAAACCACTGACAGTCCATCAAAATAAAGTTTGAAGCACAAAATCTGTTCCAGATGCCCATTTTTGGAAAGTTGTTTAAAGTCCTTGAAAGCATATTGAACAATTCCAGGGAAGTTTTTCTGAATCTGTTAACGTTTGATCAGGACATTGTTCCCTTACAGTAAAATGAGTGAAGTGGAATGTGTTCGTATGCGTTTAAGTTGTGCCCACTTCCTGTGCAGATACACAATGATCCTGAGGGACAAAAACCACACCGCGGACGAGAGGAGGAAGTGTGCAGATCTGCTTACGAAGTATGACGTCACAAAGAAAGAGTGGCAGCTGGGAAAGACTAAGGTGCGGTTGAATGGCCAACACATGTTCACACACATAGTTTAAAGTAGAAACATAAATAATCTGTACTAGAACTCAGTGCTGGAGTACAATGACTTTGTAAAAGAACTCTTTTTTTCTCAGTTTGAACTGCTTAACCTTTTGTAGTCTGTGGGCTGATCCTTGATATCTATACCTTGTAGTGTTGAGAGAGTCGTATATTTTAATTTAAATCTAAAATGTAAAAAGGGGGGCATTTACAGTATTTACACTCACAAGAATAAGTTTTTGAACCCTTTAAAATGATCTATCTCTGAAATCTTTCATTGAAGTCACAGTATAGACAACAATCCTGTATTTTTAGACAGGATGTCTTATCTTGATGAACATCCAGGTCTGTTTTTGTGAACACAAAAGAAGATATTTTGCAGAAAATGAGATGTGTAACCAAACAGTTAATGGTTCCTGGAAGTCAATGGGTTCCATCAGCTGTTTGGTTACTGAAATACTTTAAAATATCTTCTTTTGTGTTCAGCAGAAGAAAATAATTCAAATAGATTTGGAACAACTTGAGGGTGAGTAAATGATGACAGAATTTACATTTTTGGGAGAACTATCCCTTTATCTTACTCCAATTAGATATGCACTTACTTTTCTGTAAAATGAGCACTCATTGTCTTCAACAAACATGTGAAAAGTACAGCTGTTTGTGTGTTCATTTAGTCAGATTGTGTTTGTCTGCAATTGTGACTTAGATGAAGATCAGGCCACATTTAATGAGTAATTCAAGCAGAAATCCAGATATTTTCAAAGGGTTCACAAATGTATTCTCGCCACTATGGGACTCTGAGGGACTTTTTGTAGTATAACACTCGATATTAACATCATGGAAGTGCCAAATGCATGCTGCCTTTTTCGTGCTAATGTTTTGCAACACTCATAGGGGATTTTTTTTCTTCTCTCTTTATTCTTTCCTCTTTCTTCCTCATACTTCCTCTGCTCTCACCCCCCTAAAAAAAAAAAAAAAACCCTCTCCACATCTTGGTAAGGAGTTTTGCGCTCCCTCACTTTGCTGAAATGACTCATCTCGATCTAGTAGGCCTGAAAGAAGAGTGCAGCACTTTAAGGGCGTTTGGCAACAGGAGCACAGCTCTGAAAAGAACACTTTCTGTTCTCTGTTCAACAGTGTGTATTCATTCTTATCTTGTAATCAGTCAATTATTCTCTCTCTCCTTGGTTATTCTCTGCCACACATTAAATACGGCAGTTCAGTCAGGCTGTTTTTACAGTAAGAGGAGCTCTGAGATTTCTGAGGAACAGGAAGGCACTGTAAATAAAAGGCATTCTTGTGTCCTTTGATTCAGACCACTTTTCTTTAAATTAATTGAATCCAGCGTGCTCTCTGTTATTTCCTTTGGGGTCTTGTGGTTTGTGGCTTTCCTGAGAGCTAGTTTAGGTATCTCTTTATCGGGGGGTCACATTGTTAGCTCGATGGTGCCTTAATGCGGTGTTGCCGTGATTACTTGTGTTTGGGTTTGATTTGAAGCAGAGAAATTATCTCATAAATCAAATAACTTGATTTAATAAGACAGTGATGACCTGTCAGTGCTCCTTATGGTCATGAGTGGGTAATTATGAAGGAAAGCCAATTGAAACTAAACGATTAGATGACTTCAATACACGACGTAATGATCATTATCACAAAATAAACCTGGACATGGTCATTAAGATCACTACATAGTGCATGATTGTATATTATTGCGCTTATTGGATACATATCAAATAAATTACTATAAAAGAAAAGGACATGGAAGTACTAATTTGAGTTTATCAGACAATCAGTCAATGGATGTGCTATTTATTTTACAACACACACACACATACACTCCTATTCAAAATTTTGGGGTGAGCAGTATTTTTGTTATTTTAATTATTAATAGTTTTATTCAGCAAGGACACATTAAATTGATCAAAGGTGACAGAGACATTTATAATGTTACAAATTATTTATTTTTCATATAAATGCTTTTGAACTTTCAATCAAATAATCATGAAACTCACCAATTCCACAAAAAATATTTATCAGCACAACTTTTCAACAGTAATAATAATAAGAAATGTTTATTGAGCATCATATCAGCATATTATAATGATTTATTAAGGATCATGGAGTAATGATGCTAAAAAATCACCTTTGCCATCACAGGAATGAATAACATTTTAATGCACATCAAAATAGTAAATAGTTTGTACAGTATTTTGATGAAATAAATGCAGCCTTGATCAGGATAAGAGACTTCTTTCAAAAACATTAAATTAATCTTAAAGGCCCCAAATTTTGAATGGTAGTGTATATATTGATGAAATGTGTTTTGCATTGCACGGAACATAACATCTGAGATTATTTGATGATTCAGTTAAATGGTACATACAAATATAGTGTAATTGATTTTATGTTTAATAGTCATAAAAATATTTGTGCCATATCATTTCAATTTCATAGAAATTGAAAACCATTTCAGATGGAATGTGCCATGCAATGCACAATACCTCTGAATATATTACTGCCTCAATAGACGATTGAATGTAATGCAGTATTTCTCCTTTAGAATGTTGCTTTCTGTCTCCCACACACACATGTATAAAGACACTAAAACAAATGAATTCAGATACACACACTGGACACGCAGACTCGCTCCCTGCTGAATAGAGTCATGCTTTACAAATTGTTAAACTGTAAAATAGCCTCATTGTTCTGTGGTGGAGTCAGGCTGGAAGGCTCCAATTTGTTCTCAGCACGTCAGAGATCCAATGCACTCAAGGTCAGCTTCTCTAGCCTACAGCTTTCACTGCTCTACCAGACTCCACGATCATACTTGTTAAATAGCCTGTTGCCGTAATGCACCCACGGAAAGCTGACGTCCTCGTGACAGAAGCTGGGCTGATTGACCCCTCCATGCACAGATCTTATCCCGAAATGCAATTTACCCAGCCCTATCCTCCACAAAAGCAATACATCTATTTGCCCCCCACCATCACCAGTCAGTTATGTTGAACCCTTTCTGAAACGACCAGTGCTGCAGCCGAAATACTTCGCCAATACATATGTGGAAATAAGAGTAGTATGTCCAAATTCAGAGTATTGGAAAAACATTTGGCGAAAAGTACCTGGATGACCTACTTCTTCCACCGAGACTCTGAAGTGTGCATCCGATGGACAGTTTACTAGATTTATGAATGGCATGCAGTGAATGACTGTTACTTTCACGCTGGTAGGTCATGTGACAGTAGCAATGTCCGAATTTCATTCATACTATCCATATTCATATTATATAGAACATACTTTTTAATGGTTGTGAAGTATTGTCAAGTTTAAATGTTAGACCTACTCAGATATCTGATGCGGAGCAGTGTAAGTTTGCTATTTTGGATGCTGGTTTTCTAGTGTCCACACAAGATATCATACCTTGTTTAATGTCAACATGAATTACCATTCACAACTCATTTTGCTTCCATAATTAAACATATTTGCAAGTGCAAGATATTAGATATTCAACTAGAAAGTCAGGACCTGTTTTATATCTGCTGGGAATTAATTAAATGTTGAAAGCAGATGTTTACCAAAATAGCCTGATCTATGGGAGTTTGCCTTTGGCGATTGGTTCAAATTATCCAATTTGCCACACTGCATAAGTGACATAAGCAGAGAGGCAGAGCAGGTTATTATATTTTCAATAAACATTACGTAAACTACCAATTTCATCTTTGTAAAAATGTGTGGCAATTAACTCCTCACAATAAGATCCGAACGTTTATAGCAGTGGTTATATTAACATAAATGGGAGAGAACCATCTTGAAGATCCTGCTTGTTTTCTCCTTTAATGTTGGGAACTTTGTGTCCTTTTTGTCTTCATCAGTCAGGAATCTACAGAAAAAAACACAGTCAGGACTCTGGACCAATGTTGTTGTAGTGCAACATGGAGTATTATTAGCAGCCGGGAGAGGAAGATCAGACATTAGGGAGTGCATATGGAGGTTGTTTGATCAGTGTTTAACCATATGTTCCACACATGCTTTTCATGTTGCTAAATACAGTCTCTATTAAAACAGCTTAATGTATTCCATCAATTCTTGTTGATTGATCAAGTTGGCAATCGAATCTCCAGACAATGACCTTTGACTGTGTCCGCCATTGCTGTACGTGTTTGGCTGTCCACTATGTTGTTATCATGGCTCAGGGTCTGTTTTGTTTTATGATTTCATTCAGGAGGGATTGTGATCAGTAGAGAATGCACGCACAATACAGGTCCTCGCGAGCGCTGGAGCTGGCTTTTGTTTGTGGTGTTTTTGTGAGTGTCAGATTTGAGGTGGAGGTGAGGGGAGGGGTGCAAGATCAAGAAAGGGGTCTGGGATTGTGTTTCCTTGCTCGAAACAAAACAACTTGTGTGTAATTATATCCGTGCTGATTGTGTGTTGAGGAAGTGCGATCCCTAGAATCGGGGCTCAGCTTTTTTCTTTGCGTGGGATGGGGGGAAGGATGTGGACGAGGAAACTTCCTCCTGTGTGTGAGTCTGCAGCTGTGCGCCGTGATTACAGGAACATCTGGGTCATCGGTTCCAGGAAATCTCACAATGGGCTTAAATCTGTGGGAGACCAGACGTGACACCGTGTGTAATTGTTAATATTAATTGAAAGAACCTGATTCTGTTAATGGTAATACCACCATATCAGACTAGTATCAGCATATGATGTATATTGGATGCTGCTTTGCTGGTGTTCCCAATAGTCTTCTTCACTAACTTAACAAGTATGATGTCCTTGGGCAGTCAGCTCCACCACCCTGCTATGACCAGCTAAATCTCAGCTCAAGTTTTTAAGCTTTATCAATACCGATAGTAGCATGGAGATTCATGTTGCTATAATCATAGTTTCCATAAAAAACATTAAGCAGCACAACTGTTTTCAATATTGGAAGATGTGACACTGAAGAGTGGAGTAATGATGCTGAAAATTCAGCTTTGCCATCACAGGAATTAAATTACATTTTAAAATATATTCCAAAAGATAACAGTTATATTTCTCAATATTAGTGTTTTTACTCTATTTTTGATCAAATATTTGCAACTTTGGTGAGAATAAGAGTCTTTTTTCAAAAACATTAAAGCAATCTTACTGACCTCATACTTTTTAACTGGAGGTTAGACACTTTACTATACCAAGAGAGGAGTTGTCATATTCATAAATGGCAGAGAACAGCGACTGTCACTGTAGGTCATATGACAGGCCCAATTTGTTTTCATAATACATACATGGACACTATAGTCGATAAGTTACTCATCAAATGCATTATTTGACGGTACACAGATTTAGAAGCAGTTTTTGTTTAAGCAATATATCTATTTTGTAAAGTTATCTATCAGTCATATTGTTGTAGAATGTTTTGCTTAGTGTGTTTGTTTTCACCGGTATTTCTTTAAAGATGCAGTCACTAATTGTTTAGCTAGCATTAGCATTGCTGTTCTTTTGTGTACTTTAAGTACTGACAACACAATGGTGTTAGATGCTGCTCTGCCATCTGTTGACATGGATCAGCATGATTGAGTTTTGAGTTTTATGTAAATTACACTGATACTAGTGAGGTTTAGAAAGTGTCAATAATTAATCCCCTTACCTGTACAACAAAAAAAAAAAAAAAAAAAAAAGAAGAAACAACTTGGCCTCTAGTAGAATTTTCTCTGTTATCAAATATTTCCATCTTGTGGGCTGTATCAATGTTTACGCAATTTTTTTTTCTTTGTTGGTCAGTCGGCCTTCTGGTTTCAGCTCATTTCGGTTCTTTATCCGTGCAGATACTGATTCTTCTGTTGTCTCCACTGGTAATTGTATTAAGTGTGTTTCAGTGTCTAATTTTCACTCTTCACATCACCAAACAACACTATGCTACATCTGCATCTGTAGTCTATACAGAGTTGGCAGACAATGAGAATGAGGTTGAGTTAAAATCTGCAAAGTTCAGCTCCAAACCTGATCAAACACAACCGAACCATGATAATTATAGACAGGTGTGTTGGATCAGGGTTGGATCTGAACTCTGCAGATAGGTGGATCTCCAGAAACAAGATTTATGGCTTTAAGTACTTACATCGAAAAATAAGTACAATGTATTATTGTGTTCCTGTTGTATTGTCAAACACTTTTGCTGCTATATTGAGGTATGATACGGGTAAGGTTAGGGACAGGTGTGGTGGTATGGGTCGGTTTAAGGGTAGGTTAAGGTGTGAGGGAAGGGTCAACGGTGTAATTACAAATGTAATTACGTAAATTAATTATAGCTGTAAGTACATGCTGGTATTTTTCAAATATAAATACAATGTAAAAACATGTATGAACACAATAAGCCCATTGTATTAAATTATTAGTTTCAATGTAAGTACATAATACTTAAAGCCACTTAATATAAAGTGGGACCAAACAGGAAAATGACAGTCAATGATACAAACGTCATCAGATATGGCAAATATGGGACTAATTTAAATGGTGCTGTAAAGCAGCTCTAAAAACACAACTCATTTCAGTGTTGATTCAGTTCAGTTCAATAACACTGTCAATGCAAAAATCATCAATTATGAAATGAATTTGATTCTGATATAAGTTGTACAGAACACAAATGTCATCATTCAGCTCAAGTCTGTAAAATGTTTGTCCCTATCCAATAGTCTCAGACAGTGTCACATAAATGATATTACAGAATACCTAGTGTCTTCTAAACCACAAATAAATGAGACACAGGCGAGGAACTTAAACTCCATTAGATGACAAAAACTGAGAAAGAAAAAAAATCTTTGGAGGAACCAGGCTCAGTCAAGGGCCTAGTCCATTACTCTTTGGTATAACACTGTATTGTATTCTTTTACATAATATATAGAGATATTGATACCATTTATTATGCAAAACTTCACTTTTTCTTCAACTGTGTTCATGAGGTTTCTCTTCTATGAGTCAACATCTGTGAGTAAAGGGTTAAGCTTTCATGTCTCTTGTCTTTTAGAGAGAGAGTGAGGGTGTGGCCTGCTCTTTGGCCGAGAGCCACTCTTTCCCCCTCCCCTCTCTCTCTCTCTCTCTCTCTCTCTCTCTCTCTCTCTCTCTCTCTCTCTCTCTCTCTCTCTCTCTCTGTCCATGCACGTCAGTCTGTCTGGAATAGTCAGAGAAGCAGCAGTAACAGGAAATCAGAGCGCTGTGGTTTCAGCACAATGGCAGAGCTCCACAGCTCAGCTCCCTGTAGCCTGTAGCCTGCTGAGAACACTTGGAGACGTGCTCACGCCGTCTGGAGAGAATTACCAGTCAGTTTACCTAAACCTGCCCTCTTCCCTCTCCCTCTCCTTGTCTTTCTTCTTTGGTGCCGTGCAGGTGTTCCTGAAGGAAGCTCTGGAGCAGAGGCTGGAGAAGGAAAGAGAGGAGGTGCGCACAGCGGCTGGTATGGTCATCCGGGCCCACATACTAAGTTATGTGGCAAGGTTAGTGCAGCTTTGTGTGTGTTTGTGCATAAACACGCTTTGTTAAATGGGGCCGTGTGAGTTGCCAAAGACTGTCATTGTGACTTCTGTTACTTTTTATTGAGTTGAGTGGATAGAGTGCCGTAATCGAATTTATGAATGAAACGAAAGTTGCATCACGGAATGATTTACCAGAGCATTGTAAATCAGTGCATTGAGTCCAAAACCAACACTCTAAAAAATTATGGGTAAAATATGGACAAACACCATTGGGTTACATTTTTAAATTACATTTTTAACCCAATGGCTGGGTTTGTCCATATTTTACCCAAAATTGGGTTAAAACAACCCAGCATTTTTTAGAGTGAAGTTTTCATTTCTCCTTATTTAGAGCCTCTTTGGCATAAAGGGTTCTATAAAATTGAGTCAAGAACCCTTGGGTTCTATATAGAACCTTTTTTAGGAAAGCAAACATGACAGATGTCAAAATATCAACATCTGTTTTGTTTTAAGTGTCTGTTGAGACACTATTTTTGTTCCTGGGCATATACACCTTTGTACTAATGTTATTTATGGATTTGATGAAGTCTCTGTTTCGCCTTAAATTTGCATGAAGTTCAAACCTACAAATTCACACATAAACAAAGATTGAGACTCTCAGACCAGCACTGCAGGTCAGATATGAGATTTTTCTGATTTAGGTGGCCTGGTCTACATGTATGAGAACTGTGGCACAGCTACTCAAACAGATCAAATGCATATCTTTTATTATAGCAGACAACTAAATAGCCAGAGTTTTTTATATTAATAATAACCATCTTTCGTATTTGTTATTGAAACTCTGAATATTTTGAATTGTGTGGCTTAGTGCTTTTTAAACGAGTTACTGATGTATTAATGACAGATTTATTATATAATTGCTATACTCATAATTATTATACTCTCCCTGTAAACTAATCATTATTGAAAATCCTTGAGGGCTTCCTCTCTAATGTTGTAATCCTTCTTCTCACAGAAAACACTATAAAAAAGTCCGAACCAGCACCATCACAATCCAAAAGAACTACCGCGCTCACTTCTGGAGACAAGCTTTCCTTCGCTTCCGCTCTGCTGCCGTGGTCCTCCAGAAACACCTCCGCGGACAGATCGCTCGGCAACTCTGTCGCCAGCTTTTGGAGGAAAAACAGAGGAGAGAAGAGGAGGAGAGAATCAGAAGAGAGGAAGAAGAGAGGAGACGTCTAGAGGAGCTGAGGAGACTTGAGGAAGAAAGACGAAGACAAGAGGAGGAAAGGAAGAGAGAGGAGGAGAGACAGAGGTTTCAAGAAGAGGAGGAACGGGAGGCTTTACGGATACAGCAGGAAGAGGAAGAGTTGAACAGGAGGCAGGAAGAACTCAAGAGCAAACAGATACTGGAGGACAGAGAGGCAGGGCACAGCAGGTAAAATACAATCTGGGCAAATGTTTGAATTTTAATTTAGGTCAACCAAAATCTGTGTTGGCTGATGGACCGTGGTCTTAATCTACTGTCTAAAAGGATTCTCTCCTGTTTTTTTTCCCTCATATTAGGAGTTTAGTGGGGAAAAATCATCACAACCACAAGGTATTATTTCTATTGGATTTGATTTTTATATTCCTATGGGAGAGATTTCAAATCTGGAAAGGATATATCTCTTGTATTTGGCCTAATTCTCTGTCTTTTACAGAAAGTCTTTGGCAATTACATGATACTGTTCTATATGGGTCAGAAAGGCCTCTTGAAAACCTTAAGTAGGTTGTAACCATAGTTTAACTAACATGCTTCACTGCTTATTAATTATTATATGATTCAAACCATGTATACTTATAATAATTATATTATATATTTGTTTGGTTATAAATTATATTTAACACCATACAGTATATATCACAAACAAAATATTTTTTAGGACATTGTGAAGTTAGTTAAGGTTATGTGGTGGAACTCCCCTAAAAATTAATGATATTTATGGATCAAATTAATTATTTATAAATATTTATATATTTTTTAAGTTTTTACCTTAAACTTTTTGAAAATAATAATAATAATGTGTCTACATCAGCATGTGTGTAACATGTATGGAAAAAAATATAGTCACACTACATGACATTAAATTGAAAAAAGTTTTTTTTAAACTTGATTTTTAAAATATTTTTTATAGCTTATCATTAATACTCTTACATGTCATTGACCCATATACCAGAATGCTTACCATATTCATGTCCCGTGATGTTTACATAATACCAAAGCGAGTTCCATGGAATAAAAATGCTGAATTGACAGAACAAACTGTACATTATCAGTGTATATCATCACTATCTCTTCACCATATTCCAGAAGGAATCCCACAGCCTGTGTCAGTACTCCTCTGAAGAGGAGAGTCGTCAGATGGAGGAGATTCTGCGGTTGGAGCGAGAGATTGAGCGGCTGCAGAGACAGAGAGACGAAGGGGTGTCCTTGCTAAACGACGGCTCTAGAGACGATCTGCAGCAGAAGAGGGACGCCGAGATCTACCGCTTGGAGAAAGAGGCTTCACGTGTGGCTACGGAGTTCCTGGAGATGCTGGACTTCGGAGGCTTGGAGCAGTCGCTCTCCAGCGAGGAGAACCTTCACGACCCCTCTGAGACAACCGCGCCTCTGGCCGAGGAGGAGGTGGACGAAGGCTTCCACGCGGACGACGAGTGTATTCCCCTCCGGGACTTCCCTCCTCCGCCTGCCGTGCCTCAGGACAAAGAGATTCTCTCCAGTCTTCCGCCTCCACCGCCCGCCTTTGCCGAAGGTCTTATGGCCACTACCTCACCTGCACGGATAGAGCGGCCGAAATCCAATTCTTCCATCAAACAAAACAGATTTTCAGACATTCCCCCGCCTCCATCTTCAGCTCCACCCCCACCTCCACCTTTAGCTCCACCCCCTCCCCCACCTGTACCGGCACCAACCACAGAAGACTATGGATTGGTGTATAAAAACAGGAAGATGTTAACAGAGATTGTACTGCCGGTGGAGGAGACCAGCTTCAGTATTGTGCCCGACACGGAGTCAGACTATGACCAAGAGGAGTTTGAGGAGGCATTGGGAAGCTGTGGGGATGCAGGAAGTACAAATGATGGACACCTCACTGATGAGGAAGTGCTACGCAAATCTTCCTGTACCTACAACAGCACAGACTCGTTTAGGGGAAGCTCAGACTCAGTGAGTGCAGTCTTTTCACACTTTAACAGAAAACGGGAAATCACACACCATTTTAAAGGGATAGCCTTCCCAAAAATCATCCCCATGTCGTTCTAAAGTATGAATTGCTTGCTTCTGTAGAACATAAAAGAAAATGTTTTGAAGAATAATGGTAACTAAACGTTTTGGCTCCCATTGACTTCCATTATATGGACAAAAAATACCATGGAGGTATATAGAAACCAAAACTGTTTAGATACGTCATTCTTCAAAATATCTACACAGTGACTTACTCACAGAAGAAAGTAATTCATACAGGTTTGGAATTGGATAATGGTGATTAAATGACGGGGTGAACTAACTAGTCAATGGGTTTTCTGAAAAACGAATCAACTTGTTGATCTTGAGGTCTTGAATAATTAGGCTGATTGAGGATCATGACCAGATCAGATGAGTTACATAAAAAAAAAAAGCATTTTAAGTGTTTTAAAGTGTTTTAAGCATTTTATATCACAAAATGGTCCGTGTTCTCACAATGAATGGAGACCTACACTGTAAAAAAAAATATCTCTAGATTTACCGCACAAAAACGTCAGCTTTGGTTGTAATTCAGTGTAATAAATGCAATGACAATGTTTTGATATTGCGGAATGGTATATTTCTGTATTTATATTTTATAAATTCTAACTATAAATTTGCCTTAAAATGTGCTGATGACCGCCATAATAATACAAGAGGTGAAACAAAAAACAAAAAACGAATCAGAATTCATAGTAAGTGGCCTGTCCATAAAACATGGCCAATGCTCATGTATTAAAACAATGCAACAACTAATAACAGAAAATGTAACATTAGGCCATTTTGTGTTTCATTTCCTGTTATTTAGTTACCAAGAACAAAACTAAGAAGACATTTTTAAAAATGTAATCATACGTGATGTCACACACGGACTTCTGAGAATGTCCTTTTACCTTTTATCATTGCCTTTTCTCTTGCCAAAACCATAAATTTGACACCATTTTACTGTAAAATGACAATGTAAAATGTTAAACCATTTATTGCCTTTAGCCGTATATATTGTAAGGTCAGTTAACAAATTAAGTTCTCTTTGATGTTGAGTCTGTCTACTTTAATTCAAAGTCACTGCCTGGGTTGCCATAGAGGCGGTGCTTTAAAGGGCATGACTTTAGAGACAACATCTCAGTATGTTTACAGTTTCATCACATTGTCAGCACATCACAACCCTCTTGGAGAATTCACATCTGTTAATTCATCCCACATTAAATGACTGCTGCTAAAATCTTAACCAACCACTATGGACAACTAGTTGATCGACAGACCCATCCGTTGTTTGTTGTAGTGTTTCTACTCAGTTGCTGTGTCAGCTGGTCAACATGTGCGTTTCACTTTATACTTCCATTAACAGTCACTAAACATTTGCATAACATTTGCTAATCTTTGTGGCATCGCCTGCGGTCAGTCACTCACGTCGCCTGTCATTTAAAATGAGCGACTTTCAGTTGAATTTTCACTGCAAAGTGTGTACGCCTTGTAAGGAATTTGGTATAAAAAGGAAAATGAATTTCGCCATGTTTATGCTGTACAGTTCAGTGTCAGGGTAGTGAGATCCGGTATTGCTTAAAGCAAAACAGAAACACTCAGCACATTGCCCTAATTCTTTTTATCCTTGCAATTCTTTTTATCGGATCAGGTGCATATGATTTGGTATATTCATTAAGTCGTTCTCCCTCAGGATATTCCCAGAATGTGCAGCTATTAGCCAATTCCTGTCACAACTGCTCCAAACACAGTCCTGCAACAGCTTGATTGTTGACTCTCAGAGAATATTTGAACACAGAAACTTGATTCGGGTTACGTTTGGGTGTAATATGAAACTTTTCATGACAGTTAACAATGGGAACACATTTACTGATGTCATGCTCTTTTTGTTTGTATTAACTAGCGGCATTAGACAGTGAAATGCAGATGTCCTACCGCAGCAAACACAGAGTGATCGGTTACAGAGTAAAGAAGAGACATTTTAGGAAAAATATGCAAATGTTTTTAAAAGAAGTTATGCTCCACAAGGCTGCGTTTAGTTAAGCAAAACATAGTAATATCGTGAAATATTAATACCATTTAAAAGAACTGTTTTCTATTTTTATATTTTTTTAAATGGCATTTATTCCTGATGGCATATCGATGTTGATAATAATAATAAATGTAAAATGATCAGTATCATTATTAGTTGTGCTGCTTTATATCATTTGTGGAATCATTTCAAGATGTTTCAATGAAATAGAAAGCAATATTATTAAAGCCTTGCTGAGCATCATTGCTGAATTAAAGTATTAATTTCTTTCATTTAAAAAAAAAAAAACGGACCACAAACTTTTGAACTAGTACGGTACATTGGAAAGCCCTTTATTGACATTCACACTATTTTTTAATTTTTTTCCTCAGTTCATGGATAGCAATGATGAGAACGATGGATATGTGGACACAGATGAGGAGGTGTCAAACGGTAGAGTGCATCTGCTTAATGGAACTGGACCTCTTTATTTCCACAGCTACCTGTACATGAAAAGTGAGTGTTTCATACGATTTGCATGCTTATTGTTTAGCTTATGTCTATACAAAATTAATAATATTGCTCAAGCTGAACATTTTTAATGGATAGACTGTTGTGAAAGATTAATATTTTGTTGTTCTGTTTCTTATTTTTCATCTTAAAGGTGGGCTGATGATCCCGTGGCGCAGGCGGTGGTGTGTTTTAAAAGACGAGACCTTCATGTGGTTCAGGGCAAAGCAGGACTCTCTCAAGTCAGGGTGGCTGTACAAGAAAGGTGGAGGGATGTCCACTCTGTCCCGCAGGAACTGGAAGATGCGCTGGTTCGTCCTTCGAGACTCTAAACTCATGTATTTCGAGAACGACAGTGAGGAGAAACTGAAGGGAACCATCGACATCAGAGCTGCCAAGTAAGAACTCGATGCGCAATGTAAATGACAATACTTAACTGCTGCAACTGGCTGCCTGCCTAGTGTTTACCAGCAAAAGACCAATTGACCAGTCCAGTGTCCACCACTACTGTTGCATTTGTAAGCTTTAATGTTCATAGGCTGATGGTCTGTGATGTTTCACGCAGGGAGATTGTGGACAACCATGAGAAGGAGAATGCGTTGAATATCGTGACTGAAGACAGGACTTACCAGATCTATGCAGAATCTCCTGAGGATGCAAGGTACATTCAAAATCTGTATTTATTTTAGGCCAGTGTGCCTGACTAATAGAGTTTCGTTAACTTTCACACTCATCTGTTGTGCCCCCTTGTGGTGTAATACAACTCATTTCATATCGTCGTCTAATACCTAACATGGTCTAATGCTTCCTGTCTGCATGCTTGTGTTGCAGTGGCTGGTTCAACGTGCTGAGCCGCGTCCACAGTGCCACTCCAGAACAGCTTCTGCAGATGCAGCACGAGCAGGCCAACCCCAAGAACGCAGTTGTGAGTGTTCACACTAACACTTTCAGCATCTTTATTTTCTCATAGAATAAGTATTTATATCATTTTTATGATATTTCATCCTCAGGGAACACTGGATGTTGGGCTTATCGACTCTGTATGTGCTTCCGACAATCCAGACAGGTAATGCATGATATGAGTGTTGAGCATATAGCTATATTCCAGAAACAGAATATTTTCAATCGCACTTTATATTAAGGGTCTTTAACTACTATAAACTAACATTTTGATTAATCATTTGATGCAATGCACTTATTGTGTACATACATGTTTTTACATTGTACTGTTTTTGTTTTACATTGCATTGCACCTTTTCCTTACCCCTTAACCCACCCTTACACGTAACCATACCATCAAACCTGTCCCTAACTTTCCCCGTATCCCACCTCAATAGCAGCTAACAATTAATTTCATGTAAGTACATAGTAGTTTAAGACACCTAATATAAAGTGTGACCACATTTTTTATATTGTCCATATTGCATGCAGTTAATGTATTCATTTGGAACATAGTATTTGTGATAATGGCTGTACAGTGCTGTACTCATCAGATTTTTTTTTCCCTCAGGCCAAACTCATTTGTTATAATCACTGCTAATCGCGTGATCCATTGCAACACTGACACACCAGAGGAAATGCACCACTGGATCGGCCTCCTCCAGAAGCCTAAAGGAGACTCGAAAATAGACGGCCAGGAGTTCATAGTGAGAGGTGAGTCAGACCGGTCTGTACAGGATTTTCCAGAACTGTACTTGTTGCTACATTGTGGTTATGATGAATCATTCAACAAAACGGATGCTATTTGTGTCCTTTGGGATCACTTTCTGATTTCTGAAAGAAAGAAATGAATGAAATGAATACTTTTATTCAGCAAGGATCCAAAGTGACAAAAATCTTTTTCAGCATTATGAATGCCTTTACTATAAAAAATTATATATATATAGTCTGTTCTTTTGAACTTTTTATACTTCAAAAATCTATCACGGTTTCTTTTCTCAACATTGATCATTATAAGAAAAGATTTTAAAGCAGCAAATCAGCATATTAGATTGATTTGTGAATGATCATGTGAAACTGAAGACTGGAGGAATGATGCTGAAAATTCAGCTTTGACATCACAGGAGTAAAATACATTTTAAAATATAAATTTAAAAAGCAGTTCAATTCTATTTATATATTGTAGTTATATATTGTATTATATTTTTGATCAAATAAATGCAGCCAACATGCAAAATGCAGCTTTAAAAAATAAAAAAATCTTGATCAAATGTTTGAATGGTAGTGTATACTTTACATTTGTGTAAAAAACAATTCTGTAAACGATGAATCGTGGTACTAACTTTCGCTATGTGATACTTCTTTTTTAAATACACCAGCAAAAGATCCCCTTTTTTTAACTTTTTGTTCTTTGGTTTGCAAATATACAGTACATGTTTAAATGAAAATTGCGTTTTGTCTTAATTCTCTCTATTTTTGTAATATACTATAGATTATCTGTAGATTTCAGATGTTATATTATTAAAATGCCTAATAAAATGAATGTCAACTCCATTAAATTTTCTTTTTTTGAAATGAAAACTAATCTATAACTATTGACTATTCATTAAATCATCATTTTATAGTCACTAAATTACACACTTTTTATTCTTAATCTTATCATACTCTAGTCTAGTCTGTGACTGTAATTTCTTCCTCCCTCAATTTTTCCATAAGGTTGGCTGCATAAAGAGATGAAGTCCAGTGGCAAGAGCACATCTCTCAAGCTGAAGAAACGTTGGTTTGTTCTGACCAACAACTCACTGGATTATTATAAATCGTCAGAGCGCAGTGCCTCCAAACTGGGAACACTGGTGCTCAACAGCCTTTGCTCGGTTGTTCAGCCTGATGAAAAAGTCTACAAGGAGACAGGTGAGAGTCAGAACAAGGTTTATGATTGTTTGACAGAGTTTTCGTTGAATTTTCGTTAAACAATTTCCAATGCCTCCGGTTGTCTACAGGTTACTGGAACATAATAATCCATGGGAGAAAGCATTCTTACCGTCTCTACACCAAACTATTGAATGAAGCCATGAGATGGGCTTCAGCCATTCAGGTGGCCATCGACAACAAAGTTCCTATAGAAACACCTACCCAGCAACTCATCCGAGATATCAAGGTACATTCATCCTAAAATATCGAATTGAATTCATGGTCCCTTGTTGAGTGAGGTTTTTCATCGTATTAACAATCATGTTTCAGTTGTGGAAGCTGATACCTCTGAAGCCCAGACAATCGCTCAGGGTCAAAAACTGTAGTGTTAAGTGAGGTACACTGATGAGTTCACTGTGTGCTGTTCACTCAGACTCTTTCTCTTGTTTTTTTCTAACTTCATTCTGTTTTTGTTAGATTTTTTCTGAGTGCTTTCATTCTACATCTATGCAGGATATTTTCCTGGTGCTGGACACCATACTGACACCTAGTGGTGTGGAGGCTTAAATTAAATGTTCATTTACCAGTGCCATTGTAAAAGTGCATTATTCAATGGTGGTTATGATGATTCATTTATTTATTGAGAAAAAGTGTACAGTGACTGGTGAATCTCGGTTATAAAGTGAGTAGTATTCAGTTGAGTGGAGCTTTATTCTGCTAGAAATCCAGATAACACCAGATTTTGATAACTAGTTTTACATGTCATCTGGTTCGATGGACTGCTAGCTAGTTGAGATCCACCTTTTCAGCTAGTCGACCTGAGGTGGCTAATTATGTTGAGGTTGTAATTTAAGCTTGAACTGGTTTACCACCTTTGACTGGTATGACCTAGTTTATCAAGCATGGCAAAAACGGCAAAACTCAAGAAACCTTTTGTGTCACTTTTGTGTGCTGTGTTTCCACCTGCAGTGATTTGTGGATGTACATTTTGTTAAATGAGTATATCAAAGCCGTAATGCCATTACTGTTTTTGATGGTGGTGCAGGAGAGCAGTCTTAATGTGGAGGCTGTGGAGCAGATGTACTGGAGGAACCCCATCCTGAGATACACACAGCACCCGCTGCACTCGCCGCTGCAGCCTCTACCATACGGAGAGGTCAATGTCAACTGTGAGTCTCTCCTTTACACTGACCATTCCTGTGTTTCCTTTTTTTATTTATTAAATGTCTTTAGGTGTAGGCAATCTTTGAGTTATTGTTGACTCAAACTTAAAATATTGCTGTTGGAGCTGCATTCCTGTAGCTCATAAACTAATTAAAGCATCTGCAAAATGTATAAATGCAAGTTTAAATCTTGTCAAATAAAGTCAAATAAAATAAAATATAAATATTAGATGAAAAACTTTAGAAATGGATGTCTTGTCAACTAACTAAAAAAATATTAAAATAACTAAAACTGAAATAAAAATAAGTTAAAATTTATAGAAATATTTAAAAAAAGACAAAAGAGATAA
This sequence comes from Pimephales promelas, assembly GCF_988280905.1. NCBI lineage: Eukaryota > Metazoa > Chordata > Actinopteri > Cypriniformes > Leuciscidae > Pimephales > Pimephales promelas. The sequence continues at coordinate 28,731,403 of NC_142775.1, read as the reverse complement.
TAAAATGAGTATGACTATAACTTAAAACTAAAATTATTAAATGTAAATAGTTTTACAATAACACTGTAGACGATACTATTTTTGTTAGTATTACTATTGTTAAATTCACGTTCTGGCTTTTTTTTTTTACAATTTGTGACATGCTGTTGATTACTATGTTCATTTGATTACCTCAGAAATCAACAGAAATTAAATATTTTGTAAAAGCAAACATGTGTCTATGGGTCAACACATTCCAGAAATTTCATGCAAAATACTGTTTTAAAACACTTACATTAATACAAATAAAAATTCTACAGTGTGACCAATTAATTTTAAAATATTCAAATGAATGACAAATATTATGTATTATTAAATATTCATAATAATTAAATATTAAATATGAATAGTAATTTCAGATTTTTTTCATATATGTATTTAAAAAAAATAGTTGAAAGGTTTTTAATTGAAGGCCATAAAAGCTGTATGTATAATAATTATCCAAGAATTTAGAAAATGTTTAATATGTTTTTTTTATTATATCATTGCATGTTTTACAAACTGATAGACAAAAGTATTTGACAGCAGGCTGTTTAATAGAGCTTAACATCTATTAAAACCTAGACCTCATAAATATTCGATTCCAACCGCAGTCTCCTGTTCACACGGTTCATATATTTTCCCCCATTGTTAGATTGTTGTTGATTAATTTGTTCAGTGACGCACATTTTTACCATTTGAACTTTGGATTTGTGTGATGATGGATTTAATCCCTTTGTCCGTGTCTCTTTCTCCATCTGTCTCCTCTTCCTGTCCTATTCCTGTAGTGCAAAAGGAGAAAGGCTACACCAGCCTGCAAGACGAGGCGGTGAAGATCTTTAACTCGTTACAGGAGATGGAAGCTGTGTCAGACCCTATGCCCATCATTCAAGGCATCTTACAAACATGTCAAGATCTACGGCCGCTCAGAGATGAAGTCTACTGTCAGCTGATCAAACAAACCAATCACGTGCCTCAGCCCAACAGCCCCGCCAACCGGTCACACTGGCATCTGCTCACCTGCATGAGCTGCACCTTCCTGCCCAGCCGTGGCATCCTCAGATACCTCAGATTCCACCTGAAAAGGTGTTGTAGCTACTCCTTGAATATGACATACTTTCATACTGTTAAATAATAGATGTCATTGTGATGTACTTTAAGAAGAAAATTGAGGAAATGGTAGAAATAGCATTCTGGCCTAAGCCTTTGTACCTCAAATTCATTGCATCCTCCTAAAAGTATAACAATGACTTGGTCCATTCTGGCTTTCTCTTGGGTGGTCTTATGTTGACAGTTTAATTTTTAAAATCTGGATGTGCATGAATTATGTAAATGACATATTTTGGAAACAAAATATTAACATTTTGCTATAGGCCGGTGTGTTTGCATTACTTTGTACTTGCTATTTTGTTTATCTGTTTAATAACAAAAGGATCTCAAAAATTGTGTTTTTTACCTTATAAGGACTTTCTCACCACATCATATTTTGTATTTGGTGCCATTAATATTTTCTGATATCGATCACTTCTTAGGATAAAGGAGCTGTTCCCTGGAACAGAAATTGAGATGTTCGCTGTGTTCATTGGCGAGTCGCTGAAGAAGACAAAAGCGCGGGAGTTTGTGCCTTCACAAGACGAGATTATCGCCCTCCTGAACAGACGGGAGATGACGACGACTGTTTACTGCCACGGTGGAGGTTCCTGCAAGATTTCTATCAACTCTCACACTACAGCAGGAGAGGTGAGGGATGCTAACAACCTGCAAAGCACAGCCAAACTGCAAAATCCATGCAATTAGATATTAGTTGATTCAGAATTAAACCACTGTAACTGTAACACAAGTAATCACTGAGTAAAACAAACAGTGATAAAACATTTTTGGCTCTGGAAATTGACGGGGAAAAGTCTTCCTGTGCCTTACAACGACGTGAAAACAGTGGCTAAACAACGTGGATAAACAAATATTCCTCTTGATCAGGATTGCATGTCTTTATGGTGTAATATTCTGATGGTGAAGTGTTTCATTTCTTTTCTGTGTGTAGGTGGTAGAGAAACTGATCCGAGGCTTGGCTATGGAGGATAGCAGGAACATGTTTGCTTTGTTCGAGCACAACAGCACGATCGACCGGGCCGTGGAGAGCAGGGTGATTGTGGCTGATGTGCTGGCCAAGTTTGAGAGGTAAAATTACCTCAACTTTGCTGGCCTATTCACTCAGAGTTTAAAGGTGCCATATGTAATAATTGAGGTAAAAATATCCAAAAATTGAGCTACACGCATCAAAAGAATGAGAAGAAATAAGTGCAATGATTTAATTAAAAAACTGACAAGTTATAGTGCTGCCGAGATATAAACCTAAATTAGCATGCTAAATTACTAGCCCCGGCCCGGCAGGTGTCGTAATACCAGTTCCGGCCATGGGAGGCGGTATGCGGCCGGGCAACGTTACCACCAGCCAAACTGCACTACACGAGTGAGTCGCGCTCGCGCCGGCTTGTGTGTGTACTTAAACCTGATGTCAGTCCTGTGGAAATACAGCCCATTACTACATTTCAGTTCAGGGAAGAGTTCAAAAAATGATTGGTTGACATTATGCATGAGGAATACATTTTGGTAAGTTGTAGCATACTGTATCTTTCAACAGTGTTCGGGTTCTTTTTCCATTAGCTAGTAGAGATGATCGGTTCACGTGCGCTAGGGATCTGTGGTGTAACATGTACAAGCGCAAAAACGTTATTTATTGTTTGAATTGCATAATAAAATTGACAGAATCTGAGAGCTTAACTAACCTGCTTGCTAAGTGTTAATTGCATGTGTCTCACGGTGAATTCGTGAGAGCTGGCAGCAGCGAATGCTGTCTGTCAAATTAATTCAAACTAACAATAAAAGTGTAATATGAACAAAACGAATACCGTAAACTTAAAATAATAGCCTGCAGGCTTTTATTTTCCCATATCGTCGAAATGCAACAGCTTGTTTTTGAGACAGGCGTCTATGAGTCGGTCTTCATCATTTAGTGTTGAGATGTTGTTCATTTAGTCTCTGATCTCTAAAAATCTCCAAATGCTCCACGTGAAACTGCGGTCTTCCGACCTTTTACTATCGTGTCAAATGATTTGAATAATATGCGGAGAAAGAGAGCAAAACAGCGCTCGTTTGTGTTGTTTGAAGACGTGAGTGCGTGTGGCAGCAGCACAACACATTTTCTGGAGGTATACTGCCCCCATCTGTCATGGAATATGGAATATTTTTTGATTTTTAGTTCCAGATGGCACCTTTAAACTCAGTTCCTACAAAACACTGCCAAGCGTATGTGTCATCAATTAGTTATTAAAGCAGTGATGCACTAATGACATCCATAAAAGTATCGCACAAAAATGATTGTTTGTTGTGGTGGCTGTTTCTCAGGCTGGCAGGAAGTGAGGTGGAGGAAGATGGCCCATGGAAGCTGTACTTCAAACTGTATTGTTTCTTAGATGTGGAGAGCATGCCCAAGGAAGGAGTGGAGTTTGTCTTCATGTTCGAGCAGGTCAGTTATTTATAGTTTCACTTTTCTGTTCAAACTAACTGAGGAGGTGTGTAATACCTAGAGAAACTACCTAGACTAACTAATTTTGACCATCTCAAAGGCAGATTTCGATTTTAGATTTAAGTTTTCAGTTTAAATTTTTGTTTAAATGTATAGATTTTATTTTCTTTTGTTATTGTCATTTTTATTATTATTAAACAGATAAAATAAGTTTATCTTATAGTTATAGAAAGTCTAATACTTATTTTATTTTTATTTCAGCTTTATGAGACACATTCTTAAACATTCCTAAATCAAGATATATTAAATTGAGAAGTAAATGACATAAGACATTATCTTATTTTATTAGAAATGTATTAAATTAGGAGAGTTTGTGCTTAAAACAACCAGAGCTGGGTAGATTACTTATAAATTGTAAACTGATTCAAAATTACATGACAAAAATTGTCGTAACGTATGCAATATATTAAATTAATTAAATCTGACTTCTTTTTGATTACTTTTAGATTACTTCAGTTTTGACCAAACTCGTTTAACACATTGATTTGAATAGGATAATCTTGTACCATATTGATATAAAAATAAAAAGAGAAAGAAAATATATTCCATTCTTTGTTGTCAACAACATGAAATGCATTACATATTACATTACATCAGGGTTTCCCAGACTGGGGTTTGTGAGTTTAATTTAAAAGTACTTTATTTTTGCAATCTGATTATGTAATTCAGATTACATGTAATCAGTTACTACCCAGCATTGAAAACAACCTGCCAGTGGAGTAAAAAAAAAAAAAAAGATTAAGAACTTGAATTAAGTTTATTTTTCTTAATCCATTGGCCGTTATCTTTTTCTTTTTTTTGAAGCACAAAACCAACCCCATTTTATTATAAATTTTTCAAAAAAGTTAGATGTGAGTTTTGTTCTCATTCGTCTCTCCAGGCTCATGAAAGCTTAATAAGCGGTCACTTTCCTGCCCACGAGGACACCCTTCAGCACCTGGCTGCTTTACGTCTGCAGTACCTGTCTGGGGACGTGTCTCGGGTCAACTGGAGCCTGGACAGCGTCTACCCCACTGGCCGTCTGCGCAACCGCATACTTCAGTTCACCAAAGTAGGAGGAGCAGCTGGACCGGGACAGACCCTAGAAAGGAGGAGGACGAGCTTCCTGGACGGCACGCTGAGGCGTGGACTCAAGACGGGCACTATGAAGAAACAGCGCAGCATGCAGGAGGAACAAATGCTGGAAATGTGGATCAAGGAAGAGACCTCAGCCACCAGGGCCAGTATTATGGAGAAATGGAGTCGACTGCATGGTCTGGATCAACACCAAGCCATGCTCAAATATATGAACATCATCAAAGAATGGCCTGGGTATGGATCCACGCTGTTTGATGTGGAGGTAAGCACTTAGGATGAAACAAAAGATGACTACAACATGGGTTTGATTGATCATGCAAAGTGCCAGTAAAGCACCAACAACTTTTAATACTTTTCACACAAGTAATTAGACTTTGGATTCATAAAGTCTTATTTTGCATGATTCCTTGCACAATACTATGCTACGACCTCAGAGCACTTTTAACATAGTGCATGATCTGTACATTTTGACATGTACTTAACATAACCAGCTCCATATTGATGATGACTTTTTCTCGGTTTTGCTCGGTAGCTCCCCTGAAGTTCTCGGGTACCCATGTAACCTGAGTAACGATAAAAGAGACGCAAGACTTAGAAGCAAGCTAAAATGACATGGTTGCTTCAGCAAATACATTTTTATCTTATCGTTTGCTTTTATTACCTCTATCATTTAGGTGTAGGTTAGGGTTTTGTGTAGTAGATGGAACATTATTTTCAAACGTGATAGAGCTTTAACCTTTTAGTACCAGTCACCAGCCATGTTTTATCATTGGCATTCGTGTCCTAATGGTTAGAGAGTTTGTGTTCACGTCTCACTTTTAACTTGGATGGGTTAAATGCAGAGGACAAATTCCTAGTATGGGTTACCACACTTGGCCTTCACGTCACATATCAACAAATAGTTTAGTGGTTGTTTGAGGAAAAGTTGATTGGTGTGTGAACAGTGAAAGGTGTGTTATGCATTTGCGAAGGTATTCTTTGGATGTTCTGAGTGGTTGCTTTACTATCTCACACCCAGATAGTATCTGGATAATTTGATTATAGTCTAATCTGAAATTCGCTGTGATTCTGTGTGCAGTGTAAAGAAGGTGGTTTCCCTCATGACCTCTGGCTGAGCGTGAGTGCCGAGAACGTGTCTGTGTATAAGAGAGGAGAGGCCAAACCTCTGGAGACTTTCCCCTACGAACACATTGTCTTCTTCGGAGCTCCTCTTGCCAGCACATACAAGATCACAGTGGATGGGAGAGACATGTTTTTTGAGACACCTCAGGTAATCAAATGTCATTTTAAATGGATAGTTCACCCAAAGACGTCATCATGTACTCATCCACATGTCTTTCCAAAGCCATAAGACTTCATCTTCAAAACACAAAGGAAGATATTTTAAATAAAACCTGAGAAATTCGTTCATAAAAAGTCATTACACCAAAATGTTGATGCTTCATAAGTTCGTAAACTACATCTATATGAATTGAACATTTTAATCCAAGTCTTCTCTCAAAACACAAAGGAAGATATTTTAAATGAAACCTGAGAAATTCGTTCATAAAAAGTCATTACACCAAAATGTAGATGCTTCATAAGTTCGTAAACTACATCTATATGAATTGAGCATTTTAATCCAAGTCTTCTGAATAGAGATAATTACTGTAAGAACAGCTTTGATGTAGACTTATTTTCACATATAAACATTGACCAACACATCAAATATGGTAAATAGAATCTCAAACATTCTTGCTTGATGCACAAAAACCACTGAGGTTTGTTTTTGCCTGTTATGAAGTGTGTTTGAACTTCCGTTAACCATATTTAATGCACTGTATGCATGTACTTGTATTAAACCACTAGATTCATAATAATTGCTTCATGAGCTTTTTGAATCTTCCAAGTTTGGTTGTCAAAGATAAGTCTTATGAGTTTTGACGCAAATAATGATCACAGAATTTACATTTTTGGGTGAACTGTCCCTGTAGGAATACATAAGCAACATACAATTGAATAGAAGTGTTCACTGTGTAAACTGTGGCTTGTTTCAGGTTGGAGAGATCACCAAAATAATGAAAGCCTACATCAACATGATAGTTAAGAAGCGATGCAGCGTCAGATCAGTGGCCAGCTTTGGGAGCAACTGGATCAGGTGATGAGTACTGACCAATCACAGTCTAGACGCTAGAGATTTCCTTCTCATTGATGGAAAAAGGAACTTAACAGCGGGGTTGCGGATTGGCGAATATAAGATGATGATACAGGAACCAGTGAGAAGACAAACATCATTTAAAAATCTGCTACCACCCCTCTAATAACGTATCATATTTATTGATTAATATACAGTTATGTGGAGTGGGATGTTGGACCAATGAGATTTCAACTGAATGTCCTGTAAATCATCACAATTGAGTTTAGAACTTGTTCCTTTATCCCATCACGTCTGGTTAGTTAGTACGTGGTGCAATGCTTGTTAACCAGCAAATGTTCATCGCCAATACCTCAAAGTCCTGAATGCTTTAATATGCTCCTTTCTGGTTTTCTAATTTTGGCCATTTTCAGGTTTGAACACTCTTTGAAGTGAAAGATCCAAACAGGGTGTTAAATGTTACAAACAAAACAGTGTTTTGTTGAGAGCTCTTAAAGACTCATAGCCTGAAGGGATTGCACACATCGAAAGTGTCAACAGCCATGTTAAAACTTGTCCGTTTGCCTTACTCCGCACAAGGGCTGGTCTGTGCAGATTTGCGTCATTTAGATTGCTTTCTGTGTTACTGCTTAACTGTTACTGAACCTTCACTCAGGTTCCTTAGGTTGAAAAATTGAGGAAAGGGTTTTCTGCCTTTGTCTTGCCATTTTCATTTATGCGTTCTCTTATGTATTGTGCATAAGGGGCCATTCACACAAAATGTGTTTTTGAATTCCACTGATCTGCTTTTCCATCGTAAACGCACTAGATCGATGTGCTTGGCCCTTAAAAAAAGCTGGGCAGTGGGATAAAAAAAACAATGCATGGTCTAGACTAGAGACTTATTTAAAGCTTCAAACTGAAACTGTCATCCACATTTTTGAGCCCAGATGTGAAAATAAATCCTTTTAGTTCATGATGGTTGTAAGTTCATACCAACCAAAGTTTGGTCTGTTTTTAAAGAAGAGACTTTAAAGTGCTTCCACTTCTGCAATAATCTGCTATCATAAAAATTGAGCCTGCTTTAATGTACCGTTTCCATGGTCAGATACACACAACGGTCAAACACTCCAGCCTAGTTAGTGCATGTTGACAAAACAATAGAAAAACGCATTCTGGGTGAATGGCCCGTTCTGGGTTAAGCTCAGGTACAGTATAAAGACAAGCAATATCTCAACATTTCAGTGCAGTGTTCTGGGTGTTATAGCAACAAAAGATTTGACAGGAAATATGTCGAATACCACTGTACTGATATTTATTTTGCAGAAAAGCTGTAACAAAAAATACAGTAAAAAAACAAGCTGTTTTTCACACAGTATTTTACACAGTAGGTCAGTTGTAAATCCATTCTTTCAAGAAAAGCAAATCCATTTTAGTTCATACATCAATCCTTTTTTAAGACATCATCTGGATGTTTTATTTTTGTTCCAAGATGGTTAAGAATGTCTTAAAGGAAGCCTGCATACTTAACTGAAGGATGTTTTTGTGTGCCTAAAAGAGAGTGAATAATTATGGGTGGGCTGGGTATTTATTCAGTGTTAGTGCTGTTGTATGGATGATGATGTTTTGTTGATGGCATGTTGTGTACAGACTACATCAGTGATGTAACACACAGTGATAGTATGAATGAATGACACTGTGGTATCAGAGGTACCATGGCCTCATTCAAAGTTCTGTTCATTATTGCTCTATTAATAAATCTGTTGAGCTGCTGGTCAGTTCAATTCCAGAGTCATCGTCTTTAGTTTAGAGTCAAAATATTTCAAGATTGTGTAGAGGTTGAAAATCAAAGGTTGTTTTGTTTTTTTGTAACTGGATTTACAAAATGCTTAATAAATTATTTCAGGTCCAGATGTGGTGTGGATTATTTAAATGTTATCGAATTACCTTACATTTTCCTTTGTTCTTCGCATTTCCACAATCTAATGTGTGTGATATAAAATAATAAACAACTGCAACACGCATTCATTCCTTTTTCCAAAATTCCCTTGTAATAAGAAAATTTTGGTTGGATTTTTTTAGTTTGTGTTAGTTTATCTGTTAGTATCTGTTATAATATATCTGTTATAATATAATATATGAACATAATATTATATATTATATTACGCTGGCATATACATGGGACACGAAACACTGCAGAATGAGGCTTTTTTTTTAAAATTGAAAAATGAAATTTTTTTTTTAGATATGTGGAATAATCTGAGCACAAAAAACAACAACAAAACACAAGACCAACCACTACAAGATGGAGAAATCTGGATAATGCATTTTGATAACATATGGAAACCATCAAATCAACTCAATGACAATTATTATCTGATCAAAATAAATCTACACACTTCTGAAGCGACAATTAAAATCCACTTCCCAATTACACAATTTGACAAACAAACTTTAAAGCCAAAAATGTCAGAAATCGTGTGGTCCTCCTGACCGCATTCTTGGTGAAATGCTGAAACAGTACACCTGAGCTGCAGGCGGCTGTGCTCAAACCGTTCAACATTGTACTTAGTTCGGGCTGTTTTCCTGACATCTGGAGCCAGGGACTTATTACTGAAATTCATAAGAGAGGAAATAAATGGGACCCTAATTATTTCAGAGGCCTTTGTGTGAGCAGTAATCTGGGGAAGCTATTTAGCAGTATTTTAAACAATAGAATTGTAAGCTTTCTTAACAAACACAATATCCTGAGCCTGAGTCAGATTGGCTTCCTTCCAAATCACAGAACTACTGACCACATTTACACCCTTCACACCCTAATCGTAAAACAGACCAAACACGGAAAAATATTTGCATGCTTTGTCGATTTCAAACAAGATTTCAAATTTCATGATAAAGTTTAAAGAGCTCTATTCGCTATTAAGAAGAAATTCCAAAACATTGAAACACTGATTCCAATCTGTTCCAATTACACTATCCAATCTGACTCCAATCAGCCCATTACGCTGTCTGGAAGTGATGTTTGGGGATGATTTTGAAAATAATCCCTCAAATTATGGATGCATCTAAAATCAAGTCCCACAGAATTGCTTCATTTTAAAGCATTACAAACACAAGAAATGAACCCTGAAAAAAGTCCCCTCAGTCAGCTAGTTCTGACTTCTGAGACTTACTAACCTGACTAACTACTAACACTAACCAGTCTAATACCAGAACTGCTTCTCACACAAACATCAAAATAAATCAAATTATAAAACAGTCTAAAAATGTATATATATGGAACATTGCGATCAGGAAACTAAAACACAAGTAATATAACAATTCTATCAAGAAATCAAAGTATGAATTGGAAAAATATCCCCAGAGTGTCAGAGACACAAAGCTTCACTGTCACAAATACATTTCCTCTGTCCCCCACAGTGACCCTCAGTAATGTGTGTGTGCGAATGTGTGTTAAAACACTGTGGTATCAAATGTTCACACATCTGAATTTGAATTTAGAATAGAGACAGACTGATATATTTATTTATTTTAATTTTTATTGTATTATTTTACAAATGTTATCCATTAAAAAATACAAACAGATCAGAATGTGTATTTAAATACATATTTTATTTTGATAAATAATAGTTGATGTGTTTAAGTATTAATAATTTTAGGTCTAAATAATAAGTCTAAATAATTTTAAGAAGCCAACATGTCATTAAAAAAATGAATTGTTTTGTCAGAAAATAAACTTATAAATCAGTGAGTGCCTCAAATAAACCCTGCTTAACCATAAACCACTATTTCGAAACTGGGAGGTTCTTGAAAGACGAGGTTCAATCCTTCCTTCCAGAAAACACATGACCAACCAGGGCAGAAACACACAGATCCGCTGCGTTTGCCAACATGATCAAAACTCGGACTTTTTTGCTGTCTTTTGTTTTCTTTGTCTTCAGTTTTGCTGTTGTTTTTGCCCAGACGGCAAGTCCAGTAACAAGTAAGTTTGGGCCACAGTGCTGTTTGTTTACAATCTTTAGATACGATGTAAGTTAGATACGGTAAAACAACAATGGCTAACTAACTGTTACTTCAATATTATTTACCTATTTTTTGGGAATCAGCTTTTAGGTTCGTTTCGGTTCTCACGCATGATGCCCATTTGTAAGGTTTTCAAACGAAGACTATGTTTTTGCAGTTCGTTTGTCTGGCTACCAAGCACACTTTCCCGAATTAATCGTTCTGCATCGTCTATTTTCTTGGAAATAGTAACGTCTTAATAAGTCACGTATAATACAACCACTGTTGCAAATGTGACTTTGAGCAGCTGATCATATGACCCGGGCTTAGTAAAACATCGGGACCAAGCCAGTTTTAGCCATTGAAAGAATTTTGTGGCGTAAACGACTAAATTTGTTCAAAACGTGTTTTGTTGACGCTTTTATGAATTTGATCCGATCATGACTTAAGGCAGAGAGAGTGTGACCTGTTATCACATGATAGAAAACTTAAGAGGTCAGGGAGAATATTTTATATAACTGCTTGAAGATAATATGTTTTATTGACATTCAAAATAGAATTCTGAGCAATGCTGTATGTTTTAGATTTTATTTATTAAACTATGGTTCAAATCAGCTGTAACATTGATGCCAGACTTGTCCCTAAAACTGCCTTCTTTTCACAGACTGCACTATAAAATCCAACACAACTTGTGAAGAATGTCTGAAGATTGTTTCGGTAGGATTTGTCAGTGTGTATAATTTGCTATTTACCGATGACACTTCCAAACCCCTTAGAATTTGTTATACAGACAGCAAAAATTTGTGAAAAATTGTTCTGTGACATAAATGTATAGTTGTGGATGTAATATAAATAATAATAATTGTGGATGCTATCTTTTGTTCAGTGTTTGTGGTGCATCTCAAGCCAGAAATGCATCGACTATCCAGTGAAGAGCGTTCTACCATCTCGTAGTGTCTGTCCTCTCTCAGATGCACGATGGGGAATGTGCTGGAGTAAGACCGACAATCACATACAGCGGGAAACATATTGTCATTAGTAGACTTAATGGATGTATTATGTGCATTTTTTTATTATAACTAAGCATGCACAGTTTACATTTCCCACTTCTCATCGGTTTACATTCCCATTGTGTTTTAAATATGGAACAGGTTTGAACAGTATAATTTGTGTACATTTAGTTAATATTGTGTATTGTTGAATATATAGCCTATATCTGTTGTCAAATAGCTTCAAATTATTTTAGCCCTGTCCCATAAAACATAAGTAAAAAAATGATCTTCCATTCTGCATGCGGAATATAAACGTGTATGCTGAACTGTAAAAACTACAACTTTATTCGCCACATTCTTAGTCCATAGTTCACAGTAGCTTTAACTTAATTACATTCTTGATTGTCACTTTATTACTTTGAACTCTTTTAAAATGAGTCAAGGGAAGTTTAACCTTCTGCATATACTGCCTGTTTTGGAGTACAAGTTGTGGACAGGAATGATCACGTCAATTCTGTGTTGTATCGAATCACAGTGAATTTCCAGACTCTCATCATTACCATCTCTGTGATCGCCGGGCTGATCCTCGTCGCCATATTCGTCTGCTGCTTCTGCTGCTGTAAATGTGAAAACATTGGGTAAGAGGAAACCAGCCCTTTTCATTAAAGCTTTTAATATTATGGGAAGGCAGTTTAGGGGTGCAAAAGTCTTAGACACATTAGTGTTTTCACTCAAAAAAGTTTAAAGCCCGACAGTTATTTATATATTTTTGCTATGGTGTGTCAGTAGGAAATCAGTGATAACATGGACATTACATCACAACATTTATTTCCATCAAGAGGTGCATCAGTTTTTGTTCTTGAATTGATCTTGAATTGACAATGGAAGTGTACTTTAGCACATCGCAAAGACCTTGATTGAATTTAAGGTCTGAACTAGAGGTGCCAGAGGTGTGTGAAATTGACTGTGAATTGTTCACAGTTTGAGCCTGTTGAATTGTGACATTGTCATCCTGGAATATGGCCATGATGTGTCTTCATACATGGTTGTTTAATAAATGAAAGGCTAACCACTCCATTAATATTAGGGTTAGAAGAATTGTTGCCATACATATAACTTGCTAGAAACATAATCACTGCAATAATGATACCCAGTCATATCTCTTAAGCATTTGCCTATTTTAATACAAACAAGTGAGTTGCTGTTATGGGATTGGCTGATTTTATATATATATATATATATATATATATATATATGTGTGTGTGTGTGTGTGTGTGTGTGTGTGTGTGTGTGTGTGTGTGTGTGTGTGTGTGTGTGTGTGTGTGTGTGTGTGTGTGTTACTGCTATTAATAATTAATAAATAATGGCCAGCACATTGGAGGACATAAGAAATGACTAAAACATTTATCCTAATAATCTGAAAGGTCTAAGAGGAATGATGAGCGAATGGAGAGACAAGCTCATCTGAAAAGTTTTCGCAAAGAGGAGAGGTATGATTTGTTTTGCGAAAAATTATTCCACACATTTGAGTTTGTTAATAAATATGAAGAGCATTTAGTCTTGTCTTGATGAAATAGTGTTAAGAATTTTTTTTTTTTTTTCTGCAGGAAAGCAGAGATGAGGAAGAGACATGATGAAATGCGATTGAAATATGGTAATTTTCCTTTCATCATAAATTATGTATAAAATGAATAGAAGTATCCTCTATAGTTAACTTATAAATGTTAGTTATACTGTGTTTCAGAGTTTGAACTTTACTCACTCTGTTTCAGGTTTGACAAAGGATAACCAGTACTCCAGATTTGAGAACAGCTAAGAAACTTTTGATGATGCTCCACTGTTGCCTTTTCTTAATACCTCTCAAAAATGAACACATTTCCTTGCATATCCAGCACTCCATTTTTATTTGATTGTACTAGTTGCCAGCTGGCCACACAAGCATACATAAATTTGATTTATTCATACCTAGATTTTTAACAGATCTGCACGCAAACCACAATTTAGACATTGTATTGTAAAAAATCTTTGTAAATGTAGTACCCTGATGACTTTTTGCAAATCCAAATAAGTGACAAAATAAATTCAGCAAGATGTGTTGATAATTAAGTGCATTGGGCCAAACCTGATTTTTGGTTGGCTGCACATGTCATTTAATGTAGCTTTTTAATCAGATTAAACTAGGACTTGCCTTGCATAAATTATAAATTGATATTTCAATATAACTTGGTTTTGTGTTTGTCAATGTTTTAATCACTAGCTCTTTGTAATTACCAAATGGTTGATATATCAGTGTGATTTACAAAGCCAAATAAACTTGGATTAAAAGTGAATACTGTATATTTGTTATTGTTTATTGTAGATTATTAGGAATCTGTTGTTAGACAAACAAGAAAAAGGTCATTATTAATGTAAATTATAGCAAGTTTTAGCTTTGAATCTAAATGCTTTTTTTTTTTTTTTTTGCAATAAGCTTATTCATCATTCAAATAGATTTTGAGTATAGTTTTGACCTAAATCAGAACTAGAGTAATTTTTCAAGTGGCACATTTTTTTTTTTACAAAAATATTTGTCATATTTTTGTGGTCGTGTAAGTTTATTGAAGTTGAAGTTTTAAAGTTTTACATTTAATTGTATATGTAATTAAAATTTTAAGCACACACACATAATGTTTAACAATGTTTTCAGTTTTTATACCTGATACCCCAAAATGAATAATGTAACATTTTTCATTGAGCAAAATTAATGCGCACACTATATTTTATTTATAAATAATTTGTTTTTGGCCTCAAACCTCAAGCAGAACACGAGGATTGGTCACGTGGTTTCATTCTGTCCAATAAAATAGACGAGTTGATTTTGCGCGTTCTCGGGCCTGCTGGGAATCACGTGGTTTTACCTGGTCCAATCAAATGGGCGAATCCAGTTTGCGCGTCCTTGCTGAGCGCGGGGAGGACAGAAGCGGGTAGTAGCGCTCTCGTGTTACCGTCACATCCACAATATCAGGAAAATCCTACATTTCTACAAAAATGTCAGAAGAGAAACCAAAGGTACATGCATGTCTTTGTGTTCTGAGCTCCAGTAGCATGGAGAGGAATATTTTGATGTGATTATAATGCATGAATGTAGATTGTATGGGACCTGCACTTTATATGTGGTTAGAAGGGAAACAAAGAGGTTTTCAACAAAGATTTTGCGCATTTTCCACATGTGGCCATTTAACTTAGCCATCCATCCAATTACATGGACAACCATAACAATTCTCGTCGCTTATAGACAAATCGGCAGTTTTTCGCTTCATTTCAGCATCAACAAGATGCTCAGATTGGCTTTCTTTCATGGCGGATAGTTGATTCAACTTTGCGCCAAACGCAGTTGCACTGAAAGGGTAACGTTAACACTGTCTAAATTCTCGCGCAGGTTGCAGTCCTTTATTAGTAGTGCTTGTACTAATTCATATTTTAGACTCAAGTCTTGCTATCTATCGCGTTATTAACATCCCAAATCGTGTTTTCCCGTATTACAGGAACATCTAACCTTAATGTTTGATAGAGCGGCTGCATGTGATGGACAATGTGGCTTTAGCGCAAATTGCTCTCCTGATGTGTGTAGACCCTTCTGTGTGATTAAAACTACACTTTGCATGCTCATTAATCACTCTTTAATCGGTATATTTTGCTCTGCATATTTCATTTCAGGAGGGCGTGAAGACTGAAAATGACCACATCAATTTGAAAGTGGCAGGTCAGGATGGATCTGTGGTCCAGTTTAAAATCAAAAGGCACACCCCCCTCAGCAAACTGATGAAGGCATACTGCGAAAGACAGGTGAGGCATCAGCTTGAGTTCCAGTGATTCTGATGTCTGTACTCCTGAAGCATTGTACGTCTGGTTATAGCAGAACTATAACTTGGATTTTTTTTTTCCAGGGTTTATCCATAAGGCAAATACGATTCAGGTTTGATGGTCAGCCAATCAATGAGACGGACACACCTGCACAGGTTTGTACTTTATCTTTTTGTTTTGAGCAGCTCAGAATGAAAGCAGTAACTGGTTAATAAAGAAATCATCTCTTGCTATGGTGACTTTCTATTTCGGTTGTATGAATTGACTCCAAATGCCTTTAAGGATGCAACATCTGTAAAAGAAGTTTAATCAATTCGTACAGTCATCCAATCATTTTAATTATGTTTTTGTAATCGAAAGTGTATTTGAAAACCTAGAGCTCGGGCACAAATAAGCTCAAATTAGGCCTCAGATTAAAATGTTTCTCAATCTTTTTGTCATGTGAATTTCCAGCTGGAAATGGAGGATGAAGACACTATTGATGTATTCCAGCAGCAGACGGGAGGGACGTGCTAAAGATGGAGCACGTGTGGATGATGGTTTTTTGTGTGCTCTTCACTTCCACTGCAGTTCAGGGCTGAAATGGTAAAGGTTTTGGAAATCTAATGTTTAAGTTAATAGTTTTTTTTTCTCTCTCTCACTTTTTAATCATCCAAAAACCTAATTTCCATTTTTGCAATTTTCTCTCTGAATCGTATTGGAAATCAGTGTCTAATGTTGTTTCTCCCCCACCTTTAGAGTTTATTGTATGCGTATTACATACATTTTTTTTTTTTTTTTTGTATAATGTACGTATGTTGCACCTCCCCATCTATTTTTTTTTATATACAAGGAGGGAAAAGTTTTGTGAAAGGATGTTTGTGACTAAAGTCTATGGTCTCAGATTTTCTTTAATCGCAGTAAACTACTCTAAGACTCCCTTTTTATGGACAATTTCAAATGTCGACATTGCAGCATTGTTTCTGACCCCTCAGGTTTGATGAAGCTGGATCATGGATTGTATTCCAGTAGATATTTGTTTTAATTTTAAAAGCTTTGAATATGTCTCTAAAAGTTTGCTGTCTGCTAAATTTGGATTTCATGATCTACAAATGAAGTGTTCCCCATGTTTTTATTGTCATACTTTTTGCCATTTACAAATACATAATATTGTAACAATCCCCCTTATTTAGCCTTTCTGGCATTTCAAAAGTATTAAACACTATCCTGGTGAAATAGCAGCTCCACAGTCAACTCAACATATGTGAGAATTGTAATGGGAATGGCAGTGGTGTTCAGGAGAGTAGAGGATCCGGTGTTGGCCATTTACTACTGTATATAATAAATCTAGTTTGATACTGATCTGTCTTGTTCTTATGCCTGTGCAGTGAAAATAAAATGGGTTGCCACTAGATGGAGCAACTGCAAAAAGATTGAATGTAGTTCTAGAATAGTTTGTGAAACTGTCTTGTCAGTTCTGATAGTGCTTGATTATTTCTAAAGGAGTCAAGCATGTTGATATGTGCTGGAGATTTTTTTAATGTTGATAAGGTTCCATTTGTTAACAGTAGTAAACTACAAACTAACAATGAAAAATACGTCTAAAGCATTTAATAATTTATTTTAATTTCAGCAGTTACTGATACATAATTAAAACAAAAAAGGTGTTTAAAGGAGTAGTTCACTTTTCAAAAAACGATTTACTCACCCCCATGTCATCCAAGATGTCCATGTCATTCTTTCTTCAGTCGAAAAGAAATTAATGTTTTTGATAAAAACATTCCAGGATTTTTCTCCATATAATGCACTTTAATGGGAACCAAATGGGTCAAGGTCCAAAAGACAGTTTCAGTGCAAACTGTTCAAAGGGCTTAAAACGTTTCCAGACGATGAATAAGGGTCTTATCAAGCAAAAAGATTGCTCGTTTAAAAAAATAAATAACAAAGTTTACATTTTATAAGCTCAAATGCTTGCCTTGCTCTGTTCTGTGATGCCCTTTTGTGACTCTCCTGTTCGAACTCGTTCATCAAAATGAACGAATCTTTTTTCAAAAACCAATTTGTTCGTTTCGTTCGTTGAATGAACCAAATGATCACAAATGTGCACTTTATACAGTGCTGCCTTGATAAAAAAAAAAAAAAAAAAGTCAGCTTCCACATGTTAGTGTACTTGGTTATGTAAGTCTTTAAATCTTGTTGTGCACCATACCAATTTAAAACTCTTATCACTTATCAGCACTTTTGTTGTCATGTTTACATCTAACTCTATTCTTCTGGCTTTCTGAAGTCTTCAGATTGTCTGAGTTGCAGACTGTCATTTTCAGCCCTCAAGGTGAAAGTGTTTACATTTCATATATCAGCTATGAATTTGTTTAAGCATTGATACCTGATAGAAATAAGGAAGATTGATAACACTGTTAAGGAAATAAGATAGGAGAGGTTTTTTTCCATCAGCAGGTTTTTCTCCCTCTTTATGAAAAGCAGCTTTGCATGGCCTGATTTTATTATTCAGCAATTACATAATTTAATAACCACACAATTAACATGTTCGGCCGTGAACTAAAAAAAAAAAAAAAAGCTATATTTCCATTTCAGTTTGCACTCATTTTGTGGATTGCACTTTAAAACCAAAGCTCATTTGTTTATTGGTATCTGTGTTTACATTCGGTCTCATCAGAGAAGCCCCACTGTGCTAATGAGTGAGTTCACAGTATGCTGCTAAATACCTCCCTCGTACACGGTAACACATTTTGCAACAGAGAGATCAGAGAGCAAGAGCAGAGAAGTGTGTTTATCCCAAGCGTTTAACTTGAAGCACTCAGTAATCCCATCTAACGGCAGATGAATTACCTCCTGACCTGCCCGTACATGTGGAGAGTCAATGAGGGTACAAAGGGACATTTACCATCCCAAACATTCAGTGGGAATGTCGTGGTTTGGAAACATCATGCATCTCTTTTATTGAAAGATTTCGCAAACATTGTAAAGCGAATATTTTTCATTATAATCCCTGCTCAAAAATGTTCCATCTCCATTGTCTCTCCACAATCCCATGTTGACATTTAGCCCACATGATTGTTTCTCAATCCCACTCTTGATCCACAACATGACGGCTAACAGTAATGGTGATGGATAAAATGGCTATTTGGGTTACAATGAAGTACACAAAGTTACTTTCTTTCGTGATCTGTTGTAGCAGTATGACAGTGAAATCCCTAGATATTACAAAATTTGCTTTTAGATTTTTAGCAAGCTGGAGACAAATTGTTCCATTCGTATTCCAAATAAAACGCTTGCTTCAAAAGATTTTTCTTCTTTACCCTTAAAGGGATAGTTCACCAAAACTAAAAACTCTCTCATCATTTAATCACCCTTATGCCATCCATGTTGAACATGACTTTCTTTCTTCAGATAAACACACATTACAATTTTAAGAAAATAATCAATCTGTGAGTCCATATAATGCGAGTGAATGGCTGCCTCTCGGTTGACGCTTGAAAAACCAAACACAGCGATCGTGGTGGCAATATGACCCCAGTGGATGAATTAATGTCTTCTGAATTGAAATGATAGGTACGTGAGAGAAAAATACTAATATTTACACTCTTTTAACTATAAAGAATCACTTGTCCTGTCCTACTGTAGGTGTGTTCACAAGTTTAGGTTGACATAAATGTAAATGCGCTGTAAAGACCAAGCAAGCTTCACAACACTCTTACGACAGTAGAGCGGAAGCAGTGGTTTATAGTTTACATAGTACTTTTCTTACTCGCACCTATCATTTTGCTTCAGAAGACGGTTCAACCACTAGGGTCGTATGGATTGACGTTATGATCACCAATTTACCATGTGTGGTTTTTTATGCGTCAACCAAGCAGCACCCATTAAATGGACTCACAAAGATGGATTACTTCCCTATTTTTTCATTTTATTTGTGTTTATCTGAAGAAAGAGTCAGGATAGCATGAGGGTAAATAATAAGAGGATTTAAATTTCTGGGTGAACTGTCCCTTTAAATGTCACAAGGTCAGTCCCTGTTGTATCTAATTCCTTGGATTTGAGATCAGAGTTCAGATCTATTCACGTATTCTGAGGTCTTTCAGTCTTCGTGTTGTCGGCTGGGTTTTGACAAAGGCCATGTGATGAACCGCATTAGATAAAAGTTGTCTTCAATGGCAGCAGGTGAAGGGCTGCAAACCTCTTACAGCCCACATCAAGGCCTAATAGGATATTGACTCACATTAAAGGTCTGAAGAGCGTGTTGGAAAATGCCACGACATTCTTTATCCCTTCATCTGAATGATGGTGTTATTTGATATGTGCAGGTGTTTGTTACACTTATAAAGATTAAAACTTTAATGATACATGCTGGTCTTGTGCAAAGCATCAGCTAGCGTAAACAGAATTCTTGCAATGGATTCAAACCGAATTCTGAAACGCCGTCTAATCGAATGTTGTTTAAACATTTCTCTATCCACACATTATTGACTGTACACATGGATGGGATTACAGGGTTGTCACTGTCCATGTGTGTTTGGGTCTCTAAAGGAATGCCCTCACCAGCACCGTCCCCCAGAGTCTCTGGTAAATTGAAGAGTAACCTCACAGTCTGATCTCACAGGGGAATGCTGCTGTGTGAGCTGATGAGCGGTTGGTTGGTCTGATTAAAGGATCCGGCCGCTCTGATGTTTCTCGCGTGTCAGGTAGACAACCATCAGTCTGGACACAGACATAAACACACTGACCTTATTTCAGCTATTGTGTCATGCATTCAGCAAGACATTTGAGACAAGACAAGTGTGGGAAAACAGCAGTGTATGTGGATGTGCTTTGTGCGAGCCTGAAACTACCTTAATTACTGCGTTTTTTTATTGGGTTTAAAAGCTAATTCTGTTTTGAATGTCTTTCAAACATTATCTTGATTTGAAGATTTGAAGAAATTTAGTGGGAATTTCGCGTGGACAAATGAGCTTAAAGTATAGGCAAGCACATTTCATAATTTTTTTTAATGATTTTATTATTATCACTAGCTCTTATTTGCTGCATATATGTAGAAAAAAAAGAAGAGGCAGGTCTGTGATCGTGTAATGGAAATCATATATATATATAATAACATTACATATTAATAATGATTTTTTTTAAAGACATTACACTAAAGTTCACTCCCTTTTGTTGTCGGTATATGCTTAAATATTGAATTTCTTTCGAAAGAAGTCTTACGCTCAGCAAGGCACAACAGAGTAAAAACAATTATTTAAAAAATATTCAAATTTAAATTAACATTTTTCTTTTTTAATATTTAAAGTGACATGACCTCCCCATTTGCAAATGTATATAGGGAAGTATGCGAATTCAGATATGCCATAGATATGCAGAATCCTTCCATTGTTGACCCGCTATAGTCAACACGATTAAACAGAAGAACGTTTGGCCACTATAGAGTGCCGAAGTGATGACGTCACTTTGTAGGACAACTCAGAAGCTAGCGGCACATGGGTTCCCTCGTTCGAAAAGCTATACATTTTCCCATAGACTTTTGGAAAATCGCAAAAAATAAGATCTGTGTTTAACAAAGAGTTGTGACCCTTACACGTTTTGTCTATCACGATAATCTTTACAAGTTAACCCAAAATTTAGACATTTTGAAGCCTATATAAAGTTTTTTTTTAAAACACAAGCAGACACAATAAAGTTTAAAAAAACACAAGCAGGTTATAGCTGTGTTCTATGTCATGGATCAAAGCGTGAAAATATTTAGAGAATATATATTGTGTCTTTGTTCACCACAGACCTTATTTCAGGCGATTTAGCAAAAACCCATTCAAAAATCCCATAGACTTTAGAGCGAGGGAACCGGGAGTGCTAAAATGCTAACTTACTTCTGCGTTTTGGCCTACAGAGTGACGTCGTAACTTCGGCACTGTAGTCAAACGAACATGCGAAAAGTGTTCTCTTCGAAATGCATAAATCATTTTAGTGACTGACTTTGCTTTCGAAATAAGTTGAGCAGTTTGTATTTTTCCACCATTGGAGAAGCCTAATTAAAAGTAAAGTAGTAAGCTGAAACCCAATACTTGATTTGGAAATTTCTCTCTCTCTCTCTCTCTCTCTCTCTCTCTCTCTCTCTCTCTCTCTCTCTCTCTCTCTCTCTCTCTCTCTCTCTCTCTCTCTCTCTCTCTCTCAAAAGAAAAAAATCTGTCATCTGTGGTGTGCAATGAATAGTGGGGTAAACAAGGCACCGAAGGATCCATCTATTCTATCCTTAATTTCAAGGTAAATGAAGGATGCATTTGGAGGCGG
The DNA here is from genome assembly GCF_988280905.1 of Pimephales promelas. Taxonomy (NCBI): domain Eukaryota; kingdom Metazoa; phylum Chordata; class Actinopteri; order Cypriniformes; family Leuciscidae; genus Pimephales; species Pimephales promelas. The sequence continues at coordinate 28,709,493 of NC_142775.1, read as the reverse complement.
CATTTGAAGGAACATTCGAATAGGGACAGTCTTTGTTGTTCTGCAGTGAAGCAATCAGCCTTCGAAGGATGCAGCCTCTGAATTGGGACCCAGCATGCATATGCCGTGCCAGGCTCAAGTGGAAATATAACTGGAACCGTTCCTTGCCATTCTTAGAACCGTTCGGCCCAGCGGTGGAAAAGCAGCTTTTTTCGGTGTCTATAAAGACCTCGCAGCATTATGCAACCCTTCATTACACACATGTATCATGCCAGTGATGATACCAGCCAATCATTTCCCCCATGCCCTTCATGTTCTGCCTAAAACACCTCAGGGCTTTGATAGAGCATCACAGAGCTGCTGGTGGTTATCTGTTACTGTTACTCTTTGGCTTCCATGCGCTGAGGGGCCCTTGAGATGTGAAGAGCCGTGGGTTCAGGGAAACGGTGAGTCTGATAAAGTGTTTCCTGAGTGGAGCGCATTATCTGCCCTGATGGCTCTGACACAGAGAGCTGGAGGAGTTATCAGATGGCCTCAGTCTGTGTCTCAGCTGGCTGGCTGAGCCTGGGCACTGGAGTGGCAGATAGCATCTATCCCAGATAGCAAACTGACATTGAATCAACGTGGAAATATGACATCGAAACAACGTTGATCTGACATTGTTTTGCTCATCGAATTAACGTTGAACCAACGTCAGACGCGTCATTCTTTCAAAACTAACGGAAAATCAACTTGAAATCAACGCGTTGTTTCAAAGTTATGAAAGCAAACCAATTTTCGATTTTCATTTAGCTTTGAAGAATGCCGCGTCTGACGTTGGTTCAACGTTAATTAGATGAGCAAAATCAACGTTGTTTCAATTTAATGAGAGACGTCGTTTCCACGTTGATTCAATGTCAGTTTGCTGTCTGGGATGGCATTACTGCAGTCCATGCTATGGGTATGTAGAGGCTTTGAAATGTCCCGACGTAGGTTGGTGTCTGAATGGATTTGGATCTTTGACTAGAGTAGAAGTACAGAATATGGTATGATTCGACCCTGAAGTTAGCATCACCCTGGTTCCCTCAACAAAAATCCAATAGGCTTTTGGATTATTGCAGAAAATAAGCTCTGATGCTTACACTTTTTGTTAAATGGTGTTAAGACCTTTCATCTGTCTGTCTATCTATCTATCTGGTAATGCAAAAAATGTCATGCATATGAATATAAATGTTTCTCTGCTGTGTCTCATGACATCATCATGTAGTCATGGGGTCAGGCTTGGGTAGTTGCGTGTGGAGCTCCTGAGGTCAGGTGGTCAGTTGGAGGGTTAATGAGTAGGTGAGATGCCGTGATTGAGGCAGGGAGCTGTGAGAGAGCATGTCCCTCAGTAATGACTGGGGCTGCTTCCCTTCCTGATTAAAGGCTTAGTGCAAGTGTCAATGTAGCCGCCCAACTATTAGTTGCCCCTTTACAATGTATTAGAGTGAAATATCACAGCCAGCTGACCTCACACAGCCCTCAGGCAAAACACTATGGCACGCAGATGTTTGCTTTTATAGTTTTTCTCAGTTGCTTTGGTGCATTTAAAAAAATAATAAATAAATCATTCTTAATATTTGAAAAGAAATGTGCATTCTCAAATCATTTCATACAAACAGCACCAGACATTGTATTACCTGCAAAAGCCTGTAAGCCTCAAAATCTTTAGTTCATCTCTCAAAGGTAAGTATTTATGTCAATGAACATTTCAGTGCCGTCAGAATGAAAAGTCTTTGTGTCATTGTTCATGAAGAAGATAGTCAAAATGCTTAGTCATTTTGTCAATAAAACACTGCACTCCGCCTGATGTAGGCTAAACTAAGGCAACAGTTTGGATGACAGTTACTGTATTGAAATGTACAAAGCTGCACTTCTTCTGTATGCCATATATCCCTTTCGAAAGTACACATTTACACACTACTGTTTGTGAATTATTGATTGAAAGAGACTGGATAGGATTCACAGTTACACTTTTAGTGGTCTGACCACTAAAAAAAACCCATTACATTATTATTTTGATGAAAACAAAAAGAAATAGGGGCACAAAGGCGAAAATGCAATTTGCAAATGCGAGTATGCTTGACCATTTATGACTAGGTCAACCATTTTGCATTTTATGACTTGTGCGATGAACAAATGACTGGTTGTTTTGATGACATAAGATTATTGCACAGGGAACTATTTAATGCATTTTGAGCAACATGGGATTAGCAACTGATAATATAGGAAAACGCAGACAATAATCAATTGCATGATTCACAAACTTGTTTAAAAGAATGAGAAACAGCCTTTATGATGTGCACAAGTGACGATGTGGAGGTTGACAAGTAGTATTGAGAATTTCATTTCTGAAATGAGAAATGCACCAAAGCGACTGAGAAAAACTGTAATAGTTTAGTCTCTACAAAGAAAATTTTATGGTGTAGGACTTGTGACAAACAGGGGACAAAAATGTTCTAAGAATATTTTGCTAAAGTTCCCAAACTTCCCAAATTGTGGGAACATTTCAGAATGTTCAGATAGTATTTCTTTTTTTTTATATATATATATAACTTGATGGCAACATTTTTTGTTAGTAAGTCACAAGTCCTCCTCCATATATTTTTCTTTGCATAAACGCTGTAAAAGCATAGCATAAAAAAGCAAAACATTAGATGAACGTACAACTAAAATGTTTCAGTATTTTATATATATATATATATGTATATATATATATATATATGAATAATGTTTTGTGCTTATGTTTTAAGAACATTTTTAAGGCTTTGAAAGAAGGCTTTGTTAACGTTACTGGTCCTAACTTTGAGAAAACCTTGACAGAGCTCATCAAAAGTTCAGAGAATGTTCCCTGTTAGCTGGGGAGGGGAACTCTTGAACTTTGGTTGAAAGTTTTTTTTTTTTTTTTTTTTTTTTTTTTTTTGAGACTGCTTGAAATAGGCATATTCATTTTATTTTATACATACATACAATTTTTTTTTTTTTTTTGACAAACAATTTAGTTTAGGGTCCAATTCTCAATATTTAGTAGTATGCGCATTACTAGAATATTGGCTGTTTATTAATACTTATAAAGCACATATTAATGCCTTATTCTGCATGACCATGTTCTACATCATGTATCAATACCTAAATTTAACAACTGCCTCACTAACTTACTAGAAATTAGGAGTTTATTGAGGCAAAAGTCATAGTGTGATTTTTTTTTCTTTTATAGCCAAAAATGTTGACATATATCACATCTATGACACATTTTAATCAGGTATGGGAATCACAAATAACTCAAAACGTTAAAATGTAACAGTCCAATTTGTGTAAAATAAGAATAAAATGATGGGTTTATATAGTGGATGTCACAGGAGGGTTATTTCCCTCCAAAAGGAAACTTCACATGCAAACACTATAGCCATTTCTCTCTGTCATTTCACTATGTCATTTCTCTCATGCACTGATCGGGATATTCACCTGCCCAAACACGCCAGGATTCTTCCTCAAGCTGATAATGAAACAAAAAAAGAAACGTAAGAGCCGCTACTTCCATAGAAAAGCAGAAATGAGCTTCAATACTGCTGTTTTTTTTATAGTCTTTAGTCTCTTGTCAGGAAGAATTTAGTTTTTAACTGCTGTGACTGAACAATATTGACATCTGCCGGAGTCCGCTGGAGTCTGACCATCGACCTGTGTACCATCTGTGTTGTTCCCCTGTGTTGTGTGCCTGACCAAACTTACTGTACCTGGCGTCATTGGTTAGAAAGGTCAGGGTTACCTTTTATAGTATGGACCGATCACTATTAGAACCGCCAAAAGACTCAACTCTAGGCAGGCTCGGTGGGCACTTTTTTCCGGACGTTTTGACTTTCCTCTGACGTACCGCCCGGGTTCCAAGAACATCAAACCCAATTCCTTATCTAAAATTTTTGAGCAATCTGAACGCCTGTCTACTCCCGAGTGTATTTTACCCGAGACGTTATTTGTCTCCACTCTCAGATGGGAGGTCGAGTTGAAGGTCATGAAGGCCTTAGAAGGGGTAACGCCTATGCCCGATTGTCCACTGAATCATTTGTTTGTGCCAGAAGAGTTTCGGTCCGACGTTATTCGGGGGGGCGTTGTTCCAGCATGGCCTGTCATCCAAGAGTTAATCGCACCTTACCCTTTTTTGGTAAGGCAATGATTCTGGTGGCCACTTATAGCTCGTGACATCCACAGTTTTGTCTTGGCTTGCTTGGTTTGTGCCACTGGTAAATCCTCCAATCGTGCCCCCAGATGGGTTACTCCAAAGCTATTGAATAAATCGACCATTTTTAACAATGACCAGAACTGCATTTGTCAAATTAGAAAAGTTACGTTTTTTTTTCTTTGAAAACATTTGTAAAAGTTGTTTCCCCTCCAGTCAGTCAGGGATGTTGTTCAAGACATGGGTTGATGGGTTGAGATGCAGGTGAGGAAACGGTTGGTTGAAGGGAAATTTCCTTGACAAAGAGTCCTCGGGGTATAGTGCTCATCACACCGATCGAAAAGAGCCATGTTTAGAACAAGAGCAACCTGACACACACATGTACAACAGTGGGGAATTCCTCACGAACCTTTAAGACATGAGATAAGAGCTGGAAAAAGCCTCCCTCTCCTGTGTGCTTCATTTCGCCCCACCTTTCTCTCTCTTTAACGTCAACCCCCTCCTTTCTACAGCTGACTTATTCTCATTTAAATGTCTGCAGGGTAAAACACCTCTCCCTGCTCATAACTCACAGGTGGAGTACACTCCCCTATACAGCACACTGACATGTACAGCAAAGCCTCAACCGGACACTGTTTAAGGAGGACGTTCTTCACAGTTATGGAGTTTTGATAGACTCTCAAGAGAAGTTTGGATTTTTGAAAATGTATTTTGGGAGAAAAGTGCATTGTGTTTTACTTTGTTTGTATTCACTGTAACGCTCATTAAGATTAAAACAGGACATCAGAGGACCGCAGCATCTACAAGAGGGAAATGAGATGGCAGTTTAATTATGAGTGACACCTGGATATCCTCTCTTCTTTAAAACTGATTTGTTGTGTTTTAAGTTCTGTGAGTCGTGCGGATGTAAGGATGGTTTTTGGGCTTTGAGAATGGGTTTGTTTCAGCCTGGACGTGTGTGAATGGAGCTGAGCGAGTGGAGAGCCTGATGTCGGAGCTGCTGCTGCTGGCCTGTGCGCTCCTCTCCTGGATCATCACCTGCCAGTCTGGACCATGGAGACCATGCACAGGTCAGACCCACCTGCTCATTTCACATATGCAGCTATAAACAGACGTATAGCAGCATTTGATGAAAGAATAATCAGCGGAAATTGTTTAAAATGAGCTTTTTTATCCGAGTTTATTTGGGGAAAAGTCCAGTCTCAGTCACAACTCGTCCAGTGTCCAACACTATGAGTCATGTTATCCGTAGTAATTATTGCAGACCTTCTTTCTGAATTGCCATTGGATTATGGGCTTTATGTTCAGTAAACCATTTCAGAAAATTAAAGGCAGATCATTCAAATGTCAATCAATTGTAACTATATTGTCAGAAGTCTGCCTGTTTTTGGTTTATTTACTCAGTCAGGATAAGCCGTTCTTAATATCTCGGTTTCCATGGGATGTAGGTGTATAAGAAGACACAGATTAGATGTGGTTGCCAGGTGCTAAAGTGTAAACCTCTGGTGTTGCACAGTGGTTTCATCTGAAAGACGTCATGGACCATAGAATGGCAATTACGGAGCAATTCTCTATATCTGCTCACTGTTGCTTGAATTATATGTCTTCAGAAAACTTCACTTGTTAGGGACACTCTGTGAAAATGGGACGTTTTTACTACCGTCCATCACCGTCTTGCATGCTTTTATTTGAATAAACTCTTTGAGAACATAAAGGGGCTTGTAATGGAACAGGAATATATTTAGTATCCCACTGGGCAAACTAAATCTGCTAACATGTTGATGCAGATCTAACAGATTATATTTAAATTGTATTATGTGATTTTATCCCACTGAATATGATGAAGAATAATAAATGGCAAAGATTTTGACAGCTTTTCGCACAATCTGACTGAAGCTGTGATCCTGTTTATGCTAAAAATTCTTCAAGCGGAACATCATGAAGAATTTTAATTCATAGAAATAAGAGTTATGAGCTAAGAGTTATAGTCTATATACATATGTTTTCTTATGAAGCGCTACTGAATCAGATCTACCAGAACACTGAAAACACTGAGCTGTATATGTGAATGTGAGATATTCTGTTTGCTCTCCAAAATGTGTCTTTTGCTTTGCCGAAGACTTTGAAATATGATCCATAAAGTGGTCTTCACTCTAACCATTTCCCTCTTTGATGCACTGAAGTGGGTCAAAACAATTCAAGAACACTTTGAATGTTTCATTTATAGTATTAAATTACTATTTAATACTTTAAATATATATTTAAAAAAAATCAAATGTAAAAAAAAAAATTATTTCTAACTGATTTTCAGCATCAGTCTTCAGTGTCACATGATCCTTCAGAAATAATTTTAATTGTGCTGATTTGCTGCTCAAGAACCATTTCTTATTATTGTCAATGTTGGAAAGAGTTGCGCTGCACTATTTTTGTGGAAACATGATAGAATTTTGTTCACGATTCTCTGATGAATGAACAGTTCAAAAGACCAGCATTCATTTGAAATAGAAATCTTTTTTAACATTATAAATTTGTTTACTGTGACTTTTATTCAGCAAGGTTGCATTAAAAAGGCAAGCAAGGAAAGCGCTATAAATGCACATTCATTCATTCATTAAATTGATCAAAAGTATTATTAAAAAAAAAAAAATCTTTAAAACAATTTAGTGAGCCCAAACTTTTGAACGGCAGAATATATCCAATATGTGGTTGTCATCAAAGTGTCATAAAAGTCACACTTTTACTATCAATAATGTATGTTAATATATACTATATTCATGGCTTTGTCTTAAAATTCTGTTATAGTGATTTTTTATTGTCAGCTTTTACTTTTAGGGCTGATCAGGATAGGATTACTGAAGTCTTCATTTGTCATAAATCCACTAATATGTGGCTCTCTAGAATACCAACTATAATTGATTTAATATAATAAAATGTTTGATATTAGAATAATTGTCTCAAATTATATAGTTTTTATTGTCTGTAGTCTCTTTCTCTACATTCTCTTTCTTCTCACATGATTAAATAATTTCAGCTCAAAACAATATTTCATGCCCATTTCTTTATTAGTTTGCAGCTGACAGTATAATTCCTTAAAGCAAACAGTAAACACGCACATGTTTATGATGAATTTATGTGAATTTCTTTTACAGATCTGTTACAACTGGACTTGCTGTCTCGGGTGCTTCCTGGGACCAGCACGGCGCAAGACGGGATACGTATGGTCCAGTCCAGAGGCTCTCGAGGATTCCAGTTTTCTGGATCTCCGCAGCTGTTCAGTTTCCCTGCATCTCAGCTCTTCATTAATTGTAACTTCTTTCCCGCCGAGTTCTCCATCGTTGTCACACTGAAAATCCCACAAATGGCTCCTGAGGTGAGAACAAAAAGGATTAAGATATTGTTTAGCTTGAGTTTGAAAACATCAAAGATTCTTCAGAAGCCTTTTTCTTTAGAATAGTTTCACATTTCTGAATAGTGATAGCCATCACTGTTTACTCTTTGATGTGCAGAAGAGCGAATACATCTTCACACTGTTGGACGGAGATTCAGATGAGCTGCTCCTCGGCCTGCGACTTTCCCAAAACAATCTTCACTTCCTGCAGAAGGGCCATGGTCCCAAGAAGCGCACCACTTTCAAGGCAGTAGCACTGGATGATAACCGTTGGCACACTGTGGTCTTGGCAGTGACGGGACACTACACAATTCTCACTGTAGACTGCGGCAGACCCCTCGAGCTGTAAGACTCTTTGGGAATACTGTAGATGTCAGGTTGTATAATTTTAAATGACATATGATCCAAAATGGCAATGATATTGTGTTTATGTGTTGAAATATATCATTTAGTTGTTATAAACTTATAAGATTATGTTTTGTCTCAAACAGAGTGCTTGAAAGCCCCTTCAGCGATGATCTCGATACAACTGGTTCCACATTCTTCATTGCTAGCAGAAGGAGATGGAATGGCTTATTTTCTGTGCGTATCTCATTTCAATGCTTTTTTTATTATTTTATTGAGATTTTAAATATACTTAGTCTAAATGTAATGGTTCATTCGACTGTTTTTATTGACAGGGTCTGATTCGGCAGCTGGTTCTCTTACCTGGTTCAGATGCAACCTCACGAATATGTCCCTCATCTGAGCCCCGGCTGTCTGCACTCTCTGTTCCTCAGGCTCTCTTACACCTGCCAATCAAACCATCATCCATTGACCTTCCCCTTCACCCTTATGGTGAGACTGCTAAAACATCAACACTTCTATCACCGGCTGCATGTCAATATTCATACTATTCACTAAAAGTATACTGTAAAAGAAATATTTTCAAAATTTATCACATTTTTTCTTTTGTCAAATCAACTTAAATAATTTATTTAGTTCAGATAACTTATTATTTTGAGTTTCTATTGATTAAATCAATCTTCTTCATTGTATTAACTCACTTTTTCCAGTTCAATCAATTTAAACTTTTAAGGCAACCAGGTTACTTACATTTTTAAGTTAAGCCAACAATATTTTTTTTCAGTTACTTCTCTGGTGATGGAAAATTACATATTTTGAGAATGCAGAAAGAAGGGACACACCATCAAATGTCATGTATGGTTTGCTTTTGCATGCAAGCATCTCCATAAATTCATTCACTTTGCTCAGTAACTTGAGGATGACTAACGACTAAGCTATTCAGAAGTGCTGGTATAGTATTATAATGTCCACTATCTTGAAGTCCTATAGGAATGTGGTGTGTTTTAGCTGTAAACATAGGTCTGTGATTGTATGGGGATGCGAGTAACTCTATCTCACAGGTCTGTTACTGATCCGCTGACATTGACTGACAGCCTTGTGCTTTGAGTTTCTCTCTGGCTCAGATGCTGGTGTTTGAAAGCAGGGTGTAGCTGTGCAGAGATCACTGTTATACTGTGGGCCTGTTGAGAGACATGTCACAGGGCAGTGAGAGGCCATGTTTACTTTATTTCCCCTTATGTAATGTAGTCTGTAGATAGATTCCATCCATCCACATATAGTGTAACAACCATCTTACTAGGCCTATTCTTTTTTTGGATATTTGAATTTTTATTTTTGATTAGACATTATATATTGCAATCATATAATATGAAACTAACTAAAAGGATAGGCTAATTCTTCTAAAAATGACATGCAATAAATGGTGAAAACTAATCTCCCTACCATCAATCTGTGGAATTCATATATTTGTCATTGACAGTATTGATATAATATCTGAAACTGAACATCTCTGTTTATTTTGCACAGAGGCAGAGGTTCGAGTGACTGCGGGTGTGAGTCCTCCCTGTGGACACTCTGAGGAGGGACAGCTGTGGTTCAGCACACTGAAGAAAGGACTGTTTCTCTGTGATGGCATTATGTGGCTCACTATGCTGCAAGGTGATTTTCTAACAGTAACTTCAGTTTGTTGCAGTACAGCAACTATTTAGTTTGAAATAGATATTTCAGTCTTTTTTATTATTATTAGTTTTTTTGTTTTTGTTTTTAATGGGGCTGTCATGTCTTAGTGGTTAGAGAGTCAGACTTCTACCCGAAGGTTGTGGGTTCGATTCACAATTCAGGAAATGACTGAGGTTCCCTTGAGCAAGGCACCTAACCCCCAAACGCTCCCCGGTTGTAATGTGTGTGTGTGTGTGTGTGTTCACCACTCACTACTCCTAATGTGTGTGCACTAACTTGGATGGGTTAAATGCAGAGGACAAATTCCGAGTCATGTCACTTTCACTTTTCACTGTATGGTATCTGAATATCACATTGCATCTCTGCAGTGAAAGAGAAGCTGGATTACGTGGAGGATCACCAGGATTTATTCACCAGTTCTGAGACATTTGACATCGAAGTTTTCCACATCCCTTCTGTAGGGCTTTTCATGGCGACCGCCAACCGTGATTCCAACCTCGGTTCAGGAATATACAAATGGACAGATGGGAAGTTTGAACGATATCAAAACATCAGCACTTACGATGCACAAGCATGGCAATACTTCACAGTGGGCAAAAAGGTGTGTGTGGACTTTATGCTACCAACAGAATGTGTTCCCAGTCAACCAAAAATATCATCTTATATATTTTATTAAATCTAAGAACTTTTAACTAACATTCCCATTTAGTCTTGTGTGGGTAACACTTTATAATAACTGCACACTATTAATCATTAGTTAATTATTAGTAAACAGTTAATTCTTCATTTATAAAGCATTATTAGACATTAATAACTTAAGCAGTTTATAAATACAGCAATGAATGCTTTATTCTTGATTTAAAATCACATAATGTTAATCTGGCCCCGGATAAGCGGAAGAAGATGGATGGATCTATAATGTGTTTAATAATAAGTAAGTAATAAGTAAGTAAATGATTTATAAACTAATTGTACATTCATACATCTAATTATTCAGACATACAATAATAGTTACTTTGTGCGTTAATAAATGCTTTATTAACATGTATTTCTACAGTAATTCAGGGTTAATTCAGATAGTTATAAATCATTTAGTAATGGTCAGCTAACTATTTTGTGAGCTCATCTAAAGTGAGGACTATTTATGCCTTGTAAAGTATTTACAAAGTAGATTTAAAAGCTCAGTTAAATATTTCTATGTTCTCTGTATCACTGTTGTGTTTGTTTTCCTTTTTCTGTATAACTGAGCCTTTAAATCGACTTTATAAATGCTTTACAAGGCATAAATAGTCCTCACTTTAGATGATTTCACAAAATTAGCTAACTGACCATTACTAAATGCTTTATAACTACCTGAATTAACTACATTTACACTTAGTGATCTTAAAATTCCCAAATAACTGGTTTGTAAATAATGCAATACTTCATTTCGAAATGATAAATTGATCATTAATAAAGTATGAAAATACAATAATTAAACACATTATATATGTGCTTATAAATCAAGAATAAAGCATGTATTGCTGTATATAGATAAAAGTATTAGTAATGTATATTAATGCTTTATGAATTATGAATTATGTTTATTGATTAATAGAGTGCAGTTATTATAAAGTGTGACTCAATTTACAATTAAGGTTTTTTTATGTTAACATTTAAAGAGCAGATCAATTTGAAAGAACATTCTATTAACGTAACTAAAATAATATCTTTTCATAACTTTGAAAGAACCTTGCCAGAGCATTCCGAGAATGTTCCCTTTCAGCTGGGTTATTGCTTTTATACAACAGTCAAATAAGCAAATATTGAGTATTTGCATTTTAAAGAAAAATAGACCGGTCACTTTGTCTATTTTTTCTCAGCCAACAAAAACCAGTCCTAAATGAATTCACAGCACAATCAATCGTCCTCAAACACCATAGTAGTGTTCTGGATGAATAAGTGTTTTTACACGAGTCGGTTAAGTGAATGATTCAATGTGTTTTTTAATTGGTTGAATTATTTACTCATTGAAAAAAATAAAATAAAAATTTGTGAAAAATTCCTAACACTAATACACAGTCTGACAGTATATCTGAAACAATCATGCACAAGAGGAGGGATACCAACACTTAGTGCCGTTGGACTGATATATAACATTTGAGGACTGGAACAAACTGTTGTATAAATTAAAGCCTGTGATATTGATTGAGGTTTCAATTGGAACAGCTGCTAGCACTATAAAAAGATGGAGCGGTGTACTGAACGTCTGAGTGGGGTGCATCCCCAGCAGTTCTTTACACATTCGAGTGATTTTTGATGTGGTTTTGAAGTGGGAGAAGGGGTGGAGACCTTGCTCTCAAGTTTTAATGTTGTAAATCACATGTGCATAATAACAGAAATTAATTTTGTCTGATGCTTTATCCAAAATTTACAGCAGACACCTCCTGCTTCTCTTCACCCTAACTTACTGCATGTAATTACAGTCAAGAGTTGGAAAAGCCGTATGGGACTCTGTTCATACCTGCAGTGCAATTAACCATATGTTTTTCTTCTTGAAAGTCTAAGATAATATGATTCATATTAAATTTAAAGTGAAACGGAGGAAGCCTTTGTAATTGCACCAGTGACCGGTTATTAAAAGATAAATCAATGCACCATTAAACTGAAGTTTTGAGGTAGAGGCAATTCATTAAAATACTTCTATCAGCACAGCCCTTTTCCTCTGTCTTTGAAATCCAGCCTGGATAATTAAAGGCCTGTGAAGATGCAGAAACTACCGAAAATTATGAAGTGCAAAACTCATTACAGTTTGATTTTGATTTGTATCACCTTTAACTAACTTGAAGCAACTGTCATGATTTCTTACCACCATCTTCCTGTAACAGAAGTTCCTGGTTGTTGCTAACTGCAGAGGTAAGGACACAGGGGACCAGGAGCAGTCGGTCATATATAAATGGAGCTCAAGGAAGCTGAAATTCATTCACTATCAGACTCTGAACACACACAGCGCACGTGACTGGGAGGCTTTCAACATTCAGGACGAAACTTTCCTCGCTGTCGCCAATCATAGGCAAGGTATCAGAACAGCTCAATGCGTGTCTGTCATCTCATGTGGCTCTGTTGTTGTCCTGTGTAACTCCACAGCTTTTATCTGTTGAACAATAGCGGGAGGAAGTTCATTTATACGATTTCTAAAAGAAGGTTAAAATTGAATTCCATTCAAATCTCATACAAATCTATGGTCTTTGAGGCACACAATCTGAACAAAAAGACCACCAAGGAAATCTTTTTAAGGCTAAAAGGTCTCCTTCACTTTGATTCTGCATTTCATTTCTATATGCTTATGAGTGTGTGTTCATCCGTTCGTGTGAAGTTCTTACGTGTGCCTCTGGCATTGATCAAAGCGTAAACACAGGCATAAAAGTAACCTTTCATAGCACTTTATGACCATATAGGCCCCATCTATACACCTGCATTTTTTTGGAATATATCCAAACTGAGCCATGCCAGTCCATGTGGATTTCTGTGTTACAATGGGCTATATTACTGAATAACTGTTTTAAAGTTTTATGTATGTTTTGTTGTTGTTGTTTTTTTTTTTGTCCAAAGGGGAGAGAAACCATAATATTAACAGTGTAATCTACAAGTGGGACCCAGTTACCCAGTATTTTGAGGTCAATCAGACAATCCCGACCGCCGGTGCTTATGATTGGGAGTTTTTCTCCATCGGCCCATATTACTTCCTCGTAGTCGCAAATACTTTCAATGGAAGATCAACAGTCATTGATTCTACAATCTATATCTGGCTGGGACAGATGTTTCAGCCTTATCAGTCCATTACAGTGAGTGAAATTATGTTATTGTATCTGCTCTCATCATGATCATGATCACAATTTTAAATTCAGCTCTGGCATCACATAAATAAATTACATTTAATAGATTTAAATATACTATTTTACAATACTATTTCACATTATATTACTGTTTTTTACTATGTTTAGTGTAAGAGACTTAAAAAAAAACGTTTTTAATCTTATTGTCCCCAAACTTTTAGTGTATGTGTGGGACATGATTAGCATGGCTACAAATATTTCTGGGGTTTGCCATTTGATTCTCTCATTGTCCTTTCAGACATTTGGGGCAATAGATTGGGAGATGTTCCAGATTGAAAACAGGGTGTTCCTGGCTGTAGCCAACAGTCAGATGCTAACGGAAGATGGCAAGATTCAGTACTCCATCAACTCCACCATCTATGAGCTCAGCATGGCATCTCAGACGTTCATCAAGTTTCAGGATATGGAAACGAACAGGTGAATTGTGAACTGGCCTTCGTAAGAAACTTTCTAGCTGTCACATTTGTATATAAGGGACACTTTTTTTGTCTGGATCTTTCAGTGCTTTGGACTGGGAGTATTTCACTGTGGGAGATGATAAGTTCCTGGTGGTCGCCAACTCCTATGATGGAACCTCATACTCCCTTAACAGTGTCATATACAGGTACAGCTTTCATCTAGGCTAGTATACATTAAAATAACGGAGTGTCCATTTACACCAAGTGCAAAAAGTCCGCCTTGTTGGCAAAGGCTATTTACAGTAACTCCATCCACCATTGTCTGATTTCTGTCGCAGACCGGTCAGTTTATGACATCCCAGTACATCAGGCGCTAATGCTTCTCATTTACTTTGAATGGGTGACATCAAGCATTGCCGAACTAAATTGTGGGTTCTGCTGTGTCATGTTACTGGCGATGCTTGCAGCAGAAGTTGAAAATGTTCAACTTTTCAAGCGCCAACGCAGGCGTTAGCCAATCAGATTATGCATTAGCTTTATGCAAATACCCTAGCGTAGACGCTAGCCAATTGCGTTCATGTAACACCGGAATGGAATGTGATTGGCTGTTGTCACTATGAGGGTTGCATCAGCACCAAGCTTCAAAGATGCCCTCCGTCAAACATTTACACCTCTATGGTTTACACCTACGACCCGTGAGAATCTAGCGTAAAGTGAAATGGGTTATCAAACAAGAGAAAATGTAGGGGGGGGGGTTTTGATTTTGACCATCGGGAATTTATTGGATGGTTGTGGTTTTGGTACTGCTGTGATGTCCCGTGAAGTGACAAGTTGTCTCGCCTTTGCGCCAGTAGACACGTCATCAGAGAGGAGCAGATACTATATAGTTAATAATGCAATAAAAAATATAATCGTCATAAGAGTAAATTGATGATCTGACAATGCATTGCATTCTTAAAAATGTTTAAATAACTTCATAAATGTGCATTTTGCAGGTGGCAGGGTTACGAAGGCTTTGTCCCTGTGCACAGACTCCGCACCAATGGCTGCAGAGACTGGGAATTTTTTAACACAACCGATGGCTCCTACCTCATCTACTCCAGTGCTAGAGCTGCTCTCTCTAAAGTCCTTAAATTAAGGACCATATAGTGACACTGGACATATGGACTGTATATGGGACAGATCTGCTCGGAGGGAGACTAGTTGACGAACTCATTAACTGGAAAACAAATGAACCCCTAAAATGAGATATTCTTCTATAAAAGTTATACAAAACTTGTATATCAAAAATCAAAATCCTTGAAACCCGCTGAAGGATGAATCTCCACACTAACACTCAAATCAGTCCACTGACCTCCTGAATGACAACAGCACAACAAGATGTTCCTAATATTTATGAAGACTCAAACCTGCACTTACTTGCACAGAATTCGTCAACATGCTTTTTTATGATTAAAATGTCATTATGTCCTGTTATGCATCATACTCTGCATATGAAGGCAGCTAACTATTCTATACCACAATTTATGAATGACTGGAAAAAATAGCTTTTATCAAGACACTATTTAACTGTACCGTACAATGTTTTTTTAGAAGGCCTTTGCATGAAATTGAAGTATGTTCAAGTATATGCATTTAATAAATAAAATCTTCATAATATTTATAATAAGATAATGACGAATAAACAGATTATTTTCTTTTTATATTACAACTACGACTTATTTTAGAACTCAATTCTGTCATCTTAGAAACAATGTTTTATCTGATTTGTTTTGATTCTCTGTCATAATTATAAACCAGCTGTGCCATATAAGCTATTGAATTAATATTAGTGACTAGTGATTATTAATCATTTACTGTTGTTCCAGCACAGCATCATTTTGTTTAAATGAAACATTTTCGCCTTTTGAGTGAACTGCAGGCTATATTCATCTTGTCTTGGAAGCAAAGGCTGAAGGGGAAATGATTGAATAAAAATATTGTCTTGTGCTATAATACATACAGTGATAGATTACACTACATGTGTTTATTTATTGTGTTCTTGGACATTTCTGAGTAGAAAATCTTTAAATAAAAGATGTTTAAATCTACAATAATGTTAAGGGGATGACATACATTACCTATGCTATGTCACAAAAATGGAGAGGCTTCACTGCAGAGGCAGTGGGTGGAGCAAGACATGCAGCTCCCCCTCTCTGAATGTGATGTGGGTGTAATGGGTGGAGCTAATCCTAACCTCACCCTGCTGGACCATGTCACCCATGGCGTTCAGAGAACGGGAGTTTGACGTCATTGGCTTCAAAAATTCAATTGTGCATCGTATAGGCGCCATCTATTGGATCTTATGTGGTATGACAACACTGGACTGGGTGGAAAGCAGCGAATTCAGGTAAATTAGATCACTTTTGAGATTAACTGAAAAAAGTTGCCCAGTTAACCTGCATTTAATAGTGGATTTTGTTATTGTTGTTGCGCAGTAGGAGTTTAATCTATGGTTTCATAATCAGTACAGTTGTCATAATCTGTGTGTGCTACATACATTTGTGTATTGCTTTCTTCAGGCAGGGTTAGAAGGTTAGGGTTGCAGAGAAGAAATTATACATTATTCTCAAGCGCACTTTTACTTGCCAAATGTAACGTTAGCTACTGTGCTGTGTTGGCTTCAAACTAAACAAAACAAAGGCAACACAACTTGCATTTAAATACGATTTTAAAAAAGTGTTTATTTGTTCATCTCATCTCAAAACAAAGTCAAGTGAAGAAAATCACGGAAATACAATTTAAACTCTTTGCTATGCGGCAGTATTTCCCATTCGTATATTTACGAGTGTAGTGAATTTGGGAAGAGGAATCACTATCAGCGCCGTCCAATCGCGGTCTTGCACAAGATAACCGCCATTATTTATCGACCAATCAGCTCTTTGCTTACTGAGTAGTAAAAAATCTTTCTATCGCTTTCTAGAAGAAAAACAGCAAATAGTCTACGTATTTGGTTAACCTTGGCACTAAATTCCTATGTAATCAAAATTAATTTATAAAAGTATGTTTGTGTACGTCTACTATAAACGTATAAATGTTGTACATGCGATTTCAAAAAGCATTTATCCATGAGTAGTATTTTTGACGCCCTCTTGCGGATGTTGGTTGGGAGTGGAAACGCTAGTTTCTAAATAAAGCCTCTACGACCGAGACAGGCGTTCATTTACAGAGGTCCGATTTTTGTGTGTGTTTGAGCGCCCTGTTTGTATTGTGTTATCTGCAATTTCTCACATAGTGTTACAATTGCAGCGTAATATATATTAAACAACAATGAGTGACGCTGAGAAGGAATTCGTGAAGCGGGTACGTAGTGTTTTTTTTAACCGTTTTCTCTTTTTGCACGCGCCATGTTTCTTCTAGAAATGGCCTCCATGTTGTATGTTAGCCAGGCAGACAGGCTTCATTCATTTTTAATTTTATTTGGAAAAACTGATTACATAGCATACAAATGCAATGACTCTAAATTTACTCCTTAACATTTATTAAAAAAAACTCTGTAAAATGACGTAGCTACACCTAACATGGATTTGTACCGAAATCCAAGTAACGTTATCTAGTGCTAACGTTAGCCAGCTTCAATGCTAGCAGACAGACAACGTGCTGCTTTCATACTAGAAATGCATTTATCTGTTTTTCAGTGTTCGCTTTTCTCTAGTAAGCAAAATGTTTTACAGTCCCTAATAAGTGTTGTTTTCTCATTGCATGTTTAATTAAACAGATATAATTTGTATGATTAATAATCTTATGCTAATACTTGAGAGAAGGTCATCCTGAGCCTTAAAGCAAAAAACAACAACAAAAAAACCTAAGTTAATTTTATATTCACATGCATTTTTATTTAACAGTAGCCAGCAGGCTTGAAATGTATATTGTAATTGTACATTTTCTTGTAATATTACAAGAAATGCAAATATGTACATTTTGTTTTTGCTTGAATAAGGCTCAAGATGCATCTGAATGAATCTAATTGTTTGTCATAATGGAAATTAAAGCTCACTTTACATTTCTATTGGTTCATCTGTAATGTTTTTCCCACACTAACATTAATAAATCAATAGGATTCTTGGTTGTAATGTCCAGTGTTTACACATTCTTCATCCTTTTCTTTTTTGTTAAGGTTAAGGTTGGAAGAAGAGAAATCTGGACGAAGTCAAATGTCAAGTTGTTAATGCGAATAATTTGAAGCTGAATTGTCAGTGCATGCTAATATTGCGGAGCAAAAGAAGTTCCCATATAGCATTTATGGGCAGTGAGAGAAATGGGGGAAGAGGAATGAAGTCAGAAATGAAATTGAAACTGAAGAAAGAAGAAAAGATGTGTAATGAAGTTAAGATCAGAAGTTATCTGGGATAAGATCGCAGCGCTAAGTAACTCTTAGTATGTTTGTCCCATGCGTGCATGCATAAATATTCTGTTCATTTTCTTTATTGCAGTAATAATTATTGTCCTTTAGCATGAGAGATTTACACATAGTTATTTTCATACATAATTTGATGTATTACATGTCAAACTGCAAATTCTTTAATTGTAAGTGTATTAAAGTAAATTGTTTTTACTCTAGTTCATATGCCTGCGGTGAAAAGGCCATCATCGCTGCATATTATCCTAGTCTAGATTGGTCTCAAAATTATTTCTATATATATATATATACACAAAATTATTAGTTTAACATTCTTAGTATGACCATGTTCTCTGGCTCTTAACTTGGTTTGGATGTGGTTGGTTTAGGAGTCCCGTTCGGCCTCTAGGAGCGCAAGTCCTAGAGGATCTGCCAAGTCGGCCAGCCACTCACCGGATCGCTCACCTGCTCAGTCAAAAGAGGGGTCCCACCACACTCGCTCCAAGTCTCGTTCTCGCTCCAGGTCCAAGACTCGGTGAGTATTTCTTGTCTTTTGAGGAATGCTGTATTCTATTGGTAGGTCAAACAACCTGCATGGGAGAGCAATCTTTATTTGAATCGATCATACAAGGAAAGCATTGTTTTACAATAAAAAAAGCATTAACATGAGTAACAAGTATTTCCCAAGAATTAAAAGGAAAAATGGCATAATTATAATAACATAAAAAAGGGTAAGTAATGTATATAAAAATTGTAGAATTATTTATTAGCCCTCTGGTGTTTTTTTTTTCTTCAGAAAGGTATGACACTTGGTTTCTATTGTGGCACTTGCTATGTGAATGCCAAGAAAATTGTGGACATGATTTGATTTTTTTTTTCCCTCCTTTAAAGTCACTTTTACTCCTCGCAGTCAAAAATGGCTTGCATATAAATGTGAAAAAAATCGAATTAAAAAAAAAACCATATCAACTAATTGCAATGTTACAATGATTATGATCCATTTGATTCCACAATTATAAATATTAATTGGTATTTGCCTCCTGCTGGTACACCTCTTCTGGTAGCAACCTGGTTTTCCCAGGAGGTCTCCCATCCAAGTACTAACCAGGCTCAGCCCTGCTTATCTTCAGTGAGCAACCAGTCTTGGGCTACAGGATGATATGGCTGCTGGCTTTAGATGCCCGTGTTTCACTGGAAAAGCACATACACAACAGGAGTAACAAATTCTGGCCCACGACTCGAGTACTCGTTTTTTGAGACCAATTAGTGCTCGGAAATTTAAAATGGATAAAAATGCCCATGCATATTGGTTTAATATAAATATTAAAATAAAAAAATGTATTGATCAAAAATATATTATGTTGATTTTACTGAAAAAAAAAAATTATTTAAGGTGTTCTGCCACTTCGACTGGAAGGATTATGAGTGTGACTTGTGAATGATGAGCATCAGAGGGTTAAAAAAAGTCATAAAAGCAATTATTTATTTTTATTTATTTTAAGTTTTTTTTTGTTTTGTTTGAGGGTGCAGTATTCCTGCTTTTGATTTTGTTCCAGAATTGTATATCATTTAAAACTGTTGAAATGGCCGTGTGACTCATCTGCAACTGGAATTCACAGTACACTGTCACACCTGGTGCTTTCCAGTTACAAGTTGAAACGACGTTTGGGCCAGATTAAAAAAAAAAAAATAAATCCCTCACCCTGGACTGATTTTAAGCACTCTGCAGTTGATCATTTCACATGTGTTGGTAGCAACTTGATGTATAATGAAATTGAAGCTGGAGGTTCTGGTCTGTCTAAAGAGTTTTAGACGACTTATCAGTTGGTAACTTGATAGACTGCATGTCTGTTGCTTTTTTCACTCTACTCCATCTTTACACAGGTCTCGTTCCCATCGTAGCTCTCGCAGACATTACAGTCGTTCCCGTTCACGCTCCCATTCTCGCCGGAGACGTTCACGCAGCCGTTCATACAGCAGTGAATACCAACGCCGCCGCAGTAGTCACAGTCACTCTCCCATGTCCAACCGTAGGCGACATGTTGGTGACCGGGTGAGACAAAGAGTCAGTTCCATACGTGCCATTTTATTTATTTAACAAATTGACATGATGTTTTTGTACTATTCTAATCTGTAATGTTTTCTTCTCCTTTAGGCAAACCCAGACCCAAACTGCTGCCTGGGAGTTTTTGGCCTGAGCCTGTACACCACAGAGAGAGACCTGAGGGAGGTCTTCTCCAAGTATGGCCCTCTGAGTGATGTCTCCATCGTGTATGACCAGCAGTCTCGGCGCTCCAGGGGTTTTGCTTTCGTTTACTTTGAGAACAGAGAAGATTCCAAAGAGGTGAACTCTCCAGTTGAATGGATTGTATGGATTTACTTAAAGTGAAAGGCTGTTTTGTTTATACAAGAAATTCCACCATTACTGAAATTGCAAATTGACAATTTTATGCAGGTTTTTCCAAATTTTTTATACAGAAGGTTAAGTTAGTTGTAATTTCCTGTGTATTGATTCTAGTATGTTGCATATTTTACAATACTTTGGTTTGTCAGTAGTGAAGTTGCATTATGCAGTTTATTTTATTGAAGTACAGTGCAGAATGGACTGTTTCCTCCAGCTATTTTATGGCTATCAATATAGACACCTGGAATTAATGGATTTAAGCAGAAGGAATATTGAATGCTCAGTATGGGTTATTCTGGTCTGTTTTGGTTCTAGGCTAAAGAGCGTGCAAATGGAATGGAACTAGACGGCCGAAGAATTCGAGTCGACTATTCTATTACAAAGAGGCCTCACACACCTACTCCTGGAATATATATGGGCAGACCAACATAGTGAGTCTGATTTCAGTTCTGTGTTTCTGATTCCTTCTTGTCTGTTTAATCTCACTCTAGTCAAATGATTCATCTTAATATTGTAAATATGGGGTGCAAAACTCAGCTCCTGGAGCTCAGCTCCTCCAACTTAGCTTGGCACCACTGTTTTAGATGATAAACTCTGATTGTTTTGAATATCAATTGATCTCTCTCTCTCATGGTAAAAAGATTTAATCAATGTTGAGCCCAAATCATTTTTTTTTTCTTCATGTGCAGTGGCGGTGGCCCAAGTGTAAGTCGCCGCCGTGATTCCTATGATCGAGGCTACGACCGTGGATATGACCGTTATGATGACCGTGACTACTACAACAACAACAACAACAACAGGTCATACAGGTGATCCCCTACTTTTCAGCTTTCTGTGTGATGTGTTTGCAGCGACCATTCTTCAACACTGAGTTTTCCTCTCTGCTGGCCCAGTAGCTCAGATTTGTGCTTACCCGGCTGATATTGTCACTTGTTTCTAGGGGTGTAACGGTACACAAATCACGGTTCGGTACGTACCGGTTCTAAAGTCACGATTTGGTATGTTTTAGATACAGCAGAAAGAAAGAAATGCCAGAGAAATGTCCTATTTGTTAAAAGAAAAAAATATTTTTAAATAAGTTTGAGTTTTCCTACATCTTGAAACTTTCAGGTTTATAAATGGGAGTCATTTTTGAAGGATGAACAAATAATGTTTTGTTCATCACATTTAAAATAACATTTAAATATATATTTATTTATATACTGTTTGAGTTTTGAAGTGCTGGAAAAAGAAAGCGTTTCACTATTCCAGCCAAACTGGTTACAGTGTTACTATATTAAATCAATGGTGAATGTTGCTAGTTTGTGGACGTTAAGTATTACTAGTTCATTCACGGCACAATGTTTCTCCTGGTTTCCGCATCAGAGCTGTGTGATCTAATAGAGATCTACGGTTAATTAGGGAGAAATGTGAAATGCTTCTCACTAGATCTCGCAGCGATGTTATATGCTGATTTCATGCAGCCGTCATTTTGAAATGGATCCGGTGGGAAGAAAACCGGAAGCGTCGCTTTAAATCATAGGAGAGTCGCGAATGCAATGGCAAATTGTTGTTTAATGTAGAAATTTGTTATTCTAAAAATGTACATGCAATTCTTGCATAGTTTACACTACAGTGAAATTTATAAATGCATTTTTTTAATATATATTCAGAACATAAAAAAAAGAACGGAACGAACTATCTACATATCCTATATTGGATATTAACATCTAATAGTTTATATTGCGGCAGCAGCTTCAGGTTGGTCGTCCAAGACATTGTTGTCTATCTGTACTTCCGGGATTCTTCTCCCCGGAGCCTCGCTTTCGATTTCAAAATGGCAGCTGCGTGAAATCAGCGTATTACTTCAGTGGCGAATTCAAATGTTTTCTTTACTGGATCTGGCGCTGAGTAGTAACAGTGTCGCTGGATCGAGATCGTCTCACGCTGCACAGATGTTGCTGGTCCGAACTGATAAACGATCCGTGAAGCACATAATGAGTATCGCAGTTTCGTTCCGCTTTCATTACGCTTGCCATTTGGGGTTGCGCAACTTTGCGGCCATGCCAGCATGAATTTTGTCGGTAGGAAAATTGGGTTTGGATTTTTTTTTTTTTGTCTAATGGAAATCATTATTATTTTTTTTATGGTTTATTATGTTGCAGTTTGAATGTCACCTCTTTGTTATGAGCTGTAAATGCTGGTGTTTTCATTAAATCCCAGCTTTCTGTTCACAGGAGAAGATCCCCTTCTCCCTACTACAGCCGAGGACCATACAGGTCACGATCACGCTCTCGTTCCTACTCTCCTCGTAAGTACTGCACAAAACCAACCACGATAAACTTGAATGATACTGTAGACCTTTGTATCGTTTACCCGGCTTAATGGTTTGAGAGTGTGTAATCTCAAAACAGTGTAAGTTCTCTAGTGATTTGTGTACGCATGTGAAAGCAAACAAATCCTTTATATTTGTTTTTACAGGTCATTACTGAAGTGAAGTTCAACGCTTTTCACCCTTCCTGAAGACTATGATTATAATGCCATTGTTGACGTAGATGTTTATTTCTGGTGGCATGAGTTTGGATGTACTTTAAACTCAATCCCTTCGATTTCTTGCCTAAAGGTTTCATGTGTCTTTGGCCGGTCTGGATGTTTCAGTAGTTGGATGAATATTTTTGCAGTGTTTTTTTTTTTCCATTTCTGATCTGATGCAGAATTTGTTTATTTTATAATATGATAGTGTCTGACTTACACCTCATTTGTTTTATGCATTTTAAGCTTAGCGGTGGTCTTGCAATAAAATGCTTTATACCCACCTGCTGTGTGAGTTTATGCTTGAATCATTCAAAACATGAAATATGGATGATTTTATACCTAAATGATTGAATTTAAATTGAGAAAAGCTACAAGCCATTGTCTTGGAGTTCAGAATCAGAAAAGGGAGGTGATTTCATTGTGGAGTTATGGACAGCGTTTTGTTGTAATGCATACAAATATTCTCTTGAGGCATTTGCCTTAAACTGTTGAGAAATTAATAGATTTATTGAATAGGAACACTAGCACCAGTTCCTTAAAGAGCTCTGTTCCAATTTAAGTCTAGTTACCTCCGAGAATATTGTTAATAATAGTATCAACTGAAATATTTCTCCAGCATGTGTAAAAAATGTAGTTTGGAGAACTCATGGATTTAGCATTAATTTGGACCCGGTGTGGGTGTCTGCATTAGCTGACCAATCTGGGGTTCCTTTCCTTTACCGTACCTGGCTGTTGAAGGGGATTTGAATTATCTTTCTAAAGATCTGGAATCTGTGTCACTAGGCACAACAAACTCAGTAACTGTTGTCAATTTGGTTCTATGTTAGAGTATTATGGTAGTAAAGATAAGGACATTTGCTATATGGCACTACTGCATTTGGACAATTATATTGTCGCAGGGTCTGATTTGGAGATCTAAGTGCTGAATGAAACACTGATCGCTGATCTATGGACATAGAAATCAGCATAAATATACAGGGCTAACAAGAACACACGGGTATGGCATGATGAAAAGATTTTGCTCAAACATTATCATTTCGGATAGGCGTTTACCACAGCCTACATATGTGGAATCAATCCATTGCTTTCATATATAAAGAGCATGAACCTCCGAAAACATAATTCCATAAGGTTTTTTCACATTCCTGTTTCTTTTCCATTGACGTGGGCGTTCCCATTTTCCAGCTGCTATTCTCTTTGGAGTCTGAGTTTACAGCCCTAATTATTAATCGTAGATTAAATTTATAATCAACCTCGAAAGGTGTTAAGCAATATAAAACAAACGAGTAATTCTCCCAAGGGACCCAGGAACGACCATCCATCCACAACAACCTAAAGATGTCAATCAAGCTGTCAGTCACGACTGTAAATGTAAGTAGACTCGGAATTATTGAAATACACGTAGGCTACATCCGTTTATTAACACAAGCTTAATGGCTGTAGATTACTTGTCACTAGTGACTTGAACAGACATTCTGTAAGTGGATTTAAATAAACTAAACCCCCTGTGTTGCTCACGAGTCTCATCATTATGCCGTATCCAATGATTTATGCTGGCAAATTGAAGTCCATAAACACCTCAAAAGTAATTTTGTGATATTTAAGAGCGGTTTTATTTAGAGGCGGCGCTTGTTGCCAACGGGGTAACGTCGCAACGACACTTTTTTTCAATCCCAGTAAAAGAGTTTGAGCAGGAACATAGTTGTGTATATGTAGCGGGGGGTCCGGCTGCATCTGGGGGGTGACTGCTGATTTTCAGCACATTTATTTTTTTATTTTATTTTTTTCTATTTTATTTTATCTTAGTTTTCCTTACTTCGAGCAATCCATTGCACGCGCGCACACGCCGATATATTTGGACGTTAATATTTTCTTATAGACCATGAACAAACTCTATGTGGGGAATCTGAGTCCTTCGGTGACCGTGGAGGACCTGAAGCAGCTCTTCGGCGAGAGGAAGCTACCCGTGACCGATCAGGTCCTGCTCAAATCCGGCTATGCCTTCGTGGATTTCCCCGACCAGAACTGGGCGATTAAAGCCATCGAGACTCTGTCCGGTAAGTTCGTTTTTCACATCGCGGAAAGTCACGGGTATGTTCATATATATCTGGGAGTGACACCGTAAAATACTTTCTTAGAAGAGAAAAGAAAAAGTATCGCTCGCGCATCAGCCGCGCGCTGCTCCAGTTCTTCACGCGAGCGGACCAGTGCGCGAATGAACGCCCGCGAGCTCAATCACACTCGCGCGCGCTTCTAATAAGCGATACAAGTTGGATTTATGATATAATTCTTCAAAATGCACGCTCGTTTCGACAAGACGGGGTACTAAACGCGGGCTATTTCTCAGCCGTCGGCCCACAGGAATGTATCGGATGGGTCTGATGCTCGGGTGGAAGGCATAATTATTTTTCAGTTATTTTTTGTCTTGATTTTATTGAAAAGAAGCGAGCGAACTGAGCGAGGAGAAGGCGTCACATGCATGTTCCTATGGTGTCCAGGTATGTTTTTACGAGGTGTCTTGAAGGTGGGTGATGGGGGTCTGGAGGAAAGTGCTAATAAACAGGTAGCTGGGGGGACGGAGGTGAGATGCCAATTTTTGTGCTGCGCCAGGCCACTAACAGATGCACAACACCTCTAACGTTATATTCTCTTTGCACGCTCGCGAGTCTTTGTGAATGCAACAGAAAAGTAGGCTACACATCCAAACCCACTTGAAGAAACAGGACAAATTTAGGCAGATAAGTCTTATCCTTAAATCTCCCATTCTTCAAACTCCCCTCTTTGCTTGTATGTGGTTAGTGGGAGTGGAAAGCATGGCTGCCCATTCTTATCGTATCGGCTCAAGCATTTCGCATAATATCATCAGGCATTTTAGGAAATGTGGTTAACATTACACCTTACATGTAGACATGATAAAACCCACTAACGTCCCCGACGTACATTAATAAGCACGTGCACGTGTGATTGTATCCCACGTATTTACGTTTCACGCACGGTTGTTTGTTTTACAGAAATAGCCTTACAAAAAAGCTGAAATAAATCAGCTGTGTCGATAATACACTGAAGGATTGTAATTGTGATCATCTGTTCTTTATTTTCCTCGCAGGGAAAGTTGAATTACATGGGAAAGTGATCGAAGTCGACTACTCAGTTCCTAAAAAACTAAGGTAATAAATTGTCTTTATTTTCTTTTGCAATGCAAAGCATAAAGTGTATTAGGAGGTTGGTTGTGAAGCTGTGATGTGTAGGGCGCAATTTAAATTTAATTTGAGATGTTTTTCTATGCTATGTTCTCAAGTAATTTATTATTTTCTTGGCTGTTTATCTTAATGGCAGGGTTTGAGCTTGTGATTATTTTGCATTCAATTTTATGCAATGTTGCTATCACACTTGACTGAAAATACGCTGTCTTTAAGTGATCCGTAAAGCACTATCTGAATGCATGTCAAGGAATACTGATATTGGGTGTTTCTTTGCGTTATTTAGCACCTACTGCTATCATTTTCCCCTCACAAAAAGCTTAAACACACCGTTTAGGCTATGTGCAATATATTCAGGTGTGAATGCAAACATGGCTAAAAAGTTATAACCAACTCATAACTGAAATCAGAAATTACGCCCTTTTTTGATGCGTGAATTGTAGAGCAAGATCATTGTGCATGACCTCATGGCGCGTGTTTAGGCCTTTCAGTGGCCCACGTGATTTCCCCTATAGGCCCTGCGTGCGTGTTCCACGGGAGGGCGGCATAGAAATGGTTAGAGAACAGCCCCATAACCTTGAGATTTTAAGGGTTTACGTAAAACTGCATGCCTATACATACACAGACCTACAGTTTACATCAAGTGCACGCTTGCTGCGTTTTCTCGTCAGACAAGTCGTCAAATCGAAAATTAAGTATTGTTTTAAAGGTGTGAGGGAGTTATTTCGTAAACCACAATCATACTGGTATCTGGCGCCTCATAGGGTCGCATGTAAACTCGGGGTGTGTGTTGCATAAAGTGCGCAGTCAAGATGGCCATGTCTTTGATTTGGAAGAGTCGGCCATGCTGCTAGACTCAACCTAACATGTCTGAAAACAACATGCACGAGCAGAACGCTTGTGTGTGTGCGTGCGTGAAGCTCGTTCTGGAACGTTTCACGCCGTTCTAGAGTGCTTCTAGAATCCGAGGCGTAATCTGAAGCAAACTGGCGGGGCTCAAGTTACATATGAGCGATATCTGGATATATTTATGTCGAGATATAATCCTCATACATAAGGCGCGTATGCGTTTTATATGTTAGGAATGGTTTATTAGTCTCCCATGCCCAGTTATTGTAGGCACATAACTTACGTTTGTTGTTGCTGTTGTGACTCTTTGTTTTCACTTGGATACAGTGTAATAATGAGATGTGTGATATCAATATTTCACTGAAAAATCGAAACATGCAGTAAAATTTGTGCTTATTGACACAGATGTTGTTTTAATATAAATAATTTTTCATATTTTGGTTAAATACCTTATGAAAGTCTACTTTTTAAAAGTATATAAATTACGACTGAGTTTTGGTGTCAGTAGAATTTTTCACAGCATTAGGCCTAAAGAAAAGGGCATTTTGAAGTATGAGGCAATATTTTACATAAACATTATTATTAATTTATTAATCAGATTTTTCATACCTTGACTTGTTTACAGAATTGTTGGCTTTAGTTATAGCCTACTAGTTTTGTTGTTTTGCAATTCTTTTACATTGGGATGCTTTTTTTTCTGGAAGATTTTCCAAAAAAGATATACAATAATTTTGTTGTTTACTAAACTGTTGTCTCTTAGAAGAGACGAAAATGAGTCAAAAAATCAAAGTCTAAATTAGCCTAAATAAATTAATATTTTAATTGGATTTGTTTGTTATGGTATATTGCAATGGCTGAACAGACTTTACAATTTACAGAAAAAAAATGAAAGAAAGCGTGCTTTTTACAGGGTTGAATTCTTTGTGAAATATTTTAATTAGTTAGATTATGTCTGTTTTTTTAAATACATTATATTACATGTATGTGCAATTTAATATAGCAACAACAATGTTACAATATTATCAAATAGCATATGATGAAATATATAGACAAATTTCTTTAAGTGAGTATTGTTTTTGCCATAATGCCATATTGATCTCGTTACTAACTATTGTTTGATTGTATACCAGTGATCCACTGTTTTCAGTGGCCCTTTTATTTTTTCACAAATCAAGCTGTTAAACAAGTCAAACCAGGATTTTAATCATTTTACCTAAATGTTGAGTCAGCAGCAGTCTTAAAAGAAGTTCTAAACATTATATATCATTTTAAGAATTTAATCTAACAAATTAGGTTTGTGATATTTTCTCAGTTTGTTGTTCTAACTAATCAGAATGAGAATTTGTAAGATAATTATTTAAAATGCTATTTTTGTGAATTGGTTTTGGATGTCTATTCAGATCAGAAATGTTCCATTTTTATTTTTCTGTGTATTTTGTGAAAGATCTATTGCAGTGGTTTTATTGGTTTAAAAATCTTTTGGAATAGCAGCTGTGCTTTCATTGATGTATGTTACTTTATGATTGTTAAAGTTGTTGCTTGCAATAAGCAGTGATTTGCTGAGCAGCCTGTGCTCCTTTCAGGATTCTCCCTGTTTTCCTGTGATGTTTTATTTTGAAGTGGAGTCCTGTTATTTGCAGTAAGGGAGTAGAAGAATGAGAGAGACTTGCATGTATTCATTAGATAACATTTAATGTTGGAAAAAGTTAAAATGTTCCTCCAGGACTAATAAAATATTGTGTCATTTGAATCTGTTTTAAATGCCACATTTTACAGTGCATTGATAATGTTTTAAAATTATCTAAAATGTGTCCAAAATATTAAAATTCACATCAGTGTGCTCACAGTTTAAATATGAATTAATAGCTTGTTTTATGGCTGTGCAATTTACTAGATAGATAACAGTATAATTAACCAGATAACTTTAATTCATGCCCTTGTTATTGAAGTGTCTGTTTTTGTGAATTAATTAAACAATCTGGGTTCTCAACCACCAGGGAAGGTTTAGACATATTTCCTATTTTCATTTGTCATATCTTGATGCTGTGCTTGTGTGGTGGCAAGTCTGATATTTTAATTATCTAGTGTGAATGATTCACTTTTTTATTGATCTGATAAAATGGTTGTTATTTAGCCAAATGACTTCAAATCTTGCAGTACAAACATTCATATTTAAATTCTATTGTATTATTTATTTAACAGACACAAAATGATTATAGAAAATATGATAAAAAATACTAATGCATTTTATTTGTTTTTTAATGGTTTTTAAATTGAGTGAAATTGTTACTTTATTATACTGATTCTCTGTAAGTTTTCCATGATTATAGTTCTTACAATCAAATAATTTGTTCTGCAAGTATTTTTAATCTGTTGATCATGATTTTATTGGCTTGATTGGTAGTTTAAATTAAAACTTGTTACCTCTTATTCTTTAATTCCCAATAAACCCTGCTTATCTGTTTTCAGTTTCATTTTTTAGTTATCTCACATTTATCTCAGAATGTTTGTAAAAGGATAGACTGTAGATTTTAGGGCTATATCTGGATGGCTAAAAATGATCCACCCAGTTCAAATGATTTTTCTCCATTTGCTCATGAGTTGAAGAGATTGAGATGATGAAGGCTAAGAACAGAACTGTAAAGTGGAAGCTGGAAAAGTGGGTTATGAAGTTGTACTCTCAATAGAGAACTATTCACAAAGCCCAGGGGCATTAGGGTCTCAGAGATAAGGTTGATCCAGTAATACCCTTTCCCCCCATTACAGCTTCATGTATTGCCAATTTATATAGCAAACAAATTACCTGTAATAATACATCATGGAGTATTTGTGCAAAATCATAAAACATCATTGAAACGATTCATGCTTGCTTGATTTGTTTCTTTTCTAAGAATAGTATTCAACGAATGTTATACTAAAAATCTTATTCTTTTCAGTTTTGAATGAATACTTGAGGTACTTTTAGGTTTAAGGCATCAGTCCTGACATAATTTGTTTTCATGAACGCATCAGTAATAATGGTTAAACTCTCTGTGAATTCATTGCCTCGTCTTCTTTCACACGTTCAAAATGTGTCTAAAAGTGTGTTCAAATAGAATATCAAATGAAATGCTCTCTGTGAACGCAGTATTTGAGTTTCAATTTTGCAGAGGTTTACAACAGGCACTTCAAAATCCCCATAATTGTTTGTCAGCATGCTTACCTTACGAAAGCAACTGAGAAGTGTTCATTTTGTTACTCTAAATCTTTTAAGCCTAAAAAGATATTATAGAAAAAGAGGTTTCTCTATATGTGATGTGCAGCTCTTTTCATGGAGATCAGCAAATCTATTTTACCATTCATTGTTTGTTATTGAACAGTAACTGTACTTTGTTGTCTTCTAAGCTCTCTGTACCTCGCCTCCCTTGAGATTAAAATACTGTAACGCACATTTCCCCGTTTGTTAATCCCTTTATCGTTATAAAGGAGGCAGAGGAAAGAAAGGGATTTTATCATAAAGAATGTGAGAAAGATTGTCATAGAAGCTTTCATGCTGTAATCTCCTCTGAAGCAGCTTTGGCTGCTCTCTTCACTCGCTCTTATCAAGTGTTTGTTTGTAGACTAGCGGGCTAATGATAATGTTTCTCATTTGTGAAGTATTATTAAAGAGAGGGCCTGCTTTGAGTTTGTGCCGTTGTTGAACCTAAACAGGTCTAATGTTTTATTTTGTTCAGTGGAGTGGAAGGTCTGAAAGTTCATGTTTTTTTTTTTTGCTTAATTGTTGTCATTTGAGTGCTTACTTTCAGCAGATTATTGTGTGTAATTGTCCATATGGCGACAGGAAGTACATTAATTGGTGTGTTACTATAATCTCAAACTCTACTTGGACTCTTTTCCAGTAGCCTACGTACACTTAATCTTCAGATTAATCTTGGTCTGTATATGTTTCACAGGCTTCGGTCTGTATGAAACGGACTCGATTGAAAGATATTACTATAATGTTCTGTTATAAATTCGTATGAAATAAGATTTAAAGTCTATTTTCTAAATGCACATTATTGATCTTATTGTGAAGGATATCTTTTAAAAAAAAAAAATTTGACCTTGCAATATTTAATAAAAATACCATAACTCAATCTTCTGGTGAAATGACAGACTTTTCTCTGCTGATGTATGCTTGACTTTTCCTGTCATTTAGTCCTTTTAAACGCGGACTCTTTCTTACAACCAACTGTAAGCTTGCATTCAGATCTGCCTCCGTTCAGTCAACAACTGAAGGACAGAACCAAGTCCCTTTCTGGCATTTTCTTTTTCGATAATGTTTCACTCAGATGTACATCCCAATGAAACAAGATCTGTCCATTGTATCTGCTTCTTTATCCTGTATTCACACTCAAAAACCAAACGGAAATTCTAACACAAAATAGTGGTTAGATCATGTTTCCCTATCTTTTCAGATAATGTAAAAATTACCAGTACAAATATTAAATGATCATAAGGTTGTTCGTTGTTGTCAAGCATACGTAAACGGATACTGTTTCTGTTACATTATTAACAAAAATCTTGGATAAAATGCTTTAGAACTAGTACTAAATTCGGATGACTCGTTTTATATCCACAAATATTTCTCCATTAGATGCATTGCACATCAACATTACCCTTGGCTTGAGGGAAGCCTACCTTTGCAGAAGAGGACTGTGGGATATCTCAGCTGAGCAGGGTGCTGCTGAGCGGTCGCAGCGTGAGCGTTCATACATGGTGCATTGGCACTGCTTTGAGGTTTGTCATGGTCTTGGGTGGCGCATGGCAGGCGGGGGAAACGGGCAGCTGAGATCCCAGCAGATGCCATGTCTTCCACTTTGGCCCTGATGGGCTCACTCTGACTTAACGCTGTGTGAGTGTGTGTTGGAGCAGTTGTTCGCCCCCAGTCTCAGGGTTGGTCAGTACCACCTGTCCAATACAACCTCTTCTTCTAATCTAACCATTCATGGTTGTGCTACTGCGAAGTTTCATTTGTTGTCCTCTGATGATGCCAGTCGGCTGAACTCGATGACATTTATCTTGTCCTTCTGTGCAACTGTCACAAGAAATATGTGTAATATAGAAGGAGCTGTAAATATTTCATTGCAGCTGCATCAAGGGCACGCTGCCTCATCTTACAGCATTCAGAACAGAAGAGTGTGCGCCATACCCTTAAAGGGAACTAAAAGAAATGATAAAATATTATCAGTTTTCCAACCGTTCTGGCAGAATTGAGTCTACGCCCAACAGTGAGAATAATCCTATGGTTACTATGGCAACCAAATACGAGTATTTCTTGTTTTTCTTGTGAGGTTATAAAGATGGATGAAACGGATCCTGCATTATACATTACATTGCATTTTTTTTTTGGCCCAAAGGATTTTTTTTATTGTTTAGAGGTTGTTCAGTTATGTTTTATTTAAATATCAACTTTGTAAGGTTCTGCTAAAACTCCCTAGGAGGAATCAAAACTGTTGACAAATCATAAAAGAGTGTAGAATTTCAATGCAAAGTCATGGGTTTGATTCCCAGGGAATTCATGAACCGATAAAATGTGTGCCTTGCGTGCAATGTATGGTTGTTTTGGATAAAAACACCAAATGCATACATGTACAATGCAATTAAAATGTTAAATGGGACTCATTTTTGTCCACTTGTTAATATATGCCTTTTTTTAAATTTCTGAATTAAAGTAATTTTAAATATTTTAGTTTTGTGGCATAAACTCAATTAAAATTAGGGTGATACAACTGACTGGATATAATAATGAACAAAGAAAGCCTCATTAAATGAACAAAATTCTTGAAAAGAAAACATTATGAAGTAGGTTGGCGTAATCTTTTATTATTTATCAGGATCATATTTTAACCTAACTGCTTCACTCGACAGTTTCCTTCCAATTCGAAGTCATGTGTTAAATATAAATAAAAAGATGTGCAACTTTACTTGTCATGTATTAAAGCCATTCAAAGGAAACAAGTTTATTTTATGGTCCCACCACATGACATTTTTAGAGTCATTACATTTAAATTGGTTGAACACAGTTTGTGACTTTATTGAGATCTTTTTTAAAAGACTTGCTTGAGATTACCAGGATCTTTTTCTTCGAAGAAAAGAGAAATAGAATGTTTAATAATAAGTCTACTTACACACAATGTCTCTATTTGCTCTCCGTTGAATCTCATTGCTCTCTAGGAGACATGGTTGTATTATTACATGGATGTTATATGTCATTTTTCTTGCCAGTGTAATGCAGTTATACATTCTATTATTCAGGAATATTGTGGATTTTATATCGTCACTTGTTAAATGTCATGATGCATTTTATCCTTTTAAAACTTGCTAATAATGAAATTGTCACTGCCCATCCCTCATGATCCATCTGCATTTGGCATTTAAAAAGGACAGTGTGTCTGGTGTTTGTGGGATCTTCCCCTACGCAACTGTGAAACTTTGTCTGTGAGATTTTTATTCATGAATCCCACTCATGCATCAGCCATTTACATTTTGTCTCTCCATATGTATGATTGAGAGGGCATCAACAGCATGCCCTCAGAAACCTCTGAGCCAATCGGCACCCACCAGCTCCCTGTGCA
The DNA here is from genome assembly GCF_988280905.1 of Pimephales promelas. Classification (NCBI taxonomy): domain Eukaryota; kingdom Metazoa; phylum Chordata; class Actinopteri; order Cypriniformes; family Leuciscidae; genus Pimephales; species Pimephales promelas. The sequence goes on along the minus strand of NC_142775.1, from coordinate 28,675,695 downwards.
CAACTGAGTATTGTTTTGCTCAGTTTGATTAGTTATGAATGAAGAGACAGCCCTTCCTGTATGGACTTAAGTGATGGAGGGAGGGATCACAGCCATCCACAGGCCTTGAGCACATTACTAATGAGTTTTGATGGAATTTAAATGATTAATTCAGTGTGTCTGTGAAATGGGTGCTTTATTTGATGGACCTTTGATGGTCCTGGCATTTTCTTTATACATAATAATGTATATATGCTGCTGTTAGAGAAACATTTTTTGGATATATCTACTAACGAGGGTTTGTTATACACTGAGAAATCTGTTTGCGTGTCCATTCAGTGGCAGTTATTTTACATTATAAAGATACCCCTTATAATGTAAAAGTAATGTAAATTTTATATGCTACCGTTTTTTTGTTTTTGTTTTTAGAAAACAATATTGTTATCTATTTTGGCACAGCTGAAGTTTCAGCATCATTACCCTAGTCATCTGTGTCACATGATCCTTCAGAAATCATTCTAATATGCTGATTTGATGCTCAAGAAACATTTCTAATTATGAACAATGTTGTGCTTTTGATGACTGAATTTCCATTTGAAATATAAATCTTTTGTTATGTAAATGTATTTACTGTCACTTTTGATCAATGTAATTTGCCCTTGCTGAACGATTAAACCCGAATCTACTAATTATTACAAACAGATTTTTATTGATTAAAATTTGATTAAATGAAAAACATTTTGAAATTTGCATTTTATAAATAAAGGCTCTTCTGTTACAGCTGTATTATAAATATTCCACAATGAAGCTGAAGTCTGCTCCTTGCATATTATTGTTTGGAATATGGCAACAGAAAACATTTATCATAGAACCTCACACTTGGTACTAGTCAATTGATGTCAACATTTTGTTCCCTACAAAATGAAAATTGATATTGAATCAGTCTGCTATTGATGTAAAAATTCATTGAGTCATATTGGGAGAATCATTCGCTGTTGTCTGTGGGGCTCTGAGTCTGAGAGTCACTGACAGAGGGCAGTGTTTCAGAGGTGACAAAGTCTACCTGCCACAGTATGTGCTTAAAGGAATTAGTAAGCCAAGAAGCTCAGTCAAGTGTACAGAAGACCTCTATGCCCTGTGATCTACTCATAGATAGTCTGTTGTGGATGCAATTTGACAACGGACGGAACAATGTCAGCCACGTCGTTCAGTTACACCATTTTTGGACTGTGCGTCTTTGTCACCCTCTTACTGAGGGAAATGCCTCTGCCTCAGCCTTCTTTGTGGGAATCGGTGAATGAGGACATTGAATGAAACTCTCCCTGATAAATATTTAGCATGTTTGACACAGACTCTGCAGGCCAGACACAGAGAAAGAACCCCTTGAAATCATCATGCTACCGAGAGGCAGTTTACGATCACTGATAGACTTAAAGGGGCTCATCATATTATCTTCTTTAAACATGATCATCCCAACTACCTTTCGCTCACCCTACCGTGAGACCCTAAAGAATCCGTTCGTTTTTTGTTTTTGTTTCCCCCCCCCCCCAAATCCTGTTTTATTAGTTTAATTAAATATTAATAATAATAAAAAAGCCTTATCAAATAAACGTGGTAACCATAATAGTGCAGAAATTCTGTGCATGTTGTTTATGTATTCACCGACCATATTGCGTTTTGGTTACGTGTACAGCCCTACTTTTAGTTATTCATCCAAAATTTGTGACATTCCACAATATACAGTAAATTCCATTTTAATGACTGGATTGGATTCAACTATTCCATCTGTGTTTACCACATCGCAGAAATCATAGGTCCCTAAATACCTGTTATTAGGGGTTGACGTGCTGCCTTTGAACAAACCCAGTGTGTTTAAGGTAAAGAGCTTGTGTCTTGTCAAATATGCTAGATGTCACTCTCCATCTCTAGTACTTTGAGAAGGGACGGGACATAATATGCTGGTGGTATATCGAACCATGGTAAAGACTTTGGGTTAGGGTTATAAAACATTTGTAGCTAGCTATATTTGTGTGGGTTTGGGCAGAAATGCTTTATTTCTACATTTGGAAACATGTAATACAACAGTTAGGAGGGACGAGTCCCAAACAAGTCAAAATGTGGAATAACTTGTTACTTAAAGGTGTTTGCAACAGCAGGACGCCATTTTAGTTTATGATGAGCAACATCACAAACTTGTTTCATTAATATAGATTTTTTTGTGGTGTGTTGACACAGGTGCATATGTTGGATATTTTTCAACAGCTTCAAATGTGACTCATTCAAACAGAATTTAGATTAATAATTACCCGTTTAATGTTTGCTTTAGTATTTTGAGTCTTGTTTTTAACCCATGTTAGGTACACTACCATTCAAAAGTTTGGGGTCAGTAAGGTTTAAATACTTACAAAGATGCATTAAATTGGTCAAAAGTAACGTTAAAGACATTTTGTAATGTTACAGAAATATTTCCATTTCAATTCTGTTCTTTTAAACTTTCAAAATATTATTATTATTTTTTTTAATCATGATTTCCACAAAAACATGAACTGTTTTCAACATTGATAATAATAATAAATCATACTTTAGCATCAAATCAGCATGTTAGAAGGATTTCTGAAGGATCATGTGACACAGAAGACTGGAATAATGATGCTGAAATACAATCACAGGAATAAATTCTATTTTAAAATAGGAAACAGTTATTTAAAAAAAAATAACACACTTTTGATCAAGTAAATGCAGCCTTAAGTATTTAATAATTAATATTTAAATAGGCTGTTACCAAAAGATATTGCCACTTTCACATACCACTTTTGACACAACAAGAGTCCAATCAAGTCCACCAGTCAAATCCTCACCAATTTACAGCAGTTTTACAACATCTGGGTGGAGAGCAGAGCATTTGAGTTGCGTGTAGAACACAAGACTGACGAGAGCCATTGTCATGGGAAACAAAACCTTCAGATGACAGACAGCTTTCTCATTTCTCTGTCAATGTAAGATACCAAAATCACAAGTGAATCCTCACAAAACACGGTAGACGCATATTTGTGCAGTATAGCGGGTCTCTCTTGCTGTATGACGTGACCGACAACTAGTTGTTCTGCATTTTCTGAGAATACGGTTGTGAGTTCTGAAATTTTTTGTGTGTATGGTCGGCTATAGAATGTGGTTGTCGCTCCCATAAATAACTAAATGGTGTGTGAACGCAACCGTACTGAGGACTCAAATACAAGACTGACAACAAGTTTGCTGCTGTGTGAACGTGGCCTTATTTGATGGCAGTTCCTCAATCTTGTGACTTCGTACCTATAAGCTTTTTAGATTACAAGGAACCAACATAACCTTTAGCCACAAACCTTGACAAAGAATTCCTCTTAAATTCCCCTGTACTGACTTGTGACTCATCTGCAATCATTGGTGATTCATTGGTGAAAGTGATTCATTCAGAATATATTCATGGATGCCAACTACGCCACTCCAAATAGAACGCCGCCATATTTACGACCGATCTCGCCCGGTATGGCCGCCCAAACTGCCCATTTGAATGAGAGAGTCACCTGGTGAAAATTTCAGATTCCGATCCTTATTTGTTACCCCAAGTTTTCTTTCAACTCTTTCATACAGTCATGGTCATAATTGATGGCACCCCTGGTAAATATGATCAAAACTGGCTGTAAAAAATAAATCTGCATTGTTTATCCTTTTGATCTTTTATTCAAAAAATTTACAAAAAATCTAACCTTTCATTGAAGTAAAAGAACTGAAGGTGGGGGGGGTAAATCACTAGGGCTGTGCCATATCATACCGCCCACGATAATACCGGTATAAAATTTTACATGATAAAAAAATGTCATATTGTGATATTGATGTTATAGTGGCGCGATGACGTATGTCGTAGTTATTCATTAATTTAAATAAATACTATAAATCATTAATTCAAATAAATGTAACTGTAATGGAGTTAAAGGATCAGGGACATTTCAACATTTTATGCACTTTAATCAATAAATAAATAAACACAAAGCGAAAGTAAAAGCGGCAGCCCCCTCATGGATGACTGACACGCACATAAACAAAACCTAACGTAAAACAGTCCAAGCCTGGTTCTTCACTGACGTATATGCTTCTGAAGCTCCTTTTGTGAGAAACTCGAGACCTCCATGTCATGCATTAGAATTGTTTAAGTTTAGGCTAATATATCTATTAAATAATAATAATAAAAAAAAACTAGACTAGCTATATAAAACTAAAATTAACAAAAGCTTTTAGCTCGAATTAGATGTGAATCTAAGAAAAGCTTGAATTTTGTTAAGTTCTGGAATATACAAGGTGAAAATGAAAGTAAAACTCTAAAGCGTAGTGAAGGGTTCATTGCTGTTCATAAATAAATGTAGGCAGGCAAATGTTCATGTTCATCTGCAAGGGCATGTGGGACAGAGCCCAATTTTCCAATCTAAAACTACTGAAAAATAGAACTGTAGTGCACTCTAATTGAGAGCCATTGGGGCAGTTTACCTCACCTAAACCTTGCTCTAAACCAAGATGATCTCAATCCGCTTCATCTGTGTATATTGGTCTGCATCAGGACAGTAACTAGTTGGCATGTCTGTTCTTCCTATAGCCTTGTGAATAGCCTTTATATAGTTCTGTTGTGTTTGATTTATGTTTGTTCTGAGATTAGAACTCACAACTTGTAACATTCTAAAACAACATTCTGAGGCAACACAAATGGGTGTGTACGCCTGTCAATCAATATTAGAGCGCCTCCCTCAGGCTGAATAATGCAAGGACGTTAAACCTCAGCCCAAAGTGTGTCTGCATGTGATCAACGGTTCGAATTTAAAACGTTACAAAATGTTTATCATAAACTAGCGCCAAGACCCAGAATCTGTCCAACCTACATTTATGGCCAGAAGCCACTTCTGGTTAGTGTGCTGGTAGTTCTGGCATCATAACAGTGTTTCAGTCTGAGCTTATATTCCATAGGCTGGGTAGAGCTTTGAATTGTAAACATTGGAGTGTGTGTACTTGTAGAACTAATTCTGTTCTGTAACTGCTAATAACAATCCAGGACACAGAACATTTCTCTCCTTTTGCTGACTGTCGATCTGTTACGGTATTCAGAGATGATTCATTTTCTAATTTGGAGGCCTGTAGCTCTCTGTGCACAGGTGGATTGTGATGGATGTCACTTTATGGGGTGGAGAAACTGGTCTGTGAGTGCCAGAGCAGGTTCAGAAAAACCACAAGCCTGCCAAGGGCAGTTCATGCTATCATCAGCTCGTTGACTGAGCCAACTGGGTTTCAGATGAGAATACAGTCTCTCTAGCACATCCCTGTTTTGTCAACACTAACATTTTAAAATGTCCTTTACAACTTGTCTTATTAAAATACTGTTGATGTTTTGCTGTTGGCCTTTTGACTAGAGCTGCGGAATTGATCGTATAAATAATCAAGGTTACTATTGTGCAATATGTTGACTACAGTATTGCATTAGGTCTACTCCCATTGCATCAACATTCACTGTTGGCAGTGTGTTTTTTTTGTCAGTGGTTGAGCTTTGTAAACAATTACTGACATGTCTGTTGTTTTCACTTAATTTGATGTAAATTCTATTAATCAAAACAATTACTGGGGAAATAATCATTATTAATGATTTTTGCCATAATGCATCATTTTCTGTAGACCCGTAGTTTTAAACGAGACGATTCTCTAAGTCAGTATTTGATTTTGTAAAGAAAAACAGGTGTACATGAGTGTGGTGTAAATTAGTATAAGCATAAATGAATGTTATGGTGTATATAATTCATTAAACGTATGCAAAGCTGCATAAGATTCATTTTTGTTTCTCTCTCCATCATGGTGATGCATGATTCTGAATTTTATTTACAATCCTATCAAACCCAATGGAAAATACATCTTCCTGAAGAACAATAGATGCTTATTGGAAGGAATAAGAGCCTAAGGGAATGGTTTACTCATTACATTAGGTAACTCGTTAAATGAAGTCACATTAATGTAAACCATGACAGACAGTGATTAAGGATTTTCCACAGGCCTGTTTGATTCAAGGCTGCTTCCTTTTGCTGGATGAGTACTGAAGAGACATATAAACAGATAAGCTAAACTTGGGCTGTCAATCTTATGTAAAACAGCATAAAAATATTGAAACTTGAAGTACCAACTTTTTTTTTGTAAATCTGCTGTTAGTTTTAGCTGTTTTGCCACCTGGTCTCCCAGCCTACCCAAAACCATTTAACCGGCCAACAGACAGGTCTGACAAGCTAATGCTAGCAAAGTTTAGTTTAGGCTAAGTTTAGGTTAGCTTAAGCAGTTTTTCATCACCAGTGATCAATGTATCTTGACTTCTAAACTCGTTTTTCATAACGTCTATGCATTGATTGTTTTGTCTGTAATAATATCTGACTTTTAAATGTTTGATTTGTCTTCATATTTTGGATGCAATTAAAGCACATTGTAACGCTTGCTGTAAGGTGCTATTCGGTTGTTAAGTCGTGACGTAATCACACTCTGATAATACTGTTTCCGGGTCCAAATGCTGGGTCCTCTCTATCTGCTTACCGCTTTTGCCCGAGTTTTAACATGACGCAGTGCTGTGTCCCATGTTGTTTAAATAGATCGGAGTTAAAAAAAAAACAAGTGACATTCAACTGTCATTCTACCGCTTTCCCTGAGACGAGAAAGAAAAGAGAAAATGGCTGCAGTTGATAAGGTAAGTTACAATTCTTTCCTTTATCCCTAACACCCACTGGCGCTGAAGCGAAGCCAGTCCTTTAAGAAAAGGGCTTACTCTAACGTTATGGGTTGTAACGTTAAGATATGGACGAGCGGAGCGCTTGGACCCGGAAGAGGCTAAACATCACGCGTGACGTCAGACTTAACAACCGAATAGAAATAAAAAAATACTACTTAAAGGATGTTCATTTGGGGTTAATTTTATTAATTTTGACTGGGAATGGTAATTGGGAATGACTCTATTAGCAGTTTTAGCAGACTGATCTCATGAAATGGCATATGTATGACACGCCAATTCGTATTTCCATTTTTGGCGTGCTATCAACACGCATAATCGCTTTTCAGCGTGTTTATAAACGCTGTTGACTTAACGTTACATTACTGTATATATAATATATGACCTACCCCAACTCCGTCGCTAAACCTACCCGTCACTGGGGTTAATACCATTTATGAGTCTTCCCCTACCATCCTAGAAAAAAAAAATATCGCTCCCCATGATGTAGATCTACATTTTGCTTCGTTTTGCTCGGACATTCAATGGCGTGTACATACATGCGGAATCACTCAGACTTTTAACGGCGTAGACATACACACGGATAGCTCAAAATGCGTGTAGATAACACGCCACTTGACTTGAAAGTTGCGTCTATGTTCACGCAAAAGTCATGATGCCATGTTGGTTTTAGAGATGCATTGAGGATGCCTCATGTAAACACCCCTTCCTGTCTCTCAGCCATTCATATCCAGGAGCAAAGTGGACAAGCTCCTTACCAGAAGTACTCTGTGTTTCACTAATGGGGCTGCTATTTATGGAGCATGCATTTCTCAAAGAGTAAAACAAGCATTTCACTGTCGCCCATGGGAGATGAAAGCACAAAATAACGGATAAATACTTGCAGATTTGTGTTGGCTAGGTTTTGTGTCGTGTGTGTTTGTGTGTGTGTGTGTGTATGTGTGTGGCAGGCTGACCCATAAAATGGAACAGGACTGGAAACAGCTGGCAGACTGTACCTTTATTTACCAAACAACAACTCTGCACCATGCTTTGAAAGCAAACTCCCAGCATGCTGATTACTTAATGCATCAGTAGACTAACAATGCCCTCCTCCAAATCCTGTGATCTCTTCAGCTGAACATTTAAGCAAAAAGTGAACTCAATGTACCTGCACGGTACTAACAGTGTTCTGTTATGTAGCATGGTGTGCAGTAGTCAATTCTCTCTTGCTTCCCTGGCTCAATTTATACCTTATATAGAAGCATAATAGTATTTTTCACAAAAAATAAGTTGTTACAAACATTACTTTAAAAAGTAAGTTTGTGTGCAATGTGAATTATATTTTCTTAAATGAACACCAAGTAACACTAAGTTTACATAATGTACACAGTAAATATGACATCAATATATGACAGTGGCAAACGGCATATTCCAAAGCTGTCCCAATAATGTTTGGCATCTTGTTTACAATTCTTAATATGGATTCTTTATTCGTTGACTTGCATTATGTTTTGGCAGGTCAAGTGATATGGGAATCATGAGGAGTTTAGCAGTTCTCGTTGCATAACGTTTTCTTTTAGTGATTCTTTTACATTTTTTCTGATCAGTGACTTTTTAGGAAACCATTCTTTAAATGATTATTTTCTTCTTACTGAACGACAAGAATTACATGTAATTCCAATTAATTTAGATTAAATATACATGTAATCTTCTGTAAAATAATATGCTTCAGTAATTCCCTCAGTTCTCCTGTCACTGTTTTGCTTCATTGGATGAGAGTGTAGTGCTCTCTGATAGGCTGTGCCAGTCAGGCTTGAGAGTGCTGCTGTGTGATCTCTCTCTGTGTGTGTTAGTGAGCTGCAGTGCAGCTGCTCAAGTAATAGGTGCGCCTCTAGCAGTGAGCGCTGCATTGTAAATTGTAGTATATACACAATATTGAGCCGGCCAATTAAATCAAAGTAGGTTGGCCTTACATGTTCACAGATGCCAAACGTGAATTACAGCGACACTTCAATTTTAACTGTGAAAGAGTGGGATAAGATGTAAGTAGCTAAATATCTGACAATGTTTTACGATAGAAGTGTTAAAGGATGACAAGTCATGTAATAATCATTGATTCTAACTAATAGACTATTCTTCCGAAATTTCCGTTTTTTAATTAAAAATGGCAGCTTACCCAATTCTTACCCTAGGATAAATTTCCTTTTCTGACGTGTTTTTTACTTCCTCAAAACTTCATGTCCAAGTACTAAGCATTCATAACGGCATATAGTTCTCTCTCTGAAGCCAAGTTTGGGATCCATGAGTGACTCCTAAGAGCATGACTCTCTGACTACTGGTTTCAGTGAGTGAATATTGACAGCAGCAGAGGGCCTTGCCCTTGTCAGGGAACTGCTGCCTCCATTTACTTCTCCCTTCTGCAGGATCTCAGCCAGGCAGGTGAACAACACACTGCATTCTCATTAGCCTTCGCCTTGAGAGTGAGAGAGAGAGAGCGAGAGAGAGAGAGAGAGAGAGAGAGAGAGAGAGAGAGAGAGAGAGAGAGAGAGAGAGAGAGAGAGAGAGAGAGAGAGAGAGAGAGAGAGAGAGAGAGAGAGAGAGAGGGAAAGGGTGTATATGATGATGTTGTTCTTCTAATCTAAGGTCTTTGTATGTCTAAGGCAGAGCACAAAAGGCAGTTTAGATCAGTAGTTAGGGTGGTTTCTGTACTGATGAATCCTTGAGCATTTGCTATTTACGTCACTGTCACATGTGGCACATTCATCATCAGGCATGTGATTGGCTAAGGACAAAAAAGCAGGAAAATATACTGAGACCCCAATCAAACTGGAATATATATATATAGAGAGAGAGAGAGAGAGAGAGAGAGAGAGAGAGAGAGAGAGAGAGAGAGAGAGAGAGAGAGAGAGAGAGAGAGAGAGAGAGAGAGAGAGGGAGAGAGAGATAGAGAGAGAGAGAGTATATATATATTTTTTTACATCTTTTTGTTTGTTTTTTGGAAAATCGATTTTTGACATTTATGAATCGATTCAGAATTGTCCACGTCCGCATCACAATGCATCTAAGATTCAATTTTTCCCCCAGCCCTAATAAAACATTGCTTTTCCCTGTCATGTTTATTTGGTGGGAAATCTGTTGTCTCTCGTCTAGTTGCCTCCTTACACTCTTAGATTGAGTATTGACACATTTCTTCATCTGGGATTTTAAAATGTAAATTGTTTTTATACTAAAAAGATGACTAGTAATTACAAAACAAATGTGTTGCTTCTTCAACTAAATGGTATTCTCTTTGAATTTGTACTTAAAATACAGTGACTATGATAGGAAACATTTTCAACATGGCATAATCGTCTTTTCTTTTTTTTTTTTTACAAGTGTCTGTTCTGTTGCAGTTAGGGAAGTGTTTTAGTGACACTTGGACAGTTCAGAGTTTTAGTTCTGTAGTGACTTCAGGAAACACTGAAAGCTCAGTCAGTTGTAACACCGGAAGTCATTTGTGTTAATCTCAAGACAGACAAAACATTTGTGCAAAAGTACTCGCAACACCATCTTCAGTAACTTATCTGACAAGAAGACAGCCCCTCTAGTTTAGGTGTTAACCTCAGTTTTTAGTGCGCTGAATGCTGATGATAGTGTTGTTGTATTACTGTCCAATTTTAGCTGATTCTGTGTATTTGACTTTGGTGAGGGGGAGATGGTGAAACTGATTTCACATCTTTGTATATCCAGGAACAACATTCCAATGCACCATGGCTAAAATAATGGAGATAATGGCTAAAATAAATGGCTAAGATAAAAGGCTATAAATCTTTACCTCCAACATCCTCACACGCAATATAGCCTACTAGCCGAGACTCATTCTTGTACAGATGTGACGTAATGACGCAAAGACTTGCTTGAATCTCCCGCGGAAATCCACCAGTAGCACTGGAATTAAAAACATTATTACAAGCTTACAGCTTTGAGCCGAGCTATGGCAAGCAGATAGTTTTGAACACTGGCTGGTTATGTATATTCTCAAATATGTGTTTTGGATCATTTTTAACCCCCAAAAAAGCTACAGACTGCAGCTTTAAATTAAATTCCACATTCATCCTCACATTTCCAAAATACCCTCTATGAATCTGTGAAATTCTCAGAACCCAGGACATTTGCACGCATAGATACTTTTTTATCACAGGGCTCCTGAGACTGAGGGAAACCCATTGTGGCTTTTAAAGTTCCTGTGCATCCAAAACTATTAAAGCCAGGAATGTGGAGTGTCTGGGTAGATTCACAGCCCAAGACAAGACATTTGAAGTAGGATTGCATTTCATCTAAGGAGGGAGCAAAAAACGTACCTAAAACTGTTGACTTAGCTCTTCTTCTTTGACTCTTTATGAGGCCACACTGCGGGACGTATAGGACAGACATGGAACATTGGATGTCTGTGGCTTGCGAGCTGCCGCCTGGTGTCAGTTCTGCACACCCTCATGAGTGTGTGTGTCTATGTGTCCTGCCACCCATATGGAGTGGAGCCACTATGTCTCATCTCCGCATGAGTGCATTTTTTGTTCATGTGGATGTTACACATCATGACGGTTGCTCCTTTCATGAGACTAGTATGTTTAGTTTAAAAGATGCCACAATAAATGATTGGGCTGGGTATTGATACAAATTGGATTCAACAGTTCATGTCTCTATCAACTAAAGGTGTAAACTTTATTCAAACAACACTATAACAGAAAAGGTTCAAATAAACAGAGTCCGTTCTTAGCTTTTTTTGATCAAAACTGCAGTGAATTCATCACATGACATTGTAACCAAAGTGCCAGTCACTTTTTTAATTGCCTTTCGGTGCTCATTTCCTGTGCATGAATCCAGATAAGAGTCAGCTTCCTGTCTTTGTTGTGTCCACCACAGCCAGGGCATTGGAGAGAAGTGAGGTCCACCTCTTTCTCATTCTCCAATGAGGAACGCCTGAATATTTGTTCTCTGTTTGCACACGTGTGACTCACAATTATCCGCCCCTGCTCACGTGCCCACGTTGTGGCTGAGTGATTTATGTATGGTGAATAGCATTTCGTCTGGCTGACAGGGATGATCAGATGGTGGTCGTTAGCAGGTCTGAGAGGTCCTGGCCCAAGGTGAATGGTCCTATTCTGACCCGTCTGCTGCACGCCGCTTCCAGTGGCGAACGTTCCTTCGCACCATCCACGCGGATGTGAGGATCAGTATGCCAACATGGTTTTCTAGCTTGTGCGCTGCATCTGGCTGCTGTAAATATTAGCTTTTCAACTGAACGTGGCCACCCTCAGATATTCAAAGGCAGAAATTGAGAAGCGTGTTTTTTTATTTAGTTGTCTGGCACCCTTTTCTAAACCAGCAGCAGACAGCTTGGTTACGTTCAACAAACATACGGCAAGCAGTGCATTCAGTCTACATCTTCTAGTGCTGGTGGTTTTGGACTGGGGTGAAGGGGTCTGTGAGACTGATTTCAAAAGTGCATTGGGTTCAGCTCCATTACACATAAATAAAAACAAATACTCACTGAAGAGATTCGAAAATAACAAGCTAATAAACCTGCTCCCTCTTGATGAAACATCATAAATTAATCCTTAGAGATCCAGATCATGCCTGTCAGTGTTTGTGTGTGAACTGAACTTATTTATGGCATTACATGCGTTAGAGAGTAACAGGCACATAATTCAAGAGTTTTGTTTCTCTATGCATGTGTCTCTTTTGTGTCATTTTGCGTATATACTAAATTCACCTTTTAAGTGTTTTTTTAGGGATACACCAATGTAAATAATTTGGACTGATACTGATAATTTGTTTCATGTTATGAATGATGACCGATAAATTGTTTAAAGGGGTCATGATATGTGAAATCAAATTTGCCTCAATCTTTTGACCTATACGAGGTAATTTGTACCATAAAAAACATGAACAAGTTTCATAGCTTAAAACATTAAAACACAATTTTATATGCTACAAATGCTATTAAAACATGAACAAGTTTCATAGCTTAAACATTAAAACACAATTTTATATGCTACAAATGCTATGCATTTAGGCATCAAAAAATATAATGTACAGTATTAAGTTATTAAGTTAAGTTAAGTCAATTCAAACTACACTAAAATGAATATGATTTATCTAATCAAAAAAATTGTGGCAACAGATTACAAGCAATATTGTTAATTAAATGTAACAAATTAGAATTAAGTAATATTTAATCAAATTAATTCCTTCAAAGTTAACCATTTAAAATGAGTAAAACTTACAACAACCAAAAAAACATAAATTGAAAATTTGTCACCATTATGGTGATCGTGTTTGTTTTAAAATTACAGTTTTCTCCTTCCGTGATTCTGCTTGTTAACATCAGGTGTCTTCAGTGTTGGCAATATAAAATAAAGAGTTCTTAATTAATCTCTGACGTCTGTGTTTTAGTCAGATATATTTTTTTGTGAACTTAGTTTAAATGGTTAACTTTTAAGGAATAATTTGATTAATTATTACTCACTTCTAATTTGTTCAATTTAATTAATAATATTGTTTGTGATCTGTTGCCACAATTCTATTGATTAGATAAAGTAAATTTATTTTTACAGTGTAGGCGAAATGAACAGCCAAGTTTCTACTCTACGATACTGAAACACTAAAAATACGCAAAATTTGCCAGATAACCAACTTAGTACCAGTACATTTTTGGACTTTTTTTTTGCCACATTATTTATAACAAATGACGCTAGTTTGACTCAAACCTGTTTACTGAAAAAAAGCTGCCTTAAATTTTTAAGTACAATCAACTGATGTTAAGTCATTTAAACTTAAATAACATTAAACTGTAAAAACATATGTTCTCATAACTTATTGATCATATCATTTTTTAAAGTGTTGCAAGCACCACTGTGCACTGAGACTGAGAACATGCAAACAAAGCGGACAGCTCAAGTCCTTATGTACATTTCTTTTGTGAGAGTGAATGCGTAGAAGATAGGCAGAGAGATGTTCATGCTGAGGTTGGCCAGGATCCTCCTGTGATGGGCAGGGCGTGTGCATCTGAGCCTGTGCACGTCCAGGAAGGGCTCAGTAATCCAGTGCTGCCACAGGCATGCTGAAAATGAGGAGCCCCTGAAAAGCACTGTCACTTTTTCCACCCCAGCAGGGTGGAGGAAAGATGGAGAGATGGAGGAAAAAAGAGGGGAAGAACATGGATGGTTATGGTGGTTAGTGAGAGAGAGAGCAGACAGAAAAAAACAGCCGTCGTCCACTTGTTGTGTCGTCGGCATTTGAACCTCAACACAAGGCATGACAGAGAAATTAGCAGTTGCTTCTATTCTTTCCTTTGCTCTGATCCAGCTTTCCCATTTTCTCAGCTTTCGGCCGTTTTTTTCCCCTTCATAACTCACAGACCTAAACAAATCCACCCTCCATCTTTTGGTATTAGAAGCAGTTATATGTGCCTAAAGTAAATGCACCATCAAAGGGTTAGTTCACCCAAAAATAACAATTCTGCCATTCGTTATTCACCCGTATTCCATTCCAAACCTGTATGACTTTATTTCCTGTCTGTAACACAAAAGAAGATACTTTGTTGTTGGTAACCAAACAGCTTTGGTTATTATTGACTTCCACTGTATGGACAAAATCATATTACAATATGTAACTAAGTAAAAGCTGTTTAAGACAGATGAGGATAATAGTGTGACTGGAGAAGCCCTTACAAGTGCACCGTGAATGGAAACATCACGTCTGCCAATTGAGAGCGTCACAACTTGATACAGTGGACTCTTCCATTGATTATAATGAAAGCAATTTAGCTTATCGAGAGGTGCTGCTCATGTCTGCTGTAGAGACAGTGTTAAGGCCATTGCACACTGAGTACGAAATTTTCGTATGCGTATTTTCGTGTTCGTCAGCCTAAAAATTTGTCACGCATAGAAACCTTGCACACCGAGTCCGTTGCGTATTTATTAAACCTTTGCGGGAAAAAACACAAAAATGCCAAATGGATTCGTCAAGCAGTGAGGATGATTTTTGCCTTCTCTCTTATTGAAAAGAGAAGGAAGAGAAAATATTACGTCCATCCAATCCTGAAATTGCGCTGAAAGGAAGGAGAGTTCCTTTTCAAGGAGTTGGGAATTTATCCTGAGCGATTGAAAATTTACCTCAGAATGTCAGTGGGACAGTTTGATGCTTTGCTAGCGATTCTGAAACCACATATTAAAAACAAGACCACCAATTTCCGTGAACCAATCGATTCTGAACGGAGACTGGCAGTGTGTCTGGTATGGACCAGGTATGGACACACACCACACCTGCGCGCGGCCCGGTGGAAGCGCTGGGCAGACAGAACAGCTATTATTGTGTAGTTATTGTGTAGGCTATATATTGTGTATATATTGTGCCCAAATAATACATTAGTTATCGAATAGGCTGCTCAATCACACCTTATTCGATCCTAAATTTCAATCTGATTGAAAGGGGAGGTTTATTAATTTCATAATCCAATATAGAGAAGAGAACATAAACACTTGATCGAATTGAAAACCGAAACTGAAAGCACGGCGCATATGTGCAATGATTTGAGGACGAGCTCCCCCGGCTCTGAATTGTCAAAAGACCTCTAAAAATGCTGGCTCTGGATGCGAAAAACGCAGAAAATCGAACCCGATCCGATTAATTTTATGACGGACGAAAGTTTCGTGGCGGTGTGCAAGCGTGACTGACATAACGTGAGGTCGAATTTTTTTTTTAATGTGCGAAACTTTCGGATGCGAATTTCGGACTCAGTGTACAATGGCCTTTACAGTTGAACCCTCTAATTTTTAAGGGTCAGGATGAGGAGGTGTTGGTTTGAGCTAGCTGAACTGCCATGCTGAAATGGGAAATTGCCCCTTCTCAGGAAGCTTAGAGGGATTGACAGTTAGCAGGCCACAGCATTAGCCGAAGCTGAAGGGATGCGCTAAGACTGAGGCAGTTAGAAGGTTTGAGGGGCGTAGAGGGAGTGTCACGGTTTACAGAGCTGTGTGTGTGTTCGATTCCACGTAGAGCTCAGCTCTCTCACTAGAGTATTTCAAAGTGTGCTGGGCAAAGAGTGAGGAAATGTGTAGAAACAACCAGGGCAGCTTTTCTGTGTATTCAGTGCACTCTGGATGAATGAAAATTAATCTCTTACTTCCGGGCACGGTGAAAGATGATACTCAGTCGGCACATAAGTAAGCCTCTTGCGTTTCACTGTTATCCGTCTGTTGTTTACTCTGTGTTTGTCTTATCAAAGTGTTGTGGACTTATTTCTTCTAATTTGTAGGAAACTCAGAAGCGAAGACCAGGAGACTTGAGTCTGGTGTATCTTTTTAAGCAGGATTCTTTATTGCTGTTGCATTGCTATAGTCTGCTTCATCCAAAAATCTTAGCCAAGTCTAACTAAGGCATATACTGTACATTGTAGTTGATATACCTTTCAAGGGGGAGGGGTTACATAGAGGTGGAGACACTCTGAAACAAAGTATGTTGATTCAGCTGGTTACTTGATTTCATTAGAAAACTCAGAGCCTTGAAATGCTAATCCAAACAGCCTGATTAGATCAACAAAAGGCCCAGCTGACCTTTGAGATGTGAACATCACCTAAGAGATGTTTGAATGCATGTGACTGACCTTTGAGATGCGTCCAAAACCTTCATTGTCTCGAAATGGAAGACTGTGTTGAACTTTTTCGGTTAAAATACTATTGTATTGGAACCCAAAGTCTACCTGCAGAAGAGCCCCAATAAACTGAGTGTGAAAGTGGCTCTGCAGATCTCGTTCTGCCTCTCTCTCACTGCACTTTTAAATCTCTTTCCTCTGGCCAGCTTGATTCCACTCATTTTAATGTAGTTGTTAACAGCTTGTGGTGGAGTGGTTTGTGTGGCTTTGGTGTTGGTACAGAACTCTCAAAAGTTGTTGGGTAGTGCCGGACTCGACGAATGATGGAGCACAGACACAGACGAGTCACTCTGGTGCAAAGTTGTGAATGAGGGACCTGCTCACTCTAAACTAATCCATTTCTCTCTCTCTCTCTCTCTGTCTCTCTCTCTCTCTCTCTCTCTCTCTCACTGAGCATGTGTCAGTGTGGACAGTTGCACAATGAATCATGAAAATTGGCTTGTGATTTGTGGCAATTTTATCTTGGTGCAAAAATCAAAATAAATATATATAATTTCGCAGACTTTTGCGCGTCAGAATCATTGATTCTGAGTTTTAGAATTGACAGAGTTTAGACCATTTCTGTCTTAGTTGTGAGAAGACATGGGGAAAAATGCACAATAAAATCCTTACCATATTCACAATATTTTTCAATTTTATATTGCTAATAAGGTTACTGTTGCTCATGTTGCAATAAATGGACAACTGAAAAAGAATGACTTCTGCTTGCTTTATAGTTCTAAATCTCTGTCAATGCTCACACCACTTTAGAGATGATCATGATTTTCATCACTTTGATGCTCAAGCTTTATAAGAGTTTTGTTTCACCCCTGTATGTTTTAACGCTGTAGCACCCGTACGCTGAATATCGCTGCACTTCTGTTTTCTGATTTCTCCTTGCACTCTTTCACTTTCTTTTTTGTCTCATTGTCTCTCTCGCTTTGTTTCTGTGTCTGCAGGAGTCGGAAGATTCAGATCCGGAACATTCCTCCTCATCTCCAGTGGGAGGTGAGTGTGTAACTGCTCAGGCAGAGAGAACAGCGTGTGTGTGTGGTCAGGGCTCTGTCTGTCTGTCTTTGGGCTCCAGCGCTTTCTTCTCTAACTGACGATGCATTAGAGAAGCTCCGCCCATACACACAAAATACACTTCCTCTTCAGTCCGTGTGAATCTGTCTGGAGAGTGTTCAGCCCTGGTGACCCGATTGTAAATCCTGATGACATCATCACAGTGAGCTCTGGCCCACTTCAAAACTCTCGCTCTCACACACTTCGTTCATGTATTTGGACATTGTGCCTCTGTATTCTGCATTGCTCTCTTGAGTTTAGCTCACTGTGTGAAAAACGATGTGTTCATTGTTTACTAAGGCCATTTTTTGTGACATTACACACCACTTTTAAAATCTGGACAAGAGTAGAACTGCAGAATATCCCTGGGTAATAAAAATGAAGACAAAATGAAATGAAAACAAAACTAATGACAAGAGCTACATTACCAATTTTTTGGTAGTTACCATTACCATGTTTGGATTCAGTAAGGTTTTTTTTTTTTAATACATTTATTCAGCAAGGATGCATTAAATGAAACAAAAGTGACAATAAAGAAATTGATAATAATACAAAACATTTCTGTTTCAAATCAATGCTATTCTTTTTAACCTTCTATTCATCAGAAGAAAAAAAAAAGATGTGTCATGGCTTCCACAAAAATATTAAGCATGATTTAGAACAGATTTCAACATTGTTAACAAAAAGAAATGTTTAAGATGAGTAATGATTCTGCAAATTCAGATTTACCTTTACAGTAATACAGTTTTAAAACATATTATAACAGAAAAGTTGTTGTTGTTGCTGTCTTTCAAAAACATTATAAATCTTACCTACCCCAAACTTTTGAACTGCAGTCTATGCAAAAGTATTCTTAAATTATAGCAGATTTTGATTTGATTTTAATTTTGGAGTGAAGCATTTCTTTTATTTTCCAACTCTCATATTTTCTAGTATTCTATCTAAAAACAGTTTATTATATTTTTAGATGTTTTTCTGATTGTGCTCTTCTCGTTGCAGGTTTTGGACAGCCTGTTAGCTCAGTATGGTACTGTAGAAAATGTGGAACAAGGTAAAGACTTTAAATTGTATTTTCTGTTTGGTTAGTTGATATTTCAAGCAGTGCAATGCTGTATTCCATCTAAAAAATGTATGTAAATTATTTTGTAATTACCATGCTTGCTGTTTGTATGATCTTCTAGATTTTTTTATTTATTTATTATTTTTTAAAATCTTTTAATGAGGACCATTTAAATTAAGCATAGTGAAGACAAATAGTTTTTAAAAAATACTTAAGAACTTAGGAAAGAAAATGGTGACTATTAAGGTTGTCAAATGTATTATCCTATTGAACACGTTCACTTTATTATTTAATATGAATGTAAATATTTCATTTAAACAGTGACATGTGCAGAATTGTTTTATTAAATATTTGAATATTCATATTTACGACACTAGAAAATGGTCTTTTCACATTCACACAAAAAATGTGAATTTGAAAAGCTGTATTACCATGAAGCATAAGCAGAGCATGCACGCAAATTATTTTATAAAGTATTTACTTTTGACATCCCTACTATCTAGTTAAAGCATATAAAAATGCACTTTCTTTTATAACCCATTACTTTTCAAGAAAAAAAACCCACAATTTTATTTTTAAATAATTAAACACTGTGTTGTCAAAGTTGATATTGTTGCTTTCTATATGGTCAGACAGACTTTTGCATGTTTCATTATTTTATTAACTTTTGTGACCCTGGATCACAAAGAAGTAGCATGGTTATATTTGTGGTAATAGCCAACAATACATTGTGTGGGTCAAAATTATCGCTTTTTATTTTTATGCCAAAAACCATATGACTATTAAGTAAAGATCATGTTCCATGAAGATATTTAGTAAATTTCCAACCGTAAATGTATAAAACATTTATTTTTGTAAGTGTGAATGCAGCACAACTCTTTAAGGCAATTTTCTCAATGTTTCTATTTTTTTACACCCTCATTTTCCAGATTTTCAAATAGTTTTATCTCAGACAAATATTGTCCTATCCTAACAAACCATACATTAATGGGAAAAACTTACCCATGTGACTGTTTTTTTTTTTTTTTTTTTTTGGTTCAGGGTCACATTTTACCAAAATCAAGTTAAAATTGCGAGGTTACAAGGTTACATTTTTGACCTGCAAATTTCGGAGAATTTGGACATACATGTTTTGTCTGTCATTAGAACCAGCATCTGGACCACAATGCGTTTTCATCAACTTACAATTTATTGTAGTTGTGTAAGCGCTCATTTTTTTCTGTCATTTGGACAAAATGAAATGATGAAGTGCTACTCACAGGCTATTTAGGATGGTATTGGCTGTGACTAGAGGACAAATGCTAAGACACTCTTCCCTGCTCATTAAACATTAGTCTTTATATCTTTTATATTGGGGACTTTGTCAAATAGCACACTTGCTGATGTACCTGTGTTTGTGGATGAATTTAAATTGTAAACGGACTATGGACTACAGAGTCAATGTGTGCATGCATTTAGATCACACGTTATCCAAACTTAAATCCCATCAACACTTGCTGCCAGTGGAGGCGTCTCAGTTGTGAGGTTTTGTAATCGTCTTTCCCAATAGAGAAAGGTGTGATTGATAGGAAGTCTCAGACAGACAGTGCATGAGAGAGGGATGAGCACTATGGCTGAAATGAGTGGTTTGATGGCACACCAGTGTGTGGATTGAAGTGTGAGAGTGTGGCCAGGCTCTAGCTGTAATGTGTGTGTTTTCAGGTATTAAGTTTTTAGTTTTTTCAGGTATTAAGTTTTTGGGAAGATGTTACATCTCAACTGATTTTACCTTGTAAATAGTTAAATTATCTGAGAGTTTGTCATATTTTATATAATAATCAAATATGAAGCAGTAAGTATCAGAGAGCTTATCCTTCTGATATCTTATACTCTATGGCCTTAAAAAATATAAGACAGAAATTAAAAATGCTTGTAAAAGAAGAGGTAAATTAAAGATTTTTTATGTTCTTTTTTCTTCAGTGTTTTTGTCATTATCCTGAATAATAATTGTAACTCCACCATTGTTTAGAAAAGGAATCCCATTCAAACAGTCCCATTGTGCAGGCACTCATCCTATGAAACGAATATGATGTCGGCATGATATGAGGACAGTGCTATTTCTCGTCATTCTTTCTTAAGATCTATTGATGTGTCTTCATTGGTGACACTCATTGGTTCTGAGATTGATCGCTTGAGCTGCATTATAGTGAGGCTTTGTGGTTCTCTTCATGTGTGAAGCTCTGGATTTCTGCCCAGCCATCCCACTCAACTTCCTTCAGACAGACTGTCTAGTTCTCTAGACACATAACTCCATCTAATCAATAAAAAGGCAGGCTTTCCTCTTAAAAATACCATACACATACACACACACATTGTCTCTGCAGTGGTTTCTGTCTGTAATTATTGCAATGACCTAAGGAATTCTTGTAATTTGAAACAGATTTAATTTAATCCCATTTCACATTCTTCAGAAAGTATAATACAGCTTGACCTTTTAACACAGCGTTACTCAACGTTTCTCAACTGTTGGGTTGGAGGGTGTGAGGTCAAAGAAACAACAATATGTTTTTCCTGAATCAAGACTTATTTTATTTATTTATTTATTTATTTTTTCAAAGATTTCATTTTGGCGATTTTTACCTTTATTATTATAGGATAGTATAGAGTGGACAGGAAGTGAGGTGGGAGAGAGAGAGAGGGGCGGGATTGGGAAAGGTCAGTGAGCCGGGACTCACGCTGTGTGCTTTATATCACTTCACTATATAAAAAGAGCAAAATAATTTTCAAGCTGTCATGCAATGTCGTAGTTACATTGCCAATTAAAAATGTCATGATATTACCAGAAAGAACCAG
This sequence comes from Pimephales promelas, assembly GCF_988280905.1. Lineage (NCBI taxonomy): Eukaryota > Metazoa > Chordata > Actinopteri > Cypriniformes > Leuciscidae > Pimephales > Pimephales promelas. Next base: position 28,654,329 of record NC_142775.1, on the reverse strand, counting down.
TCAATTCCATAACTTGTACTTAGTGTGTTAGCTGGGTAGGATTTGCATGCATTTATGATGATTCATCAGGATCATTAAAAGCAAATTTATTATAATTTATATATTATATAAATTGTGTGTGTATATATATATATATATATATATATACACACACACACACACACAATTATAAAAATTATAATAAATGAGAACCACTGTTTTATAAGGTCCGGAGTTGTAAGTGCTATAGTTGGCAGTTGAAAGTGTATAGCAGCATAAACTCTTGAAGTGCACAGAGCTTTGATCCATGGACGTCAGGGTTGCTTTGTGTTTCTCTTGTGAAGTACACATGTGGCCATGGCACAGTAATCCTCATTTAACATGCAGACACACGAGTGGCTCTTCACAACACTAGTGTAAAGCTGCATTTGTTTGTCTGAATGCATCTCATACAAAAGCTTGCAGTCTCATATGCTTATGAATATGACCAAGCTCTTTGTTTTTAAATATTGACTTCTCACTCCCTCTCTCACCTGATTTTATTTCTTTTTGCAGTTAACACTGATACAGAAACAGCAGTGGTGAATGTGACGTACTCAACAAAAGAGGAGGCTAAAATGTAAGTTTTTTTATTATTATTTATTATCCATAGGGATATGACAAAAATCATATTTAAGACTATAAATAAATTGATTATGGTAATGGTATGTCAAAGTTTCGTTGTAATATCTGCAAATTTTGTTTAATAATATTTAAATTATGTAATATTTTTTTAATATAAAATATGTATAATTGTATACATTTAATGAAATATATAAGCTTAAACACATAATAATGTCATCTTAATTTAATGGACATATTTAAATATTTAAAGTACTCAGCAAAATAACTATTTCCTCATAACATACACCACTATTGAGATATAAAATTACTCATAATTCAATATTTTGTCTCATTAATGGTGTAAATATATAAACTTTTTTCCTAAAAAAATGTATCCTAAAATGTTTTATATATTACATAATCAATTAGTATTGTCTGTGTAGTTTAATTTTGTGAAATTTATGCTAATTTAATTAGAGAGACATCTGTTTTTTTGTTTTGCGAAAAAATAATAAGTCTGAAATTATTAGTGCAAAAACTGCTACACATTATTATGCAACATGAGTTTAAAACACTCAAAACTGTCATAGATTATAAACGATGAGCCATTTTTGACACCATTGTAAAATAGCAGATAAATCTAAATGCGTAAATCTAAATGCTAGTGCTGTAGCGGCGCGTCGATGATTCGACGTCAAAATTGCGTCGACGTCATATTTTTGCATAGACGCTTCTTTATTTATTTATTTTTTGCATGTTCCCGGCGGTACAGCTTGCCCCACACACGTGGGAGACCGAAACATTGCAGAATAGAGGACGAAGACAACTAGAAGTGAATGTGCTATCCATTAAATGAATCACACACAGTAAACAAACCCTTAAGAAAAAAAATTGCAATTTAGACGCGCAAACTGGGTGCCGGTGTGGTGAGACGTACAAGCTCGGGCAGATTCGGCTTGAAGTTGTTCCCGGACGCGGCGCCGGGCGCGTTGTTAAAAAAAAAAGGCATACACACAGCCAGCCACAGTCTTCCTGGTCTTGCGCACCCAACGGGTCATTTTTGCCGTGCGCACATTCGCGCTCGTGTGGACGTGTCGAGTATAAAACAGGCTTTAACTCCGTGTCAGCACGCGCTCTGATCAGTAGGTGAACTCCGCCTCCGACTCCGTTTCCCTCCTCAGCTGATATTAATATTTAAACATTCCCTATGATAAAAAATGTAAGAACACGGTTTTGGCGGTTGTAGAGTTATGATTGTGTTCAAATACATAACATTAGACTAACGTTAGCCAGCTTATAGTATCTTGATTCAGTATGCTAGTATTTGAGATATTGTTTTTTTATTAATTGAGCAGCAGAAAAAATATTCTTTATATTAGTCGTCCAATTAGTCATTAGATTAGTCGACTAATCGATAAAATAATCGCCCAACTAATCGTTTAGTTAATAATCGTTTACCCCAGCCCTACTAAATGCGTATTAGCACAAAAGTTGAACCTCATCGCAGAACCTCCACTGGTTGACACAACTGTCACTGGGTATTTTCCATCCATCATACTGCCAATGCCAGCCCTGATTTTTTTATTTAAAAAATGCCAAAACTCTCCATCTTTATACTGTCATTGTATTCTATTGATAATTTTCTCTGTGCTTGTCTTCAGTGCTGTAGAGAAGTTAACAGGACAGAAGTGTGAGGATTACTCCTTTAAAGTGTCTTATATTTTGGATATGGAAGCTGCTCCACCCCTGCCTGCAACCCGGAATCGCCGGGGTGGAAGGACATCACGAGAACAGGACTCCCAGCCCGGGACCTCTGGAGGCTCCCTGGGGCTCCGACAGAAACAGCAAGAATTCCCCCTGCGCATGCTGGTGCCCACACAGTTTGTGGGAGCCATCATTGGCAAGGAGGGTCTCACAATCAAAAACATCACCAAACAGACACAGTCTAAGTGAGTGAGATGTATTGATGTGGTTAATTAGAGTACATTTTGGACCTCAATTAATATAACTACAATTATTATTTTTCTAATTATATAATACATTTATTAATTACAATTGTGATATACACTACTGTTCAAAACTTTAGGTCTGGTACTATTGAATTATATATATATATATATATATATATATATATATATACACACACAATTTAAATGAACTATTTTTTATTTGAATATATTTTAAAAGTCTAATTTATCCCTGTGATTAAATTTATTTTCAGCATCATTACTCCAGTCTTAGTGTCACATGATCCTTCAGAAATCATTCTAATATGCTGATTTTCTGCTAAAGAAGCATTTCTTATTATCCACGTTTTGCTGCTTAATATTTTTGGGGGATTTTTTTCCCCCAAGATTGTTTGGTGAATATTAAGTTAAAAAGAACAACATTTATAATGTAAAAAAATATTTCTATTTCAAATAAATGCTGTTACTCTCACATTTGATCAATTTAATTCTTCTTTCGGAAAGCGGAAAAAGTTCTGCGCATGATCTACTTATTATGACAAACAAATTACAGAACACAGACGCAGCTGGATGCAAATACCTGTAAATTGACTAGCGTAAACCTTAGTAAATCATTTTGTGTGATTCATTTAAATACTCTCCTCTTATAAATTTTGTGTCTGAAAGGGAAACTCCTACAAATGCATATACAATAAGCTGAGACGCTAAAATGACTATCTACGCCTTTTAGTGCTATTTTTTCACTACGTGTCTTTAGTAAATCCTGACAGTATTATTTTAACGGCAAAAGAGTGTTTGCGCTGGCGCAAGCTGTTAGTACATCTAGCCCGTAATTTCTTTCGATAGTACAAAAATCTTGCTGTCTCCAAATTTTACAATATAGAACTTTTTAGAATTCTATTATTTAATACATTTAAAAAAAAAAATTTAACATAGAATTGCTTAAATACAAATTTAGATAATATATGATAATAGTACACATACACTGTGTACTATCCATTGATTAAATCGTCAGTATATTTTGGACATTAAATGTCACATTTATTAATCAAATCTGGCTGTGACCATCAATTCACGTTGATTAAAAATACCTGCTTGTTTTACAGTGACAACTTTTCACATAGCCTAGTTTGATCGCTGCTGAATGGTCATATTCCTGTCCTGTTAGGGTGGACATCCATCGTAAGGAGAACGCAGGAGCGGCAGAGAAGCCCATCACCATCCATTCGACTCCTGAGGGCTGCTCCGCCGCGTGCCGTATGATCATGGACATCATGCAGAAAGAGGCTGATGACACAAAAGTGTAAGTCTGAATCTTCCGAAGTCTGTTTTTATTTTACGGTGTTCTTTAAATGCGTCTTTGTAATTGTCAACTTGTGTTTTTGCTTTTGTAGGACTGAGGATATTCCTATGAAGATCCTGGCCCACAACAGTCTGGTTGGAAGACTGATCGGGAAGGAGGGCAGAAACCTGAAGAAGATTGAAGAAGATACAGAGACCAAGATAACCATCTCCTCGTGAGTGTCTGTTACGTTTGATGGCTTTCAACAGGTGAAAACAACGGAAGCTCATAATTATTTTGCTTTTGTGGCTGTTATTCAAAAATAAAGTAAAGCTGTAGCTCTTGTTTTGATAGGTAATGCTGTTTTGTTGTCAAGATATTGATCATAACATGACCTGAACATGTATTGTGACCTTATAATGGGCTGCTGAGTGCTAGGACCTGGTGCAGAGCATCAGTGTACAGGTGGTTTTAAGTATTTGCCAGAAATAAAGTGTGCGCTGGTCACACAGATAGCTTAGGAAGTGAGTCACCCAATTAAAACCTAACCATCACTCCCAACGTCATTGCTTAGCTTTCCCTGTAAAAAACAGCCTTATTTGCCAGTGCTCATCAATACAAATTAAAATAACTTGCTCTCTACATAGAATCCCACTTCCTTCCAGGTGGAATCAGAGAAGAGCACAATACTAATGCGATTTAATAATACTATTTTTTAAATAAGCAAAGTAGCAGAGTAAAGTTTTGTTCCTTCTTATGTTGCTAATTGACATGATGTTGATAATAACGATGATAATAAATATCCCCCTAAATATTTCCCCTTTTTCAAATCAAGTAGTTAAGAACCGAACAATGAACTCTGGAAACAGGGCTTAGATAACACGGGAGAGCTAATAAGATAATTAACAGATCAGGTGAACGGAATCTGTTGTAATAATTGTTAGTTTATGTTAAATAATGTAGTTTACTAATGGTAACAAATGAAAACTTTTTGTGAAGTGTTACAATACTACTACTACTTCTACTTCTAATAATAATAATAATAATAGAAAAGATATTTACACATGATTCAGACTGAAGTAATATTTCTAAAAACATTGTAATATTAGTCAATACCAATGTGGTCACATCATATGATCAAAATATAATAGTTAATCACTAAGAATTCCCTCAATTCAAACACTGCTCCAATCTGACAGGAGGAACTGTGTGTTTCTTAAATATGTACCCGTAATTTTAATCTGCTTTTCTCTTTCTTGGTCCATTCTTCCCACAGTTTACAAGATTTAACTATTTATAATCCAGAGAGAACCATTATAGTGAAAGGGAGTATCGAGGCCTGTTGTAGGGCTGAAGTGGAGATCATGAGGAAGCTGAGGGAAGCCTATGAGAATGACATTGCTGCTATTAACGTAAGTGTTCGCGGTTTTGATGACAGGATTTTCACACTTCATTTTAATCCACTGTCTTTGATGTTATAATCAATATGACATTTTTCAGATTTAACTTAAATTCTGTTTTACATAAAAATGCTGTTATAATGTGACAAACTTGGTCCTGTAGTCGATAAGGCTTTTAGACGGCTCGTCTGTTTGGTTGTGTTCAATTATTGACTGTGTTTATAGGAAACAGCTTTGAGTCAGTTCATTCCCTGCTGTGCATAAGGAGAACGCATCCTGTCAACAGCCGTTCACACAGACATGCACGCACATGTACACCATTCTCCCTGTTTACACACATGACGTCACTGCCTGTGCCTGAGGAAGGTGAAGCCATAGGCAGAGCAAATACTGTAACAATAGGATCACCGTTCTAGTTTACACCGTCGCATGATCCGAGGACCCCTTTCATCTTTAGTGAGTCATTTGTTTTGCGGTACATTTATTTTGTAACTGTCTTTTAGTTGAACCGTGTAAACTTAATTCCGTTTTGAATGAAAGAGGCACTGCAGATGAATCAGACAGAAAGTGAAAAATCAAGCATATCTCTGTCAAGACTAAACAGCATACAAACTTATCTAAACGCGCTTACCACATAAAATGATGCACCGGGTCGATGGAGCCACCTAGCGTGACAGTAACGATATTGCAAGATGTTATGACAAATATTCACATTCATATTCACTGTTAAGACTGTTCATACAGCTCAGAAATACATGGAAACTGAGAGATCTAATCTCAAATTAGAGTTATTATCAAAAAAAAAAAAACATGATTGCTTGTGTTCATGAACTGAGTAAGCATTTATAATCCATGATGTTATTTCTTTGTCTTGCAGCAACAAACCAACCTTATCCCTGGGTTAAGCCTGAGTGCACTGGGCATCTTTTCAACCGGTCTGTCTGTATTGCCACCAGCTGCTGGGCCCAGAGGCGTCCCACCCATACCCCCGACTGGCTATAACCCTTTTCTTGTGAGTGCAAACCACAGTTTTATTATAACGACTACATATGTGGATGTTTCAACCACAGGAATGCATTACATTTAGCTCTGCAAAATTCAGATTTTAACAATTGGACTCGCACCACAGAATGTTCAAAATTAAATATGAATGAGAATAACAGGAAACAATTACTGCATTGTGATTCACAGAAATGCAATGTTGTCCAACAAGGAATTTCATTATTCCAACACACATTTTGCAACAAAATATAAATAATTATATAATTAATATGTACTAATTATTTAAGTAATTAGACACATTAAGACTCTAATTAAGTTAAATTGTCAGAATGGATCAAACATCAAAACAAAATTTTTGTATGTTGCACTTTAAAACAGTTGTTATAAATATCATGCATTTCTGGAAATACCCTTATGTTGTGTATGATAACATTTTTAATGGGGAATTTATACTCAAGTTACAATTTCAGTCCATTAACATTGTTAAATTTGAATGACTACATCCTGTTTTCTACCTCAGTTCAATTTCAGGAATTAAACTTTAATTTAAAGTCCCTTTTTGGGACTTTAATCAGAATTCTAATCTAAATGGTAAACTATCCTGATGTTTAGCCTCCCGATCACATTGTAAACATCGTCACTTTCTCAGTGAGTACTCGCCTTAGAACGCATCTAGTCATTGTTGAGTTGTGTAATCCTTCCGTTCGGTTAGTGTGCTACAGGATTCCCCTTCATATTTAGTGATGAGTCAGACAGGACAGCTTATGGCTCACGGATGAACTAATGAAGGTAGAATGAGTGTGTGGGTGTGTGAGAAGGCACTCATTATTGAATGAGTGTTAGCTAGTTTTTATCATCCTCAGTAGGACTGTAAAACTTGAATAGTCATTTAGTATAAGTTATTACAACTGTTTTTTTTTTGGTGCAGTTATTTGCTTACAGTAAATTTGTTTTTGTTTATTAATCATTCAGGTTTCTGAATGAGTGTTGGCAGTTCTTTTTTTCTCAGTTTTTTTGCATGACAATTCGTGGTCTAATCATGTGAAGTTGAGAGCAAAAAAAAAAAAAAAAACTTATGAAGAGTGACTTATGAATTTTTTTCTCAGTATTTACATGTGTAATAAATGAGAGCCAGTGAAATATTCTTGAGATATAAACTATTTGTAAATTGACCCATCTCATCCGTTCCAGGGTCACTCATCACAGCTGGGTGGGCTGTACGGTGTTCCGCCTGCTAGTGCCGTCTCTCACCAGCACACAGTAAGTACTGGAACTGAAACTGGCCCGTAAAATAGATAGTTCTGCTTTTAAATTATAATTGGTGGATAGTGTTCCAGCCACAAAAAATACTACCAACCAATTTTGTTTTTATAATTGCATATATTGATACTCTAGCTTATCTTCAAATGTTTCCATTCATTACAAACCTGGTATTTAACAGTAAACATGGTTCTAAACATTATAATATTCACCATATTAGAGTAAATATTGATACTAGCCTAACATCATGCTGTGTTTTATTATCAAACATAAAAACATCCTCGTGTCGTACATGTATACATTTCCTGCTTGTGTAGGCAATAGTTCATATTTTAATGTTTCTGTCGATTTCATAAATTTTAGTTTAGCAGCAGATCATCTGGAATGTTAAGTTTATGTAACAATACCACTAACTAATACATTTCTTACCTTACATTTTTCTTGTCTTCAAATCACGTTCTTCTTCTTCTGAGGTAAATCCAATGTAAGCCCACTGCGTGTCTTCCAAACTCGACGAAAAGTAGAGGACTGAAGTTTGGTGCATTGTTTTTTAGGTAACCAACATATTCGCGCTCCTCTGTGGAGATTTGCATATCAATCTCTTTTGCACACGTGGTCGTGGTCAAATAAAAAAAAAATAATAATGAGCAACCGTTTGAGACATCTTGTTGGTTTTATACAAATTAAACAGAAAATTTGTTTTTGTTTTGAATCAGATCATTTAAAAGATACACTGATTCAAAATATAAAGATACACTGTATATGTCATGCCTGGGTGAATAGTATTCGCTGAGTTTTGTTTTAGTTTAGAGACGTGCTCCAAAAAAGTTCACGGAGATTGAGAGCCAGAAAGCACACCCTGTTTATTTTCTTTATTTTACAAAAGCACAATGTTATATTTTTATTGTAAAAAATCAAGCAAAATGCGCCGGCCCGTTTGCTGACCCCAGAGGGATCGGATCACAAGTAGACGAGGGACACTCTCTCGTTTACACCTGGTGTTTTAATCCGTCTATTTTGTCCACTTTCACCAGGTCCTGATTTCTTCTAGGGGAGGAAGATTAATTAATTAATTACAGTTTTTTCTGATTGCTTAAGCACATTTTTTGTAACTATTGGCTAGTTTTGCAAAACTCTACACACAAATAAGAAAACCTTTCACCCAATTATCAAAACATTGTAGTTCTCTTGCAAAATCAAACACAGCTAGATTAACTCTTCACACCTTCGTAAAAATTGTGTTTTTGTATCAAACAGTAAACACAAGCCATCATCTACTAAGCACACAATGTGCCAACTACACACTGATGGTATGAATGCAAAACACATCTGGCTTTTGCTGTCTCTGTTTACAGATGTCAATTTGAGGTCATACTTTTGTCATAGTGTCATGTAAACATACAAGGATACAAACTTCAAGTATTGGTGTTTATTCACACTCATAAAAACCAAGACAAAGTCAGAACACAAAAGAGTAATTTTGCACAAAAAAACCCCCAAAAAAAAAAAAAAAAAAAAACAATCAGCCTACATCATGTCGTCTTTCTGGGTTCGGCCGCAAAATTCCGTCCACACATCGCATGCAATATCCTCCAGTCCAAGGCACCGGGGAAAATATCTCCTTGAATGCCTTATCCAGGCCTGACATGATGCCTGGTCAATATCTCCACATGCCTCCTCCATTGCCTGTAAAAGTGCTACCTGTTGATGAGGATGACGGTCGTACACTTTCCAGAACTCCTCAATGGGATTTACGTAAGAATGGAGAGTATGGAGGGAGGTTGAGTGCCATGAAGAATGTGTGGTCTGTAAACCAGTTGCGGACCAAAGCAGCCCTATGGAAACTACATTGTCCCATATGATGACATATCGGGTATGCTCTTCAACTCCACATCCTCTCCCTCTGCCTCCTTGTCCTCTTCTAGCTCCTTCCTCCAACTTCTTCACCTCCACGTCCTTTTCCTCCAACTTCTTCACCTCCATGTCCTCTCCCCCGGCCTCCTCTGATTCTCACTCTTCTCACTCTTACTGCTCCTTCCATTGTACTCCACACAGACAGCGTACCTGTGACTTATTTATAGTGCTTAGGCTGATTGCAAAGTTAACTAATTTTCTAAAACAGTTTTCACATGTGAAAGTGAGCCAGACAGTTGGCAAAATAGTGTTAATGATAGCCATACATGTGTATAATTTTGCTAGTTGTGTTTAAAGTTCTGCAAAAAGAGTGTTGTGCAGTGAATTGTGCCTACAGTTTTGCAAAGTGTGTGTTACAAAATTGCAAATTGAGTGCAAAGCAGTTTTTGTGCTTTTAGTTTTGCAAACTCAGTGAGTGGTTTTGCCATACGTATTAATAGTTTTAGAAATTGTGCTACAAGAATCACGATTAGCGCCTAAGCATTCAGAAAAAACTGTAATTAATTTAATCTTTGTTTTTTCTTCTTATTTGATTTCTTTTAATCAAATAGATGAAATTAGCTCACAAAATGTATATTTGAACACGGCCAGAGAGTCGTCAAACTAAAATTAGGTCTTCAGCTGACAAAGTTTGAATCCTGTGTCTGGCTTGTGCTCTTCCCATAATGTTTATGCATTAGGTCAGTAGGCAGAGAGTAGGTGGTCTTTTGTGGCTGTTCGACTCATTTGACCACGAGAGCGCTTACTCTACGAAACCAATCCGGTCAAATGCTTTTTTCACATCTTAATAACAGGTGTAAAAAGGGCCTTAGAAACAAATAAGTGGTTTGTGTTCTCACTTTCGTGATAGATTGAGTGTTTTTGCTTTCGTTCAAACCTGTGTTAACATTCAGAGCTCAACCCCTGTGCTGAACTGAGCAGTATCAGGTATAGTTCAGTAACATTGGAGTAAACAGACACATGGACCTTCTTTACGAACCACTTCTGTACAAGGATCATATACTCGGGTGGATTTTAGAGGAATCCCTGATTTACAGCATCAAGTTGAATTAGAGGTGTAATATGTTGCATGTTTCTTCTGCCCTCTCCACTGCAGGCTCCTGAACAGGAGGTGGTCTATCTCTTTATCCCAACTCAGGCTGTAGGTGCTATTATTGGCAAGAAGGGTCAACATATTAAACAACTGGCAAGATTCGCAGGAGCCTCAATTAAGGTAGGAGTTCCTGCTTGCTAAAATGCTTCCGCTGTCATGTCACATCAGAATGAAATGAAGATTCCTTGTGTAGCGTATCTGGACTGTGTCAGGATGACTCATTCAATTCTACATGTGAAAATGCTTTTAACCCCTTTGACTCTTATCCGTAACTCTTACCTGGCACCTTAGAGTTTGCGTTAAAATTGCCCGTTGACACCTTTACGGCATGAGAGTGTTTATATTACCCCAACATCAATAAAATAGAACTCGCCCCAGCCTCAAAGAGATCAGTATCTCCTTAACGCCCCCTTCCTGCGGAGAAAGGAATGCCAGGTCATCGAAGAGAAAGCTCCTTTCTTCATGCACACACACATACTTTTACATTAAACTCAGAATATGAGCCATTACCAACTGTATATGATATGTTCCTGTCAGAGTTTCCGCTAGAAAAAAATGGTGCTGGTCAACTTTGACCGGCAGAAGTTTTGTTTTATGGACATTTTGATGATATGCATTCGAATCTTCATTCGAATTTCAATCTATCGGCGTTGTGTATCGACGTCCCAGTCAATCGTCCGTTGTTGAGGTCTATATTAATGCAAGCTAGCTTACGCAATACGAGAGAACCTCTCGTAAGAGAACGTATCGGTTACCTAACGTAACCTCGGTTCTCTCTAGAAGAGGGAACAAGTATTGAGTAACCGGCCGTGCTCACGCCATGAGCGACTTCGATTCAGTTGATGAAAACCAGGGAAGCAGCCTCTGAATCTCGCTTATATACACCAAAGCCACGCCCATTTTGGTGGCCTCTGATGCCATGAGGGCGTGGGCGCCTCTCATTGGGTGTGACATTACGCCAGGTTCACTGATAGGCTGCTGCAGTTGCCGCAGGGCAGCCTATGAGCTCGCTAGATAGACCACCTAGGTCTGGCAGCTGCTGCACTGCGTTGACAATAGATACAAAATTAAGGATCATTTTTGGCTTCAATATCTCAGCTAGCTTACGCAATACGAGAGATCCTCTCATAAGAGAACATGCAAATTAGGCCGTCCTGACAAGACAAAGGAACATCTTCCCACTCACAACTCTCGAAGGTGATTGGCCGTTCACCCCAAAGGGGGTGTGAAGTGTGAACGATGGAAGGCCAGTTCCTCCTCGTCTTCAGCTCTTCATCTCTTCCTTCTTCAACTCTTGGACTCCTCTCTTCATCCATCTCTTCAACCCTCTTCAATTTCCTCCACAAGATCTTTTCTTCAGTCCTTTAGTTTAGCTTTCTTTTGTTTTCCCATGTTGTATTCTACTTTGTTATTTTCCACAGACGAGTGAAATGAACTTAGTTTTCCTGAATTTTTTTTTTTTTTTTTTGAGCAACTTCACTTTCAAGGGACCTTTAAATCCTCCAAGATCGAACGATCAGTTTTGCTGGTTAAAGCAGATTATTTGATAATAAATTGACCCCATGAAAGGTTAAATTAATCTGTCAACAGCATTTGTGGCAAGCCTCCTCTGAGCTCATCTGTTGAAGGTATGTTGTTCTTGTTCCTGTTGTTATTCATGTTCAGATCGCACCTGCAGAGAGTCCTGACGTCACTCAGAGGATGGTCATCATCACTGGCCCACCAGAAGCTCAGTTTAAGGTAAAGCAATATAACACACACTTAAAAGCCCAGTACAGTTAGTTACATTCAGTCTTGGTGCAATGGAATGAATGAATGATTGAACATGTGAGTGATGGTTGAAAAGAAATGTAAAGGCCTTTAGCACTGTTGTACCCTATCCCAGGCCCAGGGCAGGATATTTGGGAAGCTGAAAGAAGAGAATTTCTTTACTGCAAAAGAGGAAGTGAAGCTGGAGACACATATAAAAGTGCCCTCTTCAGCAGCTGGGAGGGTCATCGGGAAAGGCGGCAAAACGGTGAGAATACAGTGAAATATAAAACTGTTAAATAAGATCAGAAACTTTCAGTGATGCGCCATATATAACATAGTAGGACTTCATGTATCAGGATTGTGTTATGTTTAGTGTTTTAGTTCTGTTTTCCTGTGACCTTGTTTCTCAGTCCGTTTCATTCTGTTCACCTTGGGCTGGTTGCACAAATATGACCCTTATGTTGACTGTGTCTTAAATACTAGTATGACCAACAAGTGTTGAATCAAGGGGGAATCAGTCTTACTTTCTAGTATAAAATTAGACCAATCTACGTTTTTATATAACTGACTTGAAACAGTTATTAACAGTCTTAAAGAAAATGTGATGACTAAGTTGTAAGACTAGTCTTAACCATTTATGCAACCAGCCCCTGGTGTTCCCTCGTCTGACATAAAAACTCTGTTTTGTTCAGTTCTTGGTCCTGTCTCGTCAGTGTTTTACGTGGTTGTACTATTGTTGCACTATTGCTTCCTTGCCTCTTGAATTTATTGGATTAAAGACCGTATTTGTTGATCTCCTTTATCTTCGTGCAGAATCGATAGTTTATTTAAGTAGGGTTTTTTTACACCCTATTTTTCCCCCATTCTTCCTATCACCATGGACTTACCTGCAGTTTGCTCTTTGTGGGTGGAGTCACACACCAGGGACTTTTTGGAGTTGGCATGGCTAAATCACTATCCAGACTGCTTGCTCTGCGTTTTTTACATCGCCAGTCTGAGCCGTGCCAGTGAGCCCTACTGAGTCTTATTCCGCCCCACGCCACGTCTGAGGTGTGCGAGACTGCAGCAAAGCTCATCCCAGAGGGAATGCTTGTGGAACCTGAAGGCATGGATCTTCACCTTGGTTAGATGTCACCCTGGCTCCAACGCAGGGTTCCTGGCTATTGGTTGCACCTCTGCCCTCCATCCCTTTTGCTCCACTGGGCTCTGCCTTCCCGTCGGCTGCACCTTTGTCCTCAGTCGCACTGGCTCCATTTAATTTTATTACAAAATGTAATTAAAAAAAATTACAATGGGGGAAACGGACTGTTCAATAGGGTTTATTTATTTATCTCTGTCTGAAATCCCTATTCACTCTGAGCTTGAGTAATATGCCAGACTTAATATAGTATTCTGATTTCCAACAAGTTGTTGTGTAACACATACCATCACAGCTGTTTGCTCATCACTAGTCAATATTCCTTTCATTATGCACCATTATAAATGAATGAGTCAAAATGTGTTTGCAGTAGTAAATAGTGATTCCGAGAATCCATAAAACATTTCAAATAGCTTTTCCAAAAACAATTAAATGTTTACTGTTAAAGAATGGGAACATTGTTGATTAATCAAAGTTAATGTGGTGTGAATAGTTCCTGAGAGAGCTCACATACGCCACCAGAGCAAATAATGAATATGTTATTGTTTTTGATAATCGTTTTATATGTACCTGACTAATTTTTCCAATAATTTACTGTGCCGAAGGACTGAAAAAGTATACGAAAGCTTTTTTCAAGCTATTTAAAGGGGGAAAAAATATTAAGTTTGGTTATTATGTTATATAACTGTTACATTTCGGTCAAAGGCTTTGAAGAGAGCAGGCTGATCCAAATCACTGTGACCTGTTTTAGTCAGGGTTATGCGTTTCAGGAACTGTACATTTTGCTTCTAGTAAATATTTGTCTCTATTCATGGGGGTTCCAGCCACCGGGGCATCATTTGTAGAGTAGATAGATGTTGCATTTGGTACCCAAGGCAAGGCTTTAACAGCACATTGGTCTTAAAGTATGTCATGTACCTATGAGCAACTGGAAATGTGCTGCTTGTTCTTTTATAAATCTGATTGACACGTAACATTGGCACACTTTGACCCAACTGGCATTATGACTGTTAGGTAGTGATGTCATCAGCTTGTTTCTCTGAACCTCTTTTAGGTTAACGAGCTGCAGAACCTAACCAGTGCAGAGGTCATAGTGCCACGGGACCAAACGCCAGACGAGAACGATGAGGTCTTTGTCAAAATCAGTGGGCATTTCTTTGCCAACCAGGTAAATTATACATGATATTTAACAGAAACCTTGTGTTGTTTTGTTCTTAAGGGCTGAAATTTACAGCTCTAGTATGTACTGCTTTAGTAATGGATCTTAAATCTGAAAACAGTTCTGAAAACTATGCTCTATTCTAAGCGTGGGGCGGGAGAGCATGTCAGAGGAGGCGCAGAGTAGGGCTGAGCGATACGACTGAGTCAATCAATTTAGAGATTTATCTGTATTTAAATATATCCATGAAATGCAGGATTGCTTAAATACTTTTATTCATCAAGGACAGATAAAATGTATTAAAAGTCAGAGTAAACACATTTTTAATTTTTACAAACATTTTTATTTAAAATAAAGGCTTCTTCACATTTATAAAAGAGTTCCACTTTTTTTTTATCTCAGTTTCCATAAAAATATTAATCTGCACAACTGTTTTCATCATTGATAATATTAAGAAATGTTTCTTGAGCAGCAGATCAGCATATTATGATTAAGTAATGTTCATCACAGGAATATATTACATTTTAAAATATATTAAAATAGATTAACAGTTTATAGAAATTATAATAATATTTCACAACTTTACTGTTTTTACTCTATTTTTGATCAAATAAATGCAGCCTTTGTGATCAGAAGAGACTTCAGAAAAAAAAAAACTTACCGACCCAAAACTTTTGAATTATAGTGTGGTTTACTTAATTTTGTTCCTTGACCACGTAAAAGCTAAATGCTGTTGAATTGGGTGTAAATAAAATCACCTCTTATTGGTCAATGACAAAAACTTGAAATCATGATGTCTTCTGGTGCCACCTTCAAGCAGTCGCCTCTCTCCTATTGAAACCGAAGTGGAACCAAACATTTAGCACAATAAACATGATCTCTTCTGGTCCCACAGACTGCACAGAGGAAAATCAGGGAGATCATCCAGCAGGTGAAACAACAGGAACAGAAGCACCAGCAAGGCACCCCCGTGACACAGCGCTCCAAGTGACCATCAAGGCAGCCCCAGCGGGCACCTGCCAATGAATGTAGCCCTCCCAACTGGAATCAGACCAGACCGGATGCAGGGGACCGGCCGGGCAGACCAGCAGCCACGGGATCAAAACCAAAGAACTTCTTTCTAGGGGAGATGAAGGAGCCACAGGCAGATGGGGCTCTGAGTGCACTGCCAGCTTAGGGAGGGAGGGGAGGAAGGAAGGAAGTGCAAAGAAGACAAGCGTTCCTTTTATTGTTCAAACACACCCTGACTGGGAGACGAATAGGCATGGGGCGTCTGCTATCAGGACGGGACACATCACGGTCGCCCCAAGTAACAATTTCTTTCGAAACTTCTTAATTTCGGCTTAACATAGGGTTAACAAAGATAAGACGCTCCATTAACACGTGTACACTGATGCATTTTGACTGAGTTGTGTTGCTGTTGTTTTTTTTTGGGGGGGGTGTAGGTAAGGGGGGGTGTACACTAGCAGTTGGCGACCGAATTTTGTTTTTTGTTTTTTTTTTTATGCTCAGATTGCGATTTCAGAGATCCTCAGCAGTATTGTCACCAGTACACTAGAACAAATATACTGTTTTTTGAAGCAGAAGTATGATTCTTCTTGTTTTGCACAAGCCAGCAAGCGGGCGATTAGTGCACATACGCGGTTGCGTAAGCATAACATTAACATTTTTCTAATTTCTGTGATGATGGGATGAGAATGTTGGGAAATGTAAAGGACAGAACTTTTACTCATATCTTAGCTTGTTTGCATTTCAGGACGCATCATCCAACCCAACGGATCCTTGTTACTTAAGCCTGTGTGTGCCAACGGATGCAAACATTGAAACATTTTCTTACTGTGCATATCTTTCATTTTTTAGCTTTTCGTGTATTCTTATTTCTATCCAGCTCTTACACTCCAATTTTATTTTAACGCCAGTGTTTTTGCAGCCTCTGCATTTTGTTATTTCATCGCTGCCACACTCCTTTGGCGGTAGTCGTTACGAGACGAAGTAGGTATGTTGTAGATGTGGATTAGGTGTTACCACCCCTTGTTTGCTTTAGGGGGTATGAAAAAATCTGAAGCAAGCACCAGCGCCTGAAAGAAAGCGCACCTTTACTGGCTTGGCATTGGGCAGAAGCGAAATCGAATGTGCACCAAGAACTCTGCCTTAATCTATGCTGAAAGCAAACGAAAATATGGGTGACTCAAAATGTGATGGAGGGTCAGGTTGATTGTGGGACAAGGATGCACCTGTGGTACACACACACACACAACCGCGTTTGGCTTTAAATCTCTTTGTCAGGGAGCTTTCTAAACGGCATGACAGCTGTGAATGTACAATAAGCAGCCTTTTAGAGAGAGCACCTCCCTGTCATGTTCAGTGAGCTGGTTGGTCAGCGATATTGTTTTATTTTTTTTTACAATACTCTGGCTGTTTTTTGGGAAACTGATCGACAGGATGGATATCACTTTGTGCTTTATTTTCTTCTTCTTTTTGACCATGGAAGCTCGTGGCCTTAACGTCACCGGTCTATGACATCACAGACAGCTCCCTCGCTCAATGAGAGCTAAGCCTCATCTTCCAGACGCAAGGTTTTTGCCAATACGCACAGCTTTTATTTGTGTGTATGCGCGTGTGTATATAGATATATATATAAAGAGAGAGAAATATTTATGAATCTATTTTTTTCCTATTTTGTGACGAGAGCTATTAATCAGAAGCAAACAGAAAAGGACTCTTTTTGGGGGGGGGGGGGGGGGGATGGGAGCGAGGTGGAACACTGCCATGTTATTCTAAAGGGAAATGTTTATTTTCTTGGAAATAGACTGAATATTGTTAGTATACTAACAGTAAGAACAGCAATGAATCAACGCAACACTTTGATCAGAATGTGATTGGCGCGCATGTCAGTATTGTGATCTACCTCAGGCGTCAGGGTACCTCAGTCCAATTTTAATTTCCCTTTTTTTTTTCTCCCAACGTTTTGTATGCCTTTTAAACTGAAAGTTTTGAACGTTTTCTTTTTTATGATAATCATACAAGTTCAAGAAAAAGACTAGTCTGAAGTCTCCTGGTCCATCTGACAAAGAAGAATGGATCTTAAAGCTTTCAAAACTGTATTTACAGCGTTCTTTTACCGATCACAATTTATAGAATGTGTAACTGAGGTGTACTTAACAGCCCTAAAGGGTTTCTAAATGTGGAAACTGTGTACTGATGTCTAGATCAATAACAAATGGTTATAAAAGACTATGAATATCAAGTAGAATGGCTTAATTAAAAGCATTCTCCAGGAGCAGTTACATTGTCTAAACTAAAGCGTAAGCCAGCTTTCATTTTGTAAAAATTCAGGAATTACAGTAAGACCAATTTTTTTAATTGAGGTTTTTCTATCAGGGCCTTTCACAAAACAAACCTGGTTTGATATGAATAAAAAAAAAAACAATGAAAAAAAACAGCTCTGTTAACTTGATAATAATAATCACAGAGTCACTGTTTGCTTATTGTAATCACACAGAAATCACAAATGCAGGTATTTTTGTCACCTCAGATCTGCTCTGGATCTGTTGCTGGTCTACTGTTCATGCGTGTTATCTCTTAAAGACCGAGGCCTATGTCAAATGAAAATGGAAGAATGTTGCTTAGCATTCATACAGTAATGCGCGCGATTTGTCTGTGGACTGCAAACTGCAAAAAGTCCCGCTCCATAGTTTTAGTAACCGTTTTTGCTAGGGGTGTGTTACCATAGACTTGTGTAAATCGTTTTTTACGCACTGAAGCAACTTGTCCACACTTATCCACAAAGAGTAGCACAGACGCCAGGTGTCGATGCTGTTTCTGTTAGTAAAGGCTTGAAGCTTCTGTTGGATCCAGTGACTTCTAACACGTTTTCACTCTAGAAGTTGAATATGGTTCTTGTCTCTGTGAAGGCTCGTAGCCAAATGAGGGCGTTGTTTCCCCTGAATTATTGACTTTCTGCTTTATCTCAGGTGTTTGCTTGTTGGAGTTCAGGTTGTGTAGCATTATGGTAACTCGGTTCACTTTTAAGTGTTATTGTAACTGTAACGCGCCACGCTGTCGATAGACACCTATCTAATGTTCTACAGTGGTTCTTAACTTTTCTTAAAGAATTTGTATTTCAAAGCTTTGTCAGGTGTGCATCAGTATTTAACTCTGCAGAAGCATTAATCCATGCATTAACTAACATCACACTGTTTTATTGTCTCTGTAATCTGGTAATCACGCTGTCTCGCTATCCATTACGATATCCTGTAACATGACGCTAGGGATAATTGAGGTCTTTGCATTATCGTTAGGCCATAAGTCATAGCTAATATAAGTCGAACGAATCAGGTCAGTTTAGGGTTAGCTGTTGTTTGTAGTCTTGGCATGAAATTTCATTGTTTGCTTTTGGGCCACCCTGTTGGGGTGAACGGAGACTTAAAGTAGGTGCTGTTCTCTGTTTTTTTTGATATTCGAATGATATTAGAATAGACCACAAACACAGCTGTTGTTGCTCACGGTATGAAGACACCGTTCTAGTTCCGTTTAACTTGGGATGAGAGCAGGAAATCAGAGCGATGCATGAGAAATCAACCCAAATCATTGGCTGTGAAAACTTCTTTGCGCCTTTTCCACGGCAGATCCATTCCTACGCAGCTCTCTATATTCTCACGTCATTCTCATTCGAGCGATGTGAAAAAGAGACTGGGCTTGCTGCACTGCCTGTCATCTCCCCTTAGCTGGATTGTGGGTCGTGGAGGGAGAGGGGAGGAGGACTGAGAGCTGATCTTTTTTTTTTTTTTTTTTTTTTTTGCTAACAACCATGTTGTTTTGAAATGTAGGCGAACTGTACTGCTGATCAACATGGATTTGAGCAATAAAATTCTTTATAAAATGATTGTGTCCGAAGCTCATCTTATTGGCCAGGGGTGTACAGTCCTTCTCTTGGAGGGCCACTGTCCTGCAGAGTTTAGCTTCAGTCTTTATTAGACAAAAGTGAAGTTGCGAGACTCTTGTAGCCCTAGCATTATATAAGGGGTGACTTTTTCGGACACAGCCCTAGAAAATTCCAGGCAAGGGTGTTGGGGCAGGCCGGAGCTTAATTTTGCAGGACAATGGCCCTACTAGACCAGGATTGGACTTGGGTATGAATGATCGGGTCAAACAAATGCACTAATCATAACGTGATGAAACATTCCCTTTAATTTTAAAGCAGCGTTCATAATATTCCTCAATTGTACATACAGTATTGGAATGAACGCCGTGTAGGTGTGATTAAATGTTCTGACAGAAGCTAATGGAATGAGTTTATTGTCAGATGATTGATTACATCATAAACAGCTTTACTCACATGAATGATGTTGTAAATGAAAATAGCGCATTCTGCTCAGAGCATTGCTAATGGCACGGGCACATACCATTTAAACACTGCCAAGTTGGATAGGCTTTCGGTGACCAGACATGACTTCACATATTGAATGTCTGCCTTTCCATGTAGAAAAAATCCCATAGTGAATATATACAGCTTGATGTTTCATTTTAATATTTACAAGTACTCCACCATGTTAAAATATTAAATATTTTCCCACTCAGTGAGGTAGTTGACATTTTTAAGGCTAATGTGATATTTCCACAACATCCAAATTACAGTCTGCATTAAATACCTCAAATACATATACTTTTCTGCAAGATTCCATGTCTTTTAAACCAAAAAAGACAAACATCCCAAAATGGCACCTAAAAGGTCCTTTCTCTCACATACATTACAACCTGTGCCAAAAAAGACGGCAGCTAAGTAAAAAATGTAAAAATTGCACTTCCATTTTTAAACATGTTAGGCCACATAAAACAAAAACACATTTTGAATCCTAGTAGCCACCCACAAAGTGACTCTAAGTAGGATCAGATCAATGACCCAACACTGTCCCTTATCTGTTCTTCTTGTCTTGCCCGAGTCCATTTGTTTCAAGGCCGTCCAGGTGGAGATGCCGAGTGCTGTATTTACGGATCAGAGCTCCAGGCAGCAGGGCGACACAAGCAATAAGGAGCAGTTTCAACAACACACTCCAGGAGAACAAGTCATCCAGAGAGGAGATATGAGACAGCATGGATCCCGTCTGGACGCAGATGAAGTTGTATGGCATCAGGCCTAAAAGACAAACAAACATGTTTCAAATAAATGCTACAAGTATTAAGGGAAATGTCCCTTTATTTTACAGTGTTTACCAATGAAGACAGCCATGAAGAAAAGAGTGACAGGAATATTAAGTATTGGCGAGGTCATGTTTAAGAACCAGTTTGGACTCATGGGAAAGAATCTCAGGAACAGTAGAAAAAAGAACAAGCTACTTCGGTTTTCCTCGACCTGGAAAAAGGTAAAAATTAGGAACGATATAAATGAAATTCAGTGATGATTAACATACTTTGTGCTTCTTAGAAGACAAGATAACTAGATGTACCTTCTTCTGCAGCATGGCCACCTTGTCAGGGAACAGTCTCACAATGTGCTCCTTGCCAAACGCCTGGGACAGGAGGAAACAGAGAGTGGCACCTACTGTGGTGAGGACACAGGCAAGAAGAAGACCATACCATGTCCCAAACAAGGCCCCAGCCAAGATGTTCTAGAGGGGATAAAGTCATTTAACGTAAAGTCAATATCAAAGGATATGAAGATGCATGTTGTACATAAGCCTTCAGCTGTGTCCATAATATGGGAACACCGTTTGTGTGTGTGTGTGGTGGGTGGGGTGGCTCTCAAATTAACCCCATGTAATTCGCTAAAAATAGCCCGTCCTAAAACACTATAACTACAGCTTGTCAGAGACAACAAACAAAAATTTCCTTTTTTTTAAATTTTTTTTTTTTATAGTTATGACTACTTGCAGTGACTATTTTATTACAACTAAGCATAAATAGCATCTAACATTATTTGTGCTTTGTGTAAATTAAATTTATTGCTATTTGTACTTGGTGTAAATAAATAGCCTCTGCCTTTTTCTTATGTCTGGTTCTCAGAGCCTTATCAGGGTAAAATGGGTTTCTCAAACTTCCTGTTAGTGATGCAACAGTCTAGTATTTAAGACCCCCAAAAACGTACAATTGTGACTGAAAACTCAAGTAGATGAAGAAACAGAATTCTTGGATTCAGAAGGTGAGTCTTCGATTTAACTTCTTAAATTCTTATAATTCTCAGTCTTACGTTCTCATGTATTTCATATTTAAAGGGATAGTTCACTTCAAAATGAAAATTATGTCATCAAATACACCCTCAAATTGTTTCAAATGTGTATGAATTTCTTTCTTCTGATGAACACAAAAGAATATATTTTGAAAAATGTAAGTAACATTTTCTGTTTTTTTGCCTGACTTTGTGTTGATTTTTGACAGATCACATGGAAACCAGTAAGGGTCATTTTGATCGTCGTCACCAAAATATGTACAGCCTTTCCAAAACACATTCTTAACCCTAAAAAGAAAGGTTTCCAGAAGAAATTAACAGTTTAACCAGAATGCGGGTTAAATTCACCATCAACACAATAGGGAAGATAAAAGTGTACATTCAAGTATAATGTGTATTCTGTGTAAAAGTGGTGATCTTACTAAAAAAGAGGAACCGGGTATGGCAAAGGCCTGCTTGTAGAGGTAGGCACTGCAAAAGAGTAACAGCACATATCCTGTGTACTCTGTTTTATAAAACTGCAACAGCTCTGCCATCTCTTTCAGCTCATCCAGGTCTGATGGGAACTTCAACCTAGACCAAAATAAAGTCACATGACATTTGTAAAGGACAGTATCTATCTGGTTTAAATACATAATGGTAATACCTCAAGTATCACCCTTTTACAATGTTTACAACCCTTTGGTTACCAGCTTTAAAGGGTGGATTAACCCAAAAATTAATTACTCGCCCTCATGTCGTTCCAAACACGTACAACCTTTCATCTTTTGAAAACAAATTATTTTTTATGAAATCCGAGAGGTTTCTGAACCAGCCATAGGCAGCAACGTCATTGCAACTTTCAAGGCCCAGAAAGGTAGTAAAGACATTGTTAAAATAGTCCATGTGACTGCAGTGGTTTAATGTTACCTTAAGCCACATGTGTGAGAATTGCGTTGTTATTCTAGTACTTCTAGCGCAATTCTCGAGCATGCGTCGTGAAAATCTCTTGAACTCTCGTCTCAGGCCCAGAATAAAGTCGTTATTTTTGTTTTATTTCCGCACAAAAAGTATTCTCGTCTCTTGATAAACTTATAGTTCAGCCACTGTAGTCACATCGAATATTTAAACATTTTCTTCAATGACTTTCTAGGCTGTCAAGTTTCAATCCCTTAGGGTGCCTATGTAGCAGTGATCCACCTCTCAAATAAAAAATATCTTCATTTGTGTTCCGAAGGTCTTATGGGGTTGGTACAGCATGGGGGTGAGTAATTAATGACATAATTTTCAGTTTTGGGTGAACTAACCCTTTAAAGCAAGATTATCTATGCTTGCATAGAAAAAAAAAAAACATTAAGATAAAAATAAAAACGAGGGGGAAAACAACTTAAAGCTATCCTAGAAATATCAATATAAAAGATAAATTAATATACTAACATCGGGTAGGTAGAGTTAGTATTGCAAATAATAGTAAGATGGTCACGAGTAAACTTCTGCATTATGAACATGGCAGCAACACAAAACAGATCTAATTTTAACTGCAGAAGGACAAATGACAGCTGGAGACAAGGACAAGATACCATCCATTTTAATAATGCTTACACTATGCTAACGACACATCCTCAGACTGTTTAGCATAAGACTGGTAAATCACAATTTCAGCTGCGAGAACTATCTATCTATAGCGAAAGACAGACCGTCAATTAGATCACACATGCATTAGAGAAGCACACCTGGAGGCTGCAGTCTTCATTTCATTCTGGTCTTCACCATTAGATTTTGCCGTGTCTCCTTCATGGTCCTGTTTAGGCAGCTGGGGTCCAGGGGGAAGATAAGAGGAGAGTAAATAAAGGTAAAATGTAGCCGTTACTATTACAGCGATCAGTCCAGCAAGCGAGCGCATGACTATGTTGTTACTAGAGAGCCCAGATACTCCTGCAGATACTTCATGTCTATTCCCTGGCTGCTAATAACTTCCGGGAGCGTACGAATCCTACGTGGGTGAAGGCCATAGCAGAGAATGTCGGACTCTGGCCATACTTATGAATTCTAATATACACCGTATTATTTAAAGTCTAATAATAATATTTAAAATGTGTTTCTAAACCTTATGTGACCTTTGATTAATATTCAGTCAGTCCTTGACCATAGTAGAATTTGTAAATTCACTTCCGGGAATGGAAGCCGCCTCCTGCCCATTGACAGTAAGAAAAAAAAAAAAAACCTGCCTGCGGTGACCAGATGTGATTTGAATAACGTTAGATTTTTTGGCAAAGCAATGTGTTTATTATCGCATTAAAAAATAATCTTCACGGAAGACACATAGGAGATGTGACGTGTCAATTAGAGTGGGTGTGATTACATTGATGCACCGAGTTTGCTGGTCACAAGTTCCAAAGTCCTGCAGTTCTTTCAACTCAAAACACAACACAACACAACACAGCTCAACGCAATGGCCCGATACGAACTTGTTAAACGATCAGTTGCTCTGATCACTCTTACCAACCCACCAGTGAACTCATTAAGGTGAGTAAAAACCTAAAAAAAAAAAAAAAAAAAATATATATATATATATTTTCCAATCCATTTATATTTGTTCTTATTAAACCAAGACCAAACTAGCAATTTGTAGAATCTTGCATATCTTCCTATTGTTATGTACATTGTTATAATTCTAACTTTTGCATAGTTAAAAAAAATAACTTTTAAATAAGATTGTTACACATGATCTTCCACATAGAAAAATACAAAGTATCATTAAAAGTGTTTTCAAGTGCATAATTAATACAAACCCATTATGATAGTGATTTTAACATGTCCATCTGCTTTTTTCCTTAGTTCTGCTGTGCGTCATGGCATTGCAAAGACCATAGATCGAGCCCTGAGTGACCCGAAGGTCACTGCTGTGGTGATCTGTGGAGAGAATGGAAGATTCTGTGGAGGTTAGATTATCACAGATAAACATCCATAAACAATAAAAATGACATTTTCAAGATAAACATGCTGGCGCATGTATGTTGCACAGGACTTTCACTGATTTGCTTGTCCTAGCCAAGTTATGTAAGAAGACCATCTGATAAAGCATTTTTCTCCAGGTGCGGACATCCGTGAGTTTGCTGGGCCTTTGAGAGGACCTCCTCTGCTACCCTTGTTGGATTCCATAGAGGCCGGAGAGAAGCCTGTGGTTGCTGCCATAGAGGGGGTAGCTCTAGGTGGGGGCCTTGAATTAGCCCTCGTGTGTCACTACCGTATTGCACACTCTAAGGTAAACCATTTTATGTTGCTGTGTATTCTTATGAACATGCTTGAATATTGTGCAATACTGTCTAGTGCTGCTAAGTTAATGGGTTGAACTTTGATATCAATATTTGAAGAAGGAAAGGTTGTTGGTTTGTGGTTTATGCATTAAAGGGATAGTTCACTTTGAAATTAATTTTTGATATGTTTTAGCTTACCTCAAGGGCATCCAAGATGTAGGTGTCTTTGTTTCCACAGTATTTTCAATTTTGACATTTTTCAGTCATACACTGGAGGTTAAGGGGGTCCACCAAAAAGCATGCACAGAGAAGTCAAAATTAAACATGATTTAATGACTCGTAAATGTAAGTACACATTGATGGCCTAAGACACGAAACGAGCAGTTTGTGTGAGAAAACGAACAGTATTTATATCGTTTTTACCTCGTGTAATCCAAGTGATCTGGATCAGTTGTGCAATGTCCAACTGAACCGAACTGAATCAGTTCAATGTTACGCCGGAAGTGATCGCTTGCGTGTGACGTCACGGAGATTTCGGAAGTTTTACCTTTTACTAAACACATTTAGATACCGAAATCGTCTTCCATTGCGGTTTCCTGTATATCTAAATATGTTTAGTGAAAGGTAAAACTTCCGAAATCTCTGTATAAACAAAGAGTGACGTAGGCGTGCAAGCGATCACTTCCAGCGCATGCGCAGACCGAAGCGCCCGTGCCGTCAGATCATTTTGTCATGGCTATGATTACAAGAGGTAAAACAATATAAATACTGTTCGTTTTCTCACACAAACCGCTCGTTTCGTGTCTTAGGCCATCAATGTGTACTTACATGTACGAGTCATTAAATCATGTTTAATTTTGACTTCTCTGTGCATGCTCTTTGAGGTGAACCGATTGAGGACCCCCTTCACCTCCAGTGTATGTCTGACAGACAACAACGGTTTGACCAAAAAATGTCAAAATTAAAAATGCTGTGGAAACAAAGACACCTACATCTTGGATCCCCTTGAGGTAAGCTAAAACATATCAAAAATTAATTTCAAAGTGAACTATCCCTTTAAGTATGTAATGTACTATAATGTATTTTGCGTTCCAGGCACGTCTTGGGCTTCCGGAGGTGACTTTGGGCCTCCTGCCAGCTGCCGGGGGAACTCAGCGTCTTCCCAGGCTCATTGGCATTCCTGCTGCTCTAGAACTAATCACCACGGGTAAATCATACACTTAGCCTATTGGCATACCCACAATTCACCCCAACAGATTTCAGCCTCTTTGCTAATTTCAGCCACATACCCTACTCTGTAAATCGTAGCTCCACAAAAAACATAACAGTCAAAGTCAAGTGACTGAAATATGTCCTGCAGAGATTGTTTTTGAATTTCCTGATTGGCTAAAATTTTTGTGAGCTTTTTTGCTACTCAAAAATAACTGCTGTGTCTCTGATATTTTCAGATGAAAGAGAAATAGATTTCATAAATAATTCACTAGTTCTTCAATGTAAGAAATGCTAGAGTTAATCTGATCATCCAATGTACTTTATGTTAAAAATGAAAACAGTAGGGGACTACATTTTGTTTTCAGTAATAAATCAAACTTTTCCCACCAGGTGTCAGCATTGCACAATGTGTCTGATTGATTTGCTTTAGGGCTTATATTATATAGCAACAAGTCAAATCCAGATAGCGCTTTATACAATACAGATTGTTTCAAAGCAGCTTTACAGGGATAAACAGGGAAATAATGATTCACTGATGCAAACAGTTTTCAGTTCTGCTGTAAAGCAGCTCTAAAAGAAAATAGTGTCATTGTTCAGCGTACAGCAACAGTTCATCCAAAAATGCACACCCTCATGTCATTCCAAATGTAGGCTATGTATTATAATTGTTATTATTATGGTGGACCGCAAATCTTTTTATGTACATTCTTTAAAAAAGTTATATATATTTTCCACTAGTAAATTAACAGCATATGGGATTGAAACACTGTGAGGGTGACTCATTTATTTTCATTTATGGGTGAACTAATCCTTTAAACATGCACAGTGAGATTTCAGTTATTTTATGGTAATGGTGGGATTTTCCTCACCCACTGTAATAATGTATAAAGCAAAACAAGAAATAATAATAATCAAGTAAAACACCCCCACATCGCTCAGTTTCTACTTTACCAACTCCAGAATTATTGTTTCATATTGCAGGCCGCCATGTCTCTTCCCAGGAGGCTCTGAAGCTGGGCATCGTTGACCAGGTCACAGAGCAGAATGCTTGTGAGGTGGCTGTGGAGTTTGCCCTGAGAGCTGTAGGTATGTCAGCGTGAGCATGAGCTTGCAAATCAGAAATGCGGATATTAAAAAATGAACAGTAAAGGGAAGCCGAGTCTTTGGCAGGCTTTCAGAGTCAGGGGACGTTACAGATAAATCCTTTGTCACAGCAAATGGAATTAATGTTTCATATCCTTGTCAACGAGTTTCAGAGTCGTTCGGTGCTTTTTGATCTATTTTTCAAGAAGTGAAAAGGAACTAACATTGTTTGAATATTAATTGTGACCCTTCTGAGCATTGGAGAACAATTTAAACATGGTATATATATATATATATATATTAGGGCTGTCAAACGATTAATCGTGATTAATCGTCGCATCCAAAATAAAAGTTTGTGTTTAGATAATATATGTGGGTGCACTGTGTATAATTATTTATATTTATAAATACACACACATGCTTGTATATATTTAAGAAATATTTTCATGTATATACTGTATATAGATTTATATATTAATTTATATATATAATAATTTATATGATGTGTAAATATAAATATTTAATGTATAAATAATATGTTTTTTTCTTACATGCATGTGTGTATGTATATATATATATATATTAAACAGCTCTCATTATTACAGATCTTTTATTTACTTTTGATGATAAGATGGTCTTTAAATCTCATCGAACTGGTTTAAAAACATGCAAAATTATATCATATTTTTTTATATTTAATTATATTTGTACTGACTTTCAGTACAGCCGTCTTAACTATATACGGGGCAAGTGAAGTCTAAAATCTTTGTTTATACTGTTGAATTGTGCTCTCGCTGAAAAATAATTAGAGATTCTCTGCAGCTTCTGAAAAATGAATGCCAATTCTTCACCTTCTGCTTGACCCCCATTTCCTCCAGTAATGACAAATCATATGAGAGCAATTAAATAATTGAAATGATTGCCGGGCTCTCTGAAGTATTTCTGTCAAATTATTCGGCTTTTCTAGGTCTACCGTAAGTGCAGCTCTTTATTATGCTCTACAGAGAGTGAGGGAGCCAGAACTCTTGTAATGTGAATGTTGTGAGTGACACTCGTATGGAGAGATCAGGGTTCATCTAGAGTCAGGATAAGCTGTAGAGGGAGATTAAAGATAGGCCACAAAAGCTAATGCTTTCACAGTAATCACTTGCTGAGCGAAGATGAACCCGACAAAATCCTTGCAACAGTCAACTAAATGGAATTGAGGAGCAGGAGCAAACTTGACACTGGTATGCTGGACAAACTCAAATATGACTGATTTACTGATTAATGGTAAACTGCAAAAGGTCCAAATCTGTCAGAATGTAAACAGGTTGATTCCATCTCAAATTGTGGCCGCACAGAATCTGTTTAAAGAGAATGGCTGAGAATTAGCCTAATCTCATGTGTGTGATAGATCGTAATATCTATTGTGAGACAGTAGAGTCCCAGAGGTAAGAAATCCCATTATTTTTCTCCATTGATAGAGCTCAGCAAAGACCTCCCAATCCAGTAAATCATTTCAGCGCATATGTATTATTCAACAATTACAGAGACTTTTACATTGTTTCAAAAGATTTCAATTTCAAGTAAACGCTGTTCCTATCACAGTTTCCACAAAACATTTTTCACCATTATTAGTAAGTGTTTCTTGAATAGCAATTCAATGTATTAGTATGATTTCTGCAGTATCATGTAAATATATTAAAACAGAAACAAGTTTCACAATAGTACAGTTATTAATGTTATTGATCAAATAAATGCAGCCTTACTGACTCCACACTTTTTAATGGCTGCATATATGAATATTTTATGAGTGCATTCTTACTTCATAATTACTATACTGTAAGTCAATCGTTTTATATTGTATCATTGATTTTGCTTCAGTAACATCTTTCACAGTGCTTCATGGGATGAATAGTAAATTTACTCATCATTTATGTCTTTTGTTTGTTGTTGCCTAAAATCAAATGTTGAAATGGAGTGATTAATCTTGCAGCTAGTTCGTTTAGTAGATTACAACACTTTTTTGTAGATTCTTTCTCTTGACACTCATAGCTACAGAGATTTATCTTGTTTTCCAGTCGCTGAAACATCTGCCACATGCACCTATCAGGATCTGACCCAGCCCTACTTACAACAAATCACAGCATTAGTGATTCAAGTCCTTCCCACAGCACCACAGATTAACCACAGCAACATCTGTAGTGTCCACTATACAGTAGCACAGTACACTAGACATCAAATTGGACACTCGTGCTTCTATGTGTTACTTGAAAGGAACACCACTGTTTTGAAATGCTAATTCCTGTCAATATACTTTTTATTAATTGCTCAAAACAGGACAGAGCAAAAAAACAGACAAAACTGTTGGTTTCTGGTCCTGCTGGCCCTTTAAGGCTCATCAGAGTGACCCACATTCCAGAGAGAAAGATGAATCTAATGCAGTTAAAAGCTATATTGAATCAGGTACCTCCCTGCGTAATCCTTTTAGTGAGGCAGGAAGTCAAAACACTAAAATTGCAGTTTTGATGGGCTGTTGTGTTATGTGTGTGTATGTGTGTCTGTCTTCCTTTCGGACTGGTTTGAGTGAGGAAAAAGAGAGTAAAGTTAAGACATTTTGGCAGGTGCTCACTTTCTGACATCCCTTTAGCGGAAAACAGCTTATAAATCATACTAAATGATGTTTTTTGAAAATGTACAAAACTACAAATTTAAATTACACAGTAAATTACAAAGAAGACCCTTGAGCTTTCATTTTGGAGAAAACACCAGATCACCATGCTAATCGCGTGAGCAAAGTGCACACTTTTCTATAAATCATGCAGCACAAACAGAATGATATCAATATCACGCTAAACAGTCGAGACCTTTATGTTAGGCAACCGTAGGCAAGTGCTTCCCCATCTTCCCGCCGATTTCAAATTTCAGAGCGTCATGCGAGTCGTGTCGACATGCTCACTGCGCAGGAGGCTACAGACACTGTTTTTGATGTGATTTAACATTATATTTTGATCAAACGGGTTGCAAAAATCTGCATATAATTAGGAAAGTGAGGACTGCGTTCATAACGTGATCTAACATAATATATTTGACGGTGCCCAGGACCCCTTAGATGTCATGGGCCCCTGGGCAAGTGGCCAGTTGCCCTAATGGTTAATCCGGCCCTGGATAGAATATACAGTCTGTACATATAAAAATCATTATGTCTGTGTAAAGTCCACATAAAACATGAAAACTGACTCAAGTCAGGCCAAGTGTTTATGTATTTTGGTTGCTATACGATTACACACTTTCAGAAATCCAACATACTTTTTGAAACTGATTAACATAAGTATTTTTGAATTTCTTCTTGACCATTCTATTTCTACTGATTCGGAGTAATTGCCATGTTTGTTATAAAATGACCATAAGTACTACACGAGGTTCAATACTATCCACTTAGTATTGCCTTTGTTTATCATATTAGGTTATATTTTGATATCATATCCATTGTATATTTCACAGACAAACCACTGTCTTCTCGAAGACTGAGTGCGCTGACCGTGCCCTGCCCTCCAGATCTGGATGTCCTATTGGAAGCGGTCACTTTGCAGATTCAGAAGAAGGCTCGGGGAGTGATGGCACCTTTGGCTTGTGTTCAGGCCGTGCGGGCAGCTGCTACACTGCCTTACAGCCAGGGAATAAAGCGGGAGAGTGAACTGATGGCCACTCTCTTCAACTCTGGCCAGGCCCGGGCTCTTCAGTACTGCTTCTTTGCCGAGAGGACTGCTGGGAAATGGACTCTACCTAGTGGAGCGCAATGGAATAACACCAAACCCAGAGAGATCCGGAGTGCAGCCGTTATAGGTACCAAAACAGAATGTCTTTAGGTGCTTGAACAAGACCTAGGGATGGTAGCAGGGTTATTTGGTTAACTAAAACTATTAAACATTTTTGTGAATTGAATAAAAATAAAAAATAATTTTGGCATTTGGCAGACACTTTTATCCAAAAAGGTTTGCATTGCATTCAAGATGCATATTTAGAGTTTTTGCTTTTTCCATAGGAATCAAACTTATGACCTTGGCATTGCTAGAGTCGTGCTCTACTGTTTGAGCTGTTTGAAACTAAACAAAAATTAGAAATGTTGCCTTGGCAACTAAATGAATTAGTAATACATTTTTGGAAATAAATAAAAACTAAATCTTAATAAGTTTGGTAAAAAAAAGTAACATAAAAAAGCATATAACACATTTACAAAACACATTTACAAAACACATTCACTAAAATGTACTAAAATAACTGAAATCATAATAAAAACATAAAAGCTAATTAAACAACAACTATAATGGAATACACTTTACTCACCTTCATGATGTTCCAAACATATGACTTTTCTTCTTCTGTGTAACACAAAAGAAGATAATTTGAAATAGAGAAGCACAACACTGGACCCCATTGACTTTCATTGAATGGACAAAAAAAAAAAGGTATTTTTCTAAATATATTTTATCTTCCACAAAAGAAAAAAGTACAGATTTGGAACGATGAAATTATGAATAAATGATGACAGAATTGAAAATGTTCTGTATCATTTAATATTCCAAAGGAAAAAAAAAAGTGTTTTCTTACATTTAGATTTATTAAATCCAAGGGACTTAAAACATACATTTGAAATTGTAAAAATACATTTAAAAAAATGATGTTCAATATTCTTATCTAGGACAGCTTTATGCACACTTATAGGTTGTTATGTGTGCCTATGTTGTTTTTCAGAAGTGTTGAAACATCCGTTTCCTTTACGTTTGAGAAAAGCAGAGATTCTTCTGTGATCATAGAGGAAGAATGCTGGCAGTATATGGCTCAGTTTTGTGCTCTGATCAGTTTCACCATCTGCTAATTAACAAGTGCCTATGTCTAACCGTACCTATGTTGTTTTAAATTGGTGGTTTTGTTTTACTCTGTTGACCATTCATTTGTCACCCTTTTAGGTCTGGGCACAATGGGCAGGGGCATTGCTGTGTCTCTGGCACGTGTGGGAATTTCTGTCATTGCTGTAGAGTCAGACAAGAAACTCATGGAGACTGGCAGGCAGATGGTGATTGGCATGCTAGAGAGAGATGCCAAAAGACGGGGAGTGAGTGCCTCTCACAATCTCCTCAAATTCACCCTCAGCTTACAGGACCTGAAGGATGTGGACCTTGTTATTGAAGCAGTCTTTGAAGACATGGCACTTAAGAAGCGTATTTTCCAAGAATTGTCTAAGGTGTGTAGACCAACCACTCTACTCTGCTCCAACACCTCTGGTCTGGATGTGGATGCGCTGGCCGGTGTGACGGATAGACCGCAGCTGGTGATTGGGATGCACTTCTTCTCGCCGGCACATGTCATGAAGCTCTTGGAAGTTGTCTGTGGGCCTCGCTCCTCAAGTGAAACCATCGCTACAGCGATGAGTCTCGGGAAGAGGATGGGAAAGCTGAGTGTTGCTGTTGGAAACTGCTCTGGTTTTGTTGGAAACCGTATGCTAAAGCCTTACTCTGATCAAGCCACCTTCATGCTGGAGGAGGGGGCCACACCTGAACAAATCGACAAGGTTCTGGAGGACTTTGGTTTCACAATGGGTGTCTTTAGGATGTCTGACCTTGCAGGTCTTGATGTTGGTTGGAGAGTCCGGAAGGAATCTGGGTTGACCGGGCCTGATGTCGACCCGAAAAATCCCCCACGTAGGCGCCAAGGGCGTAAGTACTGTCCCATTCCAGACATGGTCTGTGAGCAAGGCAGGTTTGGCCAGAAGACTGGTCGTGGCTGGTACATGTACGACAAACCTGGGGGCACAAACGCAAAACCTGACCCACTGATCCAGAACCTCCTTGAGACGTACAGGAGCAGGTACGGCATTAAACCGTGCAATGTTACTGATCAGGAAATTATCGAGCGATGCCTTTTTGCCTTGGCCAACGAGGGCTTTCGTATTCTGGAGGATGGCATAGCTGCCCGACCGGAGGATATTGATGTCATCTATCAGTTCGGGTATGGCTTTCCAAGGCACCGAGGTGGGCCCATGTTTTACGCCAGCATTGTGGGCCTGGAGAGAGTCCTGGAGAGGTTGGAGTATTACCACCAAGCCCACCCTGATGTGTCTCATTTAGAGCCCAGTCCTCTTCTGAAAAAACTTGTAGCTTGTGGCAGTCCTCCTATCCAAAAATGGAGAGAGCATATCAAAACAATGCACAGCCATCTGTAAGAGCAGCATGAACAACATGCTATATGTTAAGTTTAAAACTATACATAAAGCCGGTTATTAATAAGAAATCTACATTCTCAACTCTTATCTGTCGTATCGGATTATTATTTATCCCCGAATAGGTTTTAATGGTCTCTGTCTGTGTATTTTTGCATTCTTGGTAGCAGACATAGATTTGTCAGAAAGGACAGTAGTTGTAAATCCCTGTTAGTAATGTGGTTTATTACCTTGGTTTATTTTTTGCACAGCACTGGTCTCATGCCCATTGGTGCCATTACTCCTTAGTGTCACATGATCGTTCAGAAATCATTATAATATGCAGATTTGGTGCTCAAGAAACATTTCTTATCAATGCTGAAAATGGCTTAATATTTTTTGTGGAACCATGATACATTTTTTTTTTTAGGATTATTTGATGAAAAAAAATATCTGTAACTTTTGATCAATTCAATGCATCCTTGCTAAAAAACAAAAAACTTTTGATCATTAGTCTATATATTATAAATTACCTGTATGGGTGTTTTCATTAGGGCAATTTATGGCTGTGCATTCAGTTTAAGGAAAACTTAATTACTTTGGCTCTTGATATGTGGAATAGTTGACCTGTTAGGTGTAGTGTGTATGATGTGATTTGTGCTTTGCTGCAAGGGATAAGTTAATTGCTATTGCTTCTAATCACTGTGTGTGTGCGTGCCACAAATATGTCCTATATCTAAAATGTTTTGTCCTTGTGGGAACATATTTTGGTAGCCATGAGGAAAACAGCGTAGGCTACAATTCATACTAAGTGATGTTTTTTGAAAATAAAAAAAAAATACAGAAAGTTTTCATTGATGGGTATCTTTAGGGGCAGGGTTAGTGTAAGGGGGTAGTATGAATATAAAGTTTGTAAAGTATAAAAATCATTATGTCTATGAAAAGTCCTCATAAAATATGAAAACACAACATGTAACACACACACACACACACACACATATATATATATATATATAGAGAGAGAGAGAGAGAAAGAGAGAGAGAGAGAGAGAGAGATCAGAAGTTTGCATTAGTACTCAGATTAATAAATCTTTTAAATGTTCATTGAAAACTCAAATTTGAATTTTTAATTCAAAATGTATTTTATAGAGATTTGTCAAATAATCAATATCTTTTTCATACTTTTTCTTTTTTGTTTTTCATATTTTGCTTTCCCCCCACTGTAATAATATAAGATTGTTAGTCAAAGTACAATTATTAATAATAACAATAATAAAACATTTCTAGAAAATCTTTCTAAAGTCTTTCCGGTAACACTTTATTTTACAGTGTGCTTGTTATTATGTTACATGTACCATAGTAATAACAGTAAACTGCATAGCTAATACATGCAACTAAACCTCAACCAAATCCTAATCCTACCCTGACCCTAGAGTAAGTACATTAGTTAATTATTATTACTCAGTACTTAAATATATAATTACACTCTAACAATGACACCTTAAATGAAGTGATTTCCCTTATGTAGGAGGCTACAGTAAAATCATGATTGAGAAAACCTTTGTAGTGTCTTTGAGCGCCGTCCTCTGGTCAAGTGTTGTCACAGCAGCTGTGTGTGTATGTGTGTGTGTGCATGAGTATAATATTTCCCGTCGGTGTGCCATTAGCACTCAGTCAGTCCCGCAGCATCGTCCACTGCGACTGCAACTGCAACACTAGGAGCTCATGTGAAACATAAGTTTTAGTCTGCGCTTTTCTCTCTCTCGCTCCTTAAATTGCGAGCGCTCCAGGACCTTTTACATGCATGGTTGTTCATCAGTACGGATCTGGCAGATACATTTTTATTTTAACTCAGTTGATCATTTTATGGAAATCTATGAAGGATTATCCTCATCGAAAGCCAGTCCAGTTTAATATGGAAAAATGTCATTCTTCATATTCAGTACGGCTACAGCGATCTTAATGCTGATGTTGTGTGATGGTAGGATATCATCAGCAGCTGTAAGTGACTGAGGTAAGCAAATCCAAACTCCAAATACTTTTATAGTTCGTGTTATTTGAGACTAACACTCAACTGTTTATCATTTGTTTTTAATACCGTAACACAAATTATAGTAGCCTGTGTATTGGATGATAATATATAATACAATCAATAATTAATAAACGTGCCATATACCGTAAAGTCTGACCTAAATACATTTCCTTCCTCAAGCAGTCCTTCCTATTTGTAATGTCTCTTAAATCTGTAGGCGTTTGACAGTGTATATTCATTGCATGTCTCATTTCTTACAGTAACCATGGCTTACACCGGAGCGCAGAAGGTTTTGAAGAGCGATAAGTTAGATGAAGCTCAAGCTCTGGCCAAAAGCTGTGCAGGCAGACCAGACTTTCTCCCCTGTGATGGACTGTCCATTTGCGCGACACACAGCCACGGAAAGTGTTTCAAACTGCACTGGTGCTGCCATTTAGGCTGGTGTCACTGTAAGTGGACCACCTCCGACATGCAAATACATTCTATTCTATTCTATTCTATTCTATTCTAAATACATTATGAGACACTAGTAAGTGTGCACTGTTCAAATGAGAAATGGTACAAAATATCATACACTTCACACAATAATGCAGCTGATCGTATGATTAAAGATCACTACCCCACATATTCTATATAGCAGAAAGAAATCTACTTTCCATCATCTTGCAGAAAAAAATAGGTTATGTAAATACACTGTAAAAAAAAATTAAATAAAATATTTGTTATCACAACATTTTTTTTTCTTTTGTCAAATCAACTTAAATAATTGATTTAGTTCAGATAACTTATTATTCTGAGTTTCTGATGATTAAATTAATCTCCTTCATTGTATTAACTCACTTTTTCCATTTGATCAACTTAAAATTTTAAGGCAACCAGGTTACATAATTTTTAAGTTAAAGCAACAATATTCCATCATTTTCCATTTTCTTTTCTATTTTTATGAATCTTCTCTCTTATGAGAAAGGTTCTATAAAACGTTATATAGGGTTCTGCCTGGCACGTCATGCAGTCCCTTAGTATGTTTACTTTACAAGTTGTTTAATTCATAAAATTGAATTAAAATTACAAGCGAAATGAATTAAAACTAAATCCATGAAATGATCCCATGATGGATTTTTTTGTTTGTTTTAATTCTTCTTTTTTTTTTTTAATACAATTTTATAAGTTAAACAACTCGGAAACATACTTTATGACTATAGATTTTTTTTCAAATAACCCATTAAACATGACATTATTACACAAGCTTTTAAAATATTTCTTCTTTAAAAGAACCTTTTGGGTACAAAGGGTTCTTTAAAATTGAGTCAAGAACCTTAGGGATCAACATAGAAACCCTCTGAACCATTTTAGGGTTTCAAATATGACATTTATTTGAACAACACTTTCCATTGCATGTACGATCAAGCAAGCTGTTATAAGCTTGCAGCTGTCTAGTGTCACACAGGTGCTGTTTCAGCATAATATGTCTTGCCTGAGCACAAGCTTGACAATTTCTCAGTAAGCAAGATGTGTAGATCTCCCCAGACATATCTCGGGAGAAATTTCATTGTGAGAGTTCAAACCTCTATAGCTGACTTTATCAAAGCTTCCTGAACCTTTGCGTCACCTCTATATTCTCCAGTCGTTAGCTAGACATGACCCTGTATCCAGCAGTCATGAGCGAATACACACAGGAAGTGTCCGCTCGGCTCCTTGAGCAGGATGTTCACTTCCTCTAGTTCACGTCATTCTGACTGAGTTCAGGTCTCGAGTGATTGGAAAAGCTTTCATTGAGTTTAAGGGAGGTAAATGTCAGAACGAGCCCTTTAGAACTGTGTGAACAGATCAAACCGTATTTAATACCCTCACTTCGGCCAAGAGAGCTGAACTTTATTAAGTTCAGCCATCAAATAATAAGAGATTATTATCCTCAACGGCCAACAGTAGTTTTTTAATTTCCTTTATATTTTCCTCTTTGTATTTTATTAGGCTACTGGCCAGTCCTACAGTATGTTTGTTATTACTTTTACAACACAGATAGGGTTACTCTATTTATTTATTTATCTGATCAATAAAAGCATGTCTGTAATCCACATAAATTCTAATAATTATGGTCTACAAATGCTGCTATTTGCAGTGCATCATTGTTTGCTTGCAGTTTTATCATTTTGTATGATCGCATACATCCACAGTATGAGATATGAGGTTGAATTTGGATTGTAATATGGGGGTAGGTAGACACTCAGTGTTTTTTTTTTTTATCCTTTATCAGTCTGTGCCCATGATGACAGCTATAATCTGCCATTATTGCAATAGAGACAGAGCATTATGTTAATGTGCTCGTGGTTTATCAGCCAGCACACTTGCCCTGTGAGAACTACTGACTGGTGTGCCATTGAAAAAAGCATTAAATGTACCATAAAATTATAAACACAACAAGCTCACCCTGATATGTATTGTTTAATATGCCAGATCTGTTAAATAATTCATGGCTGGAGATCCTGGAGCTTTGTTGCGTAACTGTACAAACTAAGACTTTTGAAATTACATCTAGCACAATTGTTGGCTGGCTATTCACAATTCCATGCGTGGCTTTCTATCAGGGGAAGCACTTTTTGTTTTATGGCAGATCTACATATATTTTAGTTTAAAAGGATACACCCAAAAGGATTCACCCAAAAATGAACATTTTGACATCATCAGTCATCATTTACTAACCCTCAAGTTGTTCCAAACCTGTATGCATTTCTTTCTTCTGCTGAAAACAAAAGGAAGATATTTTGAAGAATGTTGATTGACAAACATTTGATGTTCCCCATTGATTTGAATTGTATTTTTTTTAAACTGTTACAGCCCATAAACTGTTTTATTACCCATATTCTTCAAAATATCTTCTTTTGAGGGGAGTTAATGATGTTAAAATCAATTTGTTTGTGTGAAATATCCCTTTATTTTATTTATTTATTTATTTTTTGAAAGAAAGAAAGAAAGAAATGAACACTTTTATTCAGCAAGGATGCATTAATTTCATTAAAGGTGTTACAGTAAAGACTATTTTAAGTAAATACTGTGGTTACACTTTACTGTGACGTAGTTGCATTGTGCTTAGTATGTAATTACTATAGATAATACAGTTAGTGTTAGCCTTTAGTCTAGCGTTAGTTACTTGTAATACAGTAAGTATATATAGTTTACTGTTATTAGTACATAAATGTAGTAATGTGTAACTAACTACGTCACCGTAACATAAAGTTACCAATACTATTCTTTTGAATTTTCTATTTATGAAAAGAATATGAAAAAAGTTTCCCCAAAAATATCCACAAACATTAATAATATATAATAACATGAATAATAATTTTCTTGAGCAGCAAATTAGCATATTAGAAGACTGAAGTACTAAAAATCCAGCTTCCAAATAAATAATCTTTATTTTAAATTATAACAATATTTCACAATATTTTTGTTTTTACTGTATTTTTTAATCAAATGCATTCAGCCTTGGTGAGCATCAGAGATTTCTTGATGAAATCATTTTTTTTTTAAATCTGACCCCACACTCCCCCAAATTCTTTCTAATTCATTTCTATTTCCTTTCTACAAACAGTCTTTATTGTGTTGTTGTCTTGACTGTTCTTATGGTGCAGTGAGTGCCCCAACGGCACACCGCTGTGTTATGGTGTACACTGTGATGATTTATTAACGTTGCTCTTGCACAGCACCGCACCACACATGATACCGACAGCTTTGCTGTGCTGTGTTTGGGTTTGACAGTACCCAGTCATCCCCTGAGCAAATCCAGGGCTGTGGTGGTGAGAGACCAGAAGCTGTGAGAGTGGCGTCTGTGCTCCAGGCGTGTACGTGCTGCTTAGTGATGTTATGTGGCCATGTGTGAAACGTAGAGAAGGAAGCCTCCTGTTTCTGGCTCTGTGCCTGCAGCTCCAGCTGTCAAACATTGATTTCCTCTCTGAGCTCTATTCTGGCTTGGAGATCCGGTCCTTGTCCAAAAGATTTATAAAACAAAGAACCGACAGAAGTCTGTAAATGAAGGCCAGATCGTACAAGTGGAACCTCCATTGTTGATTGCACATGAGAAAAGTGCAGTGAAATAATTGCGTTCCGCTCAGTCGAGATAGTCGGCACCCCCGTGCAATTTGCTTCGTTTGCTCTCTTCACAGGACATTTTTGGAATCTCATTAGAATGTAATGAGTTTGTTTTGCTTTTCTTTCTTTTGTTGTCTTTGCTTTTCTTGGCCAGATATGTTTATTAAGTTCCTCTCATGACTTTGATACAGAAATCAAATATCAGGGCTGCAGGAATTGTTTGCTAGAACTACTATTACTTGTAGAAATGTCAACATTGATATGTCCATTTATTATTAAACTGTATTAGTAGTAGTGGTAGTATCTGTTTTATTACCCTACCAAGATATTGAATTCATTAAATTGTTGCAGCATATTATTTTGTATATCAGTACGAATTAGACAACGCATTCTCACCCCAAGGCGTCACCTTTGACCATGCTTCAATATTTGACGTTTTAGGCGCCCTTTAGCGTCACTTACATGACGCGATCCTACGGCGTCATCTAACTGACGCTAAAGGAAAGCGTCAGTTAGAGGACGCGGTTAGGTTTAGGTGTGGGGTGGGGGTAGGGCACACGCGATCCTAGGGCGTCATCTAACTGACGCTAAAGGGCGCCTAAAGCGTCAGATATTGAAGCATGTCCAAATGCTTCCCAAGGCGTCAGTTAAGTGACGCCTTGGGGGTGAGAATGGGCTGAATTAGAGGATGTAAAATCCTCTGTTTTGAATCTGAATGAATATCCTCTAAAATTAATCAAACTCCCTGTAGTGCTTCATATGAGAGAGTCATTGAACTTTTTACTTGAAAAACTACTCCCATGCTGTTTTGAAATGTAGTTTACTTAGTAGTGTCACTATTTAAACCCTGGAATAGTCATCTGTTTACAGCACCAAGCACAAGATATTTGACTGTTGCTATCTAATGCATTCATAAGTGACCTGTATAAATCCGTTGTGGTCAAGTGAGTGGGATGGATGGGGCTAACGGTCATATTTTATCTCTGTAGAGCTGACCCCTGTATAATTCAGGGGATGCTTTTGAGAAAGAGAAAGACAGAGGGTGTGCATGTGAGAAAGACCCTTAGACAGAGAGATATGAGACAAAAGACTTACTGTCAAAGGCCATAAGCGAGTGAGTGGATCTGGGCCTTAGATAACAGGGGATTAGTGTTGTCACAGATGTCCTGATCACATCCCGGCTGGATTCTGCAGATGTGTGGAACGAAACGGAAATGAAATGTGGTGCTGTCTTTCTGGACTTTTTATTTTGAACTTTTTTCAACAAAGGAGCAACCAAAAAAAAGACAAATTGGACAACAGCAACAAAAAATCCTCCTTGATCAAACTTTTATAGTATGATTAAAAGGGGTTCTTTCATGGAAAACAAGATTTTCTTTTTTTATGTTGAAATATTTCATAGACAGGGGGCTGAGATTAAGTCAGGATTAGGCCTTAGTTCAACATTTATAAAAGTGAAAAAAAAAATTAAAAAACATTACTGACAAGTTGCCTTCAGTTATGATGGCTCGATCATGCATTTTTAGTCTGGGAATAAGTTTTAGCTTTGTCTGTGAAACCAGGGGATGGTATTTTAACAAAGCTGCAAAGAAGAGTTAGATCAGAAATCATCATATTATTGACACCACAACCATGAGCACATTCAAGCGGGAGACTTGACAGAGATTCCTTAAAATGTACTGTGATGGAAAACAATAGAAAGCTATAATATAATATAATATAATATAATATAATATAATATAATATAATATAATAAGAGGCAGTCCAGTTATGTAAAAGAGTTTATTCTATTCTATGATATGATATGCACATTTGTATTTACTGCTATGTTTGTATTTCATGTTGATTTTATTTTATAATTAACAGTCAACAGATTAACCATGTATTGCACATATTTAATCATTTGAAGTTTTTGATCCCTTAATTAAAAAGTAAATAAGAAACAACCAGGTGTACATATCAAAGCATATTTAACATTCACCATCTTGGCAGTTAACACTATTACTCATCATTTCAAAACCAATCAAACGGTATACATAGACATTTAAAGCTACAGTAACAAAGGAAGGGTGGAAAATTATGTAAAACTCTTTCGGGGGCAAGAAACTATACAAAAAAAAAAAGACTATACATAGACTAAAGACTATACATAGACTAATAAATAGACTATACATAGACTTATATATATATATAAAAAAAAAACAACACTGTGTAAAATAACCATTAATTCGTTCTGTGAAAGTATGTTGCTGCACTGTAATACAACCTCAGTGGATTACAGCATGATCGTCTTTTTGGATAATACTTTTTTTTATCTCTCATCATACTGTATGTGCACATGTTTTTATTTATTTATTATTATATAATTAAATATGTTTCAATGAATTACACTTGAGTATTTTAGATTTTGATCTCTCTTTTTCTGACAGCAAGTCGAAAGATGAACTAAACTGGTGTGTGGCAGTAGTTTTCATTAGCATGTAGATCGACGCCACAGGTTTTTGGTTACTCTCCATGTGAGATATTGATGTATATGCTTTAATGAAAACAAAAATAGATTCATTTGTAAATGATGATGACTTTCAGATCAGAGGCTGCTGGCATTAATACTGCAGTGCACTGCAAGAGATTATACATAATGAAGCATCCTGTGAGTTTTAATGCAGTGCATATCTCCTTCAACTTTTGCTAGCTAAATATTATAGTCTGAATTTACTGCTTGCTTCAGCCTTGTTAAGGTAATTCAATTATAGTACACAAATTAGTATGTGCTTTCTGATAGATATTTAGGTAATGATCTCCTTTTACTCTGTCTGTACAGGTAAATATGTCTACCAGCCCATGACCAATGTGGCTCAGCTACCAAGCACACCTGTGCCGGTCACTCCATCTGACTGTACCAACACCATTGATCTGACCATCTCTCTGACTGAACGCTTCCTCCGCATCTCCCCCTGTTTCCTGCCACCTCCTTGTCCCGAGTCCCCGAAGTACTGCAACATTGCCGAACTGTTTATCGACGACTACATTGTCAAACGCATCAACGGCAAGATGTGCTACGTTCAGCGGCCCCCAGTTCACACCGAGGCTCCTCTTAGCCCACCTCAGATAAACCCTGCTTGTCAGGTAGCACAGAAACAGCACACTGAAGACAAGCAGACAATTGAGGAGACCGTTAAAGGACCAAAAATGGGCCACTGCTCTTCGCCCTCCAGCTCTGAGGACTCGGGAATCAATGCTTTGGGAGGTCACTATCTGGAGTCCTATGAGGAAGAGTCTGAGGAAGAGGACGAACTTAGCATGGATGGACACTCTAGTCCGGGAAGTCTATGGGACCAGGATGAATGCACCCTACTGTCCCCTTCCAAATCCATTGTGGAGATTATTGAAAATATTGAAACTACTGTGTGATTTTTTCAGACTGCTTATTTCTGGTCTTTTCACATCTCTTTCTCTTTGTCTGACAAGATTAACTCATTGTGTTAAAATAAATATTGTACGTAGAGGAAAATACTTCACCCATAAAGACTTTGCTACACTTTACATTTGTCTGTAATCTATATTTCTGTTCTCATTGTCATATGATCCTTTGTTTGAGGTTTATCGGCACAGTTCTTGACTTTAAAAAAAAGTCATAAAAAATAAATAAAACCCCCCCCACAGTTTTCAGAATTGGGTTCTTGCCTTACCCAAATCCACTAAGCCATGGTGAATTATAGTTATGTCATAATGATTCTCTGAGTGTTGGCATGGTAATGTGAATGACAATGTTGATATATTTGGTCTTGACAGAATAGATGTGCTACACAGCTGCTGGTGCAGAGCAAGAAAGGGACTTGCTACTGCCAATACATACACACAACACGCAGCTGGAGGCAAGTAAGACAAAGTTATGACTGTTGCTGTACAATCTAGTGTCCAAATTACCCGTAGCATATCTATAAAGGTGGAGCTGGGGAAGGTGGAGGGTTTCTTAAAGCGCTCTGCACAGCTACGGCAAATGTTAACCAAGTATTTGAAGGTTGAGCACTTGAGCTCATTGGCTACTAATACAGCAAGAACCAATCAGCTGTGACCTATAGAGAATGTAGTGACTGCAAGCAGATTGAGTTAAGGACCTAGCCAGCGCAGTCTCATCCCAAGACTTCATACAACTGACGCTTTTGAACATACGTCAACATCCGCCGTTTTAGGGTACCTTTAAACGTCGGTTAAATGATGTTATCTAATCCTAACCCTACCCCAGACCTAAAC
Organism: Pimephales promelas; assembly: GCF_988280905.1. NCBI lineage: Eukaryota > Metazoa > Chordata > Actinopteri > Cypriniformes > Leuciscidae > Pimephales > Pimephales promelas. The sequence goes on along the minus strand of NC_142775.1, from coordinate 28,610,531 downwards.
CTACCCCGTCACCTAACTGACATAAAGGTAAAGCGTCAGTTGGATGACGCCCCAGGATCGTCATCTAACCGACGTTAAAGGGTACCCTAAAACGGCAGATGTTGACGTATGGTCAAAAGCGTCAGTTGTATGACGTCTTGGGATGAGACTGTTAACCTAGCCTGCATCATCTAGAGTATCATGACAGAACTTTCTATTAGTTTAGCAATTTGTTCAAAATGATTTTAGGAACTGGAGGTAATTCATTCAAAATTAATTATTTTTTGAGTGGACAGGTTTTTGTGGATATTTTGTGTTTACGTCATTCGTGCTTCAATTTACGTCATGTCAGTAAACCAAGCTGGTCAGGCTCCTGTTGTGCCGCAGACATGTTACTTGCTCAAATTACATATATTATCATCTTGTTTGACTTTCTTTTTACTATTAGTAAATTGTGGTGTCGCTATTAAGATATGGTGATCACATGTAACCATGCAACTTCAAACCATCAGATTAATTTACGCAGAAGAGCAGTGTTGACTCAACTAAGATAAAAAGATAGGTGTGTTCTTGATACGGGGCTGCACGGACTGATCAGAGTATAACTTCACTGTACTGTGAGAGGGATTAGAGAGCAGATGGTTATGCTTTTGCGTCACTTTGATATCATACATCGTTCGGACTGCACGGCGCTGCTTCAAGTCGAATACACCTAGTAACTCTTTTAGTAACTGCAACTTTCTTTCCACCACTGATGGCGATAGAGAGGCCAATGTTTTGTAGTGCAGCTTTGAGAGAAAAAAACAAACAAAGAAATGACACATCTGCTCTTAAAACTGTTTCACCACATTATAACAGATTGTAACTAGTTGACCAGTGAGTTATGTGAAATATCTGCCACCTTGGACCCTTCTCTGTGTATATGTCATTCTCACTGAAGGAGTGCTTTTTTTTTTTTAATGAGTTTTAGAGTATAGAAGTGATGAACCTGGCATCTTGACAACCATCATCGAAGAGGTTAGTGCTTTAAATGTAATTTTTTTCTTTTAAAAGGGCAGAGTAACAAACAAGGTATAAAGTGTGTCTGTTATGTGTGTTCCCTGAAATCAAACCCATGGTGTTGTTAGCACTCTATGCTAGCAGATGAACTATAGTGGAAGTTGCAATGAAGACATAGTTGGCATTTCTTTTTCAGGTTCACTATTCCTAATAGTTTTGGAGAAGAAAATGGTTTGTTGGTCTTTGATAATTGAACAGTCTCTAACTCTAAGTACTGAATATGACTGGCTTTTCGAATAACTTATGTAAGACCAATCAAAGCACTCTGCAGTGCCGACATGCATTTTCATCACGGTTAATCCTATTCCAATACACAGAACATGAATAGGGCACATTATGAACATTGGATGCAAATTATATTCTTGCCATTATAACTTATATTAGTCATAAATGTTCCCAGCAATTATGGCCATGATCGCTAAATACTTTGTCAGTTTTCTTGCCAGGTCCAACAGAAATGTGCAGGTGTCTTTTGATATAAAGGTTTCATTTAGTTCTGGAGTCATTATCTTTAATGTCATGGTGCTCGCCTCACTCACTGAAAAGCTTTTATTCTTAAGTCGTATTATTGTAATTTTCATGACTACACACCTAAAATGTTTTTCTTTTGCCTTAGTCATATGAAGATGTCATTGCCTATTATGTAAAATGTCCTTTAAATTCACAGAAAACCTTTAGATTCACATGCTCTGTTTCAGGATACAGCCTTTATGATTAATAATAATAATAAAAAAAAGGTGCCCAGATTAAGATACCACCTATTTGAATCTATCAGTGGATGATGAAAAAAAAAAAATCCTTAAAGGGATAGTTCACCCCAAAATGAAAATTCTGTCATTAAAAGTGCATTTTGGGTGACCCTTCTTGATCAACCTGTCTCACAGTTGTACGACTTCTAGTAGCTGTGGCAAGACAAATCTTAATTGAAATCTGAAACAAATCGTTTGTTGAAATATTTTGTCCCTTTTATGTACTCTATTTATGGGCTTCTACCTTTACGTTGTGCCTTCACGTCCCGATTGCCTCATAGACAGTAAAATATTGCCTGTGAGCTTCTCCTTCTGTCTATACGGAAATTTGTATGACGCAATCACTAGCCTATTTTTACAAAAGCGGTTTCTACAGGGCCATAACGTAAGATACAAAGTAATGGAGATTTTTTTTATACATTGTCATGTTTCTTTAGAAATAAATAATGGACAAATGGAGTCTTTGGACGCCTTAAATGTAAAGTTATTCACTGTCAAAGTGACGCCAAAATGAATGGGAGTCAATGGAATGCTAACAGCAGGTGATGGTCTGCTACAATGCAAGCCAAACCCCCAATACACTGTCTCTTACACTGCATTTTTATACAGGACTAAATACCTATGTCTGCTCTTGTTTGACCATCTTTTGTTTTATAAACGAATAGCTCCTTTAAGTACTGTAGTAGTTGCAAACAGAATGACTTTAAAGGCACAGTTATCTCCCAAATGAAAACTCTAGCTTACAGTAATTTAATGATTCCAAACAACTTTTTCCAGTGGAACACAAAAGGAAATATTTCGAAGAATGTTGATGCTGCTCTTTTCCATACAACAAAAGCATATCTTCACCAGAAAAGGTAAGCAAATAAATTTAAAAAAGCATCCTGAACCTTCTTGAAAACTTTTCCTTTTGTGTTCCATGTAAGTAAGAAAGTCCATATAGGTCTAAAATGACACGAAGGTGAGTAAATAATGACATAATTTACATTTGAGAGTGAATTATCCCTTTAATTTCACAGAGAAAACACAAGCAATCTTAATTATAATTTGACATTTATTGCCCCCATTATATATGCATGCTGCATAAAGAATAATAAAAAAAAATCTGGACATCAAATGGCAGGTTCATCTTTTTGGTTTTCCAACATCGCATTATATGTGTCCTTTTCAGAAATGACATATTCCTCTGAAAATATGAATATTTTAATACATCAGCCCACACCAGAGTGAGCACACACAGACACACACACACTGAGTCAGCTCAATGAAAGTACACACCGGCAAACGCATGCGCCGAATGACGTGTGATCTCATGAGAACATTCTTATTTTCAGAAGGACAATCTTTTATCTCTCCTTCGTTGCAGGAATAATTTCCCTCCGATTGAGGTAAATCAAGCCACTACTGGATCGGAAAGTCGGGAACTCACCAATAGTTCACCTGATAAACAGCTGCCACAGTCTGTGGTCTGTATGCAGACCTCTGTGGGAGATCTGGGTTTGATAAGCTCCATAAATGTCTCTGAGTCACCCGCCGAGGCCTCCGTTGCACTCCCACTGTAAAATATTCATTGCTTTTCTCTTCTCCTCAAAGATTTTTTTTTTTTTTTTGGAGGGGGGTTGTTGTTTTTCTTCAACATGGCCCTGACTCCACAGTCCGCAGTCTATTCAAACATTCATTACACTAACCGTGCAAAAACAGAGATTTTTCAAGGAAAACCAATGCTGATGAGACGGGGTCAAATTCATTTATACCTTATGAATTGACAGTAGCATCGTTTTTATTGTTCTGAGTGTGTTATTAGCCCACCTTGGTAAGAATAAATTCATAATAGTGTGAGTCGGTGTCTTCTTGAAAATGATTTCAGTTGTCAGATGAGAATATGAATCTGATTAAGGTAATAGTTTTGAACTGTATAGAATTCTGAAGACTTCTGACCCTGAGGCATTAGATAACCGGCTGTGAAAGGAAAGAACAACGTAAATACTGATGCTTTTATCTCCAACGGTTTTAATAATCCACTCCACATTTAGAATCTACTTACATGTTTTTTTTAACAAAAATAAAAAAGAGGCTAACCATAATTCCTTTCAAAACAAAATGTTATTTATTTATTAACCGCTAAAGCATCGGCATTCATGCCCAAAGGCTCTTAAATGGGGCAAATTATTTTGGTTATTATCCTCACTTGTAACTTATACTCATTATTATGAAGTGCTTATTAATTATTCATGGAAATATTAATAATTCATATTCATGAGTGTTTTTTTCCTGACAAAATCTGTAATCAGTCTATATTCGAATTATAGCACAAGTGTTTTACTCCATTTTAGTGAAGCACTTGTGACAAATGAGCCACTCAATCTATGAGAGAATAGCACAATAACAAATCAGATTTTCATTGTTCTAAATGCTTAAACAAAATGATACTCAAAAAAGAGTGATAAAATTAGGATAAATATTGGGCAAAGCAAACATAAGCAGTCTATCTACTCAAATATGGGGCAAAATGTTTTCAGTTTTTATGCATATGTTTTAGAAATTATCTCTTGGATGTTTTTGCATTATAGGAGAACAAAAAGTGCTTACAGTCATTGTGCAATCTTCACTTACTTAGAAAGTTGTATCCATGTATATGTTGCTGTGATAGTACATTTTCCAAAAGTTTGAGCAGTAGAAGGCTACTGCCCATTACACAACCATTTTTTTTTAAATGTGTGCCATACTAGTGCGGTTTCATTGTGTTATCTAACATATCTAACCAACATTTATTTGTAATTTTATTTAATTCTTTAAAACATTTTTTTTTAAATAATAGGGTTTTAAAGGGATACTCCACCGTTGTTTCATATTAAACTATTTTATTCCCTTAACTAAGACGAGTTGATAAACACCTTTCTCATCTCACTAAATCGTTCTGTCTTGCGGCGAAACTTTGTTAGCACTTAGCTTAGCCCAGTTCATTCATTAGGATCGAAGCAGAGAACCGACCAACACCTCCACGTTTTCCCTCGACCAAGAATGGTGACAAAAAAATAAAACGTTGCGCTTTTCTAAGCGTGTAAAGAGAGGGAGAGAATTGTTCACGAGTGATGATATTACTGCGCCGAGTCGAAGTGCTCCCAAGCACTTGCTGTTACATTTCCACCATACATTATAGTTATCCACGCTTAGAAAAGCGCAACATTTCTTTTGTCACCATTCTTGGTCGAGTTACACTGCTTGTGTAACTGTATTTAAATTGGGAAAACGTGAAGGTGTTTGGTCGCTTCTATGCTTGGATCCTAATGAATGAACTGGGCTAAGCTAAGTGCTAACAAAGTTTGTGATGAGTGATTTAGTGCACACGCTGAGACGGTAACAACTCGTCTTATTCAAGGGAATAACATAGTTTAATATGAAAAAAATAAATAAAAAAGGTGGAGTAACCTTTTAAATAAGGTGTAATTGGTGTTTGGCTAAAATTCTTACTGTTAAAAAAATTGTTTTTGACTTCACTGACAATCCCAGGTCTTCCCAATTCTGTGCATATATTTATAGCTCATATTCGTAAAAACACATTGCAAATATTCCTCGAAGCTGCACATCAAACAGTTAAAGGCAGAACCAGCCATAAAGTATGCTAATGTAGAGCAGCCTATTTCACAGGTACATCTGGACTCCCTCTCCCCCTCTCATTTCCTCTCATATCCAAAACTGAGCAATTTTCTCCTCCATTCAATATATGGAAATGAAATGGTAACAAAACCCGGTGGCCATCGTCAAATTCTCTTGGGAGTTGAATATAGCAGACTCATTTGTGTTTGAATGGCCTAGTGCGGTGGGGAAACCGTGAGGGAAGGGCTGGGCTGGCAAACACCACTCTGCTGATGAACTGCCATGTAAATTGGGCTGTAGACTGTGCAGATGGGGGCTCAGCAGATGGTTTTCCACATCACAGGGACATGTGCCACGTTGACCTGGAATACAGCACGCTGGCGGTTTTCCCCTCTCATCACCTCTCCACCCCCAGTCTATTATCATGAGAAAGAGCAGCATGCTCGCTGGCGGTGAATACTGATGGGCTTTGTTCTGATAAGTGGAAGGCCATTGTGGCTGGATTATGTTTTTTGACAGATGTGCTAAGTGCTTGTTTTGGTGATTTGGTTTGTGTGCTTTTATAAATTGTCTGATGTGGACTCAATCTATGCTGTTGTTCTTAGATGCCAAGCATTTTATCAATGTACAGGCCAGCAAATGTTCTCTTTTTTCTGAGTGAAAGGTTTATGAATAGAAAGCAGTGAAGCCTGTGAGCTTTTGTAATGAGCAGTTATTTTAGTCTTTTTCAGCATCTCAGCAGTTCTCTTCACTCTTAATTCTCAGCCCATGGAAAAATGTTTTGAACCATATTTGGTGTTGTTTTTTTGTGCTATTGTTGTTTAACAAAATAGTACAACACACTATATTAGTTATTTAGGTATAAAAAAAAAATTTAAATAAAATAGGGCTTGGGTGTCATGACGTCATTACTTGGCGTGGCGGCCATGTTGACTGCTTCGCAAATGTAAGTTTACAGCAAGTCGAACGAGGAGAAGCAGCAGAGTTGGGAGAAAGAAAAGAAAAAAAGAAAAAAAAAATCTTTTTTTTGTCCACATACCGGTCCCTGGTTTCCCTATTAAACGTATCCCGGTAAATTCCGCATTCTTTTAGGGATTTTAACATCATTTTTGTTTTCTTTCTTCCAAATCTGCTACTTCTCCTCATTTGACTTGCTGTATTTTTACATTCGTGAAGCTGTCAACATGACCGCCATGTCCCAGAATGCAACGCGGCGCCCAAGCCCTATTGCACACGTGTTACATGCAAATGACAAAAATAAATAAATAAATAAATAATGCACCATGACTTAGTGTAATTTGGTATTACAATGACATCATTTCTGTTAAATACCTTAAAAAATGGATCTATTTGTATCTATTAAATAAAATGATTATAATTTAAAAATATTATAAACCTGTGAAAAATAATAGTAAAATATATAAAAATCTAATATATCATTGTGTAAAAAAAAATAAAAAAAATATTGCAGCATAGGGTTCCAAACTCATTGCCTTGCCGTTTTGCATCAGATTGTGATGTTTTATTCTCTCCGAGCGTTGGTAAATCCAACTCTAATCACTCAGTAAACCTTCCCATGGGACAGAGACAAATTGTCTCTCCTGTTTGCTCTCTTGAATCCTGTCGAACATCTGCAAAGCTCCACCGACAGCGGACACAGGCCTATTTGAACCGTCACTGTTAATCCCGCTGTTTCAGGAAGAATCCTAATCAACACTGAAAGAGTGAGTGATGGATGATCACTGCCTACCTCTCTATCTCTCCTCTCGCATTTCTGCCTCAGCCTGTCTCCTTAGACCCTGAGTAATAATTTTCTATACAGTTCATGCTCTGTTCAGAAGCTCAAGTATACCTCAAGCCAGCCCTCTGAACATTCTAATGTATTTAGGAGCCATTACCTCTGATGCTTAGATGTGTTAGGCTCCCATAATCTTTGTTAGGATTCCTCTAGTGCTGTAAAGTATTCTTTTAGGGGAATAAAAAGACTGATTATGCTCTGTCTCGATATTTCTGGTGCCAGTTTTGGGCTCTCAAACACTCTAGCATCACCATTTGCATTTAGTGGATGATGGCATGCATCATTGAAATTGATGCCAAGAATGCCACATACAGAAGGCCTGTTTATTCAATTCATAGCTTTTACTTAATGAATTAAGTTTTTGTCATTAACCATTTGTCATTTAATCATACTCTGAGCACCTTTTTGTCATTCTGCAATTGTTTTTTAAACAAATTTAATTTACGCCCAGTTTTTAACAAAATTATCTTAGATCATAATTAGATCAAACTTTTGAAGCGCAAAACCATGTATACTGTAAAAACAAAAGTTGCCTCAAATATACTCACAGAACTTCAAATTGTATTTGAAGTGCTCTAGGCTTATTGGTGGAACCATTGACCGTCTTTGCAGTTCTTACAGGAACCTATGGGATCCTTCAAGCTCTTTGTATTCATTTGATGTTTTGGAGTAACCGTTTCATTACCATAAGACCTTGAAGTGCTTTGGGAGAAATTTGAGGAACTTCTAAAAGGGTTATTATAAGATCTGTAAATATTTCAAATGGTTCCTGGAAGATACCTTTCGTAAAAGCCAGCATCTGGAGGAACCTGAAAGTTCTGAGAGGCCACAATAAGTTGTACAGCCTGAAACATTTATTACAGTATTAGCCTATTATTAATATTATTATTATACTTAAAGGGTTAGTTCAAACAAAAATGAAAATTCTGTCTGTTATTACTGACCCTCAAGTTGATTAAACCTTACAATTTTTCCTATTTGTAGTGGAGATGAGTGGTACCCTGTGGGATCTTCTGCTGTAGCCCATCCGCCTCAAGGTTGTGCGTTTTGTGGTTTCACAAATGCTTTGCTGGTTTGCTACCTCGGTTGTAACGAGTGGTTATTTCAGTCAAAGTTGCTCTTCTATCAGCTTGAATCAAGTCGGCCCATTCTCCTCTGACCTCTAGCATCAACAAGGCATTTCCGCCCACAGGACTGTCGCATACTGGATGTTTTTCCCTTTTCACACCATACTTTGTAAACCCTAGAAAAGGTTGTGCGTGAAAATCCATGTAACTGAGCAGATTGTGAAATACTCAAAATTGCTTAACCTTTCTTTCCCATTCTGACGTTCAGTTTGGAGTTCAGGAGATTGTCTTGACCAGGACCACACCCCTAAATGCATTGAAGCAACTGCCATGTGATTGGTTGATTAGATAATTGCTTTAATGAGAAATTGAACACGTGTTCCTAATAATCCATTAGGTAAGTGTATTTAGGATTAGATGAAGTGAAAGGACAACACATTCTCATCCCAAGACGTCATCTAACTGACGCTTTTGACCATACGTCAACATCCAACGTTTTAGGGTAACCTTTAGCGTCAGTTAGATGATAATGATGACAGTGATAACAACAGCTAATTATCATTGGTGCTCAATCATTCATAATGGGTTTTGTTGTTTTTGATCAAATAAATGCAGAATTGGTGAGCATGAGAGACTTCTTTCATAAACATTAAACAAATCTTAATTATTCTAAGCTTTTGACCACCACTGCACATCATGAATATTTTAAATTCATACTCCAATAACAGACTGCAGTTCAGCTCTGTCACTCAGCACTTTTTTGTTGTCTGAATATTTATCATATTTGATGTAAATCTCTCTCTTTTATAATCAGCAGTTGCCACTTTGAAGGTTGGATCACTTGGGTGAACATTGCTTGCATGCTAAATAAGCGCTTATTGAAATTTCCACATGGTTTCTTGTTTGTTAGCAATTGTGGGTTTGATGCCAAAGAGAGGTCTGGTTAGGCTATGGGAAGCCTGTTTGAGGAAAGATGTGTTTTCTGCACAGACAGCTGAATTTGCAGGTCAGTTGAGTGAATTTAATGAGGTGGATGTGCAATAAAACTCATGACACAGTGCTTGGCACCACATTTCCCCTCTGCCCCCTTCACACTCAAATCCCGTCCCACCAGACTAATCATTTAGAAAGTAAACGGGTGAATATGACGTGTAGTGAGTGTGGAGGGCTGAATACAGAAGAGAAAGATGAATTATAATAATTTTCAAAATGAACTATCTTTGGAGGAAAAGAAACAGGCTTCAAATAAATGTTAAACTTGAGAATAAAATATATTTAATTCTTGTTACAAGATGCTTGGAAAACCTAAATAATGTAGGGAATGAAAAAGGCTAAAGAATTTGCTTTCATAACTTTATTTTGTGTCCTGTCAGCTTTTTTTGTCTGGGTTTCTCTTAGATCTTAGAAGGATGTCTTTCCCCATATTTAACAACATTCATTCTCCATTATGTTTTGTTGTCTAAGCACGATATTTGGCTGTGTGTCAGATCGGTAGAAGTACATCTAATTAAGACCAAACTGCTTGCTTGCATTTTTACACAGTCTTGGATCTTGAAAATATCAAAAACATTCTCACTGTTAAGTTATCTGCTCCTTTTCCTAACTTTAACTTTAGCTTTATTATATGAAGTGACATTAAATTTGCGTGTTGAGTAATGGTATTACTGAACTTTTGGGGTATTGCATGACAAAGATAAATTTACCTCATCAAATTATCAACTTGTTGAAATGATATTTCATTACTGTGTATGTTCATATAATGGGTGATTAGACTGTTTAATACGCAGTTGATGAATTATCCAACCAAGCAGTGTTTCTTGTTGAAGAGCCCCTATCATGGATTTTTGAAAATGACTGTTCATATGGTGTGGAATATACTGTAGCTCTAAGGGAATGAGAACATCCTGCAAAGATTTATATCTGAAAGTGCACCGTATATAAAATTATTGTCTTTTAAAAGTGAGAGTCGACTCTGAGTCTATGAATTGTTTATGAAACGAGTCATTAGCTGTTTCGTAGTGACGTAGATACGAAACATAAGCATATTGGCCGCACCCAGTTACTGCGCGTGCAGACGGAAGTGTAAACTTGAAGTCTAGAAGTCGCTGTGTTCGACAATGCAAAGATAGTTCAGCCACTTGTGAAGCATGTAAAGAATCAGTGGTTAGAGTTCATATTTGCAACGATACCACAACAGTATAGCCCGATTGTGTTCTCATCATTTTAATGACAAATCATTCAAAAATATAAATGAATTCAAATGTGGATTCGGAAGCGGTTGTTCCTCAAGGAGGTCTCAGTACCCAGTGTATATGGATCAGCTTCCTCCTCCGAATCACAACCTGTAAGTATTATTAATAATTGTTGCTTTTATGGGTTTTGAACGGTTTTGTAGCTTCGGGGCACGAGGAGGGAAGGCGCAATAAGTATGTGTGTGTGTGTGTGTGTAAGTTACGCTCAGCGCAGCTTCTAGGTCTCCAATGTCAATTTTTTTAAATATGTGAAATGTTTGTCGCTGTTATTGGAGTTGTCACAAAGAATAGAGCGTCTTGTAGTACTGCAGTGCTTTATCAATATGTTTATGCGTTGGGCTAACAAACAATAACTGACTGGGTCATCTGACCAATCACCGCCTATTAGCGTCACACAAAGGAGTGGTTTGGATAAATGAGTCATTGTAAGAATCATTTGAGAGTCGGTGAGCAAATCAGGTAAAAATAAATGCATATTATAAGACAACAAAAGTGTTTTTTGTCATTGCATTCAAAACTGTTGTTGGGCACTCCCAGAACAATATTAGGAACATTTTAAATGCCATAATAGGTGCCCTTTAAATTCTCCCCAAATGTCCCAAATGTGCATGTAACTGCATGATCCATTTCTGTGTGAGACATTTTAAGTACAACTCTAATATATCTGAAAACCCACTACTGGATGTTTTGAATGTGTTATCGCTTTCCGAGAAGAGGGAGAAAATGGCTGCCTGAGCGGCTTCAACATGCTCTCTGTCAGAGACGCTAATGTACATAATATATAATGCATGTGAGTGTAAATGTGTTCTTTACTTACTGAAATTGAATCGGAATGATCAGGGAGGGACCTGAGAGAAATACTTCACACTGCATGCAAAGGAGAATAAAATAATTAAAAATAAGAATAAGAATAAGAATAAATTGAAAAACTTAATGAACATCATTCAACATTCGGTTTGGTTTTGACGGACATATTTTTATGCAAAAATTCCTGTTTCATTCCTGATTTTAATATTTTTAATAATTTTCTATTCTTGACTAATTTTTTGTTCATAATTTCAGCAATATATAATACTGTTAAACTAGTGATTTGATGAGTCCCTGTCGGCTTCCAAGTTTTATTAGGGTTATACTTCACCTTTGGATTTACTGATTTAACTCCCCATCACCCGCAGCAAACAAATTTAGGTTCTGGGAATGTTAGTTTTTGGTTCCCAGAACATTCCTAGAACTTTCCCTTAAGTTAAGGGAACGTTCCCGGAACATTCTCCTTATGTTATAAAAATGGAACCTAAAAATAATCTACATGGAACGTTCCTATAACATTCTTGTTTGGTTCCCTAAAAAATAACCTCACGGGACCATTCCGGAAAGTTAGGGGAACGTTCTGTGTTTGCTGGGCGGCTATTCACACACTGTTACACAATCTCTTTTATCATCAAATTCTCTGTCAAAAGAGATGATCACCAATCAGAAAGTCTGATCTATTTCTTAATACTAACACAGTAATCTCGCTGAGATATTCTGATGTTGTGTCAACTGGCCAAAGACTGTTTGCGCTTCACAGATTCCAGATGGATGTCGCTGTGCTGGTTAGACTCTGGAGGATCAGAGAGATTTAGGAAAGAGTTATTACTTTATCTGAACAAAACTGTGTGTCAAGCTGTGATGCTGATTTTTAGCTCATTCTCAAAAGGAAATTTCAAAAGTTTTTATTTGATTCTCTCTAATTTTTACCTTTCCTTTATTGATATATCAGTATGAAGGACTTACTAGAACAAAACTAAGGAGTTAGAACAAAAATGTTAGGACACTGTAAACCGTTTAGATGCCAACATGAAGCATTTTAAAAATATGAATTTGAACTCTTGTTAAATGAAATGTGCAATTTCTGCACCATTAACTGTGGCAAACCACTTTCCTGAAGACTCCTCCGGTCTGCCATTGGTCTGTCAAACAGATAATCCGCCTTCAAACACATACTAGAGTGCAACAGTCAGGTTATCCAATTCATATGAGGGAATTGATTTTTCTTAAAACTTATGAAAAAAAAACAGCCTTATGTGAGCTATGTTATTGTTAGTAGAGTGTTGAAGTTACGACGTCACTCTGTAGGCCAAAACGTGGAAGTGAGTTAGCATTTTAGCACTCCAGGTTCCCTCGCTCTAAAGCCTATGTGTTTTTGAATGGGTTTTTGCTAAATTGCCTAAAACAAGGTCTGTGGTGAACAAAGCCTTTTTTAAACTTTATTGTGTCTGCTTGTGTATTTTTTTAAATCTTTATATATGGGCTTCAAAATGTATAAATTTTGGATTCACTTGTAAAGATTATCTTGATAGACAAAACTTGTAAGGGTCACAACTCTTTGTTAAACACAGATTAGCAAAAAAATAAGCACTTATTTTTTGCATTTTCCAAAAGTCTATGGGGAAAATGCATAGCTTTTTGATCGAGGGAACCCATGCACCACTAGCTTCCGAGTTGTCCTACAAAGTGCCGTCATCACTTCGGCACTCTATTGATGTTGTGTATTTTTTTTGGAACCATTTATTATTTCAACTTATTTTTTTAAATAATCTTTAATAGCATAATTCATAGTGAAAAACATCTTGTTTACGTATGGTAACCCCTATTCCCCAAGGAGGGAACGGAGATGTGATTCTGATGAATGGGGATCGCTTGTGAGAGCTATCTCTTTGGAGTGAAACTAAACGAGCCAATGTATATGCGATAATGGCACCAGCTGCTGTGCATTGCGGCACGAGCATATAATGTCATGTTTTTCCGCTAAGGACTCGGCCGTACAGCGAAAACTCAGTGGTGAGGGGACTCATGGAAATGTGGAACGAAGGTTTAGGTTACCAATACGTAACCGAGGCGTTCCCCTTTGTCAGCTCACTACGACGTGATTCAGAAGAGATTCTGACAAATGGAAATATCTACCAAAATGCCACGGCTGCTTGAGCCTCCTGGCCTGACTGCAATTTTTGGGCAGAAAGTATGAGCTCTAAGCAGAGAAGGTCAGTCACTGAGAAAAGCCTAGACTCAGAGCCTAGAGCCTTGAGCTCAAGACTAGATTATTGTAATGCTCTACTGGGTGGTTGCCCTGCATGCTTAATAAACAAACTACAGCTGGTTCAAAATGCAACAGCTCGAGTTCTTACCAGAACTTAAAAATATGACCACATTAGCCTGGTTCTGTCAACCCTGCATTGGCTGCCTATTAAACATCGTATAAATTTTAAAATATTGCTGATTACTTACAAAGCACTAAATGGTTTAGCTCCCCAGTACTTGAGTGAGCTCTTAACGCATTATAGTCCTTCACGCCTATTGCAATCTCGAAATTCCGTCCAGTTGATAATACCTGGAATATCAAAATCAACTGCAGACAGTAGATCATTTTCCTGTTTAGCACCAAAACTCTGGAACAATTTTCCTAACATTGTCCGGAAATGGACAAATACCCTCAATGTTACGATCCAATTTGACTTGTTATGCTGCCCGAATCATACACCGTTCCTTCGTTGGCCAGAGGAGAACTGGGGCCCTGAGTGAGCCAGGTTTCTCCTAAGGTTTTTTCTGCCACCTGATAGAGTTTTGGTTCCTTGCCACTGTTGCCTTGGCTTTTGGCTTGCTTTGTTGGGGACATTTAATATTCAACAATAAGATTGATCTGTGTTGTATTATTTTCTTGTTATCACTGTGAAGCTGCTTTGATACAATCTGTATTGTATAAAGCACTATATAAATAAAGGTGACTTGACTTGAATGAAGCTGTTGAGTACACAGCAATACACCTTTGTTTTTAGTCAGATTTTCAAGTTTCAATGTGTTGTGATTTAACTTATCTTTGTTTCGTTCATGTCTTTTAACAAAGACTTTTTGAAAATCCCTATCGAAAAAATATGAAAAATAAGATATGGTTATGATTAAATTTTCAGACAGGAATGTCGTTCCAGGATCAACAAAATCAGGACGTTCCTGGGTTATCAAAAATGCATTAAATTGACATTTACTTGGACATTCAGAAATAATGTTTTAAACTTAAAAAAAAAATGTTCATGCTAAATTCAGTGAGACCCTATATTCACTTTGCAGACACGTCTCAAAAACAGCAGACATCTGGTGTTGTGGGTGGTACTGCAATTCTTTAAGTCATTAAAAGTCACCAAAGCTCAGAACAGCAGTTTTACATGCAAGTCTGAGAGGGCATAAAGACTCACGCTGGTTGTTAAAGTATTGTGGGGGCCGGATGTTATTTGGCAGATGAAAGCCCAGAGGACCGCTGGATCCATGCTAGTTCAGCCCTATCAAACAGTTCTTTTGCACACATCTTTCCAATTGAAGGCAGCCTCCCCAAATGAGACCCATGGGGAGGAGAGTAGACCAATGAAGCAGCATGAAGACATGTAAGAGAGCCATTGTGCTGCAGAAAGGACATTTTCACAAAAGTGAACAAAGAAGTGAACCCAAAGTTGTCAGTTTCACAATGGGTGAGCATTGGTGGCATAAAAAGGCACATTCTGTTTTGTTTTTTTTCCTGACAATTCAAAGCTGACACTGACCTGGATACAGGTAAACGACAGAAATAAATGACCAGCATGACTTTCCATGGCTAACCCCTGCAGCATCTTTTTAACCATGCTTGGAAGCATCTTTGATCTTTAGTCTTTTCTTGAGCCCTTCTCAGCTAATCAATGGGAGAAGCTTGTTTGTCCAATGTGGTATAAGAACGATTTGTATTGTTTATAAGCCATCTGTACAATTACACAACACATTTTGTTTTCATAGCTTGATACAATAATTTCATAACATATATAAAAAGCCAGTCTGGTTTGGCTTCATTCAAGGACAGTACAAAAATGGTTACACCTGATCCCCTTTGTCCGAGGCACAGTGCCATGAGACACACACACACACACACACACTTAGAAAGAACATTTCCAATGTTTCTTTGCTATAAGAGTGTTTCATTGTTTCAGCACCTCACCCGTTTCAGTTTAACACCTTTGTGAGTTGAGTCTATCAGCATCTTTTCCAATGATAGTCCATTGTATAATGAGCTCAATGAAGATACATACACACACAGAGAGAGAGAGAGAGAGCTGGCAGGAGAGGCCATTTCTGGAGATGTGAGACTGAAGCAGATGGGCTCTCATCTCTGCATGTTCTTTTGATGATATTCTCCATCTTGTGAGATTTGTTGAGATTCAACCAAGTTGCATCCCTTCTAAATGGTGAGGCAGATGGCTTTTGCTCTATTTATCTCTCTTGAAGTGTGTGTCTGTGTGTGTGTGTGTGTTTTCTTTTATACTGTGGGGACAATTTTGTCTCCAGAAGTTAGATAAAGTAGACAAAATCTCCTTTTGAGGACAAATGGAAAAATGTGCCTCTACCTACATTTTTGCAAAACTCACAAAATGTACCTGTTCATACGATTCACTGCAGTTTCCTAAAATGAACACGAGTGGCAGACCACAAATGTTTTTTTAAAAAAAACTTTTATTCCTCTTCACACAAATTATGATTACAACAGGGGCAGAGTATCCAGAGTAAGTCCCTTTAGGCAAGTCATGCCACTCGGCCGCCATCTTGGCAAAGCCTCCGGGCAAGACCTAACAAGACCAGGCTCTTATCTACACTGCGACCCCATAGACTTCAACAGAGAAAAGTGAAATCAATTAAAGGCACTCACTTCCTGAGTACCAAGCATACTGCGCAGGCTCAAACTGAGCTTGATGACGTAGATGTGACGAGAGCAACCCATCTCACAGTTGTACGTCTTCTAGTAGCTGTGCCAAGCGGAATCTGAATCATTCCCTTCCAAATCTTGCAGAGCCAGAGATCGTGATTATTAGCTGTCCATGAGCTAACAACAGGAGCAACTTTACTATGTCTTTAAGAAATATCTATGGGCTTCTCCCTTGACTTTACGCCTGCACACCCCACAAATTTAATAGGCACAAATTTAATAGGCTACTCGATCAAAAGAGTTAACACAACTACAAGCCAAGTATACTTTGAATACTTAATTATACATTTAAGTGTATCTCAAGTTGAGTACAAGTACAGGCCAAATATACTTGACTTTTCTCTCAAGAAGTCAAGTATCCTTAACTGTAATTTTAAGTATATATCTGAGAAGAACATAAAAAGTAAACTGAAAGTATACTTTCTTATTTTTTATGTATTTCTTTTTTTTTTAAGAAGTTATAGCACACTTTTTCGTAAGACACACTTTTTTTTATTGTGTCTCTGGACCGGATCAGACTATGAGCGCGCTGCGGTGGTTTGCGTCGGGTGACTCGTGAAACCAGACATCATTCGCCAAAAAAAATAGGGTATTTACACTGTTTGAATAGTTCCCTATCCCCTAAATAGAGCACTATGTGCAATTCACCATGTAGAAAATTGTAAATGTGTAAACAAGTGACCAATTTCAGATGCAGCTTCAGCATCTATTTATAATGCATAGAGGATGGGACTCTTTAGATTCAAGAAAACAGTTCAACGGTAGGCTATATCCTTATTTAGATAGAAAGAAGTAAAGACACACACACAAGAGAGAGAGAGAGAGAGATCCAAAGGGTGAGTATTTCTGCATTTGCATTTCTCTCTGTGACAAGAAAACAGAATTACACATGACAGCACAGCTGCTCTCTGGGTCTTTCCAAGCTCAATTAAATTGAGACGGATCCCCATATTAAATTGGATTTTGCTTGGTAATTAGCATACAATCACTCATTTGCTTAATAGAGAGACTAGACATTCAAGCCTCTTAATGATGTAAAGGTCATACACATATTTCAATTCATGGCCGATGTTAGTGCATTTTCATGATTTATCTTAAGTCACATAAACCTCCCGTGACTACAGTACCTGACATTGCCATTTATCACACACTACATAACAAAACCACTGGTGAGCTTAAAGGTAAGCTGTGTTGCTTCTGCTCTACAAATGGTCCCAAAGGGAATTAAAAAAATAATGACTGTTTCCAAACAGTTTGAATTGAGGTTCCTTGAATCTAAACCCATGCTGTAGTGAAACATGTTAATATTACACCATCAAATCAATGTGTCACTTACATTTGCATCCACTAACTCATTTTGCGCTCCACAGCTGTAAGAAAAGTATACAAGTTTGGAAAAATGGGAGGGTGAGTAAATCATGATATACCGGTAATTACCTTTTTTGGGGGTTCTGTTGGGAACTGTTCTTTTGAACTGGAATAATTGAATAACCTTTCAATTTGAACTACTGATAGTTTCAGCTATTGCTGAAATAACGTGGGAAAACTAGGAATATTTGTTTTTGTTTCAACAAAATAACAACAATGAAACAGAAGCGCTCATTTGCTTTTTTTCTTCCTAAAATATGGATCCCTGCTTCAACGAGAGGAGGCTTTTATTTTTCGGTCACTTTTGGTCAAGGACAGTGTATGTGATGACAGGCAATTACTGCCGCTTTTCATCTAATAGGACGGCAAGAGCAGCAAGCGATGTGACTGGAGGCAATTCTGCTCTGAAAAAGACTTAGGAAAGAAAATGACCGACAGCACAGAGAGACCCCTTAAACCCTGCCCTGCTGTGACTGAATGCTTTACTCATATATCAATCAGTCAAGCATGGCATCGTGTTGTGTCCCTATAATGACTTTTTTGGCAGTAACCATGGCGAATGCACAATACCGACAGCGAAGTTCTTAACGGCCTGAAACAGTGTAATAAAACAGTTAAAACTGCGCTTTCTTCTTTTTTTGTCACCTGTGGGACATAATTGTATCTTTGTGGGTCTTTTGTAGATCTGTATTTCTGCAGTGTGCAGCCCATGCGCCATATGTGGCCAGTTCTTTATCTAAATGATATAAAGTGGCATAAACGGATCTATTAATGCAATTCAAACAAATGATTCTTATGTGAATGAAACTTATGTTTTTTTTTTTTCATAATTTAAGAACTCATTAGTTTGAATTGGAACAAACACTCACACATCTTGATAATTCAATATACCTACTTTATTTTTGACAAGACATCCCAAACTATATAATTAACAAATGAGCAGTAATTGGAGAACAAAAGCTTATTTGATGTGACAGTAGTCTATTTTACTGTAAAAACGTATCCAAAACTGGTAACGAAATCTTGCACTGCAAAAAAATATTTTCATGATTTGTAATCACAACATTTTTTCTTTTGTCAAATCAACTTAGATAATTTATGTAGATCAGATAACATAAAATTTTGAGTTTCTGGTGATTAAATTAATCTCCTTCATTGCATTCCAACTCTAACTCAATTTTTCCATTTCAATGAACTTAAAATTTTTACAGGCATAAACTATACAGAGATTACATTTAATGGTGTTCTATTGAGCTACTTCTGTGATATTCTGAGATACACTGAGTATATTTCAAAGATTTAATTCCAATAGCTTTTTTTTTCTTACAATGTACTTTTCACTGCTTTCCAACCAACTGAAATGTGCACGATTTCAAAAGTATGTGCCTATTTTCCCTTTATTCACAGATATTATTATTTTAATGATCTTTTATTCTGCATGAAGGGCCAGGCAGAGCTAAATGCTTTTTGACCAACAGCGCTGATAGCTGCAGAGAGCAGATGGGTCATTTCAGCTAAAGCTACTCAAGTCCCTGTTGAAAGGCAAAAAACCTGCAGTTGCCACAGAGGACATGCTGAAGACAGAGAACAAGCAGTCCCTGAACTGAATATTTAGAGTCTTGCGTAATAAGCTTTTATAAAAAAAAAAATAAATAATAATAATAAAAAAAAACTGGATGCATTTTTAATGCCGAAGAGCAAGGGGGGAAATGAATAGAGTTAAGTATTTAATCTTCAACGCTGCTGCTGGATGCTGTTTTGTGTATCAGACACATACACAATTATCGTGGGCTTGGATGAATGGCAATAAAAGGGAGTTAAAAAAAAGAATTTTAATTGAAAACTATTTCTTTAGGGTTATGGTGCAGTGCTGAGAAGGAAAGCAAGAAAAGCAGTGCGAATATTCTATCTAGATGTTTAAGGAAAGCAGAAAATGTTGGGATGATATTTCTATGGAAAGGAAAGGAATGTCTTCTAGCGTGTAATGTAACCACATCTACAGTATTAAATTCCATATGGTCCATTTTATTCTCAAGGTTATTGAAACTGTAAACAAACCAAAACTATTGTGAATGAATCTGATGGCATACTATAATTGTTAGCCAACTTGATGTTGACTTCAAAGTCAAATGTCTCCGGAGCTGACAGCAATGCAAGGAGCTTAACATCGTCCCTGTTTGGGTACATACAAGAAATATACTTATGCAAAACTGACTGCGGATTAGCTCAGGCTTATCAGCGAGATACTGTTAAATGTCCTGGGAGATGAGGGCCATGTGGAGAAAATTAAATGATGCTTTTAGAGGCAGTTTTAGTGCTGATGTATGATTAGCCTTGGTCATCACCCTGACAACCTTTTTTATTGGAATCACTACAACTAGAGACCATTATTTCCCTTGGGACTTTTCTAATAACAAAAGATTCATTAAAAGTATTAACAAATATGTCTTTGCTCAGGTATGCAGATGCATCTAAATTTCAAAACTTTTTAAAGCACTTGATGAATGAATGGGGCAGCCTTCACCTAATGTTTGTTTGTATTGCAAAGGCTTAGACAACATGAGCCTTTTTTAATTATTTAGTTTTTTTTTAAATTATTTTACTTATTTAGAGCCTTTTTTGATTATTTAATAATCAAGTACTATTAAAGTCGAGCATCAAGCAGGGTTATTATAGTTAGCTAAATCTAAAAGCATCAACAACATTTTTGTTTTTTGTAATGAAATAAACAAACAATCAATAACCTTAAACTTATTTTATTTTAGCTTTCTACCAAAGTACACACGTTTTAAGTCTAAAACTAAAGCTGAAATAAAAAGTGTAGACAACTATTAAAAGTAGTATATAGACCTATTTTACAAAACCACAATAATTTACAAGAACACAACATAATAACTTTTTTAAAACATTCAAAAAATAAAAAAACTATACTAGTATCTCAGTGATACAAAAACAAATAAATTAAAATAATTAAATAACTAAATTTAATTCATGTTAATATATTCACATATATTAACTACAAAAGCCAAACAAGATGTACAAATAATTAACAAGGCATAGTTTTTTGTTGTTGTTGCAAAACACATAAGAGGGACATGCCAACGTCAGCAGCAATGTGGGGAGGATGGTCTTATTATTTGCAGTATTTGCATCTTTCCGTCTAAAAAAATGAAAAAATACAGTTTTAAATACGTTGTTGGTACCATTTGCAGGTTTGTTCTATAGAACAAACCTGCAAATTGTACCAACAACGTAGACCATTGCGAGACCATTTTTGCGAGACCATTTTTTGAAGAGATTCCAACAATACAATGAAAATTGAATTGAATTGAAGTAAAATAATTTTTTGGGCCGCAAACCACCAGTTGAGAACCACTGCAGGAAACCACCGTAACCAAGGACACGTGCCTCAATACAGGCACAGAGTGATGATTTAGCCTCTGGTCTTTTTCAGTCAGGATCAGAATCCAGCTAGTAAAAATGACATTTTGTGAATAACATTTATTGTGTGAATGCTCATGGTCTTTGGCTGTGGAAGTTTCAATCAAGGCAGTCTGGGGTCATGCTGTGCATATTGCAGCCGTTATGATGAGTGATTGTGTTTCTGGCTGAGGCATGCAGAACTTGTAAGCTCTCTGCTTGGTTTCCTTCACTTTAAATACAATCTGCAGTCATTTGTGAATCACACAGCAGGATGTAATAGACTGATGGGAATATGATTAACTAGAGAAGTCCATAACTAGCAGTTTTTAAAAAGGCAAAGGGTAAAGATAACAGTGACTGCACTGCAAAATCGATTTAGTTAGATTTACTTTAAAAAGCTTGCAAACCGATTGCCTTAAAAAACAAGTAAAGTACTGACAAATGATTAGCTTTTTTTTAAACAAAAGTTAGTTTTTTTTCACTTACACAAGCATAACTAAAAAAGAACTGTAGTACTTGATAATTTACTTTTAGAAATTGTTACCATTGTTGTGTTTTGCATGGTGAATGTTGCATGCTGAATGTTGTGTGACTCACACATGATCAAGTGCAAGATGGACCACAAACACAGAGGGATTATATAAACTCAAATACAAGTTTCACAAGGTGTTTTAGGACGTGTTTTTAAAACTATATAAGATCATTAATTGACATGAATTATAGGTATGTTACATCATTCATTTATACATTTTTATACATATTTATACATTAATGATTAAGGGGATTACAGATAACGCATGATTTACGATGAGAGCTTACCACCTCTACGATAAGGGAATACCACCTCTCAAATAACGACAGTGTCTAATTGGTCCAAACTCATCCAGAAGAAAGTAGTTTAAGAAAGTCACTGTTGTCATAGCGGGGACCCGACACATATCACTGAGAGTTCTTTGTAGATGTAATATCTTGAATCTTGGAGCAGTTCTGATCTGTTCCGGTCTGTCTGTGGTGAGCTCTGTGGGCTCTGCTGAGATTGTGTCCGTGAGCAGTAGATGTTGTGGCTGCATGGTGTTATTGTTGTCCTTGTGTGATATGTCAACATGTCCAATCAGGTGCTGAAGTGAAGTCCTGTGGTCATTCGTGTCCAGGTGTGTGTGTGCTATTCAGGTTGAGTAGATTGTCACACACTGCATGATTGAGGGAGAAGTAGATATTGTCTTTTAGCACTCTTGAACCAAGTTTGTTTGGGTGGATCCCATCCCGTAGAAACAGTTGCCTCTGACTCCAGAAAAGATTGAAAGATTGAAGACTGTTTACTTCTTTTATATTGCAGTTTTTTTGCAGCCATGTGTTGAGCCCAAGCAACCGTGAAAACCTGCTTGTTCCTCTTGCTTGGAGTGGTCCACTGATGAATGTCTGTGAATGTATTTTTGAAAGTGTTTCAAAAAGTTCATTGAAATCCTTCTTAAGGAGTTCTGACTGCTCTTTATGAATACCATTTTTCCCCACATTAATGATGAGTCGATTTTAAGTCTCACAAGAATGTTCTGAAGTTCCCTATTTACATCAGAAGTTGTTGCTTGTGGAAGGCAGCACGTAGTTGTATCCCTGCTAATAATGTAGAAAAAAATAATAATAAAAAAATGTGTAAAGCCATCAGTGGCCATCAGCCATCATATTTGTGATCCTGACCTTCATTAGTAGCCTACTTAATAAAAATATGCCATTTAACAAATATTTAATGTGAAGAGAGAAAGATTCGAAAGATTAAAGAAAGATTCAAAGTGAAATTTGATTATGATTACATGTGAGATAATATATTTTTAATGTATTTGCATTTTGAAAAATGCAAATGTGAAATACTACCATGCTCATTTTACCTCTCTTTATACTGGCAACTGTTTAAGTCATTATTACAAGTTGTGAACAATGATTACAATATTTAGGAATTTAGCATTGGTGTATGTTGATTCAGAGTTGGCACCTTGTCTTCACGGGTGTTGGGGGCATCTTAAGGCTTCACAAGGGGCAAAATCCAAACTGGAGCTGACATACTCTAGTTACCTCAGGATAGGCATCTCAAAATAAAACAGAAAAGCAAATAGAAAATAGTTAGCAGCTGCTGTTCATAACATTAAGCAAAGATAGGCTAATCATGTATACTGCAGTACAAGGTAATGAGATGCATTCATTTAAGCATGAAAACATAGGACTGGGAGAAACAGAAAACTGGAACCATGAGGGAGATCCAACCCAACCCATAAAAATGCCTGAAGGTTGGGATGATGACTCTTGGTGCACATTGACATGATAACCACCACCACATTTACAGCACTGCATGAGACTAACGGCACAGGGCTCAGCTGTTAAACAAGCCAAAAGTGCATAACATCAGCATGATGCTCAGGCCCTGTGTTTGTTGATTCACCATCATTATTTCAGTTGAGCTTTGATTGGTGTGCTTGAAACAGCTGCATTCCTGTTTCTTTCAGAAAAAACGCTTCGTCTCCTAATGTCAAAGTTACCATCAGCATTTCGGTCCTAGTGTGATGAAAAGTGGAGAGGAGATGGAAAACTTATAGATGCAGATGTCTGGGTTTGGATTTCACAAATTAATCGTTGTAATTGCAAAAATGCATTGAAATAAGACGAATGTTATTTGTTTCATCATTGAGCTTCTCCTAAAAACTAAAAGATTAAAAAGCGTCAAAGCCATATGGATGAAATTCATATATTCACTCACACTATTCTCTATGCTATGCTTTGACAAGGTCTCTATGCAGAATTTTATTCAAAACCAGAAAGGTACTTTTTCAGTACTCTAAATAACCTCTGATCTCAAAAATAGATCAAGCTAGCCAGTGCAAGGTTATTTCCTTGTCACTGCACTTTGGGTTGAATGATGAATGGCTCTAGAATTTCTACATCCATTGGTGAATTACCACAATAGATATAGAAATCCTATATTTAGAGCCTCTCTTTAAATGAGCTCATTGTTTCTGCCTTAAACAGGTTTTTGCATTTGAGTCTCCCCTCTCCTGTCATATTTATCCTCCAGCATAACGCCATATACAAGAGCAGTTGTAAATTACATTAGCATAACTGTAGGTTACATCTGTAATGAATTTTCTTCTCAAACCTAACTATCTTAGATTTGGTCTAAGACCAAAGACCAACTTATACTAGTATAACTTATACACTAGCACGTCTAAATAAAATTGACGTTAGTTCACACAGCAGTGAGTCTCCAGTCGACTAACAGCATCCATCTATATTCTACACTCCAGCGAGTCTAAAGTTGACTACAGAGTCCAGAGCTAATCTAACTTACTTGTTCTCTTGCTACGCAGTTTAAAGGACAAACAGACTTGAGTAATTGTACTTTAAATGTTCTTCATTTTGGCTGGGAGCCTCGAGCAGTTCTCAGAGAAAAAGAAAAGAAATACAGGCGTAGTAGAATAAAGCCAGACACATCAAAATAGAATCCTCATGACTTAATAATCTTTTTGACTATGTCACACTTTACCAATGATTAGATTGTTTAAAGCAAAAATATCCCATATCCTCTAAAAACAAACAAACAAAAAAAACAAAACAACAACAACAACAACAACATTGTAACAGGTTAATATTTCAGTTGTAGTATGTAGTATAGTATAGTACTATTACTATACTATATAGTAATAGTATGTATACAGCATGTTCTAATAGATTGTGTCAAGGTTACATTATTTAAGATTACATTGTGTCAAAAGTTTGTCAGAAGGTTATGTCAAAAAAGGAGTACAATGTTGTTATATTGTTAGATAAAAAGAAGTCAGGTAGAAGTGTATCATACGGCTAAATAGCCAAAAGGTCAAATTGTTAGAGTCATTGTTAGTCAGAAACATGATTTGTTCATGTAAAAGACAGTTTTGTTCATGTAAAAGACAGTTTACTATCTGTTTTATATATATATATAAAAAAAAAAAACAGTTTGAGTTCAAATTTATTGGGAAAAATAATCAGAGAGGCTATCAAATGGATAGAGCTTAATATGTTGTATTTCATATTCTTGTCGCAGTAGAAGGAATAGCATCACTTGCAGTCCATGATGATAATAGATCCATTAGTTTTGATTAACTTTGTTTTCAGACAACAATCAAGGACTTTCCCATGATACTTTGTTTCGTTGTTGATGGATAATGAGAGTGTGAATCAGTGTGCGTGTGTGTGTGTGTGTATGTGTAAAATCATTGATTGCTGTCATTAGCCCAGTCACAGCTGCCTGTTGGGATTCCCTGGCAAACATGGAGGTGGTTCAAACAGTATTTAGCTCAGAAATCATCACATTCAAGGTTTACTCATTTATTTTCAAGAGGTTTTGAGTACACAGGGTTTACCTTGCTAATGTGGTGTGACCCAACAAAAGTAAATGCAAAATTAAAGATTAAAATTAATATACATTTTTATTAATTAATTTAATAGAAACTCATATTACAATAAGGGTCACAAAGTTTACTTCTCAGCATCACAAAATAGGCATGTGTCCAAAAAATTGACTGTGAGATAATGACTGATCTGCATAAATAAAATAAAAATAGAAG
Organism: Pimephales promelas; assembly: GCF_988280905.1. Taxonomy (NCBI): domain Eukaryota; kingdom Metazoa; phylum Chordata; class Actinopteri; order Cypriniformes; family Leuciscidae; genus Pimephales; species Pimephales promelas. Next base: position 28,584,895 of record NC_142775.1, on the reverse strand, counting down.
AGAGGAGAGGTGATGCAATAAGACTGCAACCTTACCTTACTTCAAAACAATGTCTTTACAAGAAACTGGATGCATAGAAGTGAACCATACGTAATAAATTGTCTTTTTTATTCGGTCAACTAGGCTTGTTGTCTTTTTTTTTTTCTTAATGACTTCAGTATTCCCCACTGAGAGGGGCCACATGTTCTTATCTGACAAATGCACCTCCACACCAGCTCTAATCCTTCTTTAAGATTCCCAGCATTAAGAGCAGCTTTTACCCACATCATGCCCTGGGACTAGATTTTGTAAGTTTCCATTTTTTTTAGTCTTATGCACACCCCTTCAAGTAAAGTCTTACCGATGTTTTAAATTGGGTGCAAATAAATAAATAATAACAACAATTAGTTTTATTACTACTACTATTATTATAATTTATTATAATAGTCTTTCTACAGGTTACATCATTACGACAGTAAGTGGCGACAAGTTACTGTTTAAAAGTGAATCATTGAATCATTGACTCAATTTTCTCAGAAACCTTGAATAATTCAATTGTGACGATATTCGGTGCTCCACTCTGTTATGTCATCCCTGGACTGTTTATGCACACAACCTGGACTGATTACTCTCTCACCTGTTTCCATTGATCACTCTCACACCTGCATCTAGTTCCACATGCAGCTCCACACACATTAAGGCTATGTTTACACGGAAATGATTCTGAAGAGAAAACGCAAAAGTGGCGTTGCGTTATCACTTTTTATTCTGCGTTTAGACGAGTGTTTTGGGTGGGAAATCCGCTTGCAAATGGTGACGCAAAAGTGTGTGAAATGCGAAATGTAGTGTGAGTGAAATAGTGGAGTGTACTATGCACTCCAGGTGGCTAGGAGTGCATACTACAACAACACTAAGTCCACGCGCCTGCTTACAACCTTCACTGTCAAGCAGACTTTGGGGTTTTTACCCTTTACAAGGGAACGCGGTGGTGGAGCGTTTTTAAGATTTCCACTCTGGTTTCACTTTTTGGGGTTTTTAAGCCTCAAAAACGCTGTCGCCGCGTAAACGAAAGGCACATCTGATAAAAAAAATTTACGTTTTCACCCGCGAGCGTTCTCGTGTAGACAGGGCCTAAAACCCCACTCTCACTATCTCCCATTTGTGAAGTCTGGTTTCACTGTTGTGTACATCTCCGAGCATTTTTTTATATATATAGTTTTCCGAGTCAGCTAAACAAGTATGTTCAATAAAGTATGAATGTAATTTAGATGTACAGCATTCGCCTTGGTCTCATCATTATCATGTGACCTACCAGTTGGTTACATTCCTTCTCTGTCGTTCATAAATCCTCATCCCGTGGCCTCATAGTAAAGTGTCCATTGTATGCACACTTCAGAATCCCGTCAGAAGAAGCAGGTCATCCAGGTACTTTTTGCCTACTCTTTTACGAGTAGCTACTGTGAATTCGGACATACTACTTTTGTCACTGTTTTTCATCTTACTATATATTAGGGAAGTATAAGATTTCAGATGCAGCCACTGTCTTTATGAGTGACTAATTGAATCCTTTACTCAACAAATTCATTCAAAAACACAGATTCGGTCAGTAAAGAATCATCAATGCTTTATTGTTTGGAGATGCAATGGCTAATTCTTCAGTGCAAAATAGGCAAACAGCATTGTGTCTACAAAATTGTCTGCCTCTTGTTGGATAAAAACATAAACGTGTCTTAGTGTGTGTGTTTATTTTAAAATAGAGTTTCATCTGCTAGTTTTAGCTGAGCAGTGGCTCTCCTGAGGGGGCAGATTTGTGGTCCAGTAAAAATGTTTAAGCTTCCTTTAAGGCACAGAAGCACTTCAATTCCCCCCAACTCTTCTCCATCATGCAAGTTAACCCAGAGAGTCTAATGATGAAAAATAATTTATAACCAGATCGAGACCAGATGATAAGACAAGAGATAGTCTTATGGTTATAATAACACTGTGTTTTATTAGTTCTATCATATTCTGCAATTTAATACAACTCTTGACCCACAGCTAAGATAAATGTGATCTAAAGACGTGGACTTTTAAGCATATCCCTCTGTAATCCTCTAGGTTGGAATTGGAGCCACGGCGGATTTCACTGAACTGTGAAATAGGATATGGGAGAGCAGCAAACTGCTGCAAATAGGGCGATTAGATCTTATTTTGATTTTTAGTCCATAGGCACAGCACACCTGGAGCACAGATTCAGAGTCTGTTCCTTTCAGTGATATAGAAGCACATAGATGAGGACAGAGAACCTTCCCCATCATGAGAGGAGAACAGCTTTTAGTCATGTCATGTTAAATATGTGCCCTTAATATCTGCCTTACCTAATGGTGCTTTGCTTTAGAGAGACTCAGGGGAAGCTTAAAAGGCTAGATATAGCTTTTAAATGATTTTGAGTGAACTGGACTTTCTTTCTCTTTTTTTAAAGCTTTCATCCTGCCCATTTTGCAAAATTAAATAATTAAATAAATATTTCTATGTAATACATCATTAAATAATAATTGAATAGCAGCTGTATGGTGTTAATGTTTATCAGGAAGTTTATACTGTGAGGTCATTGGAGGACATTGTTGTAAATGCATTGCTGAGCTGCTAGGGTGCCTTATTGTAGAATTATGCCCTTTTTCTATAATCTTCCAGACAGATGACCTCCGTTTTGTGAGATTAAATCAAACAAGGTCATGCAGGGATACACATATATTCCAAAAATTAAGAAGTGTTGATATGGCTCATCAAACCAGTGACATAATTTTATGACATGGACGTCTTTGCAGCAACAAAAATACAGCAATCTCTTCTCTCAGATGTTCAGCATGCCCAGACTAAAGAAAAAAAAAGGTTGACAAAAGGTTACTTTTTTAATTTTAAAACTGGTTTTGTTATCAATATAGTTAACATTCTTGGTGTGAATGTTAAATCTGTGTACTCTATTGTTTGAAATGATGCTACAGGCTCTTTTATTGTTTATTAAAGTTACATACTAGGCCTACTTACAGATCTGTCAATAATTATATTAGAATTTAATAAAACAATTTTTAATATAAAATTTTATAAAGAATAAAGTGTAGTTAACTTTCAAAGGAAATGACATCCTGCACTTTATTAGGCATGTAGGCCTACTCCTTGTTGGACTTGTTGGACTTCATTTTGCCTTTAGAACTGCCTTTCTTTGTGGCATAGATTCAACAAGATGCTTGAAACATTTGTCAGATATTGGTCCATATTTGACATGGTATAGCATCACCAAGTTGCGGCAGATTTGCAGGCTGCACATCCAAGATAGGAATCTCACTCTCTACCACAGGTGATCGACTGGATTGAGATTTAAGTATAGTGAATTCATTGGCATGTTCAAGAAACCATTTTGAAATAATTTGAGCTTAGTGACATGGTGCGAATATGTTTTTTTTGGTGGAAGTAGCCATCAGAAGATAGTAGTCTTTGGTCATAAACATGGTTGGACAATTACATACAGGGCAGGCGGCCATCTGGTAAGTCCAATATGTTTTTTACGGTTACTTGTTCTGTCACATACTTTTTTATAATTACTAGAATAAGTCTTTAATCAAACTATTCAAGAAATGCAGGAGAACACAGGAAAGCTCTGAACAACCAAGCATATTTTGTTATATATTTCTATTTTATATACAGTAAACGACCATCATTTCTATTAATTCATCAATGCCCCTCCCTAGTCTTACATTTGTTAAATTGTTTAACCCTCTGGGGTCTAAAGTGTTTTTGGGGTCCTTGAAATGTTTTGACATGCCCTGATATTTGTGCTTTTTTTCAGTAGCTTATAAACATTAATGGCAGAGGTGTAATTATACACTCTATTTAGCACAAACAGGGATACCATAATATGTGAGCAACATGTATGTCTATGTTTATATTTTTGAGAAAATAATTTTTATGCATGGTTATTGAAAAAACTAAAAATTAAAGTTTCTGAAATAAGGCCACAAAATAATAATTAGAATAATTATTAAATTATTATTAAAACTAAAATGTACTTGTTTGTCGCCTTTCACATCATGGCTCTGGGCAGTTGCTACCAAGGTAATGTTTGGGAATGCTAAATGATAGCTTTTTTCAGGTATTATATATCTCCTTGGCAACATTGGGCCTGACAGCTTCTAAAGCTGTACTTTATTCAGTAAATTTAACTTTACTAGCTATGTAGGCATGAGAGGTGACTTTGCCCTGAAGTGTTTAGACAGGGACTGATCACTGGGCAGTCATGTGAGTGAATGCCATCTGCTGTTAATGGGCCATACACATACAAATTTACCTTGGTTTATCCAAGAATAGAGTGTTATTTACACACATAGTGTGATTATAAGCAATGGCTTTGAATGTGGGATTTCATCATTATTTTAAACACTCAATGAATGCTGTAGGTACACTGATTTCACAAATATAAAAGTTCATTATATTTTTGTTTTACCTTTTCATTGTCAGTGCTTTCAAATGAATCTGCATAAAAACTAGAAACAGATGACTCTGGACTGAGACAAACTACGGCCTGCCATTTATTGCTTAAACTACTGTTTGCTTCAATCAGCAAACATTTACTAAATTTACTTTTTTCTCAGTGGAAATATTGGCATATCACAAGTGAAGTGTAAATATCAACTATTGTACAGAATGATTCATTCAGTGAGGTTTTAGAGTTGCAATCTCTATTTTATATTATTCTATTCTTGAGCAGGAGATACTGGCCCTTCACGGCTTCATTGTGTCAATTCTGTCTTACATGGAGAATGAAGGCAGAAAGTTGGTGATTTGTCGGAGTTGGTAGATAAGAGTAATTATATATATATATATATATATATATATATATATATATATATATATATATATATATAATGGCACTGTATAAATGTCCTAGATCACGTCATTTTCACAACTAACAACTGTTAAAACCGTTTTATGTAAGTTTTGCTACTTAATTTTATTTCGGAAAGATGTTTCATCATGTAAACAATCCAAGTTTTTGTTAAATAACAGTATACATTGAATGCACTGTATTCTATCTCTCACAGCCTTGTTTTCATTCCTTCATTCAACAATTAAATATGGTTTAATATGCTAGCAAACCACAATCAAACAATTCAATCAATTCCCAACATACAAAATCATGTCCCGCTCTACATTTGCTCTTGTTCAAGAAGCCATTTCACTCAGATATAGCCCACATCACTAGGAAGAAAAGACTACCGCAACTTCAGTTTCATGTTGAATTTTATATTCAAATATAGCGTGTCATGTCAGGTCGCACTAATGAGATTTAAGAACCACAGCATACTTAATTTTCCTCACATAAATCTTGTATTTAACTTGTCACAAGGGGATCGGAAAGGGGATGCATGAGCACACTGCCAAACATATGCTTTGTGCTCTGTAGAAAAATTCATATAGGTTTGAACAACATGAGGGTGAGTGGATGGTCAAAGGTATTACAAGCTTGCTAAATTCCCAAAATCTTAACAGGCTATTACCCAATAAGAGATTCAAACACTTTCATATTAAATAGCGCCTTTATGACAGACATCAGACCTACTTATTAGTGGGAAGTTATATTCCCATCACTAGTGGTCACCACAGGAGCAAGCCCGAAAATCAGCCCACTCACCCAGCATGCCAATTGTACCCTCGTTAACAAACATATTACGGGAGGAGGTCTCATTACCGCACCTCTGACTGTGCAGCTGAGCTGATCTTTGAAATCTGGGCTAGCAGCCGAAGGAAACCCCTATCTCCAGCATCTACACGTTACTCATAACTTAATCGGTGTAAAGACATCTGTATGGGGTCTCTAGAGAAATGGCAGATAAAACCATTCCCCATCAAAATCTCTGACCTCTGTTAAATAATGAATAGACAACGCATAGAAAGGTTTACCCTTAGTGCTGAAGTCACATGTTCTCTTTTGCTGTGTTGTAAAGATTCAGTATATATCCGAAAACATTGTCATGTCAAGCACCCTGAGTTATCCTTTTTTAGTCAGCTTAAATCCAGTGCACGAATATTTCAAAATGAAAGGGTATGTCAGTAATAAACTAAAACTGCAGTTTCCTTTTTATTTATATCTAAGAATGGTGTCTTGTTGAGGGCAGTGAAACCTCATCATTAGGGTCCTATTCTGATTTTCTACAATGTCAACGTTCTTTAGTGTGTAATGTTTCTGGTTGAGCAAGAAAAGGGTCTGCAAAAAGTTACAAAGCACAAAGTCCACTCCAAATGGCGTTATTCTCTATATTAGTGTGCACTGTTTCTGAACTGCCTGTAAGGCCTCAATTGTATTCTTGAGTTTTCTGCATACTTCACAAGATATACATCATAATATATCATGATATTTACAAGGCATACACAAAATAAAGCAAGGCCTGGCTGAGTTGTGTTCCATGCCACGCCACGCTCTCGGACTGGATTTACTGAAACAGCTACAGTAGCTTAAAGAGCTATTTGGACACCTTTTGTTTTGTTGTTTTGGAAAAGACTTGTTTCTATTGTAAAAACGGTGTATTTATCTGGCCTAGTTTTATAATTTAGTAAATTATATTGAATTATATTGAATTAAATAAATCATTTGGTTTTAAAGTTTCTAAAACATATGTCTGGCTCTAGTTCTGTGATTCTGTTAGTGTGTAAAGGTTTTTTTTTTCTTTTCTTTTTTTGACATTGGCGAGTAAGACTCTGCAACAAAATCTATCAAAACAAATCAACAAATAAAATTCAAGGACAGTGACCCATCTGAGCTTTATATTCTCTGTATAACTGAGTGTGCAGACAATGTTTATGATGTGTGAAATTATCTAACATAATTCAGGATATGTGCAGAGCTGGATACTGAATTTAGCTGCATACTGCTGCATACTATTGTTTGTTCTGGAATATAATATTTGAAGGATAAGACAGTAACATTGGAGTCATATGTCATTAGGTAGGAGGAAAAACAATTATCTAATATGATAATATTACATTTTGCTCTAATAAAACATTAATATTCACTAGACTTGTGACATTGTAACAGCCAAGTAACAGTAACTGTAACTGTAACAGCCAAGGTTTAATTATATTAACTCTCAAGGTCCATCACAAATGTTTCACAATCTGAGGCATGGTAGTCAAATCTCTCTAGACAGTTTTTTTTTTTTAATTTTTGTACAGTTTCAAAATAATTCAAAGCAGAATTACCTTCAGAGCAACACAGTAGACATGTTTCAGCCCTAAATTAATCAGTAGGCTACTTTGAAATGCCAAAATGCTTTGCTTTGAAAGTAGTTGACAGTAGGTGGCTACAGTGAGGAGAGGAGAGCGGCCAAGTTGGACACTTCCCAGATAGCATATAATCACTGAAACAATGTTGACTCAGTGTTGATGCGTCGACGCTAATTGCATTGAATTAACTAACAAAGTGATATTGCTTTAGCATCACTCTTGCAACCTTAATTAATGGTGAAGCAATGTTGAGATTTCAACCAAAAATCAACGATAATAGTACTGATTCAACATTACAAAGTGATATTTTATGTACATCACTTTTGCACCCTCAGTCAATTTTGAAATAATGTTGAGATTTTAACCAAAAATCAATGGTAATAGTATTGATTCAGCATTTCAACGTGACATTTTAGCGTGACCCTCTGTTAATGTTGAAACTATGTTGAACAAAAAAATCAACGGTAATGCTATTGAATCAACTTTACACTATGATGTTGAATCTACATCACTGCTGTTGAATTAACACTGAAATTAACAAAAATAATCATGGTAATATTGTTTGATCAATACATTTTATTGAAACACTGAAAAGAAATGTCAAACAATGTTGCATTTGAAGTACAAAGTTAATGTTGAAACAACATTACTATTTCAATGACACTTCTATGGTGTGTCAAAAAAAAATTCCTGACCATTTCAACATTTGGCTAAAACCTTTTAATACATATTAAAAATCATTCTCTAAAAAAAGAAAGGGGAATAATATAGGACAAAATCATTTCAACTTTTGAAAATAAAATTGGCTTCCAACCCGATCTCACGACCAAGTCGTACGAATTCGACGAATGATTAAAAAGTGGCTAATTCGTAACAATTCATACGACCTCACTCGTACGAATTAATACGATTTTGCTAAATCGTACATATTTTACGAATTGGCCAATTCGTATGAATTCGTACGAATGACCTACCCCTGACCCCGCCCCTAAACCTAACCATCACGTGGGTTTAGACAAATCGTACGAATTAGTACGAGTGAGGTCGTACGAATTAGTACGAATTAGACACTTTTTTAATCATGCGTCGAATTCGTACGAATTGGTCGTGAGATAGTGTTGCAAGTCTGATGTCATAACTACAGGTTCAGGTTTTTAAAAATCAGACTACTACCTCTTTTCCTTTGGGTTCTCTGAAATCTGAAAAAAGAAAGCATGATGTTACTCAAGAACAAGTAAATTCAGTTGTCATACAGTCACATTCAAGAATGTGAATACTAAACACAATATGCAACGCATTCTCACCCCAAGGCGTCACCTTTGACCATGCTTCAATATTTGACGTTTTAGGCGCCCTTTAGCGTCACTTACATGACGCGATCCTACGGCGTCATCTAACTGACGCTAAAGGAAAGCGTCAGTTAGAGGACGCGGTTAGGTTTAGGTGTGGGGTGGGGGTAGGGTAAACGCGATCCTAGGGCGTCATCTTACTGACGCTAAAGGGCGCCTAAAGCGTCAGATATTGAAGCATGTCCAAATGCTTCCCAATGCGTCAGTTAGGTGACGCCTTGGGAGTGAGAATGGGCTGCAATATGATACATTTTTTAAAAAAAGAAGTTGCTGAACTCAAAATATTCTAACTATGAAAATAGTATTGTTAAATTCTGTTCATTTTTTTTTTCTTAAATCTATTAATGCTTCAATATCAAAAGAAAACACTATGGCAGGGGTGTCCGGTTTTATCTCCAGTTACATTTCTCAAATTTATTACAAATCCAGGTCAGGTGATTATGCTGTCGACAACAACTCACTGTAATCAATGTCAGCAGTATGAGAAGGGTACTTCTCTCTTTTTTTCTCTCTCTCTCTCTTCATCTGCCTTCACTCCTACTAAAGGAGCAATGTGCTCTGCATGCAAGAACTAACAGATGCAAGACATGGGCTTGCAGTGTAACAAATTGCTCATGTTCCGTCTCCTACTTCAAGAAATCTGTTAAATGACGTTAGAACTTTATTCAGGAAATTCTCAATAAACTTTACTAAAGCAAGATGCATTTTTTTAAAAATGTAGAAAAATAGATGCTTTATTCAAACAGTTTTATTGGCGTTTACCAATCAGTGGCCAATTTCAAACTTAGTTCAATGTTACTCTCTCCACCCATGTGTGCTGTTGGCTTTAATCAAAATTTCAATGCTGATCCAACACACATTAAACACTGAAATGTCAATTACAAAAACAACTACAACAAAAAAGCAAAAACAATTGGTACCGCTTCCTTTTACAGTACAGTACTTACAGTGTACTTACCTAGAAAGTACTGGCTAATATAAGGTAAGTACATGGAACAGGGGTAGGTTTAGGGGTAGGTTCAGGGTTAGTACTAGTTATTACCCAATCCACCACTCTTAAAAAAGAAAGTTTTTTTTATTGGCATTGGTTCCATGAGGAATCTCAACATCCGTCAGGCATAGATTATCCTAGATTATTAAAATGTTCTTCACACTTTGAAAAACAAAATGCTTCTTTTAAGAACTGTTCAATGAAAGGTTATTTGGGAACAAAAAAAATGGTTCTTCGATGGCATCACTGCATCCCTTTTGGAATATGAAATGTCATAGCATAGCATTGACCTTCTTTGGTGAAGTACACTCATCTCTAGGGCCTGTCTGCCCTTCTTCATAACCTGGAAAATTTGAGAAACAAGCTTCACTGATTTGGTTTCTCTTGAGTGGAGCCTCTTGACTTCTCAAGCTCATCAGTGCATTAAAGTGCAAAATTAAATCCCTACAATTACCATGCAATATTTGAATATTTTTGAGAAACAGTGGCTGATTAATAAAAGCTGATGACTGCACTCATATATGAAATGCAAACAGTCATATTACCACACCAAATGCAAGCTATTATTGACCATGCAGAATGTAGAAAAATGTCTGTATATTTAATGTATTGAGCAGCATTCAATATTTGTCCCCTCTCAATGTTAAATGCAGTTTTCCTGCAGTAAATGAGGGGTTTGTGAAAGGTAAAGCTGTGTATAGCTCAGCTCTGTCAGGGTCCTGGAAATGTTCTGTGCCAGGATGCTGAATAATACATGTTTAAATGCTTCATGCAGAAGGGCGACCCTGGTGTCCCTTCATCACGAGCCTCCTACAACCACATAATTATAAGTGCCTATCGCAGCAGCTGGGTCCATGATAAAATGTTGTGCAGCATTAAACTGTGAGAAATTGTCTTTCCTGTGGAAAATGTACTTTGGTTTGACATTATCTCTGTATATTTCTACCTATTTGATTTTGCTTACTGTGTTGCGACCATACTCTATACACTGTTTAAAGCACATGAACATTTAATGAAGAAACACTGTTCAGTTTATGATTGCTTCACTGTTGCAAAAAACTGGCCATTTTAATACCGCTTTGTTCCACACTACTGTACAACAGTGGGGTTCAGATGTAAATCCCATTCATTTTCTCCTTAGTGGAATTGATTTTTGAATGACAACTTATGAACCTTTAAAGACAGTCCTACTGTATGGCTGTTAAACAATGGTATAATATTTTCAACAATCATTTTTTTAATCATTTTTAATTTGATTATGTCATTCACAATGCTTCTTTGTACTTCTGTCCCACACTAAAGCCGTTATGCACACAGATTTGTACCTTTGTCTTTTTCTCCGATATTCATGTTGTGATTCACCTCGTAGTTGGTTTGTTTGGTTCATGGCTTAACTCTTAAACTGAGACTTAAAAATCCTATTTATTGGAAAAATAATAATTTAAAGCAGTGCTAAACCCCTTTTTTAAATTGCAAGTGAGTATTGGAAAAATAATAATTTAAAGCAGTGCTAAACCCCTTTTTTAAATTGCAAGTGAGTGTGACACGTTCACCCAAGTTTAAAAGCTGGGTTTAAAAAAAATAAAGCCATGAAAACACCTTTTCACTCTCATATGCATTCAAAACAAAATAGGATATGCACGGAAGAGTACAGTGACTTTGAGTGACTTTTTCAGTTGCTTGCATGGCCATTGTGGAAAATCATTGCAGGTTTCCTCTTGCAGGAGTCTCAAATATCTCCCCATCAGCAAAGATTCCTTCACAGCACATTTGGGTGCTGTTCACTCTGCTGACTTTATGAGGATCAGCAAGCTGACCTTGACATCTGTTTTGTTGTCAGTTTCATTGTCAGAAGTAAAATGGGGCATTTTATGCAATTACTGGATTCATGACTCAGCAAGTACTGAGGAAGATAAGCTTGTCAATAAGCTTTATTGCAAAACTCTCAGATGAAAAAATCTTTGGAAGTGACCACTTATAATTAAAATTGTAAAACGATGATGTAAAATGAACTTTATACTGACAATACTGTTTGTCTTGTTTTTAACAAAACAGAGGAATATCATCTACATAGGATTTGCTGATATTTAATACTCAGTCAGACCTTTCCTGTCAGAATATGTGTCACATGGTACTCGGTCAAGGCAAGCACTTCTAAGTTTCAAGATTGGACTATACTGCATTTAGACTGAGCCTTTGCAGATGATCCAGAATGTGGATTCTCGCAAAGTCTTATGTCACACACCAGCTTATCTCACTCCACCGGATCCGAGTTGTGGCCAGAATCAAATTTAAAGTTTTGACTACCACTGGGACAGCTTCTCCCTACCTCAACTCACTACAGTAAATGCATGCAATTGACTAAATGAGCAACACCTTGTTGTTCCCTCACAACAGGGGAACAAGTCACTCTCCAAAGCTTTAACCCTCTCTGTTCCTTCAGTATCTGGTGGAATGAGCTGCCAACCTCCACCTGAACTGCTGAGGACATCACATATTTCAAGAAGCAGCTGAAAGCACCACTTCCACAAACTCTTAACCACCTTTCATGATTTATGGGGACAGACACACTGTTTTTTATACTCTACAAACTGTACATATAACATCACAAAAAAAAATTCTTCGATTTTACTTAAAAAAAAAAAAAAAAAAAAAAAAAACATCACTCAGTATGATTTATAAGCTGTGTTTTCCCTCATGGGGACCAAACAATATCCTCACAAGGACTAGGATTTCGGATATTGCCATCTTTGTGGGGACATTTTGCCCCCATAATGTAATTTTTCTGCATTTCTTCTCTTCTCAGCTTGTTTCCTAATCAAGTTGTCTAATAAACCTGGTATTGTGTAGCTATTTGATGAATGCTTTGTTCCTCTATTGTAAGTCATTGGATAAATGCTATGTACTGTAAATGTAATAGCCCATGCACATATATTTCACAAGTATGACCTTTATTTTATTAGAGACATTTTAACTATTTCAATTAACCTTTTGCTCTTTTTAAACTTTGAGAAGGTACACAATAAGCAACCAGTTTCACAGTTTACTGAGGTCAATAAGTGCTTATTATGGTGTGACAGTCCATAAATACAGCAGAGTAATAAAGGCAAGGCTGCCACTGACTGGTACAAGAGAAAGCTGTTTGCATTCTTATTATCAGACAGTTTCATCAACACCTCAACTGTATCTCGCTCTTTGATAATAGTCTCTTTCCCGAGGAAGAATTCAGTGTGGCACGCAGATCAAAACTATTGAAGATTATTACCTTGTCAAAATGAATAAAAGTCATAATATGCCCTGAACAGATGCGAAATAACTGATTTGAGCAAAATGAAATTCTACAGCACTGTGAGCAACACATGCTTTATGCTTTATTACATGAGTTGAGTTTTAGAATATGCATGTGTTTAACTCTACAAATATAATGTTGTTCTCAAACATCTCTCAACATCTTGGGATTTATAAATTAAGGAAAGGAGCCCCCTGGGTGTCGATTTGTTTAAATAAATCAAAATAAACAGACAAATGCATTTATCAAATATGGCAATTTGCTTAATGGGTTTAGACAGAGCTGGTGTTTCTCTCTTTATTTGGATGCAAATGACTGGCAGCAACATATATTCAGTGTTGCTCCAGGATATGAGCTCAGTCATTTTACAGGAAACTCCTACTCTCTCTGTCGCTTTGTTCTGGAGAGACATGGATACGGTTGATATAAATCACTGAGCACTAATGAATACTTAGCACTGCTTTCAAATCCATTTTATTGTTTACTGCACACACTTTTCACTGGGAAGTATAGTCCTGTCATGATGTGAACTGATTGGAATATACTGTAGCAGTTCTACAGATTATTGAAGCTTGAGTAGCCAACATTTTTCAACATTTTTTCAACATTTTTACATCATTGATTTTGTGATACAACCACTGATCTATATACTGTAGAATGACGTCATTATATAGGGAAACAACTTGTGACTAGTAACTATGAGGGTATATATATATATATATATATATATATATATATATATATATATATATATATATATATAGTTTAAATACAATGAAGACCTGTTTTAAATGTAACTCTCTGTCACTGTATATATAAAACTTCAACAAAAATAGCATTCCATTAATTCATAACCATTTATTCAGTTTAATCCCTCGCCCAAGAACTATATCAGCATCAACTATATTGTGTTCAATGAAATGCATGCTTAAATAGTCTCTATGGAACAACAGTGTCATCTACAGATGAGTTAGTGTAAGAACATTTTACCTGACAATTTCAAATAAATAAAATATTTCACAGGTTCATCTTGTCATCAGTGTTTACAACATAACTTGTGCATGCATAAAATTAAGAGAAAATTTGATCAAAAATGAGCACAGTCACAGTGACAGAGAGTTATGTTTAAAACAGGTCTTCATTTTATTTTAAAAATTGTGAAACAAAAATCATTTCACGTCTTTGCCTGCAGGGGCGCGCGCTGGTCTCGTGAAAGCGGAAGTTGGTGTGGGCTCATTTGAACACGCGCAAGGCGCAACTTCCTTTCAGTGTGGTTCAAAAAATATCTGCACTCTTTGCTATCTGGTAAAGTGGGCTAATCTTTTGTCCGAGGCGGCCGTGTTAGTGATTCGGTATGGAAATCCAGAGTAAGTTTTCGTGCTTTACTTAAGTTCTGTGTTTGTATGTGGATGTCTCTAATACGTTTGTAGAAACGTGCGTTGTGTCTGTGATAACATGACCAATAACGTTAGCTAAAGTCATGTGTTTTATCAGCATTAAAACAACTAATGCCATATCTGTATATGCGGGTATTTCACATTTATTGTAAAGTTGCAAACCATTGAAAGTGCCTCTTGGTTGATTTGCGTTTATTTGTTTATGTGCCCGATTTCCGCATTTTGCAGTTGCAAATATGGGTGTTAGATAGTAGCCTAGTTAGCAGCAAGATTTTTAAACTCTTTTTTTTTTTTAAGTAGACACCAATATTTTATAATGTCTCATAACAGGTATTGAGCCAATGACACTTGGCTCCCCAACCTCCCCCAAGCCTGGTGCTCAGTTTTTACCCGGGTTTCTGATGGGAGACCTGCCAGCTCCTGTCACTCCTCAACCTAGGTCTTTTGGGTTGACAGGAGTTGGGGCAGAAACAAGGTCTCCTCTTCTGGCTGGTAAACACCTATTCTTCGTTGTGTTTTGCTAATACCACAAGGAATTCCTTCTCCCATTTTATACCTTACATAGAAGTTACTTGGTAAGAGATTTGATCCTCTCTTCCATCAGGTGGTTCTCCTCCACAGCCAGTGGTCCCAACACCTAAAGACAAGAGTGGAGCCCCTCCAGTCAGAAGCATCTACGATGATCTCAACAGCTCCGGTGTGGGAATGTCACCTCTTGCAGCTCGCAAACAAGTGAGAAGTGCATACAAACTTATAGATTTTAATTAAAGGCTGCAGCACATGTCCTTACAGAAGAACATGGAAAGACGTTCAAATGTACAGTTTTTATCCTACTTGTGTATATTTAAAGGGGTGGTTGTTTATGATTGCACTTTTCTACTTTAGTTAGTGTGCAATCTTGCTGTGTGAGCATTAACAACATCTGCGTTATGACGTTCAAAGCAAAGGGAAATACTTTCTATTAAAGAAAATGCTTTTTAAGTACTACCACAAATGGCTGGTAGGGACTACTACACAACACTCCTCCCAGTTTAGTGACATCACTAACCCTAAAATTGACAAATGACAAATTGACGCGATTTATAGATTACCATGACAGAACATGCTAATCAATGACTAAAAGATAATAGCACATACGCTATAAATTCACCTAACTATCAAACTAATCATTCAGAAATGTTGTCTACATGTTGTCATTTTTCTTGAGTCTCTCCATCTTTCTGTTTTGAACATAAAAGGCTACAGGTTTTTGAAATTTTCAGTGCATGTCTGTGTGAGGTAATAATAAACGTGGCTAGGGACGCACCTTGTTGTGGCTCAGAGGCAGCAACTCATTTGCATTTACATGGGACAGACACAACAATGTGTTTTTGCTCACCCTCAACAACTTTAACATGCTATATAAAAATATCTGTGTGGTATTTTGAGCTAAAACTTCCCATACACACTTTGGGGACATCAGAGATTTATTTTACATCTTGTGAAAAGGGCATTATACCACCCCTTTGTATTAGCTATTGGAATTTAATTATTGTATGAGCAATATTGGAAATAAATTATTCAGATATATCATGACCATTTGAAAATGTTATTTAAGAAATTTGGTAGTTAAAAGATACTGGCTTGGATTCACTAATAATTGCCTGGATTTTTCATATTTATACGTACAGCAGGATTTATACGTACAGCAGGACTTACATTTAGTTTGTGACATAAAATAGTCGATTTCAAACCCATTTTTTGATTCACTGCAGTGTTGAGGAGAAAATACCCAGCAATACTGTTGACTTAACACATAGATATTAAACAACATAAAAAAACTTGTTTTTTACCAAAGGGGGTCTTTAAGATTAAATATCTATGTAGAAAATGTAATCTTAACTGTAATAGGCCATCCAGAGTATGTCATTTTTACGTGTTTGTAAAACTATACGTAAACTTAGACCCATAAACTTAGAATACATTTCAGTACGAAAATTATTAGTGAATGTATATATATTTTTTTTCCTTAAGAACATTTGTACACTGGTTTCACACACAAATATGCATGGTTATTGAATAAGACCTAATGTTTTTAATATTATTTGCATAGAGTTTGCACTGAGAAGAGATTGAAAGCATTTTGTTAAGCAGAGTTTTTCCTTCGCTTATTTTGCTTTTCACAGCCATTTGCTGGAGTGCATACACCATTGTCTGGTCTACCAGGGACACCAGGAACAGGTAAATATCATGTAAAATGATTGCTTACTAAACTAAGTTTCCTGCAAAAAAAAAAAAAAAAAAAAATAGCTGCTTAGTGCCTTTCTTGTTCTATAGTCTCTAGTTTGTTTAGCCCTGCGGGACTGCAGATGAAAACAACACTTTCCCCAGCTCAAGTAGATCCGTTCTTCACACAAGGAGATGCTCTGTCTTCTGACGACCAGCTAGATGACACCTGGGTCACAGTGTTTGGGTGTGTGGTTTTAATATATATATATATATATATATATATATATATATACTTTTTATTTTATTTTACATTGTTCCCCTCCATAGTACTATTAAGTAATTAATCCTAGCACAAATATGATGTCAGGGCTTATGTCATTGTTGTTGTATACATATTGCATACAATTCTTATTTGTTTGTTTGTACACAGGTTCCCTCCAGCATCTGCTTCATACATCCTTTTACAGTTTGCACAGTATGGAAACATATTAAAACATGTAGTAAGTACAGGCCAGGTTTCCTCATTGCAGTTTGGTTTATATAAGATTTTACAATGTAAACAATGCAGACTGTCTGTATAAAAAAATATAAAAATGTAAAAAAAAAAAATGTATATTTCTTTTCATTTACAGATGTCTAATACTGGAAACTGGATGCACGTTCAGTATCAGTCTAAACTACAGGCGCGAAAAGCTCTCAGTAAAGATGGAAAGATATTTGGAGAAGCCATTATGATTGGTGTCAAACCATGTATTGATAAGGTAGAAGCACACAATAATTTCCTCTTGAAAATTAGCAGTGGATAGAAGTGTTCCTGCATGTAATAATGTAAGAGTAATAATGTTAAGTTGTATTTTTTTTTTCTTTGGCAGAGCGTAATGGAAAACTCAGACAAGGGCAGTTCTTCCAGTTCTGTCTTCACGCCCCCGGTGAAGGCTCGTGGGACCCCCAGTCACCCTGTATCAACTCCCCGATCTGTCATGAGACCCCTCAGTGCGGCTTACAAAGCATCCAGCAGTGACTACCAGGTATAGTTGAACAAACTCATTCATATAAATCTATTTAAAGCAGCTTTTAAGAAAATAAATGCATTTAATGATACAAGGGTTTTGTGGAAAGAGCATCTCATTTTGGGAGCAAAGGAGTATATTATTCAACTACTCAGAGTAACTCAAATTCTGAGGTGATATTCTTGAAAGAGAGCTTGTTTTCTAAAAGACACTCAGAGACTGCAATGCAGCTATTTGATTTGCTATCTTGCTCATTTTGTTCTTTAAGTTTTAAATTTAAATTGGCATGTAATATAGTATAATGTGTTTATGTTGTATTTTAGTTGATATTACTCTCTTGCCAAGATCTGATTTCTGAAAGACGCACAGAGATGGTTACTCGGTAGGGATGGGTATCGTTAAGGTTTTATCGGTATTACTACTCTTACCGATACTGCTTATCGATCCGGTACTTTAACGATATTCTTATCGGTTCTTTTTGGTGTTTTTTTTTTTAAAGAATTAAGAACATAATTAAACTCCATATTTTGAAATGTAAAATAGAAAAAGCAAAACGAAGAAAAATATATTTTTGTTATGGAGCAATGTGCAGGCTTTTTGTTTTATATACAAAAAGGACACATAAGAAAAAAAAACAAGTAAAAACACAAGAATAAAATCAATCAAAGATACAAATTATATACAAAAGTGCTTTAATTTCAGGAAGGTGTACTAACATATCTTTTCAGGTAATTGTTTCTGTCTGAAAAGAAACCTAATTTAGTAATCAAATATAAAATAGCACTGTATAGTTTATCATAGATAGATTAATGCTTATTAAATCTAAAGTTACTTATTCAAAAGCTGTGAGTGATTTTTTTCTGCCTTTTGTTGTTTGATTTGCATTAATGGCTGAATCGTCAGCACGTTTAGGCTATTAGACTGCTGCCCCTTTAAGACCGAGAGCAAATCTAATCGGTAACCGGTAACTGAAGCTTCATCAATTTCTCCCTATTATTTACGTCCATTTAAGACATAATTGTGTTTAAGTGAATAAACTGTGTTTAAGCAAGAATCTTAGAGCTGGTCATTTTGACATTTGTATGTATATTTGATAGTTAAGGAGGACACACGAAGCCCAAAGTATAGGCTACTTTTCTTGTCTCGTTGCAGTCCGTTTCGGAGCGCGCACCGCCTTGTGAACAGCGTCTCTTGCGCAGGCTTTTGTGTTTTTAATAGCCATTTTTTGATCTTGCAACAGTAGAAGACAGCATTTTGCAACAATCGCCGATCGTGCCGATTCTGACGGTACGTTTGGGTACAGCGCTCCGCAGTGCTGTGAAGTAAAGGAAGTTAAGCTGGACAGATCATGCGTCTTGTTTTTAACGGTTTTATCTCAAATATCTTCTTTTTATAATCTTTGGAAGCCGAAATACAAAATATATTAGAATAATATCCCACATCTAAAGTGTAACCACGCTGAATGTTTAGTTCTGTCCTCATTGTCACTCATTAAGCAGGGCTGTCGTGTTGCGCGTGCTGTGGCTTTGCGTGAGAGATCGCTCTCTCTCTTCTCTCTCTCTCTCTGCTGAACTGCGAATTTCAAATTTGCATCACAGACAAATGGTTTAATTAAAATATATTTTGTATATAGAAAAGGCTGGCGATATAAACATGTTCAAGATAACATCTTTATAGGAATGATAAATAATTTCTCCAGTACCGACAGCAGAACCGATAACGTCCGAGCTTATCGATACAGCGGTCTTTCAAAATTCAGCACCGGGGCCCGTTTAATACCGGGTTTCGGTACCCATCCCTATTACTCGGCTATATAATTTACACTATTTTCATGTTTACAAACATTCACATCACACCCTCATTATTGCGTAGTGATTTTAGAGGTTTATGTAGCCTATAATATCTTGCTATGCCTTGGCTCACCTGTTATCCAGCAAACATGAGGAGTGCCAAATATTTTATTCTATAATTCGGTAGAAATTGTCGTTTTCAAGCCATTATCCATGCCGTTCCAAATACGATATTTGGCATGGGCACATCCCTGTTTGTAACAGTATAACATGTAACATCTCAGGTCCATAATATATGGATAAATAATATTAACAGCAGCGGTGGCAAGAGTATTGAAAAAGTAAAAGTCAGCAAGTACTTTCCAAAAAATTTAGTGTGAGTGTAAAAAGAAAAAAAAAACAAGTTGAGTAAAAGTACTCATGAATAGTGGTTACTGAGCTGTGGATTCTACCCACTTATAATAAACGCTTTACACTGCTTTTTTAAATGTAGAAAATACTGTAATTGACTTCTCTTTTGCTGTTTTTCAGAAAGAATGAAGAATATCTAGATCCATCAACAGTTTTAATAGTCTTTTAAAAAATAAATCACTTATAACTGATAAAACGTATCCCAAATGTACTTCCAAATCAACAGGAAAATGCTATTAAAATTATTTTAATTTTAATAGCAAATTAAAAAATGAAAGTAACTTTCAATACACTCATCACCATTTTAAATCATGAATGAAAAAATGGACTTAAAATCATTAGTAAGGCCCTTAACACTGAGTGAGGTAGTTGCACATAAATTGTCAATGTTCAGAACAGTACAAGGAATTGAAGAAAAAAAAATGCTGATTGTATGAAATGGATTAAAAAAAAACTGTTTATAAATGATCAGACTGACAGTCCTGTGAAGTACCTCCTTTTTGTTTTGTTCTGTTTTTATAGGTTGTGTCAGATCAACAGACACCAAAAAAGGATGAAAGTTTTGTATCGAAAGCAATGGACTATATGTTTGGATGGTAATCTTTCACTCGCAGGGTCCTGATGAAAAAGCTCTGAGACCACCATCAACCTCTGGTGTGTTGACATTGCTCTAAAAAACTGACATTGGGTTTTTCTGAGCACAATCATTGAGTGAATACAAAAGCACTTTATCTCTATGTTTGCGGACTTTTTGACATTGCATGCTCTTTTGCTGAAGATGGACTCTTGAGAGTTTTACTTGGACTGCTTTCAGCTGCTGGTTTTGGAGTTGGTCCCACAAGTCTGTCCTCAAAATCATACAGATTTAACATCTAAGTGTTCCAGATTTTAAACATGCCAAAAGAGGGTTCTGCTGGTAATTTAAGGAGCATATCATGTCAAACTCTCACGGGACCCTATTGTACAAATTCTGACATTTTTACTTGACAGTTTGTGGTTATGGTCTGCTTTATTGATCTCATAAAAATATCATTGATTACATTCAGCATTTTGATACCAAGACCTTATTCTTCGATATGACCACAATTTCATTGGGTTATATACATCTGTTTTTAGGTTATTGTGGGTTTTCATTTACTTTAGCAAATATTTTAATGGGACAGAAAATCTGTCTCCTTTTTTAGAAATGTCTGATTTTGAAAATGCATTTTCCATTTAATAAACATTGTCTGATTAGAAACTGCAGTTTGTTTTCTTCTATTTTTTTAATGGGGTGATGAACTGAGAAAACACATTTTCCTTGAGCTTTTGACATCTAAGAGGTCATCATATTATAAGAATATCCTGTAAGTTTCAGAACTGAAAACGTCCTTCTTAGTCCAATAAAAGCTTTTGACACTCATTTTTCAAAGTGGGGAACTATGACATGAAAGAGGATAAAACACCACCCCTGCAGAAGAAGATCAACGACTACTTCAACACGGCTGGTTTAGCCCCCCCCACCACAGCTAAATAACATAGGCCTACCTTGTGATGACAAACTGGATCGAGCTACCAAGCAATACAAAATATTGTGCAGTGCCTGGTTGTGGAAGAAGACAGTCCCTGCATATGCTTCCTCTGGATTCCAATAGGACTGCATGGATAAAACTTTATTTTTAATGACGTTCTAGCTGATGAGGTAAAACATTGTCCGTCTGTTCGCTTCATTTCACTGAAGATTGTTTTGTAAACAAGACTGGATTTGCAGACCGATGAAGAGTAAAGAACGGTGCTGTGCCGTCTATATTGGATCTCACAGGAATGGTGCAACACACAGACTCTGGGTCGAACATGTATGGGCGAATCATTCCGGTTGCCATTTTACAACATTGGACGTTTTCAAAACAATTTCCCCCAAGTGTATCTAACCGTACGTTCACACCGCTGCTGGCGAGAGCGGCAAAATTCACTCTCGCCGCCCTGCCAACGACGCCGTGGAAAGATTCATGGACGCTCTGATGCTCTGACGTAGATCGAATGCGTGATCTTTTTTAAAACTGTATTCAAAAGGGCCGCAAAGCAAACAAGCATGTCGATCGTTATTTTTGCAGAAAATTGATCGATGGAAATAACTTTAAAATTATAGTGACATGTTTTCTAATGAAATAAACAAACTAAAAGCCATATGTGTGTGGTGTGGCTTCTGTGTTCATGGTTCAGTGCTATTATAATTTGCTTTCCCACTGAAAAAGTGGTGAAAAAGCTTCAGGTTGGTGGAGAGATCCTTCCTCAAGTGGAGCAGTTTAAGTATCTTGGGGTTTTGTTCACGAGTGAGGGAAGGATGGAACGGGAGATTGACAGACGGATCGGTGCAGCTTCAGCAGTAATGCGGTCGATGTACCGGTCTGTTGTGGTGAAGAAGGAGCTGAGCCGTAAGGCAAAGCTCTCGATTTACCGGTCAATCTACGTTCCTACTCTCACCTATGGTCATGAGCTTTGGGTCATGACCGAAAGGACAAGATCTCGGATACAGGCGGCCGAAATGAGCTTTCTCCGCAGAGTGGCTGGGCGATCCCTTAGAGATAGGGTGAGAAGCTCGGTCACTCGGGAGGAGCTCAGAGTAGAGCCGCTACTCCTCCACATCGAGAGGGGTCAGCTGAGGTGGCTTGGGCATCTGTTCCGGATGCCTCCTGGACGCCTTCCTGGGGAGGTGTTCCGGGCACGTCCCACTGGGCGGAGGCCCCGGGGAAGACCTAGGACACGCTGGAGAGACTATGTCTCCCGGCTGGCCTGGGAACGTCTCGGCATCCCCCCAGAAGAGCTGGAGGAAGTGTCTAGGGAGAGGGAAGTCTGGGCATCTCTGCTTAGACTGCTGCCCCCGTGACCCGGCCCCGGATGAGCGGAAGAAGATGTATGTATGTATGTACTGAAAAAGTGTTCTAGCACGAAAATCTTGCCTATAAATAGTGTTGCGTGCCCTCTTATCAAATTGGAATGATCAACCTCCTTTATTTTGCTTGGGAACTAATGTGGTCGGAACCAAAGTTTACAGGACTGCGTTCTCTGGCATTCTCTCAAACGAAGCACTTCTACATTCAGATTGGTTGCCGCTGAACTGCGTCATTGCTTTTTTAAAGTTGAGCTGATTTCAACTCTCCTCGCCGCTCTCGCTGTCCAAGACGCGCTGCGCCGCTCTCGCCAGAGCTCACCGCCGGCTCTCATTGAAAATTAATGACTTCCGGCCACTTTGACGCTCTCGCCGGTGGCGGTGTGAATACACAGTAAGGGTGAATTGAAACTCATTATAATATGCAAAACTGTTATCCACTCACAACAGTGGGCGTTTACATTCAAGTCTTCAATGCGTGATGGCCATAAAAACCGAGCGTTTTTCAGCTAGGCAGACTGATCTCATGAAGTAGCGTGTGTATGACACGCCAATTCGTATTTCCATTTTTGCCGTGCTATCAAGATGCATAATCGCTTTTCAGTGTGTTTATGAACGTGGTTGACTTAACGTTATTACTGTATATATAAATATATGACTAACCTCAACCCCATCCCTAAACCTAACTGTCACTGGGGTTAATGGCATGTATGACTGTTCCCTTATCATCCTAGGAAAAAAAAAAGATCGCTCCCCAGGTGTAGATGTACATTTTTCTTCGTTTCGCACGGACATTTGACGGCGTGTACAGACACGCGGAATCACTCTGACGTTAATAGCGTAGACATACACAGATACACGTGGATACACGCAGATAGCTCAAAATGCGCAGAGACAACACGCCACTTGACTCGAAAATGGCGTGTATGTTTACGCAAAAGTCATGATGTCATGTTGCAAAACTAGTAAAATAGCCTATAACTTATTCATTTTGATGTTTTTGAATTCAAAAGCCAAGCGAACGTCATAAGTTGACCTCAGACAACAATATAATAAAATTTAAAAAGCCAGTTCAAGACCCCTTTAAATGTGCACTAGGTAACTCTTTTTTATGGTATAAGTGCAGTCCATTCATCTCATCATGTAGAGAAAAAGTTGCTCTGGCTTATTTGATGCGTGTATGGTGTGGGGAGTGCGAGCGTGAAAGGTTGACATGATGGATCACGATAAACCTCCAAACTTCGAGGAATCACCTGTTTTAAAATCACCACTGGTTTGGCTTTTTGAAGAACAGATATGGGAAAAGTTGTAAAAGTGAGACGGGGATGGCATTATTTTACTTAACCGATGAGTAATGTATTTTATTGAGCAGATAAATTGCCATTTTTAGCTCTCTAACAGAGTTCATTGTAAAACATTATCTACCGTAAAGGGTAATATTCTTCCACAGTCGCACAGAGCTGAAGCTCAACCAAAGCAAAATGCATTTTAAAATGCAAACGTGCCACGATTTTGATGACTTAAGACTGGGCAAGTATTAGAATACCTTTTCATGCTCTTCATGTGGATTGATGCAGTGGGTTTGGGATGAAGCATTTTAAAGTGTGACATCCTTTTTCTTTTTCTTTTTTTTGCCTTCGGCACACCTGTGCAATAATCATGCTAAAACCAATGAAGCTGCAGCATTTACTTCAACATAAAAATTAATTAAAATTAATTTGATATGGAGTGGGATGTGCTAATGAGAACAAATCGACATGGGTTGCTTTCATTCCTTAAACCCATTCACAGTTCAGCATATTTATTGAATTATCGATTTTGTGTGTACTTGCCTCATTTGTACAATATTCTTTTTTTCCCCTCAAATGTGTCATGTGTAATGAAATCCAATATGTAATTTGTGGCTGCTAGCAAGATTGTAACTTGAACCAGATTTTCCATTATTTCTTGAGATTTGATCGGAGACTCAAAGGTTAAGACTTGTAGATAAAAGCATTTTTTCTGCACTGGACTCTTTCAGTGATCCTCCAGATGACCTTGAGACTTGTTTGAGGTGTATGAACCTAGCTCTGATCAGGCTGGGTAGCCAGCTGGATGCCCACATCAGACACATGGCTGAGTGCTTGCTGAAGGTGACACAGAGCGGGTCTCTGGAGGTGAGGCTGACCCTTGCTGTCAGTGCCCAGCTCAGGTGATGCACTCAGATGCACGCTACCCTTGGGCCTGCTTGAGATATTAATCCATCCTGATTACTGCTGTTTTTACACCGGAGGCATGATTCAACTAACCTTGAAACAGGCTTATTTTTTGTGGCTCATGAATAAATGAGGTAAATTCTAGTGGTTGGTAAACTGTTGAAGCATTCAGGGTTTTATTGACCTCACAAGACATCAGGGGCCGATGCAAGTTTAAGATTTCATTTCTCAGTGTCAATGTTTCCTGAGTAATAATAACTGCAAGTTGTATAGATTCTCTCTTTTACACTGAAATGTTATTGCATGAACGATTTTACCTTAGAAATCTCAAGTAAATTTCACAAGAAAGTGCACAATTCTGAAGGGACAAAATTAGTTTTATTTTAAAACACTCAGTAACATTGAAAACTCATTTTTTATTTAAGTTAAGTATTTTAAAAATTAATGTTACCTACTGAAATTTTCCAATTTTAGCAACTAAAAAAAAAGAACACATAATTTTTTTTAACAAAAAACATTAATGAACACATTGTTTTTTGTTTTGGATCCACTGCAATGCAAGAAAGCAGCCACACTTTTCATTCATTTTACAGTTCAAACCTGTGCTGAATTCAGATGAGATGGGATGTTGACCACTAGATGGCAGTGTGCTCATTTACTGCTTTTTGAAAGCAGAAGTAACTTTCTTGTAGCGCCTTTATTTGGGTTTGAACCTTAAGAGATGCACGTTTCATTCTGATGTTTTAAATCAAAAATTGTAAACTAAAGTTCAGTGATAAGAAGTATATGATTATCATTGACTAATTTTTTGGAGACTTTATTTTTTCTCCATTTTATATGAGATTGTTTGGGGGGGGGGGGAATTCTGAAATGAAGATAGCCTATTGTTGACATGTCCAGGCTTTTTGGAATTGAATTGGACAAGTTATTGTTTGTGCTTAAAGATAGATGCTGCAAATATGAACTCTTGAAAAGTGCTTGATGCATGCAGTTTGTGGGCATTATTATAGAGCATCCAGTGCTATTTTAAGTGTGATCAGTTGTTTTAGGTAAAAGATGACTCTGTCAGTGTAAAATGCAGCCTAATTCAAAACACATCAGGATGCAGGTCCTCTTAGTCACTGTGTAATCGTGTATTAAAGAGATCAGGATGGAATTAAATGAGACCTTGGCTGTGCAACAGGATTTATGCAGGTCCTATTAGACTTATTCATTTCTAGTTTTAATTAAATTCTGGAAATGCAGCACTGCAGAAAAGTAACCTGTTATTGGATAATCTGGGTGTGTAGGCTCTCAGGGCAGGGTGCATATCAATAACGCCTCCAGTGAAAAGGCCACAGCATTATGGACTATTTAATGAGAGGATGTGAATTAACTCAGAGTCGGATGGGGAAAGAGGAGAGCCACCTTGCAATGAAATGCTTCTTTATTTGGCACACAATGGAATAAGGGCCGGAAAAATCAATGATGATATCTCCCGATTACAATCATCAAGGTTTACTTCTCTTTCAGAATGATTCCTATCAATTCCCTTAAGAGCAACAGCCTGTGTGAAGGATCAATACCATACTGGTGCTGTGGTTTTACCTAATGCGTGCAAGCCCTGGGCGTTTGGGGTCTGTGTGTGTGCGTGTATGAGTGAATGCATGCAAAGGCTCTTCTGCCACATTAGAATAGCCTTGCTTTCATTTGCCTCTAAAGGAGATCAGAATGAGGGGCTTTCATGTGCAGCATTCTCATTCCAGATCACATTCAGACATGATCTAATTATTCTTCAAGAGTTTCTCTGTGATTGTTGATGATGGTAATGAGGACTCCCTCCTCATCTTCTCATGTGGAGAGGGAGTGAGGGATAAGAACAGAGCAAAATGTCTGTCTTAATATGTTTTCTAGTAAAAAAAAAAATGTCTGAAGATACATTTACTTTTGAATCAAAATTTTATAAGATGACAATATAAAAACAAAACATTGTCCACATGTTAACACTTTATTTTACGGCGTGATACAGTGTAATTACTTAATTAATTACTTAGTAGTATAATAAGATTTAACAAACTAAGTTATGGAACAACCATACTTCCAGATTGTAATTACACTCATGTAATAGGCAGCTACTGTTACACGTGTAACAGGCCGAGTCGGTTACATATATGTTACCGACTTGGTGCAATGTAATTATATAAGAAAGTACTTTGTACTACTCAATGTAACTTAAAACTTATTGTAAGTACTTAAATATGTTGTTATGACCTTATAACCTTCAGTTACACATGGTCATTTTGTACCTTCTTTAATAGTGTATGAAGATTGTACATGAGTGTACTTCATGTGTATAAGGTATGTCAGCCCATTCTCACATTTGGACATGCTTCAATATCTGACGCTTTAGGCGCCCTTTAGCGTCAATTAGATGACGCCCTAGGATCGCGTGTACCCTACCCCCACCCCACACCTAAACCTAACCGCGTCCTCTAACTGACGCTTTCCTTTAGCGTCAGTTAGATCAGTGGTTCTCAAACTTTTTCAGGAGGAGGCCCCCTTGTGTAGGGTGAATCCTTTTGTGGCCCCCCAAAAGAAAACTCATAACGAAAACATCCTCAAACGTACAATTTTACTTACAAATTTTAGATTGAACCAAAAACAAATGAATTTGTACAATGCTGGAACAACAGTTCTGTTTTTAGCTTTATGTCTTTGAATATACAAAATTAGTTAAATTGTACATTTCATTAAATATAACATTTTTTTTTTATAAAAAATGGTTTTGACAGTTAACAGTAATATTGTCTGAAAAGTGCAACAAAAGTATTGAATACTGAACATTTGTGATGTTCATAGTAAAAGATAAACACTGAAAAATTAATTTGCTGATTGTAAAAAAGTGCATTAAACTTCTTACATTTTAAGGTAGTAAATGACAGTGGCTCAAGTTTGGTTTGCAAATTTGAACTGCAATCTGTTTTTTCAGCAAGAAACAAAAAATAATTCTACTCTACACAAAGAAATACTTTTTCAATATAGAAGACATACAATTTTATACAAGTTTTACAATATAAAAGAAATCATGCAATGCAGATTTCACATAGGACAATCCAAACTTACATACAGGTAAAATAATTTTTTTTAAATAATTTCATATTCTAGAATTTCTTTGCGGCCCCCCTAGCGCCATCTAGTGGCCCCCCAGGGGGCCACGGCCCCCAGTTTGAGAACCGCTGAGTTAGATGACGCAGTAGGATCGCGTCATGTAAGTGCCGCTAAAGGGCGCTTAAAACGTCAAATATTGAAGCATGGTCAAAGGTGACGCCTTGGGGTGAGAATGCGTTGGGTATGTAGATACACGTAGTACACTTGCGTACAATCTTGATACACTTTATTTTATGTTTATCCCTGTGTAATGTTATGTGATTGCAAAGTAATTAGGAAGCTACCGTATGCTTTTACACAACGCATTCTCACCCCAAGGCGTCACCTTTGACCATGCTTCAATATTTGACGTTTTAGGCGCCCTTTAGCGTCTCTTAAATGGCGCGATCCTACGGCGTCATCTAACTGACGCTAAAGCCTAGTTCACACTACGTGATTTTAAGCCCGATTTAAGCCCGATTTGCAAATCGTTGAGTCGCCGACAAGTCAGGGTGTTATCGCGTGCAAATCGCGGGCGATTAGCGGACGATTAACGCTCGCCAATCCGATAGTGTGAAAGAGCCAACAACGCATCAAAGACAGCTCGCAGACAGGTCACCGAGCTCAGAAAAATATCTAGCATGCTAGATATCTCGAGCAGTCGCGCGACTCAATCTCAGTGATGTCATGAGTACAGCCAATCATAGCAACGCATGGGTTGAGGACACCAGGTAATCTCTTTTTCTTTTTTGCATTTTTTTTTTCTCAGAGCAGATCGTCGAGCAAACAGTGTGCAGCACTAGTTTCTGTCTGACGTCCATATTCGCGTGTTGTGTTCTTCTCTGCAGTTTCGCGTCATTTCTGGTTCGTTTTATTGCGTGGTTTTTCGTGACAAAACATGGTTTCTAGACCAGATAGAATCGTGTTGTTGTCAACTCGTTATTTGTTTGATTATTTTCAGGATTTAGACCGTACTATAGTACTGAAACAGCTCTCATTGAGTCACAAATGATATGCTCTTATCATCCGATCGTGGTTGTATCTCTGTGTAGTGCGTTGTTAACTCGTGTAGTGAGTTACGTCCTGTTGTGGATCAATCACGTTGTGTTGTGTGGTGTGAACAGCTAAACAACTTGAACACTCATGATTTCACTGAGAGCAAGTCATTTAGTGTGAACTGCACAGTTCAGCCCGACATTTTAAAATCATGTAGTGTGAACTAGGCTTAAAGGAAAGCGTCTGTTAGAGGACGCGGTTAGGTTTAGGTGTGGGGTGGGGTAGGGTAGGGTACACGCGATCCTAGGGCGTCATTTAACTGACGCTAAAGGGCGCCTAAAGCGTCAGATATTGAAGCATGTCCAAATGCTTCCCAAGGCGTCAGTTAAGTGACGCCTTGGGGGTGAGAATGGGCTGTTTTTACAGCCCATTCTTGTTTTTCAGCCCATTCTTTTACAGCCCATTCATGTTTTTCAGCCCATAGGATCGCGTCGTGTAAGTGACGCTAAAGGGCGCCTAAAACGTCAAATATTGAAGCATGGTCAAAGGTGACGCCTTGGGGTGAGAATGCGTTGGCTTTTATGCTGTGAACGAAGGAGTTAGGCCTAATTCAAACTAAAGTATATATGGATAAGGTTTGTAGATACACATGAATTACACTTAAGTACAATCTTGATTCACTTTATTTTACGTAGCTTATACCTGTGTAATATTTTGTAAATTGAATGTAATTTAGAAGCTACTGCATGTATTTAAGCTGTAAACTGGGTTAATTCAGATGGATAATGTACATGAAGTACACTTAAGTACAACCTTGATACACTTTATTTTAGAAGGTACAAAATGACCATGTGTAACCTCAGACCTCATGAGTGTAATTACGATCTTACGATCTGATCTAATTACGAATTACGACCTAACTTGAGAACCAAACATTGATAAGATATTAAAACTTGTTTTCAAAGAATGTTTAAAAAAATATATAATAATTATTTATAATATAGAAATTATTTAATTATAAGAAAAACAATTATTATTATATTATGAATTATTATAGAATGTATTATAATGTGATAAACAATTATTAATTATAACAACAACACTAATAATAATGTATTAATATTAAGTGTTGTCTTTTAATACTCAATAATAAAATTTTTTACGATGATATTGAAGATTATAATAATTACAATTGTAATATAATTACAATGATAATTACTTGTATTATTATTGAGGCATAATTATCAATATTATTATTTTGACATTATGAATGATATACTATAGTATATAAACAGTGTAAAAATAATAATAATACTATTGAAATGAAATTTGACATTTACTTTTTTTGTAATATATTAAATAATTTTTTTTTCTAAAATTGATAATTCTATTATTATTAAATGTATTCTTAGTGTATTAAATATTCTCAGTGCATAAGAAAAATACATTTAGATGTGTTGTGGGGGTTTCTGGGCTGACACCACACATCACACACAGAAGGTGAGAGAGTTTGAATCACAGCTCGCAGAACCTCTGTGTCCCTGTCAGCCCTGCTCTGAGAACACTGAGTGAGACAACATGATGCCTTAAAAAAAAAAAAAATGGCCTGAGCACCACATGCAGGTTAAGCCATGCGTAAGCATCAGCGGACTTTATCAGTGCACGCATTGGCTGCTGACCGGCGCTTCTGAGCTGGGGCCCGTGTACAGAGATTCCTCCCAGGTGTTTGCAGGGACCATGATATGATGGGACTGGAATGTGAATGAAGCGTCACATAGAGTCTATGCTCATGTCAAGCAGGATTATGCTCTGATGTTGACAGCCGCGGATACAGAGAGCATTGTTATTTTGAGAGAAGATAGTGCCAAACTTGGCTGCAGGTTGTTGACTTGTTCTTGTTTGTTGACATAGTAATACGAATGTCGAATTCACTTTAAATAGTTAACCTACATTATTCCAAAGATCTGGCCTGAATGCTTGATTCAGTTGCAGCATTTAGTGGCCACTTGTGGTAAATGACTCTTAGGGCAACACTTTATAACTGACTGACACTATTTTATACTGTACTTTGCTTTACAATTAACTAATACTTTATCAATAATAAGCAATATTTAATTGATTTATTGTATAAATAGCCACATAATAAACATGATTATGTATAGTCAGCTGGTCAATTTTGCTAAATCAACCCCTTGTTTGTTAATGTTATCCCATTAATAATTAATGTTGCATAAAACATATTTCTCTATTCATGGCCATTTTATTTTTGACAGAAACATTTATATGGCTAATATTTCATGATATTTTTTTTATTACATTGTGTATGTTAATATGTATATCAGATGTAGGAAAAAATGTATTTCCGATACTTTGTGCCTTGGATTGCGTTGCAAGGTGCACATTTACATTTTTATCAATTCTTGATTTCCCTGGGAATCGAACCCATGACCTTGGCGTTGTAAGTATCAACACTCTACTGTTTGAGCTGAAGGAAAGTTATTATTATATTCACAATTATAGTAGAAAAATAGTTTTATTTGGACTTTTTCCTTTTTCTGTGGAACACATTTGGGGAAAAAAAATAAGAACAACTGAGCACCTGCAGAGCAAAGATGGCAGATTTGAAATCACATCCTGTATTTTCTAGGATTCCTGCGCCTGCAGAGCAACTGGCATTGAGATGAATGGGAATGCAAACAGATGGCTCTCTCCAAGTATTACAGGCCACCTTGGTACCGTTTATTTCTTTTTGTAAAGCTTTTCAAATAAGAAATCTCAGACTGCACATTAAATGAAAGCTCTGACAGTACAATTGTCCCTTCTAACTGAAATACTTTTGTCTCATTCTACTAAATTGTTAATCTATTTATTGAATAATTATGCTCTAGTTCAATGTTCTGTCTCTCTAGTGCGTTATTAGTTTAAGTAGCATTCAAACGTATGATAATATGAAGGTGATGATGGAGCTCGAAGTTCTGAGTCATTTACACTCCACACATTAAAAAACCATATTCTCAGCCACATTAATGAGTGAAAGTACCAAACAAGTTGAGTCAGAAAAGCTGATCCCTTCTTAATGTCAAAAGCTTCAGATGTCAACGCTCACCCCTCCTGAGCTTCCCCATGTATCTCCATCTCAGCAGCCTCCTGTTTCTGTCACAGGAATGGCTGCAAGATACTACTGAGTCCCGTTCATCTTTGGCGAGGATGAAAGAATGAGAGGAAAAAGTGAGAAAGTAGAGAAATAAACATGTGGAAAAGAGAGATTTAGACTGAGAAAGACAATAAAAAAAGAGAGATTATCGAAAAAAGAGAGAGAAGGTGAGAAAAAGATGAGTAGTGTTTGCTTAGGTCCCTCAGGTCCTGTAACAATAAGTGGGACACCACTAGTTTCTGCACTTTTTACGAAGAGACTATTTTATTTTCGCTATTTTCTTGGTCACGAGACCTGACACTGTCATTGTGCTCAAATTCTACATGCTGAGAGAAAGTAAAATGATAACCACAGGTTGCCTGAATAAAGACCAAAAATATAAATGGATCTCCAAAGGAAAGCAATAGGATGGTTTTTCAATTTTCCAGCATTCATCTCTACCTGGGTTTATTTAATTTCCGTTCAATGTTGGACACTGAACTTGATTATGTGCGTTACGACCACAGAGAAAGCGTACACGTTTTTGTCCACAGCTTTAAAATCCTAAAGGGGTTTCCTAAATATTCCAGAATTTTTGTAACATTTTATAAGCTCACTTACAATGTTATTCAAGGTTTCTTGCTCCAGGCTGCAGGGATTTCTTGTTATCATTTAGTTCTCATATGTTTTATTTAGTATAACTAAACTTCAGTCACTTGTTCAAATGTATAGACACTACCGTTCAAAAGTTTACTAAAAGATTTTTATTACTATTTCAAATCCCAGATAGCAAACTGACATTGAATCAACGTGGAAACAACGTCTCTCATGACATTGAAACAACGTTGATTTTGCTCATCGAATTAACTTTGAACCAACGTCAGACGCGGCATTCTTCAAAGCTAAATGAAAATCGAAAATTGGTTTGCTTTCATAACGTTGAAACAACGCGTTGATTTCAAGTTGATTTTCCGTTAGCTTTGAAAGAATGCCGCGTCTGACGTTGGTTCAACGTTAATTCGATGAGCAAAACAATGTCAGATCAACGTTGTTTTGATGTCATATTTCCACGTTGATTCAATGTCAGTTTGCTATCTGGGATGGTTGTTTTATATCTTAATACACACAATATCATTCATTCCTGTGGCTAAAAGTCTTCAGTGTCACATGATTCTAATGCTGATTTAGTGCTCAAGGATTTTTTTATTTATTATTATATTTTTTTTGTGGAAACCGTGATACATTTGTTCAGCATTTATTTGACATGGAAATCTTCTGTAACACTGTTACTTTTAAGCAACTCAATGCGTCCTAGCTGAATAAAATGATTCATTCATTTATTTATTTCTAAATAAAATAAAATAAATATCTCTGACCCCCAAATTTTTAAATAGAAAAGAGTTTATAATATATACTGCAATTCTGAATCCTGATTGTTACCCCAAGGCCAAGTTGCTGATAACTGAATAGTTGTATTATGTTAATGAGGTCAGTCATATGTTAATATGGGTTAGTTTCCATATATACTATCTTGGTGGACTGTAGTGGATATTTTATAGACTATCTAGAAGCTACATCAAATGGTTTGATACCTTGATTTCAAAACCTGTTTTCCATGATATGGCTTTAATACACATGTTTTTCACCATCGTCATTGATATAGGTAATTGCACTGTGGGTCCCTGATTCTGTGTTGGATGCAGGCAGCTGTACCCTCTTACCAACCAGCTGCTGTCTCTAGTCCCTCTGCTGCTCATGGAGAAGGTCATAGTCCTCTACATTCCACATCTACAAGCACCCCGAGCCTCTCTTAGCCGGCATTTACATCATTAGAGAAAGTCCGTTTGATGCCTCAATGGTTTTTAGAGATGTTTTTCCATTACAAACTCTGAAAACGTTTTTGTAAAGCTTCTTTCGTCTGATAATTGTTCAGGTCAGTGCTACAAGAAACCACCATGCACAGACAGCAGATGCTAATGTTTATCAGATGAGCTGAGAGGAAGTCTAAAAGAGTTTGTGAGCTGATTTATTGGCTGACTTCAGATACGACATTATCTTTTCCCCTGTCTGATCACCTGAATGACAAGTGGCACTGACTCAGGGGAATGTGGACTCGTAGGCTTCGCACCCAAAATGTGTGCACCTGCCAGAACCCTATCTGTAGCCAATCAGTCATATGTTCGTTCAGCCATACAGTAGTCGTCCTCACTAAGGGCCTAGACTCCTTCACATAGGTGGGGAAGGGTGTTATGAAACTGATATATCCAATTGATTTGGTACAACAAGGATGAAAGGAGAGAATTCAATACTAACGCTGCTGGCTTTTGCTGATTGGGTGTAGGACGTTGCGCTCCAAAATAAAATGTTTCTCTACATTGAGTATGATTAAATGATCTTTGTCCTGCAGAGGTAAAATTCATGTATGTGATTTCATAGACCTAGTTGTACATTAGCTAGACGTATGGCCCACATTTTTCATCTCTGTCTTCTATGAGGATCACAAACGAATGCACTTTTGATAAGTTAAAAGAAAAATGTTTGTATGCCATGAACGCATTAAAAAGTAACTAAGGCAATATAAATATGAGAGGCGAACTAAAAGCAAGGGTGTCCTCAGTGACTCATCCACAATGGCCCATTGTTCACGCAGTATTTACCGGTCGGTCTCGGTCATCCATCTTGTGTACATCTCCCAGCTCTCAGCATGAGATGGCCTTCAGCCAGTGCTCTGGGCCTCCTGTTATAAATCTAACAGGATTGTTTGCTATGATGCTCAGCCTCCAGCAGTCTGTCATCACAAGGATGCACGCTTGGCTTGAGGAGAAATTTTCCCCCCGACCACTTGTCTCGCCCTGTTTCTCTTTCGATAATGTTGAGAAGAACAGATGGAAGGGGAAGTTTGCAGGCTCGAGAGCCTGCGGCAGCCATGTTGCCGCGTATGTGCTTTTGGAGGGAATGGTCTTACCGTCTTTGGTCTCACTGCTTAGAGGTCACCGGTAATCACCACTTTTTACAGGCGGGCCATCAAGATAACGGAGGTCACGCGGCTTTTGTAGTGCAAGAACACCCTTGGGGCCTTGGTTGCTTCAGATCTGGCCTAGAAGGTGGCAGCAAGAGGACCAATCAATGTATATATGCAGTTTCCCTTCTTTCATAATTGTTATAGATATACATTTTGGTTGACCTCCTGTCACTTTGTATGCTACAGACTGCTGAAACCCTCCAAGGAGCTTGTTAGCATTTTAGCCTCTTTTTCTTTTTGCTGTTTCCATGCAAACAGATGCAAAGATGAGTGGCTCTGTACGACCTTAGTTAAGGTAGGTGCATCCTACGAGACTCACGGCATCTGCGAAGGTGGGTTGATGCTGAGTGATTGCTTTCCCACTGAGAGCGCTGGTAAATGGGAGATTTACCCTGAAGGTTCTCTTGGAGGGGGCACTACGATCGAGAATAGATTTTCACCAATGGTTAGATAATGGCAGTCAGCAGAGAATAATCCTGCAGAAACAACAAAAAAGAGAGAGAGAGAGATAGAGAGAGAGAGAGAGAGAGAGAAAGGAGCACATTATCATGAGTCCGGAGCAAGGCCATCTCCACCCCGCCCCGAGGAGGTGTGGGAGAGTAGCTAATGCCATTTATTCTTCTCTCGGAAACAGGATAACTAATATGTCAGTAGTGTCTTGTGAATGAATCCATATTGTCTGGCTCCTTAAATATTCAAGGCCTTTTATTACTCACTGGTCCTGTTAACACAGTATTTGTTCCCCAGCAATGTGGCACCCTATGTTTTCCTCAGTAATTTGCTGTATGCTTTGTAAACATACTCTCAAGTCAATGTTTAAATTCATTCTCTGTAGCAAACATTGTATCTTATTAGCACTCTTGGGAATGGCTACAGACAGGGTGGCCGCGGGTCATTAAAAAGTATTAAAAAGTCTTAAATCAATTTTCCTAAAAATAAGGCCTTAAAAAGTATTAAATTGTCTTAAATTCAGATTGGATAGGTCTTAAATATGTTAGTCATGTCACCGCAAAGATGCAGGCAAAGGCAATTGTTCTGCCAGCCAGGTCAAATATTTTCTACAAGGTAACGTAACCTGTGTGTGAGACACGCGGGTCTGATCAAACAGTGGAGTCATGAAAAACATCCGTCATTTTGTTCATAAAGGGCAACATTCAGCCTGCAAAGTGTTTATATTTGTGTAGGCCTATACTCGCATTAAAACACACTTTTAAAAGCAAAACGTATGTATCCAACCCCTGTTTGAAACAGTCCGTGTCGTGTTGTAACGTCTGTCAGAGTTTGAGGTCCCAGAAGAAGAATAGGAAAGACAGTGCAAACGAACTGGTTGTTCCACGAGTCCTTTTATAGTTGCTTTAACCTGTTAACTGTCACCCCCCTTTTTTGAATAGACATGAAAATGCACATTTCGAACTTAAATGGTTGTAATTCAAGAATGCTTTGGAATATAGACATATGATTGGTCTTGTTTTAAAGAAGACATTTGGCAGATTTTTGTAGAAGTGAAATAAATTAAGAAAGTGAAACAGAAAAAAAGTTATAGAAGTTTGAGTTTATGGAAATGTACAATGTAAAAATATTAATTATTCATATTTTACATAAAATATATATTTTCAAAACCTGGGCTACTCTAAAATGGCAGAAAGATCAAAGCCAAAAATCTGAACAAGTTGTGTTTCAAATTTTAGGTTGATATCTCAAAAAATGAGCTTTCAGTAAGATTTTGTTTGAGCGCAGTACCAAACTTTTTCACTAGGGCACAACCAGACTCCATTACTGCCCATATAAGGGCGCCTGCATTTCCATTCCTGTTTTGAGTGATATGAACCATTATTTTCACAATTTTCATACAATTTCTGAAGTAGAGATCCTTTTCAGAAGTAGCATGGGAAGTTTGGCAGATTTTGATATGAATTGAACCTCTAAGAAACACATACAAAGAACACGCATGTAAGTCATAGCTAGCTGCCACGTCACAAATGGTAAATTTATTATTTTTTTCTTGATATTTCAAACTTTTCAGACCTTTTTTTTCCAAAATAATTGAATGGATTCTATCTTTTGAACTTTTGGCATGAAAACAAACTGAGGTATCTACCATTTTTTCATGATTTTTCATGTTTACTGTTATTTTAAAATAAAGGTCTGAACACGCCTTATGAGTATGAAAATATTCTTGTTTTACATTGATAAATTATGGCTCCTCTGTAATATATTTTGAAAATCAGTCACCAAATATGGAAACTAGAGATTGTAAGCTTTCAAATGATATGTAGATTGTCAATATTATTTAAGGTATTTACTAAGATATTATTGTTTTAAAAATATAGTGGCAAACGTCCCACCTGTGGGACGGTGACAGTTTAAGCAACTATAAAAGTTTTGCTCTTCACATACACGTTGAAAGAGCGGATGTTAACAGGTTAAATAAAACACTCTGTAAAACGCTACAAATCAAAGTGGAAGTAAATGCATTAAATCAAAACAGCAGCCCGCGATAGATCGGTCATCTTCTTCCTCTTTGAGCGAGCATTCTCACTCTCACTGATCATGCGCGCTCACATAACAACATTTACACATACAATAACGAACGTCATAGAAGAAGTCATCTTAAAGGCATATCAACATGTCATGAACACTACTGAACACTAGGTGGCCATTACAGAGTTCCATCTTTTGGACATTCATCATACCGCATTGGTTTTCATTTCTTGTCCTCAAAACAGGGCAGTAATCTGTTTATTTTTAAGTGTTTGTAGTATTATTTTATACGGAAATAAATTATTTATAATTATTAGTTTAATTAACAAACTAATTATATGAAACTATTATCAGTACACTACAAATAAACAGAATCCAGAGTTTCAAGAAGATCAGAGAAACTCAAAATTTCGACCCCCCAAAAAACCGACAGTGGTACCCCTGTTGTTGTTTTTTTTTTCGGTGCAAAAAAATAAGTTTCTCCAATCTTCTCAAACCTCTGGATTCTGAGGGCCGTGAGATTAGACCGGAGTGCAAAAAATTGAGTCTTTTTCCAGAGCTGAGGTATTGAGATCCCACGCACCATTAATGCCATCATTATATCTCAGCTCTGGAAGGGTCTAGAGCCTCCATTTTGGCACTCAGGTCTAAGTCTCATGGCCCTCTATCACAATCCAGAGATTCAAGAAGATCAGAGAAACGCAAAATTTCAACTGGAAAAAAACGACAGTGGTACCGTGGTAGAGGGCCGTGAGACTTAGACCGGAGTGCAAAAAATGGAGGCTCTAGACCCTTCCAGAGCCGAGATATTGAGATATTTATAATGTCATAAATGCTACGTGGGATCTCAATATCTCGTCTCTGGAAGGGTCTAGAGCCTCCATTTTTGCACTCAAGTCTAAGTCTCATGGCCCTCTATCAGAATCCAGAGTTTCAAGAAGATCAGAAAAATTCAAAATTTTGACTCCCCCCAAAAAAAAAGACTGTGGGTACCCCTTTCGTTTTTTTTTTTTGTTTTTTTTTTCGGGGCGAGAAATTAAGTTTCTCCAATCTTCTCAAAACTCTGTATTCTGATAGAGGGCCATGAGACTTAGACTTGAGTGCAAAAATTGAGGCTCTAGACCCTTCCAGAGCTGAGATATTGAGAATATTTATATCTCAATATTTAATGGCATTAATGGTGCGTGGGATCTCAATATCTCAGCTCTGGAAGGGTCTAGAGCCTCCATTTTTACACTCAGGTCTAAGTCTCATGGCCCTCTATCAGAATCCAGAGTTTTGAGAAGATTGGAGAAACTTATTTCTCGCCCCCCAAAAAAACCCCAAAACAAAAAAAAACAAAAAAAAAAAAAAACCCAAAGGGGTACCACTGTCGTTTTTTTCGGGTCGAAATTTTGAGTTTCTCCAATCTTCTCAAAACTCTGGATTCTGATAGAGGGCCATGAGACTTAGACCTGCGTGCAAAAATGGATGCTCTAGATCCTTCCAGAGCTGAGATATGTTAAAGGATGTATAGGCCAAACCAGGTGTTATCAGAATCCCGATATTGACACGGACCCATCACAACATGTCTTCATATTACGGACTGAAGTGAGTGTTGGCAGTCAGGTGCTGGAGGTGTGGAGGAACGGATATGAAGAAGACACAATCAGCACCAACACGCACTCATCCACATAAACACTGCTGGGCTTATTACACACAGCACTGATCTGGCACTGCACTACTGTGTACTTGACCAGACAGCAGGTGCACACGGACAAACACACACACACACACACCACAGACAGTGTGTGAATCTCAACAAAACCAGGTCCTGGTCACACGTCACCCCAAAATATAAAGCAGGAAATATAAAGACTTAGACCTGAGTGCAAAAATGGAGGCTCTAGACCCTTCCAGAGCTGAAATATTGAGATATTTATAATGGCATTAATGGTGCGTGGGATCTCAATATCTCGGCTCTGGAAGGGTCTAGAGCCTCCATTTTTGCACTCAAGTCTAAGTCTCATGGCACTCTATCAGAATCCAGAGTTTTGAGAAGATTGGAGAAACTTAATTTCTCGCCCCGCGAAAAAAAAACCCGAAAGGGGTACCACTGTCGTTTTTCTCGGGTCGAAATTTTGAGTTTGTCTTCTCTGGATTCTGATAGAGGGCCATGAGACTTAGACCTGCGTGCAAAAATGGAGGCTCTAGACTCTTCCAGAGCTGAGATATTGACATCCCACGCACCATTAATGCCATTATAAATGTCTCAATATCTCAGCTCTGGAAGGGTCTAGAGCCTCTATTTTGGCACTCAGGTCTAAGTCTCATGGCCCTCCATCAGAATCCAGAGTTTCAAGAAGATCAAAGAAACTCAAAATTTCGAGCAGAAAAAAACGACAGTGGTACCCCTTTCGTTTTTTTTTTTCGGGGCGAGAAATTAAGTTTCTCCAATCTTCTCAAAACTCTGGATTCTGATAGAGGGCCATGAGACTTAGACTTGAGTGCAAAAATGGAGGCTCTAGACCCTTCCAGAGCCGAGATATTGAGATCCCACGCACCATTAATGCCATTATAAATATCTCAATATTTCAGCTCTGGAAGGGTCTAGAGACTCCATTTGTGCACTCAAGTCTAAGTCTCATGGCCCTCTATCAGAATCCAGAGTTTTGAAAAGATTGGAGAAACTTATTTCTCACCCCGAAAAAAAAAAAAAACCGAAAGAGGTACCACTGTCGTTTTTTTTTTTTTGGTCGAAATTTTGAGTTTCTCTGATCTTCTTGAAACTCTGGATTCTGATAGAGGGCCATGAGACTTAGATCTGAGTGCAAAAATGGAGGCTCTAGTCTAGACCCTTCCATAGCTGAGATATTGAGATATTTATAATGGCATTAATGGTGCGTGGGATCTCAATATGAAGAGTTCAGATGCAAAAGCCTCTAAATGCCATTTGAAATTTTCTTCTAAAATTATCATTTTTATCAAGCTTGTATATTTAATTTCAGTAATTTCACTTAAATGGCAATGAAGATTACCTATTAATTGTCATTTAAGTGAAATTACTGAACTTAAATATACAAGCTTGATAAAAATGATAATTTTAGAAGAAAATTTCAAATGGCACTTAGAGACTTTTGCATCTGAACTCTTCATATCTCGGCTCTGGAAGGGTCTAGAGCCTCCATTTTTGCACTCAAGTGTAAGTCTCATGGCCCTCTATCAGAATCCAGAGTTTTGAGAAGATTGGAGAAACTTAATTTCTCGCCCCGAAAAAAAAAAAAAAACGAAAGGGGTACCACTGTCGTTTTTTTTTTTTTTTTGGTCGAAATTTTGAGTTTCTCTGATCTTCTTGAAACTCTGGATTCTGGTAGAGGGCCATGAGACTTAGATCTGAGTGCAAAAATGGAGGCTCTAGACCCTTCCATAGCTGAGATATTGAGATATGTCGCCCAGTGTTTGGATTGCCCAGATTTTTGAGTGCTTTTCCATGGGTACTCATGATACTCATCTGTCCCAGGATGCTACGCGAGAGGATACTTCATTATCAACATCGCGGAGATCAGCAACGCAGGCGTTTTAAAATATGAGTAAAAACGGTTCCTTGTGTTTAAATCGTATGTGTTAAACTACTATAAAGTAAAGGTTTTAACTGTTGAAGGTGTAAAGGAGTTGGACAGTATAGAATAGTTGTGATTTTGCTGTAAACACATCTTTTATTATGTATAGCTAGTTAACAGGGGAGCTCCAGTAAGCACATGTACGTAAAGTTACTTTTCTAAAGTGGATTTACATAACCATACATCTTAAACATGCTTATTTAAAATGTCTATTTACATCAGGAAGGAAAATATTGTATAAATTTTGCAGGTGAGCACATCCCAACATGAAAAATACAACTGAGTGATGTAACGTTAAGTGTGCTATTATGCAGGATAATTCACTGTTGTCAACACTGCTAGACAAATGTGCTGTAAATAAGGCAAATAAACAAATCTAAAAAGTAACTAAACATGATATATATTTAATATGTCCCTTATTAGTGTTGATATATTGAGGAACATTTAAGTTGGATTAAAAGTGAGTTAACACATCAACCTCAGCATGTAGGCTAAATGCAGTGTTGATCTCATAATGTGAATCTTGTCTGTATGTTGAGAACACGCGTGTGTTTATCCGGTGGAGAGAGGCTCATGATGCTGAATGCTGTCATCTAAGGCTTTGAGTGAGTATACTACAGAAATGGATAGAAATTACAACATTTTTCTGAGTCTTGATTTCTGTCCATTTGCTGCAGAGCTTTTGTGGTGGAGCAGGACCTGCATGGAAAGATGATGGCAGTATTTGTTTGGGAAAAAAAGTTTTGGGGATTTTACTCAAATATAAAGTAAGGTTATTTTTAATACATAAATCAAATGATATTGTTCTGTTAAAATGACTGCTTTTGTGTAATGTTTGTGCATTTTTGTAGGATCTGAAATTTCTGCAGACTGGTGTGAGCACTGAGGATAAGGAGCCCAGAGCTGAATCCTGGAAGTGGTCCCATGGATGAGACCCTCCATCGCTCCATCTCTCCATCTGCCCTTATGAGTCCCTCTATCGCTCCACCTGCCCTTATTGCCTCAGATTGTGAAGCGCAGCACAGCAACAAGCTCTGGGACGAAGGCACAGTCCCCTCTGGTGAATTCATCAGAATAAAGCCGCAGAATGGGAACCGCTCTGTTGAGTCGGCATTAGGATGTGGTGTTCAGCGCCTGTAAATACATGCTTGTAGTTTGAATAAAGCTTCATGTGTTGTTGACTTGTATATGCATTTGTTTATTGTGATTGTTACTTTTATTTGTTCTTTTACTCATTTATTCATGTTTCTTATTGTTGTCAGTATATAAAATATAATTATTTAGTTAATGTATGCATTAATTCATCGATTGACTGACGATTGAGATGTT
This sequence comes from Pimephales promelas, assembly GCF_988280905.1. NCBI lineage: Eukaryota > Metazoa > Chordata > Actinopteri > Cypriniformes > Leuciscidae > Pimephales > Pimephales promelas. Next base: position 28,542,464 of record NC_142775.1, on the reverse strand, counting down.
TCACTGCATTTAGTAATATACAGTAAATGTATTCATGAATAACTGTCATATGACAAAACAAATTTAATTTTGCTTGTTTTATTAAATTATATTTTTAGTATGTAAAAAAGTTTTATAATTAAGTATTGGTCAGTATTTAATATTATTGTTGTGTTTAAGTTTTGGGGTGAGCTAACAATGCAATTCATTCTGAGGTAATATTAATTTTTAAGGAGTGATACTTACATTTTTTCGAGTATAAAATCAACAGTTTTCTCCAAAATAGATATTCTAGCAGCTGCCCGTCTCCTTTGTGGAGACATTACAAACGCAGAGGAAAACTGTTCTAGGTTGTGCTGTCGAGTTGCTGATGTTATGAAGCGTTAGTGCACCTGTTGCATACAGTATATATTTTAAACTTTTTACATACAAGATCATGGAAAGATAATATAGTTTTATGTAACAATCATAATGACAAAACAGAAAATATAAGGATCATTGGTTTGTGTACATCATAATGTGACATCATAAAATTATATTTATGCACAGGAAAAAACAATAACAAGGCTAAATATCTTCATAATAGTTCTACATAATACATTAAAAAATGTGTTGTTGTTATAAGTCTGAGGGATGAAACAAGGTAAATTAATCAAGAAAAAGCGGAAAACTTTAAGGAGAAACTTTTTTGGGTATAAAATAAAGAAATTAACAACATATTCAAGAGAAGACGACTTTGGGGTTTCTTAATTAAAAAAATATCACTATAAGAATCACCTTGTGGGTCACATTAGTAGGGTTTAAAATACTACAACTTAAATCAACCCTAAATGTATTCAAAAAATAAATGGGAAGCTGTTTCTTCATCAATACACAACAAAATGAGCAAGTTTCATCAACATCAAGATATGTATAGATATTTGAATTAAACGTAGCCTATCCTTCATATATTTTAAATTGTTGCGCTTGTGATAACGCTTAGTAGGTCACATGATAACGTCAACATGGCAGATGTCCGGTTCTCATTCATACTCAGTGAGATTTGGTCATAAAGTACCTACTCTTTTAGCACTCGTTGCATAAGTACTTAACAAAATTAAGTACCTACTCATTAAGTATGTGGTTTGGAACGCAACCTCTATCTCAGCTCTGGAAGGGTCTAGAGCCTCCATTTTTGCACTCAGGTCTAAGTCTCATGGCCCTCTATCAGAATCCAGAGTTTTGAGAAGATTGGAGGAACTTAATTTTTCGCCCGAAAAAAAAAAAAAAACCGAAAGGGGTACCACTGTCGTTTTTTTTTTCGGGTCGATTTTTTGAGTTTCGATATCTCAGCTCTGGAAGGGTCTAGAGCCTCCATTTTTGCACTCAGGTCTAAGTTTCATGGCTCTCTATCAGAATCCAGAGTTTTGAGAAGATTGGAGGAACTTAATTTTTCGCCCGAAAAAAAAAAAAAACGAAAGGGGTACCACTGTCGTTTTTTTTTTCGGGTCGAATTTTTGAGTTTCGATATCTCAGCTCTGGAAGGGTCTAGAGCCTCTATTTTTTCACTCAGGTCTAAGTCTCACGGCCCTCTATCAGAATCCAGAGTTTTGAGAAGATTTGAGAAACTTAATTTTTCACCTGAAAAAAAACCCGAAAGGGGTACCACTGTCGTTTTTTTTTTTCGGGTCGAATTTTTGAGTTTCGATATCTCAGCTCTGGAAGGGTCTAGAGCCTCCATTTTTGCACTCAGGTCTAAGTCTCATGGCCCTCTATCAGAATCCAGAGTTTTGAGAAGATTGGAGGAACTTAATTTTTCGCCCGAAAAAAAAAAAAAAACCGAAAGGGGTACCACTGTCGTTTTTTTTTTCGGGTCGATTTTTTGAGTTTCGATATCTCAGCTCTGGAAGGGTCTAGAGCCTCCATTTTTGCACTCAGGTCTAAGTTTCATGGCTCTCTATCAGAATCCAGAGTTTTGAGAAGATTGGAGGAACTTAATTTTTTGCCCGAAAAAAAAAAAAAAACGAAAGGGGTACCACTGTCGTTTTTTTTTTCGGGTCGAATTTTTGAGTTTCGATATCTCAGCTCTGGAAGGGTCTAGAGCCTCTATTTTTTCACTCAGGTCTAAGTCTCACGGCCCTCTATCAGAATCCAGAGTTTTGAGAAGATTTGAGAAACTTAATTTTTCACCTGAAAAAAAACCCGAAAGGGGTACCACTGTCGTTTTTTTTTTTCGGGTCGAATTTTTGAGTTTCGATATCTCAGCTCTGGAAGGGTCTAGAGCCTCCATTTTTGCACTCAGGTCTAAGTCTCATGGCCCTCTATCAGAATCCAGAGTTTTGAGAAGATCGGAGGAACTTAATTTTTCTGGCCGAAAAAAAAAACGAAAGGGGTACCACTGTCGTTTTTTTTTCGGGTTGAAATTTTGAGTTTCGATATCTCAGCTCTGGAAGGGTCTAGAGCCTCCATTTTTGCACTCAGGTCTAAGTCTCATGGCCCTCTATCAGAATCCAGAGTTTTGAGAAGATTGTAGGAACTTAATTTTTCGCCCGAAAAAAAAAAACAAAAAACGAAAGGGGTACCACTGTCGTTTTTTTTTTCGGGTCGAATTTTTGAGTTTCGATATCTCAGCTCTGGAAGGGTCTAGAGCCTCCATTTTTGCACTCAGGTCTAAGTCTCATGGTCCTCTATCAGAATCCAGAGTTTTGAGAAGATTGGAGGAACTTAATTTTTCGACCGAAAAAAAAAAAGGGGTACCACTGTCGTTTTTTTTTCGGGTCGAATTTTTGAGTTTCGATATCTCAGCTCTGGAAGGGTCTAGAGCCTCCATTTTTGCACTCAGGTTTAAGTCTCATGGGCCTCTTTTTAGAATCCAGAGTTTTGAGAAGATTGGAGAAACTTAATTTTTCTGGCCGAAAAAAAAAACCGAAAGGGGTACCACTGTCGTTTTTTTTTCGGGTTGAAATTTTGAGTTTCGATATCTCAGCTCTGGAAGGGTCTAGAGCCTCCATTTTTGCACTCAGGTCTAAGTCTCATGGCCCTCTATCAGAATCCAGAGTTTTGAGAAGATTGGAGGATATTAATTTTTCGCCCGAAAAAAAACAAAACGAAAGGGGTACCACTGTCGTTTTTTTTTTCGGGTCGATTTTTTGAGTTTCGATATCTCAGCTCTGGAAGGGTCTAGAGCCTCCATTTTTGCACTCAGGTCTAAGTCTCATGGCCCTCTATCAGAATCCAGAGTTTTGAGAAGATTGGAGGAACTTAATTTTTCGCCCAAAAAAAAAAAAAAAACGAAAGGGGTACCACTGTCGTTTTTTTTTTTCGGGTCGAATTTTTGAGTTTCGATATCTCAGCTCTGGAAGGGTCTAGAGCCTCCATTTTTGCACTCTGGTCTAAGTCTCATGGCCCTCTATCAGAATCCAGAGTTTTGAGAAGATTGGAGGAACTTAATTTTTCGCCCGAAAAAAAAACAAAAAAAAAACTAAAGGGGTACCACTGTCGTTTTTTTTCGGGTCGAATTTTTGAGTTTCGATATCTCAGCTCTGGAAGGGTCTAGAGCCTCCATTTTTGCACTCAGGTCTATGTCTCACGGCCCTCTATCAGAATCCAAAGTTTTGAGAAGATTTGAGAAACTTAATTTTTCGCCTGAAAAAAAAAACGAAAGGGGTACCACTGTCGTTTTTTTTTCGGGTCGAATTTTTGAGTTTCGATATCTCAGCTCTGGAAGGGCCTAGAGCCTCCATTTTTGCACTCAGGTTTAAGTCTCATGGCCCTCTATCAGAATCCAGAGTTTTGAGAAGATTGGAGAAACTTAATTTTTTGGCCGAAAAAAAAAAAACGAAAGGGGTACCACTGTCGTTTTTTTTTCGGGTTGAATTTTTGAGTTTCGATATCTCAGCTCTGGAAGGGTCTGGAGCCTCCATTTTTGCACTCAGGTCTAAGTCTCATGGCCCTCTATCAGAATCCAGATTTTTGAGAAGATTGGAGGATATTAATTTTTCGCCCGAAAAAAAAAACCAAAAAACGAAAGGGGTACCACTGTCGTTTTTTTTTTTTCGGGTCGAATTTTTGAGTTTCGATATCTCAGCTCTGGAAGGGTCTAGAGCCTCCATTTTTGCACTCAGGTCTAAGTCTCATGGCCCTCTATCAGAATCCAGAGTTTTGAGAAGATTTGAGAAACTTAATTTTTCGCCTGAAAAAAAAAACGAAAGGGGTACCACTGTCGTTTTTTTTTTTCGGGTCGAATTTTTGAGTTTCGATATCTCAGCTCTGGAAGGGTCTAGAGCCTCCATTTTTGCACTCAGGTTTAAGTCTCATGGCCCTCTATCAGAATCCAGAGTTTTGAGAAGATTGGAGAAACTTAATTTTTTGGCCGAAAAAAAAAAACGAAAGGGGTACCACTGTCGTTTTTTTTTTTCAGGTTGAATTTTTGAGTTTCGATATCTCAGCTCTGGAAGGGTCTAGAGCCTCCATTTTTGCACTCAGGTCTAAGTCTCATGGCCCTCTATCAGAATCCAGAGTTTTGAGAAGATTGGAGGATATTAATTTTTCGCCCGAAAAAAAAAAATAAAAAACGAAAGGGGTACCACTGTCGTTTTTTTTTTCGGGTCGAATTTTTGAGTTTCGATATCTCAGCTCTGGAAGGGTCGAGAGCCTCCATTTTTGCACTCAGGTCTAAGTCTCATGACCCTCTATCAGAATCCAGAGTTTTGAGAAGATTGGAGAAACTTAATTTTTTGGCCGAAAAAAAAACGAAAGGGGTACCACTGTCGTTTTTTTTTTCGGGTTGAATTTTTGAGTTTCGATATCTCAGCTCTGGAAGGGTCTAGAGCCTCCATTTTTGCACTCAGGTCTAAGTCTCATGGCCCTCTATCAGAATCCAGAGTTTTGAGAAGATTGGAGGAACTTAATTTTTCGCCCGAAAAAAACAAAACAAAAAACGAAAGGGGTACCACTGTCGTTTTTTTTTTCGGGTCGAATTTTTGAGTTTCGATATCTCAGCTCTGGAAGGGTCTAGAGCCTCCATTTTTCACTCAGGTCTAAGTCTCATGGCCCTCTATCAGAATCCAGAGTTTTGAGAAGATTGGAGGAACTTAATTTTTCGCCCGAAAAAAAACAAAAAAAACGAAAGGGGTACCACTGTCGTTTTTTTCCAGGTCGAATTTTTGAGTTTCGATATCTCAGCTCTGGAAGGGTCTAGAGCCTCCATTTTTGCACTCAGGTCTAAGTCTCACGGCCCTCTATCAGAGTCCAGAGTTTTGAGAAGATTTGAGAAACTTAATTTTTCGCCTGAAAAAAAAAAACGAAAGGGGTACCACTGTCGTTTTTTTTTTCGGGTCGAATTTTTGAGTTTCGATATCTCAGCTGTGGAAGGGTCTAGAGCCTCCATTTTTGCACTCAGGTTTAAGTCTCATGGCCCTCTATCAGAATCCAGAGTTTTGAGAAGATTGGAGAAACTTAATTTTTTGGCTGAAAAAAAAAAACGAAAGGGGTACGACTGTCGTTTTTTTTTTCGGGTTGAATTTTTGAGTTTCGATATCTCAGCTCTGGAAGGGTCTAGAGCCTCCATTTTTGCACTCAGGTCTAAGTCTCACGGCCCTCTATCAGAATCCAGAGTTTTGAGAAGATTTGAGAAACTTAATTTTTCGCCTGAAAAAAAAAACGAAAGGGGTACCACTGTCGTTTTTTTTTTCGGGTTGAATTTTTGAGTTTCGATATCTCAGCTCTGGAAGGGTCTAGAGCCTCCATTTTTGCACTCAGGTCTAAGTCTCATGGCCCTCTATCAGAATCCAGAGTTTTGAGAAGATTGGAGGAACTTAATTTTTCGCCCGAAAAAAAACAAAAAAAAACGAAAGGGGTACCACTGTCGTTTTTTTTCGGGTCGAATTTTTGAGTTTCGATATCTCAGCTCTGGAAGGGTCTAGAGCCTACATTTTTGCACTCAGGTCTAAGTCTCACGGCCCTCTATCAGAATCCAGAGTTTTGAGAAGATTTGAGAAACTTAATTTTTCGCCTGAAAAAAAAACCGAAAGGGGTACCACTGTCATTTTTTTTTTTCGGGTCGAATTTTTGAGTTTCGATATCTCAGCTCTGGAAGGGTCTAGAGCCTCCATTTTTGCACTCAGGTTTAAGTCTCATGGCCCTCTATCAGAATCCAGAGTTTTGAGAAGATTGGAGAAACTTAATTTTTTGGCCGAAAAAAAAAAACGAAAGGGGTACCACTGTCGTTTTTTTTTTCGGGTCGATTTTTTGAGTTTCGATATCTCAGCTCTGGAAGGGTCTAGAGCCTCCATTTTTGCACTCAGGTCTAAGTTTCATGGCTCTCTATCAGAATCCAGAGTTTTGAGAAGATTGGAGGAACTTAATTTTTCGCCCGAAAAAAAAAAAAAAACGAAAGGGGTACCACTGTCGTTTTTTTTTTCGGGTCGAATTTTTGAGTTTCGATATCTCAGCTCTGGAAGGGTCTAGAGCCTCTATTTTTTCACTCAGGTCTAAGTCTCACGGCCCTCTATCAGAATCCAGAGTTTTGAGAAGATTTGAGAAACTTAATTTTTCACCTGAAAAAAAACCCGAAAGGGGTACCACTGTCGTTTTTTTTTTTCGGGTCGAATTTTTGAGTTTCGATATCTCAGCTCTGGAAGGGTCTAGAGCCTCCATTTTTGCACTCAGGTCTAAGTCTCATGGCCCTCTATCAGAATCCAGAGTTTTGAGAAGATTGGAGGAACTTAATTTTTCGCCCGAAAAAAAAAAAAAAAACCGAAAGGGGTACCACTGTCGTTTTTTTTTTCGGGTCGATTTTTTGAGTTTCGATATCTCAGCTCTGGAAGGGTCTAGAGCCTCCATTTTTGCACTCAGGTCTAAGTTTCATGGCTCTCTATCAGAATCCAGAGTTTTGAGAAGATTGGAGGAACTTAATTTTTCGCCCGAAAAAAAAAAAAAAACGAAAGGGGTACCACTGTCGTTTTTTTTTTCGGGTCGAATTTTTGAGTTTCGATATCTCAGCTCTGGAAGGGTCTAGAGCCTCTATTTTTTCACTCAGGTCTAAGTCTCACGGCCCTCTATCAGAATCCAGAGTTTTGAGAAGATTTGAGAAACTTAATTTTTCACCTGAAAAAAAACCCGAAAGGGGTACCACTGTCGTTTTTTTTTTTCGGGTCGAATTTTTGAGTTTCGATATCTCAGCTCTGGAAGGGTCTAGAGCCTCCATTTTTGCACTCAGGTCTAAGTCTCATGGCCCTCTATCAGAATCCAGAGTTTTGAGAAGATCGGAGGAACTTAATTTTTCTGGCCGAAAAAAAAAACGAAAGGGGTACCACTGTCGTTTTTTTTTCGGGTTGAAATTTTGAGTTTCGATATCTCAGCTCTGGAAGGGTCTAGAGCCTCCATTTTTGCACTCAGGTCTAAGTCTCATGGCCCTCTATCAGAATCCAGAGTTTTGAGAAGATTGTAGGAACTTAATTTTTCGCCCGAAAAAAAAAACAAAAAACGAAAGGGGTACCACTGTCGTTTTTTTTTTCGGGTCGAATTTTTGAGTTTCGATATCTCAGCTCTGGAAGGGTCTAGAGCCTCCATTTTTGCACTCAGGTCTAAGTCTCATGGTCCTCTATCAGAATCCAGAGTTTTGAGAAGATTGGAGGAACTTAATTTTTCGACCGAAAAAAAAAAAGGGGTACCACTGTCGTTTTTTTTTCGGGTCGAATTTTTGAGTTTCGATATCTCAGCTCTGGAAGGGTCTAGAGCCTCCATTTTTGCACTCAGGTTTAAGTCTCATGGGCCTCTTTTTAGAATCCAGAGTTTTGAGAAGATTGGAGAAACTTAATTTTTCTGGCCGAAAAAAAAAACCGAAAGGGGTACCACTGTCGTTTTTTTTTCGGGTTGAAATTTTGAGTTTCGATATCTCAGCTCTGGAAGGGTCTAGAGCCTCCATTTTTGCACTCAGGTCTAAGTCTCATGGCCCTCTATCAGAATCCAGAGTTTTGAGAAGATTGGAGGATATTAATTTTTCGCCCGAAAAAAAACAAAACGAAAGGGGTACCACTGTCGTTTTTTTTTTCGGGTCGATTTTTTGAGTTTCGATATCTCAGCTCTGGAAGGGTCTAGAGCCTCCATTTTTGCACTCAGGTCTAAGTCTCATGGCCCTCTATCAGAATCCAGAGTTTTGAGAAGATTGGAGGAACTTAATTTTTCGCCCAAAAAAAAAAAAAAAACGAAAGGGGTACCACTGTCGTTTTTTTTTTTCGGGTCGAATTTTTGAGTTTCGATATCTCAGCTCTGGAAGGGTCTAGAGCCTCCATTTTTGCACTCTGGTCTAAGTCTCATGGCCCTCTATCAGAATCCAGAGTTTTGAGAAGATTGGAGGAACTTAATTTTTCGCCCGAAAAAAAAACAAAAAAAAAACTAAAGGGGTACCACTGTCGTTTTTTTTCGGGTCGAATTTTTGAGTTTCGATATCTCAGCTCTGGAAGGGTCTAGAGCCTCCATTTTTGCACTCAGGTCTATGTCTCACGGCCCTCTATCAGAATCCAAAGTTTTGAGAAGATTTGAGAAACTTAATTTTTCGCCTGAAAAAAAAAAACGAAAGGGGTACCACTGTCGTTTTTTTTTCGGGTCGAATTTTTGAGTTTCGATATCTCAGCTCTGGAAGGGCCTAGAGCCTCCATTTTTGCACTCAGGTTTAAGTCTCATGGCCCTCTATCAGAATCCAGAGTTTTGAGAAGATTGGAGAAACTTAATTTTTTGGCCGAAAAAAAAAAAACGAAAGGGGTACCACTGTCGTTTTTTTTTCGGGTTGAATTTTTGAGTTTCGATATCTCAGCTCTGGAAGGGTCTGGAGCCTCCATTTTTGCACTCAGGTCTAAGTCTCATGGCCCTCTATCAGAATCCAGATTTTTGAGAAGATTGGAGGATATTAATTTTTCGCCCGAAAAAAAAAACCAAAAAACGAAAGGGGTACCACTGTCGTTTTTTTTTTTTCGGGTCGAATTTTTGAGTTTCGATATCTCAGCTCTGGAAGGGTCTAGAGCCTCCATTTTTGCACTCAGGTCTAAGTCTCATGGCCCTCTATCAGAATCCAGAGTTTTGAGAAGATTTGAGAAACTTAATTTTTCGCCTGAAAAAAAAAACGAAAGGGGTACCACTGTCGTTTTTTTTTTTCGGGTCGAATTTTTGAGTTTCGATATCTCAGCTCTGGAAGGGTCTAGAGCCTCCATTTTTGCACTCAGGTTTAAGTCTCATGGCCCTCTATCAGAATCCAGAGTTTTGAGAAGATTGGAGAAACTTAATTTTTTGGCCGAAAAAAAAAAACGAAAGGGGTACCACTGTCGTTTTTTTTTTTCAGGTTGAATTTTTGAGTTTCGATATCTCAGCTCTGGAAGGGTCTAGAGCCTCCATTTTTGCACTCAGGTCTAAGTCTCATGGCCCTCTATCAGAATCCAGAGTTTTGAGAAGATTGGAGGATATTAATTTTTCGCCCGAAAAAAAAAAAATAAAAAACGAAAGGGGTACCACTGTCGTTTTTTTTTTCGGGTCGAATTTTTGAGTTTCGATATCTCAGCTCTGGAAGGGTCGAGAGCCTCCATTTTTGCACTCAGGTCTAAGTCTCATGACCCTCTATCAGAATCCAGAGTTTTGAGAAGATTTGAGAAACTTAATTTTTTGGCCGAAAAAAAAAACGAAAGGGGTACCACTGTCGTTTTTTTTTTCGGGTTGAATTTTTGAGTTTCGATATCTCAGCTCTGGAAGGGTCTAGAGCCTCCATTTTTGCACTCAGGTCTAAGTCTCATGGCCCTCTATCAGAATCCAGAGTTTTGAGAAGATTGGAGGAACTTAATTTTTCGCCCGAAAAAAACAAAACAAAAAACGAAAGGGGTACCACTGTCGTTTTTTTTTTCGGGTCGAATTTTTGAGTTTCGATATCTCAGCTCTGGAAGGGTCTAGAGCCTCCATTTTTCACTCAGGTCTAAGTCTCATGGCCCTCTATCAGAATCCAGAGTTTTGAGAAGATTGGAGGAACTTAATTTTTCGCCCGAAAAAAAACAAAAAAAACGAAAGGGGTACCACTGTCGTTTTTTTCCAGGTCGAATTTTTGAGTTTCGATATCTCAGCTCTGGAAGGGTCTAGAGCCTCCATTTTTGCACTCAGGTCTAAGTCTCACGGCCCTCTATCAGAGTCCAGAGTTTTGAGAAGATTTGAGAAACTTAATTTTTCGCCTGAAAAAAAAAAAACGAAAGGGGTACCACTGTCGTTTTTTTTTTCGGGTCGAATTTTTGAGTTTCGATATCTCAGCTGTGGAAGGGTCTAGAGCCTCCATTTTTGCACTCAGGTTTAAGTCTCATGGCCCTCTATCAGAATCCAGAGTTTTGAGAAGATTGGAGAAACTTAATTTTTTGGCTGAAAAAAAAAAACGAAAGGGGTACGACTGTCGTTTTTTTTTTCGGGTTGAATTTTTGAGTTTCGATATCTCAGCTCTGGAAGGGTCTAGAGCCTCCATTTTTGCACTCAGGTCTAAGTCTCACGGCCCTCTATCAGAATCCAGAGTTTTGAGAAGATTTGAGAAACTTAATTTTTCGCCTGAAAAAAAAAACGAAAGGGGTACCACTGTCGTTTTTTTTTTCGGGTTGAATTTTTGAGTTTCGATATCTCAGCTCTGGAAGGGTCTAGAGCCTCCATTTTTGCACTCAGGTCTAAGTCTCATGGCCCTCTATCAGAATCCAGAGTTTTGAGAAGATTGGAGGAACTTAATTTTTCGCCCGAAAAAAAACAAAAAAAACGAAAGGGGTACCACTGTCGTTTTTTTTCGGGTCGAATTTTTGAGTTTCGATATCTCAGCTCTGGAAGGGTCTAGAGCCTACATTTTTGCACTCAGGTCTAAGTCTCACGGCCCTCTATCAGAATCCAGAGTTTTGAGAAGATTTGAGAAACTTAATTTTTCGCCTGAAAAAAAAACCGAAAGGGGTACCACTGTCATTTTTTTTTTTCGGGTCGAATTTTTGAGTTTCGATATCTCAGCTCTGGAAGGGTCTAGAGCCTCCATTTTTGCACTCAGGTTTAAGTCTCATGGCCCTCTATCAGAATCCAGAGTTTTGAGAAGATTGGAGAAACTTAATTTTTTGGCCGAAAAAAAAAAACGAAAGGGGTACCACTGTCGTTTTTTTTCGGGTTGAATTTTTGAGTTTCGATATCTCAGCTCTGGAAGGGTCTAGAGCCTCTATTTTTTCACTCAGGTCTAAGTCTCACGGCCCTCTATCAGAATCCAGAGTTTTGAGAAGATTTGAGAAATTTAATTTTTCGCCTGAAAAAAAAAAGAAAGGGGTACCACTGTCGTTTTTTTTTTCGGGTCGAATTTTTGAGTTTCGATATCTCAGCTCTGGAAGGGTCTAGAGCCTCCATTTTTGCACTCAGGTTTAAGTCTCATGGCCCTCTATCAGAATCCAGAGTTTTGAGAAGATTGGAGAAACTTAATTTTTTGGCCGAAAAAAAAAACGAAAGGGGTACCACTGTCGGTTTTTTTTCGGGTTGAATTTTTGAGTTTCGATATCTCAGCTCTGGAAGGGTCTAGAGCCTCCATTTTTGCACTCAGGTCTAAGTCTCATGGCCCTCTATCCGAATCCAGAGTTTTGAGAAGATTGGAGGATATTAATTTTTCGCCGGGAAAAAAAAAAAAAAACGAAAGGGGTACCACTGTCGTTTTTTTTTTCAGGTCGAATTTTTGAGTTTCGATATCTCAGCTCTGGAAGGGTCTAGAGCCTCCATTTTTGCACTCAGGTCTAAGTCTCATGGCCCTCTATCAGAATCCAGAGTTTTGAGAAGATTGGAGAAACTTAATTTTTTGGCCGAAAAAAAAAAACGAAAGGGGTACCACTGTCGTTTTTTTTTCGGGTTGAATTTTTGAGTTTCGATATCTCAGCTTTGGAAGGGTCTAGAGCCTCCATTTTTGCACTCGGGTCTAAGTCTCACGGCCCTCTATCAGAATCCAGAGTTTTGAGAAGATTTGAGAAACTTAATTTTTCGCCTGAAAAAAAAACCGAAAGGGGTACCACTGTCGTTTTTTTTTTCGGGTCGAATTTTTGAGTTTCGATATCTCAGCTCTGGAAGGGTCTAGAGCCTCCATTTTTGCACTCAGGTCTAAGTCTCATGGCCCTCTATCAGAATCCAGAGTTTTGAGAAGATTGGAGGATATTAATTTTTCGCCCGAAAAAAAAAAAACAAAAAACGAAAGGGGTACCACTGTCTTTTTTTTTCGGGTCGAATTTTTGAGTTTCGATATCTCAGCTCTGGAAGGGTCTAGAGCCTCCATTTTTGCACTCAGGTCTAAGTCTCATGGCCCTCTATCAGAATCCAGAGTTTTGAGAAGATTGGAGGAACTTAATTTTTCGCCCGAAAAAAAAACAAAAAACGAAAGGGGTACCACTGTCGTTTTTTTTTCGGGTCAAATTTTTGAGTTTCAATATCTCAGCTCTGGAAGGGTCTAGAGCCTCCATTTTTGCACTCAGGTCTAAGTCTCACTGCCCTCTATCAGAATCCAGAGTTTTGAGAAGATTTGAGAAACTTAATTTTTCACCTGAAAAAAAACCCGAAAGGGGTACCACTGTCGTTTTTTGACCCGAAAAAAACGACAGTGTTACCCATTTCGTTTTTTTCATTTTCGGGCGAAAAATTAAGTTTCTCCAATCTTCTCAAAACTCTGGATTCTGATAGAGGGCTGTGAGACTTTGACCTGAGTGCAAAAATGGAGGCTCTAGACCCTTCCAGAGCTGAGATATCGAAATTCAAAATTTCGACCCGAAAAAAAACGACAGTGTTACCCCTTTCGTTTTTTTTCATTTTCGGGCGAAAAATTGAGTTTCTCCAATCTTCTCAAAACTCTGGATTCTGATAGAGGGCCACAAAACTTTGACCTGAGTGCAAAAATGGAGGCTCTAGACCCTTCCAGAGCTGAGATATCGAAATTCAAAATTTCGACCCGAAAAAAAAAACGACAGTGTTACCCCTTTCGTTTTTTTTCATTTTCGGGCGAAAAATTGAGTTTCTCCAATCTTCTCAAAACTCTGGATTCTGATAGAGGGCCACGAAACTTTGACCTGAGTGCAAAAATGGAGGCTCTAGACCCTTCCAGAGCTGAGATATCGAAATTCAAAATTTCGACCCGAAAAAAAAAACTACAGTGTTACCCCTTTCGTTTTTTTTCATTTTCGGGCGAAAAATTGAGTTTCTCCAATCTCCTCAAAACTCTGGATTCTGATAGAGGGCCACGAAACTTTGACCTGTGTGCAAAAATGGAGGCTCTAGACCCTTCCAGAGCTGAGATATCGAAATTCAAAATTTCGACCCGAAAAAAAAAACGACAGTGTTACCCCTTTCGTTTTTTTTCATTTTCGGGCGAAAAATTAAGTTTCTCCAATCTTCTCAAAACTCTGGATTATGATAGAGGGCTGTGAGACTTTGACCTGAGTGCAAAAATGGAGGCTCTAGAACCTTCCAGAGCTGAGATATTGAATTTTAAAATTTCGACCCGAAAAAAAAACGACAGTGTTACCCCTTTCGTTTTTTTTTTCATTTTTGGGCAAAAAAATAAGTTTCTCCAATCTTCTCAAAACTCTGGATTATGATAGAGGGCTGTGAGACTTTGACCTGAGTGCAAAAATGGAGGCTCTAGACCCTTCCAGAGCTGAGATATTGAATTTTAAAATTTCGACCCGAAAAAAAACCGACAGTGTTACCCCTTACGTTTTTTTTGTTTTCGGGCGAAAAATTAAGTTTCTCCAATCTTCTCAAAACTCTGGATTCTGATAGAGGGCCACGAGACTTTGACCTGAGTGCAAAAATGGAGGCTCTAGACCCTTCCAGAGCTGAGATATCGAATTTCAAAATTTCGACCCGAAAAAAAACCGACAGTGTTACCCCTTACGTTTTTTTTTCATTTTTGGGCAAAAAATTAAGTTTCTCCAATCTTCTCAAAACTCTGGATTATGATAGAGGGCTGTGAGACTTTGACCTGAGTGCAAAAATGGAGGCTCTAGACCCTTCCAGAGCTGAGATATCGAACCTCAAAATTTCGACCCGAAAAAAAAACGACAGTGTTACCCCTTACGTTTTTTTCATTTTTGGGCGAAAAATTAAGTTTCTCCAATCTTCTCAAAACTCTGGATTATGATAGAGGGCTGTGAGACTTTGACCTGAGTGCAAAAATGGAGGCTCTAGACCCTTCTAGAGCTGAGATATTGAATTTTAAAATTTCGACCCGAAAAAAAAAACGACAGTGTTACCCTTTACGTTTTTTTCGTTTTCGGGCGAAAAATTAAGTTTCTCCAATCTTCTCAAAACTCTGGATTCTGATAGAGGGCCACGAGACTTTGACCTGAGTGCAAAAATTGAGGCTCTAGACCCTTCCAGAGCTGAGATATCGAATTTCAAAATTTCGACCCGAAAAAAAAACGACAGTGTTACCCCTTACGTTTTTTTTCATTTTTGGGCAAAAAATTAAGTTTCTCCAATCTTCTCAAAACTCTGGATTATGATAGAGGGCTGTGAGACTTTGACCTGAGTGCAAAAATGGAGGCTCTAGACCCTTCCAGAGCTGAGATATTGAATTTTAAAATTTCGACCTGAAAAAAAACGACAGTGTTACCCCTTACGTTTTTTTTGTTTTCGGGCGAAAAATTAAGTTTCTCCAATCTTCTCAAAACTCTGGATTCTGAAAGAGGGCCACAAGACTTTGACCTGAGTGCAAAAATGGAAGCTCTAGACCCTTCCAGAGCTGAGATATCGAATTTCAAAATTTCGACCCGAAAAAAAAACGACAGTGTTACCCCTTACGTTTTTTTTCATTTTTGGGCTAAAAAATTAAGTTTCTCCAATCTTCTCAAAACTCTGGATTATGATAGAGGGCTGTGAGACTTTGACCTGAGTGCAAAAATGGAGGCTCTAGACCCTTCCAGAGCTGAGATATTGAATTTTAAAATTTCGACCCGAAAAAAAAACGACAGTGTTACCCCTTACGTTTTTTTTTATTTTTGGGCAAAAAAATAAGTTTCTCCAATCTTCTCAAAACTCTGGATTATGATAGAGGGCTGTGAGACTTTGACCTGAGTGCAAAAATGGAGGCTCTAGACCCTTCCAGAGCTGAGATATTGAATTTTAAAATTTCGACCCGAAAAAAAACCGACAGTGTTACCCCTTACGTTTTTTTTGTTTTCGGGCGAAAAATTAAGTTTCTCCAATCTTCTCAAAGCTCTGGATTCTGATAGAGGGCCACGAGACTTTGACCTGAGTGCAAAAATGGAGGCTCTAGACCCTTCCAGAGCTGAGATATCGAATTTCAAAATTTCGACCCGAAAAAAAACCGACAGTGTTACCCCTTACGTTTTTTTTCATTTTTGGGCAAAAAATTAAGTTTCTCCAATCTTCTCAAAACTCTGGATTATGATAGAGGGCTGTGAGACTTTGACCTGAGTGCAAAAATGGAGGCTCTAGACCCTTCCAGAGCTGAGATATCGAAACTCAAAATTTCGACCCGAAAAAAAAACGACAGTGTTACCCCTTACGTTTTTTTCATTTTTGGGCGAAAAATTAAGTTTCTCCAATCTTCTCAAAACTCTGGATTATGATAGAGGGCTGTGAGACTTTGACCTGAGTGCAAAAATGGAGGCTCTAGACCCTTCCAGAGCTGAGATATTGAATTTTAAAATTTCGACCCGAAAAAAAAAACGACAGTGTTACCCCTTACGTTTTTTTCGTTTTCGGGCGAAAAATTAAGTTTCTCCAATCTTCTCAAAACTCTGGATTCTGATAGAGGGCCACGAGACTTTGACCTGAGTGCAAAAATGGAGGCTCTAGACCCTTCCAGAGCTGAGATATCGAATTTCAAAATTTCGACCCGAAAAAAAAACGACAGTGTTACCCCTTACGTTTTTTTTGTTTTCGGGCGAAAAATTAAGTTTCTCCAATCTTCTCAAAACTCTGGATTCTGATAGAGGGCCACGAGACTTTGACCTGAGTGCAAAAATGGAGGCTCTAGACCCTTCCAGAGCTGAGATATCGAATTTCAAAATTTCGACCCGAAAAAAAACCGACAGTGTTACCCCTTACGTTTTTTTTCATTTTTGGGCAAAAAATTAAGTTTCTCCAATCTTCTCAAAACTCTGGATTATGATAGAGGGCTGTGAGACTTTGACCTGAGTGCAAAAATGGAGGCTCTAGACCCTTCCAGAGCTGAGATATCGAAACTCAAAATTTCGACCCGAAAAAAAAAACGACAGTGTTACCCCTTACGTTTTTTTCATTTTTGGGCGAAAAATTAAGTTTCTCCAATCTTCTCAAAACTCTGGATTATGATAGAGGGCTGTGAGACTTTGACCTGAGTGCAAAAATGGAGGCTCTAGACCCTTCCAGAGCTGAGATATTGAATTTTAAAATTTCGACCCGAAAAAAAAAACGACAGTGTTACCCCTTACGTTTTTTTCGTTTTCGGGCGAAAAATTAAGTTTCTCCAATCTTCTCAAAACTCTGGATTCTGATAGAGGGCCACGAGACTTTGACCTGAGTGCAAAAATGGAGGCTCTAGACCCTTCCAGAGCTGAGATATCGAATTTCAAAATTTCGACCCGAAAAAAAAACGACAGTGTTACCCCTTACGTTTTTTTTCATTTTTGGGCAAAAAATTAAGTTTCTCCAATCTTCTCAAAACTCTGGATTATGATAGAGGGCTGTGAGACTTTGACCTGAGTGCAAAAATGGAGGCTCTAGACCCTTCCAGAGCTGAGATATCGAAACTCAAAATTTTGACCCGAAAAAAAAAACGACAGTGTTACCCCTTACGTTTTTTTCATTTTTGGGCAAAAAATTAAGTTTCTCCAATCTTCTCAAAACTCTGGATTCTGATAGAGGGCCACGAGACTTTGACCTGAGTGCAAAAATGGAGGCTCTAGACCCTTCCAGAGCTGAGATATCGAATTTCAAAATTTCGACCTGAAAAAAAAACGACAGTGTTACCCCTTACGTTTTTTTTCATTTTTGGGCAAAAAATTAAGTTTCTCCAATCTTCTCAAAACTCTGGATTATGATAGAGGGCTGTGAGACTTTGACCTGAGTGCAAAAATGGAGGCTCTAGACCCTTCCAGAGCTGAGATATCGAAACTCAAAATTTTGACCCGAAAAAAAAACGACAGTGTTACCCCTTACGTTTTTTTCGTTTTCGGGCGAAAAATTAAGTTTCTCCAATCTTCTCAAAACTCTGGATTCTGATAGAGGGCCACGAGACTTTGACCTGAGTGCAAAAATGGAGGCTCTAGACCCTTCCAGAGCTGAGATATCGAAACTCAAAATTTTGACCCGAAAAAAAAACGACAGTGTTACCCCTTTGTCGGGATGTGGTTTCAACTACAGCCGCCTGATGTTAGAATGCCACACTGATTTGTTGTCAGAGGTCTAGTTGAATACCATTACCCTGAGTCGTTGCGTCAATTTATTTGCCGATAGGCCCGGGAAAGGATGGAATAACTGGAGTACCATGCAGGAAATCGTTGAAGGTGAATTTATTGAGGACAGCTGTCTCAGCACACGTGCTTCAAATCAAGTTCAAAAATAAACAAAAGAAATCATCAAAAAAATACTCAAAATAAACATTACAAAACATAAATAAAACATGCTGAAAGCAGCAAAAACATGGCATCAAATCCAGCCTCGAGGAACAAACCTCTGACAATCACGACACATCCTACAGCATTGGACTGTACTAGTACTGGCACATGGCCCGTCTCTCCCCACTCAATTAGCCTCACTCCTTTATATATGCTATTTTCCCGCCAAAACTAGTGGGTCATACCAACTGTAGGGGTCGAATAACTCCCCTGACAATGGAAACATTCAATATCAGTGTTCTTGCATTTAAATCCAAACAGATACATAATCACAAATAATATCCTTAATCAAAGATAAACAATATGAAAACAATTATAACATTAAACAAAAAGACAATATAAACAACAACACTGTGAACGGATGTTCACATGGTGATAACCTACAGGTTCATCATCACACACCCCCCTTCCTCTAAACAGTCACGACCTCAGGAGTGACGTGACAAAAAGTCAGCCATAACATTAAGCACTCCTGGTCTATATTGGATTTCAAATTTAAAAGGTTGCAGGGATAAATACCATCGTGTTATTCTTGCGTTAGTGTCTCTCATTCTCTTGAGCCATTGCAATGCTCTGTGATCGGTCTCAAGCACAAAGTCTTTACCAATCAGATAGTACTTCAACGTGTCCAAGGCCCATTTGATGGCTAGGGCCTCCTTCTCCACTGTGGAATACTTAGTCTCTCGGGGAAAAAGTTTTCTGCTTATGTACTGAACTGGACGACGGTTTTCTCCTTCCCCCTGTAACAGTACTGCCCCCAGTCCCAACTCAGATGCATCCGTTTGTACCACAAATGGCAACTCAAAGTTCGGACTTTGTAACACAGGGTCTTTACATAAACAGGACTTAAGATCTTGAAAGGCACGTTCACATTCAGGTGTCCACTTGACTTTAGTGGAACTGCTTTTCTTTGTAAGTTCAGTCAGTGGTGCTGCTCTGCTGGCAAAGTTAGGTATAAACCTTCTGTACCAGCCGATCAAACCTAAAAAGGATCTGACACTTTTCTTCGACGATGGAGGTGCACATGACAAAATTGCTTGTAGCTTGTCCACTTGAGGTCTCACTGAACCTCCTCCAGCAATGTATCCCAAGAAAGAAACTTCCTGTCTGGCTATCTGGCATTTCTTGGCATTTACCACCAGACCTGCCCGCTGAATTCTTTCAAACACCTTTGTCAAGTGTTCCTGATGCTGTTCCCAAGACTCGCTAAAGATGACGATATCGTCAATGTATGCTGCTGCAAAGCTGTCCAGACCCCTCAGCACTTGATCCACCAGGCGTTGGAAGGTTGCTGCGGCCCCGTGCAGACCGAATGGCATATACTTAAAATGGTATAGCCCTGCTGGAACACGAAAAGCAGTCAAGTTCTTAGCAGAATCAGTTAAAGGAACTTGCCAATATCCTTTGCACAAATCTAACGTTGTTAAATACTTAGCTTTGCCTAGTTGTTCGATCAACTCGTCGACTCTCGGCATCGGATAAGGGTCGAAAGATGATACTGCATTCAGTTTCGAGTAATCAACGCAGAATCTGAGCGTGCCGTCTTTCTTGGGTACCAATACCACTGGGCTGCACCATTCACTTGTTGAGGGCTCGATGATATCAGACTCCAGCATCATTTGCACTTCCTCTTTCAAGGCAGGGATCAGGCGTGCTGGCACTCTGCAGTGACTTTGCCTGATCGGCTCTGTTGCAAGCAAACGAATATCGTGATGCAAAAGTTTTGTTCTTCCTGGTTTGTCAGAAAAGAGACCCCCTGGAACTAGACTCTGGAACTCTTTTTGCTGTTTGGGTGTTAGATGATCAATTAGTGGGAAAGTTGAATTTGAATTAACAGGAAAATATTGTTCCTCCAATTCCTCTTCATCCTCCACTTTCCTCGCCCACAGCTGCTCTGACCATGAGCCTTTTCTCTCATTCCAAGGCCTCAAAAGATTAATATGGAAGATCTGAGACTTTTTTCTACGGTCAGGTACAGCAATCTCATAATTTGTGGGACTCAGCTTTCTAAGCACTTCATATGGCCCTTGCCATTTGGCCAAAAGAGAACTTTCTGTAGTAGGGAGCAATAACAATACCCTCTGCCCTGGGCTCAGTGTTCTTTTCCTACTTGACTGATCATACCAATGTTTCTGTTGCTGCTGTGCTTTTGTCATGTTAGCCCTCACAACCTCGGCCATTGAGTCCAATTTCTCCCTCATCTTCATGACATATGACAAAATGTTTGTTTTCTCACGTGCATTATCTCCTTCCCAAGCCTCTTTTAGCACATCCAACGGTCCCCGAACCTGACGTCCATATAGCATCTCGAATGGCGAGAAGCCTGTTGATGACTGTGGGACTTCACGATAAGCGAACATCAAATACGGCAACCATTGGTCCCAATCAGTTCCTGTATCAGACACAAACTTTCGTAACATGTACTTCAAGGTCTGGTTAAACCTCTCCACCATACCATCGGTCTGAGGGTGATAAGGAGTGGTCTGGATAGGATGTATGCGCAACATTGAGCAAACTTGTTTCATTAACTTAGACGTAAAATTAGTACCCTGGTCTGTGATTATCTCTTTAGGCAATCCTACTCGAGAAAAAAGTTGAACCAGTGCATTGACAACCTGCCTTGTCTTGATGTTTCTGAGAGGAAACACCTCTGGATAACGCGTAGCGTAATCAGCAACAACAAGAATGTACTTATTACCAGATCTACTCCTTTCCAAAGGTCCTACGATGTCCATCGCAATACGAGAAAATGGTATGTCAATAATAGGCAAGCTTACCAGAGGTACTCTGTCACTCTTTTTAGCTGGTCTCACCATCTGACATTCTGGGCATGATTTACAAAAATCGATAACGTCTGTATAGAGCTTAGGCCAAAAGAACTTACCAGCAATTCTCGCCAGTGTTTTCTGCTGGCCTAAATGTCCTGCCCAAGGTACGGAATGTCCCAATTGTAATACCTTCAATCTCATAGACTCCGGTACCACCAATCTCTCACCTTCAGCACTTATTAAGTACAACTTGTCATCCTTGATCACCAGTTGATCTTTCTGAATTAATGCCGACCTTGTACTATCAGCCTTAGCTTTCTCAAACAACGGTTTTAAAGTTTCATCCTGCCTTTGCAACTGCACAATATCATGAGGAATTTGTTCGAGATCATCTGAATTCGGTTGTTTCACATTTTCAATTACCTCAGTACCCATTACTTTATCCTGCCGTTTCTCCCTCCTAGATTTCCTGTTTTTGGAAGCCACATTGAATGGTAAATCTTGTAAAAGTTGTTTAGTAACCTCTTCTTGATTAGCCTGTGCTCTGGTTACAACCCTTGCATCTGCTACCTTGTCATCACTCTGCAACAAATCCACCAACACAGGTATATCTCTGCCTAATATCACTGGATAAGGGGATTTGTCAATTACTCCAACTGATAACTTATAGGCTTGGCCTTCAATTTCAATCACCATCTCCGTTTTAGGATACTCTTTTTCATCGCCATGTATACAACAGACTCTCAGCTTATCCTGTTTCAGCACATTTGACTTTCCCAAACACTCTGGTCTCACTAATGTCTGGCTTGAACCTGAATCAACCAATGCTTTAAACAACGTATTTCCAATCTTCACCTCCACTACTGTGTCTGTGTTCAGTTCAATCTCATTTAGCTTCACAGAAGATCTTAACTCATAACACAAGCGAGTAGCAGACATGTTTTGCACTGGACACTCAGCTCTTTTATGCCCTGCCTGACCACATGTATGACATATTATCACAGACCTTCTGTTATACTGGCTAACTCCACTTGCACGCATACTGTTACTCAGAGTAGAACTATTTTGCAATGTCCGTCTATCAGCATCAAAATTTCTCAGACCACTACCCTTAGCATCCCCAGACTTACCGGTTGGGCTGTGGTGGATGTCTCGCCATCGTCTCGGCTGATGCAGTGATCGCCTCGCAGCCATGAATGACTCTGCCAGTTCTGCCGCTTGTTGACACGATGTAGGGCCATTCTGCTTCACCCACGTTCTTGCTTCTGGGTTCAGCAATTTGAGAAACTGCTCCAGTACTATTTGATCACCAATTTCTTGTTTAGTTCGACGTGAAGGGACCATCCACTTTTCGTACAGATCTTTCAGTCTCACATACAGTTCACGTGGTGTTTCATCATCACCTAGACTGTACGCTCTGAAACGTTGCCGAAAGGTTTCTGGATTAATTTCAAACTTGTCAAGTATCGTCTGTTTAACACAATCATAGTCCATTGAATTCTCAGGCTCCATAGCCACATACGCTGCTCTTGCTTTACCTGTTAGTAACGGCAGGAGATGTAACACCCAGTCCTGACTCGGCCATTTGCACGCTTGAGCAATACGTTCGAAAGTCATTAAATAATGCTCAATATCCTCATCACTTGACCAGGGCAGCATCCTTGGGCAGTTAAAACTTGTTAAACCATAATCTCGTCTTCCCGTTGTGACCTCATCTGCTGCTGATGTCGTCGTATCACTTAGTGCCTGTTGTCGCCTGGGACGTGTATTTGCATCCGACCTCAACTCTGTAGCCTCTGTGTCACTCACTGTTGGCACCCCCCTTGCCAGCCGATCCTGTCTTTCCTGGTGAACTTCGGACTGTAGTTGTACGAATTGATGTTGAAGTATCCGATATTTGTGCTCGTGACGTTGCGCTTCTTTTTCCAGCCTTTCTTCTCTTTGCTGTTGGCTATGCAGAAAGTTTTGCAGCATTATAGCCATCGGCTCTGACGTACTACCTGAAGTCCTTTCATCGTGCATTGGAGATGAACTCGTTGCCTCCAGTTCCTCTGCTGGTTTACCCTCATCTTTTCCCCTCGCTCCATCTTGCCTCTTTGGTGGCATTTTCCCTTTGACCAGAGATCAACCTCTGCCACTTTCCTTTAAACGATGTGCAGCTGGGGCAGCATGATTTCCACTGCATGTGTACTCGTTTCCCTTTTAAGGCCTGGAACCACCGCTGCCACCATGTGTCGGGATGTGGTTTCAACTACAGCCGCCTGATGTTAGAATGCCACACTGATTTGTTGTCAGAGGTCTAGTTGAATACCATTACCCTGAGTCGTTGCGTCAATTTATTTGCCGATAGGCCCGGGAAAGGATGGAATAACTGGAGTACCATGCAGGAAATCGTTGAAGGTGAATTTATTGAGGACAGCTGTCTCAGCACACGTGCTTCAAATCAAGTTCAAAAATAAACAAAAGAAATCATCAAAAAAATACTCAAAATAAACATTACAAAACATAAATAAAACATGCTGAAAGCAGCAAAAACATGGCATCAAATCCAGCCTCGAGGAACAAACCTCTGACAATCACGACACATCCTACAGCATTGGACTGTACTAGTACTGGCACATGGCCCGTCTCTCCCCACTCAATTAGCCTCACTCCTTTATATATGCTATTTTCCCGCCAAAACTAGTGGGTCATACCAACTGTAGGGGTCGAATAACTCCCCTGACAATGGAAACATTCAATATCAGTGTTCTTGCATTTAAATCCAAACAGATACATAATCACAAATAATATCCTTAATCAAAGATAAACAATATGAAAACAATTATAACATTAAACAAAAAGACAATATAAACAACAACACTGTGAACGGATGTTCACATGGTGATAACCTACAGGTTCATCATCACACCCTTACGTTTTTTTTCGTTTTCGGGCGAAAAATTAAGTTTCTCCAATCTTCTCAAAACTCTGGATTCTGATAGAGGGCCACGAGACTTTGACCTGAGTGCAAAAATGGAGGCTCTAGACCCTTCCAGAGCTGAGATATCGAATTTCAAAATTTCGACCCGAAAAAAAAACGACAGTGTTACCCCTTACGTTTTTTTTCATTTTTGGGCAAAAAATTAAGTTTCTCCAATCTTCTCAAAACTCTGGATTATGATAGAGGGCTGTGAGACTTTGACCTGAGTGCAAAAATGGAGGCTCTAGACCCTTCCAGAGCTGAGATATCGAAACTCAAAATTTTGACCCGAAAAAAAAACGACAGTGTTACCCCTTACGTTTTTTTCGTTTTCGGGCGAAAAATTAAGTTTCTCCAATCTTCTCAAAACTCTGGATTCTGATAGAGGGCCACGAGACTTTGACCTGAGTGCAAAAATGGAGGCTCTAGACCCTTCCAGAGCTGAGATATCGAAACTCAAAATTTTGACCCGAAAAAAAAACGACAGTGTTACCCCTTAGGTTTTTTTCATTTTTGGGCAAAAAATTAAGTTTCTCCAATCTTCTCAAAACTCCGGATTATGATAGAGGGCTGTGAGACTTTGACCTGAGTGCAAAAATGGAGGCTCTAGACCCTTCCAGAGCTGAGATATCGAAACTCAAAATTTTGACCCGAAAAAAAAACGACAGTGTTACCCCTTACGT
This sequence comes from Pimephales promelas, assembly GCF_988280905.1. Lineage (NCBI taxonomy): Eukaryota > Metazoa > Chordata > Actinopteri > Cypriniformes > Leuciscidae > Pimephales > Pimephales promelas. The sequence continues at coordinate 28,518,457 of NC_142775.1, read as the reverse complement.
TTTTTTCATTTTTGGGCGAAAAATTAAGTTTCTCCAATCTTCTCAAAACTCTGGATTCTGATAGAGGGCCACGAGACTTTGACCTGAGTGCAAAAATGGAGGCTCTAGACCCTTCCAGAGCTGAGATATCGAAACTCAAAATTTTGACCCGAAAAAAAACGACAGTGTTACCCCTTACGTTTTATTCATTTTTGGGCGAAAAATTAAGTTTCTCCAATCTTCTCAAAACTCTGGATTCTGATAGAGGGCCACGAGACTTTGACCTGAGTGTAAAAATGGAGGCTCTAGACCCTTCCAGAGCTGAGATATCGAAACTCAAAATTTTGACCCGAAAAAAAAACGACAGTGTTACCCCTTACGTTTTTTTTTCATTTTTGGTCAAAAAATTAAGTTTCTCCAATCTTCTCAAAACTCTGGATTATGATAGAGGGCTGTGAGACTTTGACCTGAGTGCAAAATTGGAGGCTCTAGACCCTTCCAGAGCTGAGATATCGAATTGTAAAATTTCGACCCGAAAAAAAAAACGACAGTGTTACCCCTTACGTTTTTTTTGTTTTCAGGTGAAAAATTAAGTTTCTCCAATCTTCTCAAAACTCTGGATTCTGATAGAGGGCCACGAGACTTTGACCTGAGTGCAAAAATTGAGGCTCTAGACCCTTCCAGAGCTGAGATATCGAATTTCAAAATTTCGACCCGAAAAAAAAACGACAGTGTTACCCCTTACGTTTTTTTTCATTTTTGGGCTAAAAAATTAAGTTTCTCCAATCTTCTCAAAACTCTGGATTATGATAGAGGGCTGTGAGACTTTGACCTGAGTGCAAAAATGGAGGCTCTAGACCCTTCCAGAGCTGAGATATTGAATTTTAAAATTTCGACCTGAAAAAAAAACGACAGTGTTACCCCTTACGTTTTTTTGTTTTCGGGCGAAAAATTAAGTTTCTCCAATCTTCTCAAAACTCTGGATTCTGAAAGAGGGCCACAAGACTTTGACCTGAGTGCAAAAATGGAAGCTCTAGACCCTTCCAGAGCTGAGATATCGAATTTCAAAATTTCGACCCGAAAAAAAAAACGACAGTGTTACCCCTTACGTTTTTTTTCATTTTTGGGCTAAAAAATTAAGTTTCTCCAATCTTCTCAAAACTCTGGATTATGATAGAGGGCTGTGAGACTTTGACCTGAGTGCAAAAATGGAGGCTCTAGACCCTTCCAGAGCTGAGATATTGAATTTTAAAATTTCGACCCGAAAAAAAAACGACAGTGTTACCCCTTACGTTTTTTTTCATTTTTGGGCAAAAAAATAAGTTTCTCCAATCTTCTCAAAACTCTGGATTATGATAGAGGGCTGTGAGACTTTGACCTGAGTGCAAAAATGGAGGCTCTAGACCCTTCCAGAGCTGAGATATTGAATTTTAAAATTTCGACCCGAAAAAAAAACGACAGTGTTACCCCTTACGTTTTTTTCGTTTTCGGGCGAAAAATTAAGTTTCTCCAATCTTCTCAAAACTCTGGATTCTGATAGAGGGCCATGAGACTTTGACCTGAGTGCAAAAATGGAGGCTCTAGACCCTTCCAGAGCTGAGATATCGAATTGCAAAATTTTGACCCGAAAAAAAACCGACAGTGTTACCCCTTACGTTTTTTTTTCATTTTTGGGCAAAAAGTTAAGTTTCTCCAATCTTCTCAAAACTCTGGATTATGATAGAGGGCTGTGAGACTTTGACCTGAGTGCAAAAATGGAGGCTCTAGACCCTTCCAGAGCTGAGATATTGAATTTTAAAATTTCGACCTGAAAAAAAACGACAGTGTTACCCCTTACGTTTTTTTGTTTTCGGGCGAAAAATTAAGTTTCTCCAATCTTCTCAAAACTCTGGATTCTGAAAGAGGGCCACAAGACTTTGACCTGAGTGCAAAAATGGAAGCTCTAGACCCTTCCAGAGCTGAGATATCGAATTTCAAAATTTCGACCCGAAAAAAAAAACGACAGTGTTACCCCTTACGTTTTTTTTCATTTTTGGGCTAAAAAATTAAGTTTCTCCAATCTTCTCAAAACTCTGGATTATGATAGAGGGCTGTGAGACTTTGACCTGAGTGCAAAAATGGAGGCTCTAGACCCTTCCAGAGCTGAGATATTGAATTTTAAAATTTCGACCCGAAAAAAAACCGACAGTGTTACCCCTTACGTTTTTTTTGTTTTCGGGCGAAAAATTAAGTTTCTCCAATCTTCTCAAAACTCTGGATTCTGAAAGAGGGCCACAAGACTTTGACCTGAGTGCAAAAATGGAAGCTCTAGACCCTTCCAGAGCTGAGATATCGAATTTCAAAATTTCGACCCGAAAAAAAAAACGACAGTGTTACCCCTTACGTTTTTTTTCATTTTTGGGCTAAAAAATTAAGTTTCTCCAATCTTCTCAAAACTCTGGATTATGATAGAGGGCTGTGAGACTTTGACCTGAGTGCAAAAATGGAGGCTCTAGACCCTTCCAGAGCTGAGATATTGAATTTTAAAATTTCGACCCGAAAAAAAACCGACAGTGTTACCCCTTACGTTTTTTTTGTTTTCGGGCGAAAAATTAAGTTTCTCCAATCTTCTCAAAACTCTGGATTCTGATAGAGGGCCACGAGACTTTGACCTGAGTGCAAAAATGGAGGCTCTAGACCCTTCCAGAGCTGAGATATCGAATTTCAAAATTTCGACCCGAAAAAAAACCGACAGTGTTACCCCTTACGTTTTTTTTCATTTTTGGGCAAAAAATTAAGTTTCTCCAATCTTCTCAAAACTCTGGATTATGATAGAGGGCTGTGAGACTTTGACCTGAGTGCAAAAATGGAGGCTCTAGACCCTTCCAGAGCTGAGATATCGAAACTCAAAATTTCGACCCGAAAAAAAAAACGACAGTGTTACCCCTTACGTTTTTTTCATTTTTGGGCGAAAAATTAAGTTTCTCCAATCTTCTCAAAACTCTGGATTATGATAGAGGGCTGTGAGACTTTGACCTGAGTGCAAAAATGGAGGCTCTAGACCCTTCCAGAGCTGAGATATTGAATTTTAAAATTTCGACCCGAAAAAAAAAACGACAGTGTTACCCCTTACGTTTTTTTCGTTTTCGGGCGAAAAATTAAGTTTCTCCAATCTTCTCAAAACTCTGGATTCTGATAGAGGGCCACGAGACTTTGACCTGAGTGCAAAAATTGAGGCTCTAGACCCTTCCAGAGCTGAGATATCGAATTTCAAAATTTCGACCCGAAAAAAAAACGACAGTGTTACCCCCTTACGTTTTTTTTCATTTTTGGGCAAAAAATTAAGTTTCTCCAATCTTCTCAAAACTCTGGATTATGATAGAGGGCTGTGAGACTTTGACCTGAGTGCAAAAATGGAGGCTCTAGACCCTTCCAGAGCTGAGATATTGAATTTTAAAATTTCGACCTGAAAAAAAACGACAGTGTTACCCCTTACGTTTTTTTGTTTTCGGGTGAAAAATTAAGTTTCTCCAATCTTCTCAAAACTCTGGATTCTGAAAGAGGGCCACAAGACTTTGACCTGAGTGCAAAAATGGAAGCTCTAGACCCTTCCAGAGCTGAGATATCGAATTTCAAAATTTCGACCCGAAAAAAAAACGACAGTGTTACCCCTTACGTTTTTTTTCATTTTTGGGCTAAAAAATTAAGTTTCTCCAATCTTCTCAAAACTCTGGATTATGATAGAGGGCTGTGAGACTTTGACCTGAGTGCAAAAATGGAGGCTCTAGACCCTTCCAGAGCTGAGATATTGAATTTTAAAATTTCGACCCGAAAAAAAAACGACAGTGTTACCCCTTACGTTTTTTTTTATTTTTGGGCAAAAAAATAAGTTTCTCCAATCTTCTCAAAACTCTGGATTATGATAGAGGGCTGTGAGACTTTGACCTGAGTGCAAAAATGGAGGCTCTAGACCCTTCCAGAGCTGAGATATTGAATTTTAAAATTTCGACCCGAAAAAAAAAACGACAGTGTTACCCCTTACGTTTTTTTTGTTTTCGGGCGAAAAATTAAGTTTCTCCAATCTTCTCAAAACTCTGGATTCTGATAGAGGGCCACGAGACTTTGACCTGAGTGCAAAAATGGAGGCTCTAGACCCTTCCAGAGCTGAGATATCGAATTTCAAAATTTCGACCCGAAAAAAAACCGACAGTGTTACCCCTTACGTTTTTTTTCATTTTTGGGCAAAAAATTAAGTTTCTCCAATCTTCTCAAAACTCTGGATTATGATAGAGGGCTGTGAGACTTTGACCTGAGTGCAAAAATGGAGGCTCTAGACCCTTCCAGAGCTGAGATATCGAAACTCAAAATTTCGACCCGAAAAAAAAACGACAGTGTTACCCCTTACGTTTTTTTCATTTTTGGGCGAAAAATTAAGTTTCTCCAATCTTCTCAAAACTCTGTATTATGTTAGAGGGCTGTGAGACTTTGACCTGAGTGCAAAAATGGAGGCTCTAGACCCTTCCAGAGCTGAGATATTGAATTTTAAAATTTCGACCCGAAAAAAAAAACGACAGTGTTACCCCTTACGTTTTTTTCGTTTTCGGGCGAAAAATTAAGTTTCTCCAATCTTCTCAAAACTCTGGATTCTGATAGAGGGCCACGAGACTTTGACCTGAGTGCAAAAATGGAGGCTCTAGACCCTTCCAGAGCTGAGATATCGAATTTCAAAATTTCGACCCGAAAAAAAAACGACAGTGTTACCCCTTACGTTTTTTTTCATTTTTGGGCAAAAAATTAAGTTTCTCCAATCTTCTCAAAACTCTGGATTATGATAGAGGGCTGTGAGACTTTGACCTGAGTGCAAAAATGGAGGCTCTAGACCCTTCCAGAGCTGAGATATCGAAACTCAAAATTTTGACCCGAAAAAAAACGACAGTGTTACCCCTTACGTTTTTTTCGTTTTCGGGCGAAAAATTAAGTTTCTCCAATCTTCTCAAAACTCTGGATTCTGATAGAGGGCCACGAGACTTTGACCTGAGTGCAAAAATGGAGGCTCTAGACCCTTCCAGAGCTGAGATATCGAAACTCAAAATTTTGACCCGAAAAAAAAACGACAGTGTTACCCCTTAGGTTTTTTTCATTTTTGGGCAAAAAATTAAGTTTCTCCAATCTTCTCAAAACTCTGGATTCTGATAGAGGGCCACGAGACTTTGACCTGAGTGCAAAAATGGAGGCTCTAGACCCTTCCAGAGCTGAGATATCGAATTTCAAAATTTCGACCTGAAAAAAAAACGACAGTGTTACCCCTTACGTTTTTTTTCATTTTTGGGCAAAAAATTAAGTTTCTCCAATCTTCTCAAAACTCTGGATTATGATAGAGGGCTGTGAGACTTTGACCTGAGTGCAAAAATGGAGGCTCTAGACCCTTCCAGAGCTGAGATATCGAATTTCAAAATTTCGACCCGAAAAAAAAACGACAGTGTTACCCCTTACGTTTTTTTTCATTTTTGGGCTAAAAAATTAAGTTTCTCCAATCTTCTCAAAACTCTGGATTATGATAGAGGGCTGTGAGACTTTGACCTGAGTGCAAAAATGGAGGCTCTAGACCCTTCCAGAGCTGAGATATTGAATTTTAAAATTTCGACCCGAAAAAAAAACGACAGTGTTACCCCTTACGTTTTTTTTTATTTTTGGGCAAAAAAATAAGTTTCTCCAATCTTCTCAAAACTCTGGATTATGATAGAGGGCTGTGAGACTTTGACCTGAGTGCAAAAATGGAGGCTCTAGACCCTTCCAGAGCTGAGATATTGAATTTTAAAATTTCGACCCGAAAAAAAAAACGACAGTGTTACCCCTTACGTTTTTTTTGTTTTCGGGCGAAAAATTAAGTTTCTCCAATCTTCTCAAAACTCTGGATTCTGATAGAGGGCCACGAGACTTTGACCTGAGTGCAAAAATGGAGGCTCTAGACCCTTCCAGAGCTGAGATATCGAATTTCAAAATTTCGACCCGAAAAAAAACCGACAGTGTTACCCCTTACGTTTTTTTTCATTTTTGGGCAAAAAATTAAGTTTCTCCAATCTTCTCAAAACTCTGGATTATGATAGAGGGCTGTGAGACTTTGACCTGAGTGCAAAAATGGAGGCTCTAGACCCTTCCAGAGCTGAGATATCGAAACTCAAAATTTCGACCCGAAAAAAAAACGACAGTGTTACCCCTTACGTTTTTTTCATTTTTGGGCGAAAAATTAAGTTTCTCCAATCTTCTCAAAACTCTGTATTATGTTAGAGGGCTGTGAGACTTTGACCTGAGTGCAAAAATGGAGGCTCTAGACCCTTCCAGAGCTGAGATATTGAATTTTAAAATTTCGACCCGAAAAAAAAAACGACAGTGTTACCCCTTACGTTTTTTTCGTTTTCGGGCGAAAAATTAAGTTTCTCCAATCTTCTCAAAACTCTGGATTCTGATAGAGGGCCACGAGACTTTGACCTGAGTGCAAAAATGGAGGCTCTAGACCCTTCCAGAGCTGAGATATCGAATTTCAAAATTTCGACCCGAAAAAAAAACGACAGTGTTACCCCTTACGTTTTTTTTCATTTTTGGGCAAAAAATTAAGTTTCTCCAATCTTCTCAAAACTCTGGATTATGATAGAGGGCTGTGAGACTTTGACCTGAGTGCAAAAATGGAGGCTCTAGACCCTTCCAGAGCTGAGATATCGAAACTCAAAATTTTGACCCGAAAAAAAACGACAGTGTTACCCCTTACGTTTTTTTCGTTTTCGGGCGAAAAATTAAGTTTCTCCAATCTTCTCAAAACTCTGGATTCTGATAGAGGGCCACGAGACTTTGACCTGAGTGCAAAAATGGAGGCTCTAGACCCTTCCAGAGCTGAGATATCGAAACTCAAAATTTTGACCCGAAAAAAAAACGACAGTGTTACCCCTTAGGTTTTTTTCATTTTTGGGCAAAAAATTAAGTTTCTCCAATCTTCTCAAAACTCTGGATTCTGATAGAGGGCCACGAGACTTTGACCTGAGTGCAAAAATGGAGGCTCTAGACCCTTCCAGAGCTGAGATATCGAATTTCAAAATTTCGACCTGAAAAAAAAACGACAGTGTTACCCCTTACGTTTTTTTTCATTTTTGGGCAAAAAATTAAGTTTCTCCAATCTTCTCAAAACTCTGGATTATGATAGAGGGCTGTGAGACTTTGACCTGAGTGCAAAAATGGAGGCTCTAGACCCTTCCAGAGCTGAGATATCGAAACTCAAAATTTTGACCCGAAAAAAAAACGACAGTGTTACCCCTTACGTTTTTTTCGTTTTCGGGCGAAAAATTAAGTTTCTCCAATCTTCTCAAAACTCTGGATTCTGATAGAGGGCCACGAGACTTTGACCTGAGTGCAAAAATGGAGGCTCTAGACCCTTCCAGAGCTGAGATATCGAAACTCAAAATTTTGACTCGAAAAAAAAACGACAGTGTTACCCCTTACGTTTTTTTTCGTTTTCGGGCGAAAAATTAAGTTTCTCCAATCTTCTCAAAACTCTGGATTCTGATAGAGGGCCACGAGACTTTGACCTGAGTGCAAAAATGGAGGCTCTAGACCCTTCCAGAGCTGAGATATCGAATTTCAAAATTTCGACCCGAAAAAAAAACGCCAGTGTTACCCCTTACGTTTTTTTTCATTTTTGGGCAAAAAATTAAGTTTCTCCAATCTTCTCAAAACTCTGGATTATGATAGAGGGCTGTGAGACTTTGACCTGAGTGCAAAAATGGAGGCTCTAGACCCTTCCAGAGCTGAGATATCGAAACTCAAAATTTTGACCCGAAAAAAAAACGACAGTGTTACCCCTTACGTTTTTTTCGTTTTCGGGCGAAAAATTAAGTTTCTCCAATCTTCTCAAAACTCTGGATTCTGATAGAGGGCCACGAGACTTTGACCTGAGTGCAAAAATGGAGGCTCTAGACCCTTCCAGAGCTGAGATATCGAAACTCAAAATTTTGACCCGAAAAAAAAACGACAGTGTTACCCCTTAGGTTTTTTTCATTTTTGGGCAAAAAATTAAGTTTCTCCAATCTTCTCAAAACTCCGGATTATGATAGAGGGCTGTGAGACTTTGACCTGAGTGCAAAAATGGAGGCTCTAGACCCTTCCAGAGCTGAGATATCGAAACTCAAAATTTTGACCCGAAAAAAAAAACGACAGTGTTACCCCTTACGTTTTTTTCATTTTTGGGCGAAAAATTAAGTTTCTCCAATCTTCTCAAAACTCTGGATTCTGATAGAGGGCCACGAGACTTTGACCTGAATGCAAAAATGGAGGCTCTAGACCCTTCCAGAGCTGAGATATCGAAACTCAAAATTTTGACCCGAAAAAAAAACGACAGTGTTACCCCTTACGTTTTATTCATTTTTGGGAGAAAAATTAAGTTTCTCCAATCTTCTCAAAACTCTGGATTCTGATAGAGGGCCACGAGACTTTGACCTGAGTGTAAAAATGGAGGCTCTAGACCCTTCCAGAGCTGAGATATCGAAACTCAAAATTTTGACCCGAAAAAAAAACGACAGTGTTACCCCTTACGTTTTTTTTTTCATTTTTGGGCAAAAAATTAAGTTTCTCCAATCTTCTCAAAACTCTGGATTATGATAGAGGGCTGTGAGACTTTGACCTGAGTGCAAAATTGGAGGCTCTAGACCCTTCCAGAGCTGAGATATCGAATTGTAAAATTTCGACCCGAAAAAAAAAACGACAGTGTTACCCCTTACGTTTTTTTTGTTTTCAGGTGAAAAATTAAGTTTCTCCAATCTTCTCAAAACTCTGGATTCTGATAGAGGGCCACGAGACTTTGACCTGAGTGCAAAAATTGAGGCTCTAGACCCTTCCAGAGCTGAGATATCGAATTTCAAAATTTCGACCCGAAAAAAAAACGACAGTGTTACCCCTTACGTTTTTTTTCATTTTTGGGCAAAAAATTAAGTTTCTCCAATCTTCTCAAAACTCTGGATTATGATAGAGGGCTGTGAGACTTTGACCTGAGTGCAAAAATGGAGGCTCTAGACCCTTCCAGAGCTGAGATATTGAATTTTAAAATTTCGACCTGAAAAAAAACGACAGTGTTACCCCTTACGTTTTTTTGTTTTCGGGCGAAAAATTAAGTTTCTCCAATCTTCTCAAAACTCTGGATTCTGAAAGAGGGCCACAAGACTTTGACCTGAGTGCAAAAATGGAAGCTCTAGACCCTTCCAGAGCTGAGATATCGAATTTCAAAATTTCGACCCGAAAAAAAAACGACAGTGTTACCCCTTACGTTTTTTTTTCATTTTTGGGCTAAAAAATTAAGTTTCTCCAATCTTCTCAAAACTCTGGATTATGATAGAGGGCTGTGAGACTTTGACCTGAGTGCAAAAATGGAGGCTCTAGACCCTTCCAGAGCTGAGATATTGAATTTTAAAATTTCGACCCGAAAAAAAAAACGACAGTGTTACCCCTTACGTTTTTTTTCATTTTTGGGCAAAAAAATAAGTTTCTCCAATCTTCTCAAAACTCTGGATTATGATAGAGGGCTGTGAGACTTTGACCTGAGTGCAAAAATGGAGGCTCTAGACCCTTCCAGAGCTGAGATATTGAATTTTAAAATTTCGACCCGAAAAAAAACCGACAGTGTTACCCCTTACGTTTTTTTTGTTTTCGGGCGAAAAATTAAGTTTCTCCAATCTTCTCAAAACTCTGGATTCTGATAGAGGGCCACGAGACTTTGACCTGAGTGCAAAAATGGAGGCTCTAGACCCTTCCAGAGCTGAGATATCGAATTTCAAAATTTCGACCCGAAAAAAAAAACGACAGTGTTACCCCTTACGTTTTTTTTCATTTTTGGGCTAAAAAATTAAGTTTCTCCAATCTTCTCAAAACTCTGGATTATGATAGAGGGCTGTGAGACTTTGACCTGAGTGCAAAAATGGAGGCTCTAGACCCTTCCAGAGCTGAGATATTGAATTTTAAAATTTCGACCTGAAAAAAAACGACAGTGTTACCCCTTACGTTTTTTTGTTTTCGGGCGAAAAATTAAGTTTCTCCAATCTTCTCAAAACTCTGGATTCTGAAAGAGGGCCACAAGACTTTGACCTGAGTGCAAAAATGGAAGCTCTAGACCCTTCCAGAGCTGAGATATCGAATTTCAAAATTTCGACCCGAAAAAAAAACGACAGTGTTACCCCTTACGTTTTTTTTCATTTTTGGGCTAAAAAATTAAGTTTCTCCAATCTTCTCAAAACTCTGGATTCTGAAAGAGGGCCACAAGACTTTGACCTGAGTGCAAAAATGGAAGCTCTAGACCCTTCCAGAGCTGAGATATCGAATTTCAAAATTTCGACCCGAAAAAAAAACGACAGTGTTACCCCTTACGTTTTTTTTCATTTTTGGGCTAAAAAATTAAGTTTCTCCAATCTTCTCAAAACTCTGGATTATGATAGAGGGCTGTGAGACTTTGACCTGAGTGCAAAAATGGAGGCTCTAGACCCTTCCAGAGCTGAGATATTGAATTTTAAAATTTCGACCCGAAAAAAAAACGACAGTGTTACCCCTTACGTTTTTTTTTCATTTTTGGGCAAAAAAATAAGTTTCTCCAATCTTCTCAAAACTCTGGATTATGATAGAGGGCTGTGAGACTTTGACCTGAGTGCAAAAATGGAGGCTCTAGACCCTTCCAGAGCTGAGATATTGAATTTTAAAATTTCGACCCGAAAAAAAACCGACAGTGTTACCCCTTACGTTTTTTTTGTTTTCGGGCGAAAAATTAAGTTTCTCCAATCTTCTCAAAACTCTGGATTCTGATAGAGGGCCACGAGACTTTGACCTGAGAGCAAAAATGGAGGCTCTAGACCCTTCCAGAGCTGAGATATCGAATTTCAAAATTTCGACCCGAAAAAAAAACCGACAGTGTTACCCCTTACGTTTTTTTTCATTTTTGGGCAAAAAATTAAGTTTCTCCAATCTTCTCAAAACTCTGGATTATGATAGAGGGCTGTGAGACTTTGACCTGAGTGCAAAAATGGAGGCTCTAGACCCTTCCAGAGCTGAGATATCGAAACTCAAAATTTCGACCCGAAAAAAAAACGACAGTGTTACCCCTTACGTTTTTTTCATTTTTGGGCGAAAAATTAAGTTTCTCCAATCTTCTCAAAACTCTGGATTATGATAGAGGGCTGTGAGACTTTGACCTGAGTGCAAAAATGGAGGCTCTAGACCCTTCCAGAGCTGAGATATTGAATTTTAAAATTTCGACCCGAAAAAAAAAAACGACAGTGTTACCCCTTACGTTTTTTTCGTTTTCGGGCGAAAAATTAAGTTTCTCCAATCTTCTCAAAACTCTGGATTCTGATAGAGGGCCACGAGACTTTGACCTGAGTGCAAAAATGGAGGCTCTAGACCCTTCCAGAGCTGAGATATCGAATTTCAAAATTTCGACCTGAAAAAAAAACGACAGTGTTACCCCTTACGTTTTTTTTCATTTTTGGGCAAAAAATTAAGTTTCTCCAATCTTCTCAAAACTCTGGATTATGATAGAGGGCTGTGAGACTTTGACCTGAGTGCAAAAATGGAGGCTCTATACCCTTCCAGAGCTGAGATATCGAAACTCAAAATTTTGACCCGAAAAAAAAACGACAGTGTTACCCCTTACGTTTTTTTCGTTTTCGGGCGAAAAATTAAGTTTCTCCAATCTTCTCAAAACTCTGGATTCTGATAGAGGGCCACGAGACTTTGACCTGAGTGCAAAAATGGAGGCTCTAGACCCTTCCAGAGCTGAGATATCGAAACTCAAAATTTTGACCCGAAAAAAAAACGACAGTGTTACCCCTTAGGTTTTTTTCATTTTTGGGCAAAAAATTAAGTTTCTCCAATCTTCTCAAAACTCCGGATTATGATAGAGGGCTGTGAGACTTTGACCTGAGTGCAAAAATGGAGGCTCTAGACCCTTCCAGAGCTGAGATATCGAAACTCAAAATTTTGACCCGAAAAAAAAACGACAGTGTTACCCCTTACGTTTTTTTCATTTTTGGGCGAAAAATTAAGTTTCTCCAATCTTCTCAAAACTCTGGATTCTGATAGAGGGCCACGAGACTTTGACCTGAGTGCAAAAATGGAGGCTCTAGACCCTTCCAGAGCTGAGATATCGAAACTCAAAATTTTGACCCGAAAAAAAAACGACAGTGTTACCCCTTACGTTTTATTCATTTTTGGGCGAAAAATTAAGTTTCTCCAATCTTCTCAAAACTCTGGATTCTGATAGAGGGCCACGAGACTTTGACCTGAGTGTAAAAATGGAGGCTCTAGACCCTTCCAGAGCTGAGATATCGAAACTCAAAATTTTGACCCGAAAAAAAAACGACAGTGTTACCCCTTACGTTTTTTTTTTCATTTTTGGGCAAAAAATTAAGTTTCTCCAATCTTCTCAAAACTCTGGATTATGATAGAGGGCTGTGAGACTTTGACCTGAGTGCAAAATTGGAGGCTCTAGACCCTTCCAGAGCTGAGATATCGAATTGTAAAATTTCGACCCGAAAAAAAAAACGACAGTGTTACCCCTTACGTTTTTTTTGTTTTCAGGTGAAAAATTAAGTTTCTCCAATCTTCTCAAAACTCTGGATTCTGATAGAGGGCCACGAGACTTTGACCTGAGTGCAAAAATTGAGGCTCTAGACCCTTCCAGAGCTGAGATATCGAATTTCAAAATTTCGACCCGAAAAAAAAACGACAGTGTTACCCCTTACGTTTTTTTTCATTTTTGGGCAAAAAATTAAGTTTCTCCAATCTTCTCAAAACTCTGGATTATGATAGAGGGCTGTGAGACTTTGACCTGAGTGCAAAAATGGAGGCTCTAGACCCTTCCAGAGCTGAGATATTGAATTTTAAAATTTCGACCTGAAAAAAAACGACAGTGTTACCCCTTACGTTTTTTTGTTTTCGGGCGAAAAATTAAGTTTCTCCAATCTTCTCAAAACTCTGGATTCTGAAAGAGGGCCACAAGACTTTGACCTGAGTGCAAAAATGGAAGCTCTAGACCCTTCCAGAGCTGAGATATCGAATTTCAAAATTTCGACCCGAAAAAAAAACGACAGTGTTACCCCTTACGTTTTTTTTTTCATTTTTGGGCTAAAAAATTAAGTTTCTCCAATCTTCTCAAAACTCTGGATTATGATAGAGGGCTGTGAGACTTTGACCTGAGTGCAAAAATGGAGGCTCTAGACCCTTCCAGAGCTGAGATATTGAATTTTTAAATTTCGACCCGAAAAAAAAACGACAGTGTTACCCCTTACGTTTTTTTTCATTTTTGGGCAAAAAAATAAGTTTCTCCAATCTTCTCAAAACTCTGGATTATGATAGAGGGCTGTGAGACTTTGACCTGAGTGCAAAAATGGAGGCTCTAGACCCTTCCAGAGCTGAGATATTGAATTTTAAAATTTCGACCCGAAAAAAAACCGACAGTGTTACCCCTTACGTTTTTTTTGTTTTTGGGCAAAAAATTAAGTTTCTCCAATCTTCTCAAAACTCTGGATTCTGATAGAGGGCCACGAGACTTTGACCTGAGTGCAAAAATGGAGGCTCTAGACCCTTCCAGAGCTGATATATCGAATTTCAAAATTTCGACCTGAAAAAAAAACGACAGTGTTACCCCTTACGTTTTTTTTCATTTTTGGGCAAAAAATTAAGTTTCTCCAATCTTCTCAAAACTCTGGATTATGATAGAGGGCTGTGAGACTTTGACCTGAGTGCAAAAATTGAGGCTCTAGACCCTTCCAGAGCTGAGATATTGAATTTTAAAATTTCGACCCGAAAAAAAAAACGACAGTGTTACCCCTTACGTTTTTTTTCATTTTTGGGCAAAAAAATAAGTTTCTCCAATCTTCTCAAAACTCTGGATTATGATAGAGGGCTGTGAGACTTTGACCTGAGTGCAAAAATGGAGGCTCTAGACCCTTCCAGAGCTGAGATATTGAATTTTAAAATTTCGACCCGAAAAAAAACCGACAGTGTTACCCCTTACGTTTTTTTTGTTTTCGGGCGAAAAATTAAGTTTCTCCAATCTTCTCAAAACTCTGGATTCTGATAGAGGGCCACGAGACTTTGACCTGAGTGCAAAAATGGAGGCTCTAGACCCTTCCAGAGCTGAGATATCGAATTTCAAAATTTCGACCCGAAAAAAAACCGACAGTGTTACCCCTTACGTTTTTTTTCATTTTTGGGCAAAAAATTAAGTTTATCCAATCTTCTCAAAACTCTGGATTATGATAGAGGGCTGTGAGACTTTGACCTGAGTGCAAAAATGGAGGCTCTAGACCCTTCCAGAGCTGAGATATCGAAACTCAAAATTTCGACCCGAAAAAAAAACGACAGTGTTACCCCTTACGTTTTTTTCATTTTTGGGCGAAAAATTAAGTTTCTCCAATCTTCTCAAAACTCTGGATTATGATAGAGGGCTGTGAGACTTTGACCTGAGTGCAAAAATGGAGGCTCTAGACCCTTCCAGAGCTGAGATATTGAATTTTAAAATTTCGACCCGAAAAAAAAAACGACAGTGTTACCCCTTACGTTTTTTTCGTTTTCGGGCGAAAAATTAAGTTTCTCCAATCTTCTCAAAACTCTGGATTCTGATAGAGGGCCACGAGACTTTGACCTGAGTGCAAAAATGGAGGCTCTAGACCCTTCCAGAGCTGAGATATCGAATTTCAAAATTTCGACCCGAAAAAAAAACCGACAGTGTTACCCCTTACGTTTTTTTTCATTTTTGGGCAAAAAATTAAGTTTCTCCAATCTTCTCAAAACTCTGGATTATGATAGAGGGCTGTGAGACTTTGACCTGAGTGCAAAAATGGAGGCTCTAGACCCTTCCAGAGCTGAGATATCGAAACTCAAAATTTCGACCCGAAAAAAAAACGACAGTGTTACCCCTTACGTTTTTTTCATTTTTGGGCGAAAAATTAAGTTTCTCCAATCTTCTCAAAACTCTGGATTATGATAGAGGGCTGTGAGACTTTGACCTGAGTGCAAAAATGGAGGCTCTAGACCCTTCCAGAGCTGAGATATTGAATTTTAAAATTTCGACCCGAAAAAAAAAAACGACAGTGTTACCCCTTACGTTTTTTTCGTTTTCGGGCGAAAAATTAAGTTTCTCCAATCTTCTCAAAACTCTGGATTCTGATAGAGGGCCACGAGACTTTGACCTGAGTGCAAAAATGGAGGCTCTAGACCCTTCCAGAGCTGAGATATCGAATTTCAAAATTTCGACCTGAAAAAAAAACGACAGTGTTACCCCTTACGTTTTTTTTCATTTTTGGGCAAAAAATTAAGTTTCTCCAATCTTCTCAAAACTCTGGATTATGATAGAGGGCTGTGAGACTTTGACCTGAGTGCAAAAATGGAGGCTCTAGACCCTTCCAGAGCTGAGATATCGAAACTCAAAATTTTGACCCGAAAAAAAAACGACAGTGTTACCCCTTACGTTTTTTTCGTTTTCGGGCGAAAAATTAAGTTTCTCCAATCTTCTCAAAACTCTGGATTCTGATAGAGGGCCACGAGACTTTGACCTGAGTGCAAAAATGGAGGCTCTAGACCCTTCCAGAGCTGAGATATCGAAACTCAAAATTTTGACCCGAAAAAAAAACGACAGTGTTACCCCTTACGTTTTATTCATTTTTGGGCGAAAAATTAAGTTTCTCCAATCTTCTCAAAACTCTGGATTCTGATAGAGGGCCACGAGACTTTGACCTGAGTGTAAAAATGGAGGCTCTAGACCCTTCCAGAGCTGAGATATCGAAACTCAAAATTTTGACCCGAAAAAAAAACGACAGTGTTACCCCTTACGTTTTTTTTTTCATTTTTGGGCAAAAAATTAAGTTTCTCCAATCTTCTCAAAACTCTGGATTATGATAGAGGGCTGTGAGACTTTGACCTGAGTGCAAAATTGGAGGCTCTAGACCCTTCCAGAGCTGAGATATCGAATTGTAAAATTTCGACCCGAAAAAAAAAACGACAGTGTTACCCCTTACGTTTTTTTTGTTTTCAGGTGAAAAATTAAGTTTCTCCAATCTTCTCAAAACTCTGGATTCTGATAGAGGGCCACGAGACTTTGACCTGAGTGCAAAAATTGAGGCTCTAGACCCTTCCAGAGCTGAGATATCGAATTTCAAAATTTCGACCCGAAAAAAAAACGACAGTGTTACCCCTTACGTTTTTTTTCATTTTTGGGCAAAAAATTAAGTTTCTCCAATCTTCTCAAAACTCTGGATTATGATAGAGGGCTGTGAGACTTTGACCTGAGTGCAAAAATGGAGGCTCTAGACCCTTCCAGAGCTGAGATATTGAATTTTAAAATTTCGACCTGAAAAAAAACGACAGTGTTACCCCTTACGTTTTTTTGTTTTCGGGCGAAAAATTAAGTTTCTCCAATCTTCTCAAAACTCTGGATTCTGAAAGAGGGCCACAAGACTTTGACCTGAGTGCAAAAATGGAAGCTCTAGACCCTTCCAGAGCTGAGATATCGAATTTCAAAATTTCGACCCGAAAAAAAAACGACAGTGTTACCCCTTACGTTTTTTTTTTCATTTTTGGGCTAAAAAATTAAGTTTCTCCAATCTTCTCAAAACTCTGGATTATGATAGAGGGCTGTGAGACTTTGACCTGAGTGCAAAAATGGAGGCTCTAGACCCTTCCAGAGCTGAGATATTGAATTTTAAAATTTCGACCCGAAAAAAAAACGACAGTGTTACCCCTTACGTTTTTTTTCATTTTTGGGCAAAAAAATAAGTTTCTCCAATCTTCTCAAAACTCT
Source organism: Pimephales promelas (assembly GCF_988280905.1). Taxonomy (NCBI): domain Eukaryota; kingdom Metazoa; phylum Chordata; class Actinopteri; order Cypriniformes; family Leuciscidae; genus Pimephales; species Pimephales promelas. The sequence continues at coordinate 28,501,674 of NC_142775.1, read as the reverse complement.
GGATTATGATAGAGGGCTGTGAGACTTTGACCTGAGTGCAAAAATGGAGTCTCTAGACCCTTCCAGAGCTGAGATATTGAATTTTAAAATTTCGACCCGAAAAAAAACCGACAGTGTTACCCCTTACGTTTTTTTTGTTTTTGGGCAAAAAATTAAGTTTCTCCAATCTTCTCAAAACTCTGGATTCTGATAGAGGGCCACGAGACTTTGACCTGAGTGCAAAAATGGAGGCTCTAGACCCTTCCAGAGCTGATATATCGAATTTCAAAATTTCGACCTGAAAAAAAAAACGACAGTGTTACCCCTTACGTTTTTTTTCATTTTTGGGCAAAAAATTAAGTTTCTCCAATCTTCTCAAAACTCTGGATTATGATAGAGGGCTGTGAGACTTTGACCTGAGTGCAAAAATTGAGGCTCTAGACCCTTCCAGAGCTGAGATATTGAATTTTAAAATTTCGACCCGAAAAAAAAAACGACAGTGTTACCCCTTACGTTTTTTTTCATTTTTGGGCAAAAAAATAAGTTTCTCCAATCTTCTCAAAACTCTGGATTATGATAGAGGGCTGTGAGACTTTGACCTGAGTGCAAAAATGGAGGCTCTAGACCCTTCCAGAGCTGAGATATTGAATTTTAAAATTTCGACCCGAAAAAAAACCGACAGTGTTACCCCTTACGTTTTTTTTGTTTTCGGGCGAAAAATTAAGTTTCTCCAATCTTCTCAAAACTCTGGATTCTGATAGAGGGCCACGAGACTTTGACCTGAGTGCAAAAATGGAGGCTCTAGACCCTTCCAGAGCTGAGATATCGAATTTCAAAATTTCGACCCGAAAAAAAACCGACAGTGTTACCCCTTACGTTTTTTTTCATTTTTGGGCAAAAAATTAAGTTTATCCAATCTTCTCAAAACTCTGGATTATGATAGAGGGCTGTGAGACTTTGACCTGAGTGCAAAAATGGAGGCTCTAGACCCTTCCAGAGCTGAGATATCGAAACTCAAAATTTCGACCCGAAAAAAAAACGACAGTGTTACCCCTTACGTTTTTTTCATTTTTGGGCGAAAAATTAAGTTTCTCCAATCTTCTCAAAACTCTGGATTATGATAGAGGGCTGTGAGACTTTGACCTGAGTGCAAAAATGGAGGCTCTAGACCCTTCCAGAGCTGAGATATTGAATTTTAAAATTTCGACCCGAAAAAAAAACGACAGTGTTACCCCTTACGTTTTTTTCGTTTTCGGGCGAAAAATTAAGTTTCTCCAATCTTCTCAAAACTCTGGATTCTGATAGAGGGCCACGAGACTTTGACCTGAGTGCAAAAATGGAGGCTCTAGACCCTTCCAGAGCTGAGATATCGAATTTCAAAATTTCGACCCGAAAAAAAACCGACAGTGTTACCCCTTACGTTTTTTTTCATTTTTGGGCAAAAAATTAAGTTTCTCCAATCTTCTCAAAACTCTGGATTATGATAGAGGGCTGTGAGACTTTGACCTGAGTGCAAAAATGGAGGCTCTAGACCCTTCCAGAGCTGAGATATCGAAACTCAAAATTTTGACCCGAAAAAAAAAACGACAGTGTTACCCCTTACGTTTTTTTCGTTTTCGGGCGAAAAATTAAGTTTCTCCAATCTTCTCAAAACTCTGGATTCTGATAGAGGGCCACGAGACTTTGACCTGAGTGCAAAAATGGAGGCTCTAGACCCTTCCAGAGCTGAGATATCGAAACTCAAAATTTTGACCCGAAAAAAAAACGACAGTGTTACCCCTTAGGTTTTTTTCATTTTTGGGCAAAAAATTAAGTTTCTCCAATCTTCTCAAAACTCTGGATTCTGATAGAGGGCCACGAGACTTTGACCTGAGTGCAAAAATGGAGGCTCTAGACCCTTCCAGAGCTGAGATATCGAATTTCAAAATTTCGACCTGAAAAAAAAACGACAGTGTTACCCCTTACGTTTTTTTTCATTTTTGGGCAAAAAATTAAGTTTCTCCAATCTTCTCAAAACTCTGGATTATGATAGAGGGCTGTGAGACTTTGACCTGAGTGCAACAATGGAGGCTCTAGACCCTTCCAGAGCTGAGATATCGAAACTCAAAATTTTGACCCGAAAAAAAAACGACAGTGTTACCCCTTACGTTTTTTTCGTTTTCGGGCGAAAAATTAAGTTTCTCCAATCTTCTCAAAACTCTGGATTCTGATAGAGGGCCACGAGACTTTGACCTGAGTGCAAAAATGGAGGCTCTAGACCCTTCCAGAGCTGAGATATCGAATTTCAAAATTTCGACCCGAAAAAAAAACGACAGTGTTACCCCTTACGTTTTTTTCATTTTTGGGCAAAAAATTAAGTTTCTCCACTCTTCTCAAAACTCTGGATTATGATAGAGTGCTTTGAGACTTTGACCTGAGTGCAAAAATGGAGGCTCTAGACCCTTCCAGAGCTGAGATATCGAATTGTAAAATTTCGACCCGAAAAAAAAACGACAGTGTTACCCCTTACGTTTTTTTCATTTTTGGGCGAAAAATTAAGTTTCTCCAATCTTCTCAAAACTCTGGATTATGATAGAGGGCTGTGAGACTTTGACCTGAGTGCAAAAATGGAGGCTCTAGACCCTTCCAGAGCTGAGATATTGAATTTTAAAATTTCGACCCGAAAAAAAACGACAGTGTTACCTCTTACGTTTTTTTCGTTTTCGGGCAAAAAATTAAGTTTCTCCAATCTTCTCAAAACTCTGGATTATGATAGAGGGCTGTGAGACTTTGACCTGAGTGCAAAAATGGAGGCTCTAGACCCTTCCAGAGCTGAGATATCGAAACTCAAAATTTCGACCCGAAAAAAAAACGACAGTGTTACCCCTTACGTTTTTTTCATTTTTGGGCGAAAAATTAAGTTTCTCCAATCTTCTCAAAACTCTGGATTATGATAGAGGGCTGTGAGACTTTGACCTGAGTGCAAAAATGGAGGCTCTAGACCCTTCCAGAGCTGAGATATTGAATTTTAAAATTTCGACCCGAAAAAAAAAAACGACAGTGTTACCCCTTACGTTTTTTTCGTTTTCGGGCGAAAAATTAAGTTTCTCCAATCTTCTCAAAACTCTGGATTCTGATAGAGGGCCACGAGACTTTGACCTGAGTGCAAAAATGGAGGCTCTAGACCCTTCCAGAGCTGAGATATCGAATTTCAAAATTTCGACCTGAAAAAAAAACGACAGTGTTACCCCTTACGTTTTTTTTCATTTTTGGGCAAAAAATTAAGTTTCTCCAATCTTCTCAAAACTCTGGATTATGATAGAGGGCTGTGAGACTTTGACCTGAGTGCAAAAATGGAGGCTCTAGACCCTTCCAGAGCTGAGATATCGAAACTCAAAATTTTGACCCGAAAAAAAAACGACAGTGTTACCCCTTACGTTTTTTTCGTTTTCGGGCGAAAAATTAAGTTTCTCCAATCTTCTCAAAACTCTGGATTCTGATAGAGGGCCACGAGACTTTGACCTGAGTGCAAAAATGGAGGCTCTAGACCCTTCCAGAGCTGAGATATCGAAACTCAAAATTTTGACCCGAAAAAAAAACGACAGTGTTACCCCTTACGTTTTATTCATTTTTGGGCGAAAAATTAAGTTTCTCCAATCTTCTCAAAACTCTGGATTCTGATAGAGGGCCACGAGACTTTGACCTGAGTGTAAAAATGGAGGCTCTAGACCCTTCCAGAGCTGAGATATCGAAACTCAAAATTTTGACCCGAAAAAAAAACGACAGTGTTACCCCTTACGTTTTTTTTTTCATTTTTGGGCAAAAAATTAAGTTTCTCCAATCTTCTCAAAACTCTGGATTATGATAGAGGGCTGTGAGACTTTGACCTGAGTGCAAAATTGGAGGCTCTAGACCCTTCCAGAGCTGAGATATCGAATTGTAAAATTTCGACCCGAAAAAAAAAACGACAGTGTTACCCCTTACGTTTTTTTTGTTTTCAGGTGAAAAATTAAGTTTCTCCAATCTTCTCAAAACTCTGGATTCTGATAGAGGGCCACGAGACTTTGACCTGAGTGCAAAAATTGAGGCTCTAGACCCTTCCAGAGCTGAGATATCGAATTTCAAAATTTCGACCCGAAAAAAAAACGACAGTGTTACCCCTTACGTTTTTTTTCATTTTTGGGCAAAAAATTAAGTTTCTCCAATCTTCTCAAAACTCTGGATTATGATAGAGGGCTGTGAGACTTTGACCTGAGTGCAAAAATGGAGGCTCTAGACCCTTCCAGAGCTGAGATATTGAATTTTAAAATTTCGACCTGAAAAAAAACGACAGTGTTACCCCTTACGTTTTTTTGTTTTCGGGCGAAAAATTAAGTTTCTCCAATCTTCTCAAAACTCTGGATTCTGAAAGAGGGCCACAAGACTTTGACCTGAGTGCAAAAATGGAAGCTCTAGACCCTTCCAGAGCTGAGATATCGAATTTCAAAATTTCGACCCGAAAAAAAAACGACAGTGTTACCCCTTACGTTTTTTTTTTCATTTTTGGGCTAAAAAATTAAGTTTCTCCAATCTTCTCAAAACTCTGGATTATGATAGAGGGCTGTGAGACTTTGACCTGAGTGCAAAAATGGAGGCTCTAGACCCTTCCAGAGCTGAGATATTGAATTTTAAAATTTCGACCCGAAAAAAAAACGACAGTGTTACCCCTTACGTTTTTTTTCATTTTTGGGCAAAAAAATAAGTTTCTCCAATCTTCTCAAAACTCTGGATTATGATAGAGGGCTGTGAGACTTTGACCTGAGTGCAAAAATGGAGGCTCTAGACCCTTCCAGAGCTGAGATATTGAATTTTAAAATTTCGACCCGAAAAAAAACCGACAGTGTTACCCCTTACGTTTTTTTTGTTTTTGGGCAAAAAATTAAGTTTCTCCAATCTTCTCAAAACTCTGGATTCTGATAGAGGGCCACGAGACTTTGACCTGAGTGCAAAAATGGAGGCTCTAGACCCTTCCAGAGCTGATATATCGAATTTCAAAATTTCGACCTGAAAAAAAAACGACAGTGTTACCCCTTACGTTTTTTTTCATTTTTGGGCAAAAAATTAAGTTTCTCCAATCTTCTCAAAACTCTGGATTATGATAGAGGGCTGTGAGACTTTGACCTGAGTGCAAAAATTGAGGCTCTAGACCCTTCCAGAGCTGAGATATTGAATTTTAAAATTTCGACCCGAAAAAAAAAACGACAGTGTTACCCCTTACGTTTTTTTTCATTTTTGGGCAAAAAAATAAGTTTCTCCAATCTTCTCAAAACTCTGGATTATGATAGAGGGCTGTGAGACTTTGACCTGAGTGCAAAAATGGAGGCTCTAGACCCTTCCAGAGCTGAGATATTGAATTTTAAAATTTCGACCCGAAAAAAAACCGACAGTGTTACCCCTTACGTTTTTTTTGTTTTCGGGCGAAAAATTAAGTTTCTCCAATCTTCTCAAAACTCTGGATTCTGATAGAGGGCCACGAGACTTTGACCTGAGTGCAAAAATGGAGGCTCTAGACCCTTCCAGAGCTGAGATATCGAATTTCAAAATTTCGACCCGAAAAAAAACCGACAGTGTTACCCCTTACGTTTTTTTTCATTTTTGGGCAAAAAATTAAGTTTATCCAATCTTCTCAAAACTCTGGATTATGATAGAGGGCTGTGAGACTTTGACCTGAGTGCAAAAATGGAGGCTCTAGACCCTTCCAGAGCTGAGATATCGAAACTCAAAATTTCGACCCGAAAAAAAAACGACAGTGTTACCCCTTACGTTTTTTTCATTTTTGGGCGAAAAATTAAGTTTCTCCAATCTTCTCAAAACTCTGGATTATGATAGAGGGCTGTGAGACTTTGACCTGAGTGCAAAAATGGAGGCTCTAGACCCTTCCAGAGCTGAGATATTGAATTTTAAAATTTCGACCCGAAAAAAAAAACGACAGTGTTACCCCTTACGTTTTTTTCGTTTTCGGGCGAAAAATTAAGTTTCTCCAATCTTCTCAAAACTCTGGATTCTGATAGAGGGCCACGAGACTTTGACCTGAGTGCAAAAATGGAGGCTCTAGACCCTTCCAGAGCTGAGATATCGAATTTCAAAATTTCGACCCGAAAAAAAAACCGACAGTGTTACCCCTTACGTTTTTTTTCATTTTTGGGCAAAAAATTAAGTTTCTCCAATCTTCTCAAAACTCTGGATTATGATAGAGGGCTGTGAGACTTTGACCTGAGTGCAAAAATGGAGGCTCTAGACCCTTCCAGAGCTGAGATATCGAAACTCAAAATTTCGACCCGAAAAAAAAACGACAGTGTTACCCCTTACGTTTTTTTCATTTTTGGGCGAAAAATTAAGTTTCTCCAATCTTCTCAAAACTCTGGATTATGATAGAGGGCTGTGAGACTTTGACCTGAGTGCAAAAATGGAGGCTCTAGACCCTTCCAGAGCTGAGATATTGAATTTTAAAATTTCGACCCGAAAAAAAAAAACGACAGTGTTACCCCTTACGTTTTTTTCGTTTTCGGGCGAAAAATTAAGTTTCTCCAATCTTCTCAAAACTCTGGATTCTGATAGAGGGCCACGAGACTTTGACCTGAGTGCAAAAATGGAGGCTCTAGACCCTTCCAGAGCTGAGATATCGAATTTCAAAATTTCGACCTGAAAAAAAAACGACAGTGTTACCCCTTACGTTTTTTTTCATTTTTGGGCAAAAAATTAAGTTTCTCCAATCTTCTCAAAACTCTGGATTATGATAGAGGGCTGTGAGACTTTGACCTGAGTGCAAAAATGGAGGCTCTAGACCCTTCCAGAGCTGAGATATCGAAACTCAAAATTTTGACCCGAAAAAAAAACGACAGTGTTACCCCTTACGTTTTTTTCGTTTTCGGGCGAAAAATTAAGTTTCTCCAATCTTCTCAAAACTCTGGATTCTGATAGAGGGCCACGAGACTTTGACCTGAGTGCAAAAATGGAGGCTCTAGACCCTTCCAGAGCTGAGATATCGAAACTCAAAATTTTGACCCGAAAAAAAAACGACAGTGTTACCCCTTACGTTTTATTCATTTTTGGGCGAAAAATTAAGTTTCTCCAATCTTCTCAAAACTCTGGATTCTGATAGAGGGCCACGAGACTTTGACCTGAGTGTAAAAATGGAGGCTCTAGACCCTTCCAGAGCTGAGATATCGAAACTCAAAATTTTGACCCGAAAAAAAAACGACAGTGTTACCCCTTACGTTTTTTTTTTCATTTTTGGGCAAAAAATTAAGTTTCTCCAATCTTCTCAAAACTCTGGATTATGATAGAGGGCTGTGAGACTTTGACCTGAGTGCAAAATTGGAGGCTCTAGACCCTTCCAGAGCTGAGATATCGAATTGTAAAATTTCGACCCGAAAAAAAAAACGACAGTGTTACCCCTTACGTTTTTTTTGTTTTCAGGTGAAAAATTAAGTTTCTCCAATCTTCTCAAAACTCTGGATTCTGATAGAGGGCCACGAGACTTTGACCTGAGTGCAAAAATTGAGGCTCTAGACCCTTCCAGAGCTGAGATATCGAATTTCAAAATTTCGACCCGAAAAAAAAACGACAGTGTTACCCCTTACGTTTTTTTTCATTTTTGGGCAAAAAATTAAGTTTCTCCAATCTTCTCAAAACTCTGGATTATGATAGAGGGCTGTGAGACTTTGACCTGAGTGCAAAAATGGAGGCTCTAGACCCTTCCAGAGCTGAGATATTGAATTTTAAAATTTCGACCTGAAAAAAAACGACAGTGTTACCCCTTACGTTTTTTTGTTTTCGGGCGAAAAATTAAGTTTCTCCAATCTTCTCAAAACTCTGGATTCTGAAAGAGGGCCACAAGACTTTGACCTGAGTGCAAAAATGGAAGCTCTAGACCCTTCCAGAGCTGAGATATCGAATTTCAAAATTTCGACCCGAAAAAAAAACGACAGTGTTACCCCTTACGTTTTTTTTTTCATTTTTGGGCTAAAAAATTAAGTTTCTCCAATCTTCTCAAAACTCTGGATTATGATAGAGGGCTGTGAGACTTTGACCTGAGTGCAAAAATGGAGGCTCTAGACCCTTCCAGAGCTGAGATATTGAATTTTAAAATTTCGACCCGAAAAAAAAACGACAGTGTTACCCCTTACGTTTTTTTTCATTTTTGGGCAAAAAAATAAGTTTCTCCAATCTTCTCAAAACTCTGGATTATGATAGAGGGCTGTGAGACTTTGACCTGAGTGCAAAAATGGAGTCTCTAGACCCTTCCAGAGCTGAGATATTGAATTTTAAAATTTCGACCCGAAAAAAAACCGACAGTGTTACCCCTTACGTTTTTTTTGTTTTTGGGCAAAAAATTAAGTTTCTCCAATCTTCTCAAAACTCTGGATTCTGATAGAGGGCCACGAGACTTTGACCTGAGTGCAAAAATGGAGGCTCTAGACCCTTCCAGAGCTGATATATCGAATTTCAAAATTTCGACCTGAAAAAAAAAACGACAGTGTTACCCCTTACGTTTTTTTTCATTTTTGGGCAAAAAATTAAGTTTCTCCAATCTTCTCAAAACTCTGGATTATGATAGAGGGCTGTGAGACTTTGACCTGAGTGCAAAAATTGAGGCTCTAGACCCTTCCAGAGCTGAGATATTGAATTTTAAAATTTCGACCCGAAAAAAAAAACGACAGTGTTACCCCTTACGTTTTTTTTCATTTTTGGGCAAAAAAATAAGTTTCTCCAATCTTCTCAAAACTCTGGATTATGATAGAGGGCTGTGAGACTTTGACCTGAGTGCAAAAATGGAGGCTCTAGACCCTTCCAGAGCTGAGATATTGAATTTTAAAATTTCGACCCGAAAAAAAACCGACAGTGTTACCCCTTACGTTTTTTTTGTTTTCGGGCGAAAAATTAAGTTTCTCCAATCTTCTCAAAACTCTGGATTCTGATAGAGGGCCACGAGACTTTGACCTGAGTGCAAAAATGGAGGCTCTAGACCCTTCCAGAGCTGAGATATCGAATTTCAAAATTTCGACCCGAAAAAAAACCGACAGTGTTACCCCTTACGTTTTTTTTCATTTTTGGGCAAAAAATTAAGTTTATCCAATCTTCTCAAAACTCTGGATTATGATAGAGGGCTGTGAGACTTTGACCTGAGTGCAAAAATGGAGGCTCTAGACCCTTCCAGAGCTGAGATATCGAAACTCAAAATTTCGACCCGAAAAAAAAACGACAGTGTTACCCCTTACGTTTTTTTCATTTTTGGGCGAAAAATTAAGTTTCTCCAATCTTCTCAAAACTCTGGATTATGATAGAGGGCTGTGAGACTTTGACCTGAGTGCAAAAATGGAGGCTCTAGACCCTTCCAGAGCTGAGATATTGAATTTTAAAATTTCGACCCGAAAAAAAAACGACAGTGTTACCCCTTACGTTTTTTTCGTTTTCGGGCGAAAAATTAAGTTTCTCCAATCTTCTCAAAACTCTGGATTCTGATAGAGGGCCACGAGACTTTGACCTGAGTGCAAAAATGGAGGCTCTAGACCCTTCCAGAGCTGAGATATCGAATTTCAAAATTTCGACCCGAAAAAAAACCGACAGTGTTACCCCTTACGTTTTTTTTCATTTTTGGGCAAAAAATTAAGTTTCTCCAATCTTCTCAAAACTCTGGATTATGATAGAGGGCTGTGAGACTTTGACCTGAGTGCAAAAATGGAGGCTCTAGACCCTTCCAGAGCTGAGATATCGAAACTCAAAATTTTGACCCGAAAAAAAAAACGACAGTGTTACCCCTTACGTTTTTTTCGTTTTCGGGCGAAAAATTAAGTTTCTCCAATCTTCTCAAAACTCTGGATTCTGATAGAGGGCCACGAGACTTTGACCTGAGTGCAAAAATGGAGGCTCTAGACCCTTCCAGAGCTGAGATATCGAAACTCAAAATTTTGACCCGAAAAAAAAACGACAGTGTTACCCCTTAGGTTTTTTTCATTTTTGGGCAAAAAATTAAGTTTCTCCAATCTTCTCAAAACTCTGGATTCTGATAGAGGGCCACGAGACTTTGACCTGAGTGCAAAAATGGAGGCTCTAGACCCTTCCAGAGCTGAGATATCGAATTTCAAAATTTCGACCTGAAAAAAAAACGACAGTGTTACCCCTTACGTTTTTTTTCATTTTTGGGCAAAAAATTAAGTTTCTCCAATCTTCTCAAAACTCTGGATTATGATAGAGGGCTGTGAGACTTTGACCTGAGTGCAACAATGGAGGCTCTAGACCCTTCCAGAGCTGAGATATCGAAACTCAAAATTTTGACCCGAAAAAAAAACGACAGTGTTACCCCTTACGTTTTTTTCGTTTTCGGGCGAAAAATTAAGTTTCTCCAATCTTCTCAAAACTCTGGATTCTGATAGAGGGCCACGAGACTTTGACCTGAGTGCAAAAATGGAGGCTCTAGACCCTTCCAGAGCTGAGATATCGAATTTCAAAATTTCGACCCGAAAAAAAAACGACAGTGTTACCCCTTACGTTTTTTTCATTTTTGGGCAAAAAATTAAGTTTCTCCACTCTTCTCAAAACTCTGGATTATGATAGAGTGCTTTGAGACTTTGACCTGAGTGCAAAAATGGAGGCTCTAGACCCTTCCAGAGCTGAGATATCGAATTGTAAAATTTCGACCCGAAAAAAAAACGACAGTGTTACCCCTTACGTTTTTTTCATTTTTGGGCGAAAAATTAAGTTTCTCCAATCTTCTCAAAACTCTGGATTATGATAGAGGGCTGTGAGACTTTGACCTGAGTGCAAAAATGGAGGCTCTAGACCCTTCCAGAGCTGAGATATTGAATTTTAAAATTTCGACCCGAAAAAAAACGACAGTGTTACCTCTTACGTTTTTTTCGTTTTCGGGCAAAAAATTAAGTTTCTCCAATCTTCTCAAAACTCTGGATTATGATAGAGGGCTGTGAGACTTTGACCTGAGTGCAAAAATGGAGGCTCTAGACCCTTCCAGAGCTGAGATATCGAAACTCAAAATTTCGACCCGAAAAAAAAACGACAGTGTTACCCCTTACGTTTTTTTCATTTTTGGGCGAAAAATTAAGTTTCTCCAATCTTCTCAAAACTCTGGATTATGATAGAGGGCTGTGAGACTTTGACCTGAGTGCAAAAATGGAGGCTCTAGACCCTTCCAGAGCTGAGATATTGAATTTTAAAATTTCGACCCGAAAAAAAAAAACGACAGTGTTACCCCTTACGTTTTTTTCGTTTTCGGGCGAAAAATTAAGTTTCTCCAATCTTCTCAAAACTCTGGATTCTGATAGAGGGCCACGAGACTTTGACCTGAGTGCAAAAATGGAGGCTCTAGACCCTTCCAGAGCTGAGATATCGAATTTCAAAATTTCGACCTGAAAAAAAAACGACAGTGTTACCCCTTACGTTTTTTTTCATTTTTGGGCAAAAAATTAAGTTTCTCCAATCTTCTCAAAACTCTGGATTATGATAGAGGGCTGTGAGACTTTGACCTGAGTGCAAAAATGGAGGCTCTAGACCCTTCCAGAGCTGAGATATCGAAACTCAAAATTTTGACCCGAAAAAAAAACGACAGTGTTACCCCTTACGTTTTTTTCGTTTTCGGGCGAAAAATTAAGTTTCTCCAATCTTCTCAAAACTCTGGATTCTGATAGAGGGCCACGAGACTTTGACCTGAGTGCAAAAATGGAGGCTCTAGACCCTTCCAGAGCTGAGATATCGAAACTCAAAATTTTGACCCGAAAAAAAAACGACAGTGTTACCCCTTACGTTTTATTCATTTTTGGGCGAAAAATTAAGTTTCTCCAATCTTCTCAAAACTCTGGATTCTGATAGAGGGCCACGAGACTTTGACCTGAGTGTAAAAATGGAGGCTCTAGACCCTTCCAGAGCTGAGATATCGAAACTCAAAATTTTGACCCGAAAAAAAAACGACAGTGTTACCCCTTACGTTTTTTTTTTCATTTTTGGGCAAAAAATTAAGTTTCTCCAATCTTCTCAAAACTCTGGATTATGATAGAGGGCTGTGAGACTTTGACCTGAGTGCAAAATTGGAGGCTCTAGACCCTTCCAGAGCTGAGATATCGAATTGTAAAATTTCGACCCGAAAAAAAAAACGACAGTGTTACCCCTTACGTTTTTTTTGTTTTCAGGTGAAAAATTAAGTTTCTCCAATCTTCTCAAAACTCTGGATTCTGATAGAGGGCCACGAGACTTTGACCTGAGTGCAAAAATTGAGGCTCTAGACCCTTCCAGAGCTGAGATATCGAATTTCAAAATTTCGACCCGAAAAAAAAACGACAGTGTTACCCCTTACGTTTTTTTTCATTTTTGGGCAAAAAATTAAGTTTCTCCAATCTTCTCAAAACTCTGGATTATGATAGAGGGCTGTGAGACTTTGACCTGAGTGCAAAAATGGAGGCTCTAGACCCTTCCAGAGCTGAGATATTGAATTTTAAAATTTCGACCTGAAAAAAAACGACAGTGTTACCCCTTACGTTTTTTTGTTTTCGGGCGAAAAATTAAGTTTCTCCAATCTTCTCAAAACTCTGGATTCTGAAAGAGGGCCACAAGACTTTGACCTGAGTGCAAAAATGGAAGCTCTAGACCCTTCCAGAGCTGAGATATCGAATTTCAAAATTTCGACCCGAAAAAAAAACGACAGTGTTACCCCTTACGTTTTTTTTTTCATTTTTGGGCTAAAAAATTAAGTTTCTCCAATCTTCTCAAAACTCTGGATTATGATAGAGGGCTGTGAGACTTTGACCTGAGTGCAAAAATGGAGGCTCTAGACCCTTCCAGAGCTGAGATATTGAATTTTAAAATTTCGACCCGAAAAAAAAACGACAGTGTTACCCCTTACGTTTTTTTTCATTTTTGGGCAAAAAAATAAGTTTCTCCAATCTTCTCAAAACTCTGGATTATGATAGAGGGCTGTGAGACTTTGACCTGAGTGCAAAAATGGAGTCTCTAGACCCTTCCAGAGCTGAGATATTGAATTTTAAAATTTCGACCCGAAAAAAAACCGACAGTGTTACCCCTTACGTTTTTTTTGTTTTTGGGCAAAAAATTAAGTTTCTCCAATCTTCTCAAAACTCTGGATTCTGATAGAGGGCCACGAGACTTTGACCTGAGTGCAAAAATGGAGGCTCTAGACCCTTCCAGAGCTGATATATCGAATTTCAAAATTTCGACCTGAAAAAAAAACGACAGTGTTACCCCTTACGTTTTTTTTCATTTTTGGGCAAAAAATTAAGTTTCTCCAATCTTCTCAAAACTCTGGATTATGATAGAGGGCTGTGAGACTTTGACCTGAGTGCAAAAATTGAGGCTCTAGACCCTTCCAGAGCTGAGATATTGAATTTTAAAATTTCGACCCGAAAAAAAAAACGACAGTGTTACCCCTTACGTTTTTTTTCATTTTTGGGCAAAAAAATAAGTTTCTCCAATCTTCTCAAAACTCTGGATTATGATAGAGGGCTGTGAGACTTTGACCTGAGTGCAAAAATGGAGGCTCTAGACCCTTCCAGAGCTGAGATATTGAATTTTAAAATTTCGACCCGAAAAAAAACCGACAGTGTTACCCCTTACGTTTTTTTTGTTTTCGGGCGAAAAATTAAGTTTCTCCAATCTTCTCAAAACTCTGGATTCTGATAGAGGGCCACGAGACTTTGACCTGAGTGCAAAAATGGAGGCTCTAGACCCTTCCAGAGCTGAGATATCGAATTTCAAAATTTCGACCCGAAAAAAAACCGACAGTGTTACCCCTTACGTTTTTTTTCATTTTTGGGCAAAAAATTAAGTTTATCCAATCTTCTCAAAACTCTGGATTATGATAGAGGGCTGTGAGACTTTGACCTGAGTGCAAAAATGGAGGCTCTAGACCCTTCCAGAGCTGAGATATCGAAACTCAAAATTTCGACCCGAAAAAAAAACGACAGTGTTACCCCTTACGTTTTTTTCATTTTTGGGCGAAAAATTAAGTTTCTCCAATCTTCTCAAAACTCTGGATTATGATAGAGGGCTGTGAGACTTTGACCTGAGTGCAAAAATGGAGGCTCTAGACCCTTCCAGAGCTGAGATATTGAATTTTAAAATTTCGACCCGAAAAAAAAACGACAGTGTTACCCCTTACGTTTTTTTCGTTTTCGGGCGAAAAATTAAGTTTCTCCAATCTTCTCAAAACTCTGGATTCTGATAGAGGGCCACGAGACTTTGACCTGAGTGCAAAAATGGAGGCTCTAGACCCTTCCAGAGCTGAGATATCGAATTTCAAAATTTCGACCCGAAAAAAAACCGACAGTGTTACCCCTTACGTTTTTTTTCATTTTTGGGCAAAAAATTAAGTTTCTCCAATCTTCTCAAAACTCTGGATTATGATAGAGGGCTGTGAGACTTTGACCTGAGTGCAAAAATGGAGGCTCTAGACCCTTCCAGAGCTGAGATATCGAAACTCAAAATTTTGACCCGAAAAAAAAAACGACAGTGTTACCCCTTACGTTTTTTTCGTTTTCGGGCGAAAAATTAAGTTTCTCCAATCTTCTCAAAACTCTGGATTCTGATAGAGGGCCACGAGACTTTGACCTGAGTGCAAAAATGGAGGCTCTAGACCCTTCCAGAGCTGAGATATCGAAACTCAAAATTTTGACCCGAAAAAAAAACGACAGTGTTACCCCTTAGGTTTTTTTCATTTTTGGGCAAAAAATTAAGTTTCTCCAATCTTCTCAAAACTCTGGATTCTGATAGAGGGCCACGAGACTTTGACCTGAGTGCAAAAATGGAGGCTCTAGACCCTTCCAGAGCTGAGATATCGAATTTCAAAATTTCGACCTGAAAAAAAAACGACAGTGTTACCCCTTACGTTTTTTTTCATTTTTGGGCAAAAAATTAAGTTTCTCCAATCTTCTCAAAACTCTGGATTATGATAGAGGGCTGTGAGACTTTGACCTGAGTGCAACAATGGAGGCTCTAGACCCTTCCAGAGCTGAGATATCGAAACTCAAAATTTTGACCCGAAAAAAAAACGACAGTGTTACCCCTTACGTTTTTTTCGTTTTCGGGCGAAAAATTAAGTTTCTCCAATCTTCTCAAAACTCTGGATTCTGATAGAGGGCCACGAGACTTTGACCTGAGTGCAAAAATGGAGGCTCTAGACCCTTCCAGAGCTGAGATATCGAATTTCAAAATTTCGACCCGAAAAAAAAAACGACAGTGTTACCCCTTACGTTTTTTTCATTTTTGGGCAAAAAATTAAGTTTCTCCACTCTTCTCAAAACTCTGGATTATGATAGAGTGCTTTGAGACTTTGACCTGAGTGCAAAAATGGAGGCTCTAGACCCTTCCAGAGCTGAGATATCGAATTGTAAAATTTCGACCCGAAAAAAAAACGACAGTGTTACCCCTTACGTTTTTTTCATTTTTGGGCGAAAAATTAAGTTTCTCCAATCTTCTCAAAACTCTGGATTATGATAGAGGGCTGTGAGACTTTGACCTGAGTGCAAAAATGGAGGCTCTAGACCCTTCCAGAGCTGAGATATTGAATTTTAAAATTTCGACCCGAAAAAAAACGACAGTGTTACCTCTTACGTTTTTTTCGTTTTCGGGCAAAAAATTAAGTTTCTCCAATCTTCTCAAAACTCTGGATTATGATAGAGGGCTGTGAGACTTTGACCTGAGTGCAAAAATGGAGGCTCTAGACCCTTCCAGAGCTGAGATATTGAATTTTAAAATTTCGACCTGAAAAAAAACGACAGTGTTACCCCTTACGTTTTTTTGTTTTCGGGCGAAAAATTAAGTTTCTCCAATCTTCTCAAAACTCTGGATTCTGAAAGAGGGCCACAAGACTTTGACCTGAGTGCAAAAATGGAAGCTCTAGACCCTTCCAGAGCTGAGATATCGAATTTCAAAATTTCGACCCGAAAAAAAAACGACAGTGTTACCCCTTACGTTTTTTTTTTCATTTTTGGGCTAAAAAATTAAGTTTCTCCAATCTTCTCAAAACTCTGGATTATGATAGAGGGCTGTGAGACTTTGACCTGAGTGCAAAAATGGAGGCTCTAGACCCTTCCAGAGCTGAGATATTGAATTTTAAAATTTCGACCCGAAAAAAAAACGACAGTGTTACCCCTTACGTTTTTTTTCATTTTTGGGCAAAAAAATAAGTTTCTCCAATCTTCTCAAAACTCTGGATTATGATAGAGGGCTGTGAGACTTTGACCTGAGTGCAAAAATGGAGTCTCTAGACCCTTCCAGAGCTGAGATATTGAATTTTAAAATTTCGACCCGAAAAAAAACCGACAGTGTTACCCCTTACGTTTTTTTTGTTTTTGGGCAAAAAATTAAGTTTCTCCAATCTTCTCAAAACTCTGGATTCTGATAGAGGGCCACGAGACTTTGACCTGAGTGCAAAAATGGAGGCTCTAGACCCTTCCAGAGCTGATATATCGAATTTCAAAATTTCGACCTGAAAAAAAAACGACAGTGTTACCCCTTACGTTTTTTTTCATTTTTGGGCAAAAAATTAAGTTTCTCCAATCTTCTCAAAACTCTGGATTATGATAGAGGGCTGTGAGACTTTGACCTGAGTGCAAAAATTGAGGCTCTAGACCCTTCCAGAGCTGAGATATTGAATTTTAAAATTTCGACCCGAAAAAAAAAACGACAGTGTTACCCCTTACGTTTTTTTTCATTTTTGGGCAAAAAAATAAGTTTCTCCAATCTTCTCAAAACTCTGGATTATGATAGAGGGCTGTGAGACTTTGACCTGAGTGCAAAAATGGAGGCTCTAGACCCTTCCAGAGCTGAGATATTGAATTTTAAAATTTCGACCCGAAAAAAAACCGACAGTGTTACCCCTTACGTTTTTTTTGTTTTCGGGCGAAAAATTAAGTTTCTCCAATCTTCTCAAAACTCTGGATTCTGATAGAGGGCCACGAGACTTTGACCTGAGTGCAAAAATGGAGGCTCTAGACCCTTCCAGAGCTGAGATATCGAATTTCAAAATTTCGACCCGAAAAAAAACCGACAGTGTTACCCCTTACGTTTTTTTTCATTTTTGGGCAAAAAATTAAGTTTATCCAATCTTCTCAAAACTCTGGATTATGATAGAGGGCTGTGAGACTTTGACCTGAGTGCAAAAATGGAGGCTCTAGACCCTTCCAGAGCTGAGATATCGAAACTCAAAATTTCGACCCGAAAAAAAAACGACAGTGTTACCCCTTACGTTTTTTTCATTTTTGGGCGAAAAATTAAGTTTCTCCAATCTTCTCAAAACTCTGGATTATGATAGAGGGCTGTGAGACTTTGACCTGAGTGCAAAAATGGAGGCTCTAGACCCTTCCAGAGCTGAGATATTGAATTTTAAAATTTCGACCCGAAAAAAAAACGACAGTGTTACCCCTTACGTTTTTTTCGTTTTCGGGCGAAAAATTAAGTTTCTCCAATCTTCTCAAAACTCTGGATTCTGATAGAGGGCCACGAGACTTTGACCTGAGTGCAAAAATGGAGGCTCTAGACCCTTCCAGAGCTGAGATATCGAATTTCAAAATTTCGACCCGAAAAAAAACCGACAGTGTTACCCCTTACGTTTTTTTTCATTTTTGGGCAAAAAATTAAGTTTCTCCAATCTTCTCAAAACTCTGGATTATGATAGAGGGCTGTGAGACTTTGACCTGAGTGCAAAAATGGAGGCTCTAGACCCTTCCAGAGCTGAGATATCGAAACTCAAAATTTTGACCCGAAAAAAAAAACGACAGTGTTACCCCTTACGTTTTTTTCGTTTTCGGGCGAAAAATTAAGTTTCTCCAATCTTCTCAAAACTCTGGATTCTGATAGAGGGCCACGAGACTTTGACCTGAGTGCAAAAATGGAGGCTCTAGACCCTTCCAGAGCTGAGATATCGAAACTCAAAATTTTGACCCGAAAAAAAAACGACAGTGTTACCCCTTAGGTTTTTTTCATTTTTGGGCAAAAAATTAAGTTTCTCCAATCTTCTCAAAACTCTGGATTCTGATAGAGGGCCACGAGACTTTGACCTGAGTGCAAAAATGGAGGCTCTAGACCCTTCCAGAGCTGAGATATCGAATTTCAAAATTTCGACCTGAAAAAAAAACGACAGTGTTACCCCTTACGTTTTTTTTCATTTTTGGGCAAAAAATTAAGTTTCTCCAATCTTCTCAAAACTCTGGATTATGATAGAGGGCTGTGAGACTTTGACCTGAGTGCAACAATGGAGGCTCTAGACCCTTCCAGAGCTGAGATATCGAAACTCAAAATTTTGACCCGAAAAAAAAACGACAGTGTTACCCCTTACGTTTTTTTCGTTTTCGGGCGAAAAATTAAGTTTCTCCAATCTTCTCAAAACTCTGGATTCTGATAGAGGGCCACGAGACTTTGACCTGAGTGCAAAAATGGAGGCTCTAGACCCTTCCAGAGCTGAGATATCGAATTTCAAAATTTCGACCCGAAAAAAAAAACGACAGTGTTACCCCTTACGTTTTTTTCATTTTTGGGCAAAAAATTAAGTTTCTCCACTCTTCTCAAAACTCTGGATTATGATAGAGTGCTTTGAGACTTTGACCTGAGTGCAAAAATGGAGGCTCTAGACCCTTCCAGAGCTGAGATATCGAATTGTAAAATTTCGACCCGAAAAAAAAACGACAGTGTTACCCCTTACGTTTTTTTCATTTTTGGGCGAAAAATTAAGTTTCTCCAATCTTCTCAAAACTCTGGATTATGATAGAGGGCTGTGAGACTTTGACCTGAGTGCAAAAATGGAGGCTCTAGACCCTTCCAGAGCTGAGATATTGAATTTTAAAATTTCGACCCGAAAAAAAACGACAGTGTTACCTCTTACGTTTTTTTCGTTTTCGGGCAAAAAATTAAGTTTCTCCAATCTTCTCAAAACTCTGGATTATGATAGAGGGCTGTGAGACTTTGACCTGAGTGCAAAAATGGAGGCTCTAGACCCTTCCAGAGCTGAGATATCGAAACTCAAAATTTTGACCCGAAAAAAACGACAGTGTTACCCCTTACGTTTTTTTCGTTTTCGGGCAAAAAATTAAGTTTCTCCAATCTTCTCAAAACTCTGGATTATGATAGAGGGCCACGAGACTTTGACCTGAGTGCAAAAATGGAGGCTCTAGACCCTTCCAGAGCTGAGATATCGAAACTCAAAATTTTGACCCGAAAAAAAAACGACAGTGTTACCCCTTACGTTTTTTTCATTTTTGGGCAAAAAATTAAGTTTCTCCAATCTTCTCAAAACTCTGGATTATGATAGAGGGCTTTGAGACTTTGACCTGAGTGCAAAAACGGAGGCTCTAGACCCTTCCAGAGCTGAGATATCGAAACTCAAAATTTTGACCCGAAAAAAAAAACGACAGTGTTACCCCTTACGTTTTTTTCATTTTTGGGCGAAAAATTAAGCTTCTCCAATCTTCTCAAAACTCTGGATTCTGATAGAGGGCTGTGAGACTTTGACCTGAGTGCAAAAATGGAGGCTCTAGACCCTTCCAGAGGTGAGATATCGAAATTCAAAATTTCGACCCGAAAAAAAACCCGACAGTGTTACCCCTTTCGTTTTTTTTTGTTTTCGGGCAAAAAAAATAAGTTTCTCCAATCTTCTCAAAACTCTGGATTCTGATATAGGGCCACAAAACTTTGACCTGAGTGCAAAAATGGAGGCTCTAGACCCTTCCAGAGCTGAGATATTGAATTTTAAAATTTCGACCCGAAAAAAAACCGACAGTGTTACCCCTTACGTTTTTTTTGTTTTCGGGCGAAAAATTAAGTTTCTCCAATCTTCTCAAAACTCTGGATTCTGATAGAGGGCCACGAGACTTTGACCTGAGTGCAAAAATGGAGGCTCTAGACCCTTCCAGAGCTGAGATATCGAAACTCAAAATTTTGACCCGAAAAAAAAACGACAGTGTTACCCCTTACGTTTTTTTCGTTTTCGGGCGAAAAATTAAGTTTCTCCAATCTTCTCAAAACTCTGGATTCTGATAGAGGGCCACGAGACTTTGACCTGAGTGCAAAAATGGAGGCTCTAGACCCTTCCAGAGCTGAGATATCGAAACTCAAAATTTTGACCCGAAAAAAAAAACGACAGTGTTACCCCTTAGGTTTTTTTCATTTTTGGGCAAAAAATTAAGTTTCTCCAATCTTCTCAAAACTCCGGATTATGATAGAGGGCTGTGAGACTTTGACCTGAGTGCAAAAATGGAGGCTCTAGACCCTTCCAGAGCTGAGATATCGAAACTCAAAATTTTGACCCGAAAAAAAAACGACAGTGTTACCCCTTACGTTTTTTTCATTTTTGGGCGAAAAATTAAGTTTCTCCAATCTTCTCAAAACTCTGGATTCTGATAGAGGGCCACGAGACTTTGACCTGAGTGCAAAAATGGAGGCTCTAGACCCTTCCAGAGCTGAGATATCGAAACTCAAAATTTTGACCCGAAAAAAAAAACGACAGTGTTACCCCTTACGTTTTATTCATTTTTGGGCGAAAAATTAAGTTTCTCCAATCTTCTCAAAACTCTGGATTCTGATAGAGGGCCACGAGACTTTGACCTGAGTGTAAAAATGGAGGCTCTAGACCCTTCCAGAGCTGAGATATCGAAACTCAAAATTTTGACCCGAAAAAAAAACGACAGTGTTACCCCTTACGTTTTTTTTTCATTTTTGGGCAAAAAATTAAGTTTCTCCAATCTTCTCAAAACTCTGGATTATGATAGAGGGCTGTGAGACTTTGACCTGAGTGCAAAATTGGAGGCTCTAGACCCTTCCAGAGCTGAGATATCGAATTGTAAAATTTCGACCCGAAAAAAAAAACGACAGTGTTACCCCTTACGTTTTTTTTGTTTTCAGGTGAAAAATTAAGTTTCTCCAATCTTCTCAAAACTCTGGATTATGATAGAGGGCTGTGAGACTTTGACCTGAGTGCAAAAATGGAGGCTCTAGACCCTTCCAGAGCTGAGATATTGAATTTTAAAATTTCGACCCAAAAAAAAAAACGACAGTGTTACCCCTTACGTTTTTTTCGTTTTCGGGCGAAAAATTAAGTTTCTCCAATCTTCTCAAAACTCTGGATTCTGATAGAGGGCCACGAGACTTTGACCTGAGTGCAAAAATGGAGGCTCTAGACCCTTCCAGAGCTGAGATATCGAATTTCAAAATTTCGACCCGAAAAAAAAACGACAGTGTTACCCCTTACGTTTTTTTTCATTTTTGGGCAAAAAATTAAGTTTCTCCAATCTTCTCAAAACTCTGGATTATGATAGAGGGCTGTGAGACTTTGACCTGAGTGCAAAAATGGAGGCTCTAGACCCTTCCAGAGCTGAGATATCGAAACTCAAAATTTTGACCCGAAAAAAAAAACGACAGTGTTACCCCTTACGTTTTTTTCGTTTTCGGGCGAAAAATTAAGTTTCTCCAATCTTCTCAAAACTCTGGATTCTGATAGAGGGCCACGAGACTTTGACCTGAGTGCAAAAATGGAGGCTCTAGACCCTTCCAGAGCTGAGATATCGAAACTCAAAATTTTGACCCGAAAAAAAAAACGACAGTGTTACCCCTTAGGTTTTTTTCATTTTTGGGCAAAAAATTAAGTTTCTCCAATCTTCTCAAAACTCCGGATTATGATAGAGGGCTGTGAGACTTTGACCTGAGTGCAAAAATGGAGGCTCTAGACCCTTCCAGAGCTGAGATATCGAAACTCAAAATTTTGACCCGAAAAAAAAACGACAGTGTTACCCCTTACGTTTTTTTCATTTTTGGGCGAAAAATTAAGTTTCTCCAATCTTCTCAAAACTCTGGATTCTGATAGAGGGCCACGAGACTTTGACCTGAGTGCAAAAATGGAGGCTCTAGACCCTTCCAGAGCTGAGATATCGAAACTCAAAATTTTGACCCGAAAAAAAAACGACAGTGTTACCCCTTACGTTTTTTTTTTCATTTTTGGGCAAAAAATTAAGTTTCTCCAATCTTCTCAAAACTCTGGATTATGATAGAGGGCTGTGAGACTTTGACCTGAGTGCAAAATTGGAGGCTCTAGACCCTTCCAGAGCTGAGATATCGAATTGTAAAATTTCGACCCGAAAAAAAAAACGACAGTGTTACCCCTTACGTTTTTTTTGTTTTCAGGTGAAAAATTAAGTTTCTCCAATCTTCTCAAAACTCTGGATTCTGATAGAGGGCCACGAGACTTTGACCTGAGTGCAAAAATTGAGGCTCTAGACCCTTCCAGAGCTGAGATATCGAATTTCAAAATTTCGACCCGAAAAAAAAACGACAGTGTTACCCCTTACGTTTTTTTTCATTTTTGGGCTAAAAAATTAAGTTTCTCCAATCTTCTCAAAACTCTGGATTATGATAGAGGGCTGTGAGACTTTGACCTGAGTGCAAAAATGGAGGCTCTAGACCCTTCCAGAGCTGAGATATTGAATTTTAAAATTTCGACCTGAAAAAAAACGACAGTGTTACCCCTTACGTTTTTTTGTTTTCGGGCGAAAAATTAAGTTTCTCCAATCTTCTCAAAACTCTGGATTCTGAAAGAGGGCCACAAGACTTTGACCTGAGTGCAAAAATGGAAGCTCTAGACCCTTCCAGAGCTGAGATATCGAATTTCAAAATTTCGACCCGAAAAAAAAACGACAGTGTTACCCCTTACGTTTTTTTTTTCATTTTTGGGCTAAAAAATTAAGTTTCTCCAATCTTCTCAAAACTCTGGATTATGATAGAGGGCTGTGAGACTTTGACCTGAGTGCAAAAATGGAGGCTCTAGACCCTTCCAGAGCTGAGATATTGAATTTTAAAATTTCGACCCGAAAAAAAAACGACAGTGTTACCCCTTACGTTTTTTTTCATTTTTGGGCAAAAAAATAAGTTTCTCCAATCTTCTCAAAACTCTGGATTATGATAGAGGGCTGTGAGACTTTGACCTGAGTGCAAAAATGGAGGCTCTAGACCCTTCCAGAGCTGAGATATTGAATTTTAAAATTTCGACCCGAAAAAAAACCGACAGTGTTACCCCTTACGTTTTTTTTGTTTTTGGGCAAAAAATTAAGTTTCTCCAATCTTCTCAAAACTCTGGATTCTGATAGAGGGCCACGAGACTTTGACCTGAGTGCAAAAATGGAGGCTCTAGACCCTTCCAGAGCTGATATATCGAATTTCAAAATTTCGACCTGAAAAAAAAACGACAGTGTTACCCCTTACGTTTTTTTTTCATTTTTGGGCAAAAAATTAAGTTTCTCCAATCTTCTCAAAACTCTGGATTATGATAGAGGGCTGTGAGACTTTGACCTGAGTGCAAAAATTGAGGCTCTAGACCCTTCCAGAGCTGAGATATTGAATTTTAAAATTTCGACCCGAAAAAAAAAACGACAGTGTTACCCCTTACGTTTTTTTTCATTTTTGGGCAAAAAAATAAGTTTCTCCAATCTTCTCAAAACTCTGGATTATGATAGAGGGCTGTGAGACTTTGACCTGAGTGCAAAAATGGAGGCTCTAGACCCTTCCAGAGCTGAGATATTGAATTTTAAAATTTCGACCCGAAAAAAAACCGACAGTGTTACCCCTTACGTTTTTTTTGTTTTCGGGCGAAAAATTAAGTTTCTCCAATCTTCTCAAAACTCTGGATTCTGATAGAGGGCCACGAGACTTTGACCTGAGTGCAAAAATGGAGGCTCTAGACCCTTCCAGAGCTGAGATATCGAATTTCAAAATTTCGACCCGAAAAAAAACCGACAGTGTTACCCCTTACGTTTTTTTTCATTTTTGGGCAAAAAATTAAGTTTATCCAATCTTCTCAAAACTCTGGATTATGATAGAGGGCTGTGAGACTTTGACCTGAGTGCAAAAATGGAGGCTCTAGACCCTTCCAGAGCTGAGATATCGAAACTCAAAATTTCGACCCGAAAAAAAAACGACAGTGTTACCCCTTACGTTTTTTTCATTTTTGGGCGAAAAATTAAGTTTCTCCAATCTTCTCAAAACTCTGGATTATGATAGAGGGCTGTGAGACTTTGACCTGAGTGCAAAAATGGAGGCTCTAGACCCTTCCAGAGCTGAGATATTGAATTTTAAAATTTCGACCCGAAAAAAAAAACGACAGTGTTACCCCTTACGTTTTTTTCGTTTTCGGGCGAAAAATTAAGTTTCTCCAATCTTCTCAAAACTCTGGATTCTGATAGAGGGCCACGAGACTTTGACCTGAGTGCAAAAATGGAGGCTCTAGACCCTTCCAGAGCTGAGATATCGAATTTCAAAATTTCGACCCGAAAAAAAAACCGACAGTGTTACCCCTTACGTTTTTTTTCATTTTTGGGCAAAAAATTAAGTTTCTCCAATCTTCTCAAAACTCTGGATTATGATAGAGGGCTGTGAGACTTTGACCTGAGTGCAAAAATGGAGGCTCTAGACCCTTCCAGAGCTGAGATATCGAAACTCAAAATTTCGACCCGAAAAAAAAACGACAGTGTTACCCCTTACGTTTTTTTCATTTTTGGGCGAAAAATTAAGTTTCTCCAATCTTCTCAAAACTCTGGATTATGATAGAGGGCTGTGAGACTTTGACCTGAGTGCAAAAATGGAGGCTCTAGACCCTTCCAGAGCTGAGATATTGAATTTTAAAATTTCGACCCGAAAAAAAAAAACGACAGTGTTACCCCTTACGTTTTTTTCGTTTTCGGGCGAAAAATTAAGTTTCTCCAATCTTCTCAAAACTCTGGATTCTGATAGAGGGCCACGAGACTTTGACCTGAGTGCAAAAATGGAGGCTCTAGACCCTTCCAGAGCTGAGATATCGAATTTCAAAATTTCGACCTGAAAAAAAAACGACAGTGTTACCCCTTACGTTTTTTTTCATTTTTGGGCAAAAAATTAAGTTTCTCCAATCTTCTCAAAACTCTGGATTATGATAGAGGGCTGTGAGACTTTGACCTGAGTGCAAAAATGGAGGCTCTAGACCCTTCCAGAGCTGAGATATCGAAACTCAAAATTTTGACCCGAAAAAAAAACGACAGTGTTACCCCTTACGTTTTTTTCGTTTTCGGGCGAAAAATTAAGTTTCTCCAATCTTCTCAAAACTCTGGATTCTGATAGAGGGCCACGAGACTTTGACCTGAGTGCAAAAATGGAGGCTCTAGACCCTTCCAGAGCTGAGATATCGAAACTCAAAATTTTGACCCGAAAAAAAAACGACAGTGTTACCCCTTACGTTTTATTCATTTTTGGGCGAAAAATTAAGTTTCTCCAATCTTCTCAAAACTCTGGATTCTGATAGAGGGCCACGAGACTTTGACCTGAGTGTAAAAATGGAGGCTCTAGACCCTTCCAGAGCTGAGATATCGAAACTCAAAATTTTGACCCGAAAAAAAAACGACAGTGTTACCCCTTACGTTTTTTTTTTTCATTTTTGGGCAAAAAATTAAGTTTCTCCAATCTTCTCAAAACTCTGGATTATGATAGAGGGCTGTGAGACTTTGACCTGAGTGCAAAATTGGAGGCTCTAGACCCTTCCAGAGCTGAGATATCGAATTGTAAAATTTCGACCCGAAAAAAAAAACGACAGTGTTACCCCTTACGTTTTTTTTGTTTTCAGGTGAAAAATTAAGTTTCTCCAATCTTCTCAAAACTCTGGATTCTGATAGAGGGCCACGAGACTTTGACCTGAGTGCAAAAATTGAGGCTCTAGACCCTTCCAGAGCTGAGATATCGAATTTCAAAATTTCGACCCGAAAAAAAAACGACAGTGTTACCCCTTACGTTTTTTTTCATTTTTGGGCAAAAAATTAAGTTTCTCCAATCTTCTCAAAACTCTGGATTATGATAGAGGGCTGTGAGACTTTGACCTGAGTGCAAAAATGGAGGCTCTAGACCCTTCCAGAGCTGAGATATTGAATTTTAAAATTTCGACCTGAAAAAAAACGACAGTGTTACCCCTTACGTTTTTTTGTTTTCGGGCGAAAAATTAAGTTTCTCCAATCTTCTCAAAACTCTGGATTCTGAAAGAGGGCCACAAGACTTTGACCTGAGTGCAAAAATGGAAGCTCTAGACCCTTCCAGAGCTGAGATATCGAATTTCAAAATTTCGACCCGAAAAAAAAACGACAGTGTTACCCCTTACGTTTTTTTTTTCATTTTTGGGCTAAAAAATTAAGTTTCTCCAATCTTCTCAAAACTCTGGATTATGATAGAGGGCTGTGAGACTTTGACCTGAGTGCAAAAATGGAGGCTCTAGACCCTTCCAGAGCTGAGATATTGAATTTTAAAATTTCGACCCGAAAAAAAAACGACAGTGTTACCCCTTACGTTTTTTTTCATTTTTGGGCAAAAAAATAAGTTTCTCCAATCTTCTCAAAACTCTGGATTATGATAGAGGGCTGTGAGACTTTGACCTGAGTGCAAAAATGGAGGCTCTAGACCCTTCCAGAGCTGAGATATTGAATTTTAAAATTTCGACCCGAAAAAAAACCGACAGTGTTACCCCTTACGTTTTTTTTGTTTTTGGGCAAAAAATTAAGTTTCTCCAATCTTCTCAAAACTCTGGATTCTGATAGAGGGCCACGAGACTTTGACCTGAGTGCAAAAATGGAGGCTCTAGACCCTTCCAGAGCTGATATATCGAATTTCAAAATTTCGACCTGAAAAAAAAACGACAGTGTTACCCCTTACGTTTTTTTTCATTTTTGGGCAAAAAATTAAGTTTCTCCAATCTTCTCAAAACTCTGGATTATGATAGAGGGCTGTGAGACTTTGACCTGAGTGCAAAAATTGAGGCTCTAGACCCTTCCAGAGCTGAGATATTGAATTTTAAAATTTCGACCCGAAAAAAAAAACGACAGTGTTACCCCTTACGTTTTTTTTCATTTTTGGGCAAAAAAATAAGTTTCTCCAATCTTCTCAAAACTCTGGATTATGGTAGAGGGCTGTGAGACTTTGACCTGAGTGCAAAAATGGAGGCTCTAGACCCTTCCAGAGCTGAGATATTGAATTTTAAAATTTCGACCCGAAAAAAAACCGACAGTGTTACCCCTTACGTTTTTTTTGTTTTCGGGCGAAAAATTAAGTTTCTCCAATCTTCTCAAAACTCTGGATTCTGATAGAGGGCCACGAGACTTTGACCTGAGTGCAAAAATGGAGGCTCTAGACCCTTCCAGAGCTGAGATATCGAATTTCAAAATTTCGACCCGAAAAAAAACCGACAGTGTTACCCCTTACGTTTTTTTTCATTTTTGGGCAAAAAATTAAGTTTATCCAATCTTCTCAAAACTCTGGATTATGATAGAGGGCTGTGAGACTTTGACCTGAGTGCAAAAATGGAGGCTCTAGACCCTTCCAGAGCTGAGATATCGAAACTCAAAATTTCGACCCGAAAAAAAAACGACAGTGTTACCCCTTACGTTTTTTTCATTTTTGGGCGAAAAATTAAGTTTCTCCAATCTTCTCAAAACTCTGGATTATGATAGAGGGCTGTGAGACTTTGACCTGAGTGCAAAAATGGAGGCTCTAGACCCTTCCAGAGCTGAGATATTGAATTTTAAAATTTCGACCCGAAAAAAAAACGACAGTGTTACCCCTTACGTTTTTTTCGTTTTCGGGCGAAAAATTAAGTTTCTCCAATCTTCTCAAAACTCTGGATTCTGATAGAGGGCCACGAGACTTTGACCTGAGTGCAAAAATGGAGGCTCTAGACCCTTCCAGAGCTGAGATATCGAATTTCAAAATTTCGACCCGAAAAAAAACCGACAGTGTTACCCCTTACGTTTTTTTTCATTTTTGGGCAAAAAATTAAGTTTCTCCAATCTTCTCAAAACTCTGGATTATGATAGAGGGCTGTGAGACTTTGACCTGAGTGCAAAAATGGAGGCTCTAGACCCTTCCAGAGCTGAGATATCGAAACTCAAAATTTTGACCCGAAAAAAAAAACGACAGTGTTACCCCTTACGTTTTTTTCGTTTTCGGGCGAAAAATTAAGTTTCTCCAATCTTCTCAAAACTCTGGATTCTGATAGAGGGCCACGAGACTTTGACCTGAGTGCAAAAATGGAGGCTCTAGACCCTTCCAGAGCTGAGATATCGAAACTCAAAATTTTGACCCGAAAAAAAAACGACAGTGTTACCCCTTAGGTTTTTTTCATTTTTGGGCAAAAAATTAAGTTTCTCCAATCTTCTCAAAACTCTGGATTCTGATAGAGGGCCACGAGACTTTGACCTGAGTGCAAAAATGGAGGCTCTAGACCCTTCCAGAGCTGAGATATCGAATTTCAAAATTTCGACCTGAAAAAAAAACGACAGTGTTACCCCTTACGTTTTTTTTCATTTTTGGGCAAAAAATTAAGTTTCTCCAATCTTCTCAAAACTCTGGATTATGATAGAGGGCTGTGAGACTTTGACCTGAGTGCAACAATGGAGGCTCTAGACCCTTCCAGAGCTGAGATATCGAAACTCAAAATTTTGACCCGAAAAAAAAACGACAGTGTTACCCCTTACGTTTTTTTCGTTTTCGGGCGAAAAATTAAGTTTCTCCAATCTTCTCAAAACTCTGGATTCTGATAGAGGGCCACGAGACTTTGACCTGAGTGCAAAAATGGAGGCTCTAGACCCTTCCAGAGCTGAGATATCGAATTTCAAAATTTCGACCCGAAAAAAAAACGACAGTGTTACCCCTTACGTTTTTTTCATTTTTGGGCAAAAAATTAAGTTTCTCCACTCTTCTCAAAACTCTGGATTATGATAGAGTGCTTTGAGACTTTGACCTGAGTGCAAAAATGGAGGCTCTAGACCCTTCCAGAGCTGAGATATCGAATTGTAAAATTTCGACCCGAAAAAAAAACGACAGTGTTACCCCTTACGTTTTTTTCATTTTTGGGCGAAAAATTAAGTTTCTCCAATCTTCTCAAAACTCTGGATTATGATAGAGGGCTGTGAGACTTTGACCTGAGTGCAAAAATGGAGGCTCTAGACCCTTCCAGAGCTGAGATATTGAATTTTAAAATTTCGACCCGAAAAAAAACGACAGTGTTACCTCTTACGTTTTTTTCGTTTTCGGGCAAAAAATTAAGTTTCTCCAATCTTCTCAAAACTCTGGATTATGATAGAGGGCTGTGAGACTTTGACCTGAGTGCAAAAATGGAGGCTCTAGACCCTTCCAGAGCTGAGATATCGAAACTCAAAATTTTGACCCGAAAAAAACGACAGTGTTACCCCTTACGTTTTTTTCGTTTTCGGGCAAAAAATTAAGTTTCTCCAATCTTCTCAAAACTCTGGATTATGATAGAGGGCCACGAGACTTTGACCTGAGTGCAAAAATGGAGGCTCTAGACCCTTCCAGAGCTGAGATATCGAAACTCAAAATTTTGACCCGAAAAAAAAACGACAGTGTTACCCCTTACGTTTTTTTCATTTTTGGGCAAAAAATTAAGTTTCTCCAATCTTCTCAAAACTCTGGATTATGATAGAGGGCTTTGAGACTTTGACCTGAGTGCAAAAACGGAGGCTCTAGACCCTTCCAGAGCTGAGATATCGAAACTCAAAATTTTGACCCGAAAAAAAAAACGACAGTGTTACCCCTTACGTTTTTTTCATTTTTGGGCGAAAAATTAAGCTTCTCCAATCTTCTCAAAACTCTGGATTCTGATAGAGGGCTGTGAGACTTTGACCTGAGTGCAAAAATGGAGGCTCTAGACCCTTCCAGAGGTGAGATATCGAAATTCAAAATTTCGACCCGAAAAAAAACCCGACAGTGTTACCCCTTTCGTTTTTTTTTGTTTTCGGGCAAAAAAAATAAGTTTCTCCAATCTTCTCAAAACTCTGGATTCTGATATAGGGCCACAAAACTTTGACCTGAGTGCAAAAATGGAGGCTCTAGACCCTTCCAGAGCTGAGATATTGAATTTTAAAATTTCGACCCGAAAAAAAACCGACAGTGTTACCCCTTACGTTTTTTTTGTTTTCGGGCGAAAAATTAAGTTTCTCCAATCTTCTCAAAACTCTGGATTCTGATAGAGGGCCACGAGACTTTGACCTGAGTGCAAAAATGGAGGCTCTAGACCCTTCCAGAGCTGAGATATCGAAACTCAAAATTTTGACCCGAAAAAAAAACGACAGTGTTACCCCTTACGTTTTTTTCGTTTTCGGGCGAAAAATTAAGTTTCTCCAATCTTCTCAAAACTCTGGATTCTGATAGAGGGCCACGAGACTTTGACCTGAGTGCAAAAATGGAGGCTCTAGACCCTTCCAGAGCTGAGATATCGAAACTCAAAATTTTGACCCGAAAAAAAAAACGACAGTGTTACCCCTTAGGTTTTTTTCATTTTTGGGCAAAAAATTAAGTTTCTCCAATCTTCTCAAAACTCCGGATTATGATAGAGGGCTGTGAGACTTTGACCTGAGTGCAAAAATGGAGGCTCTAGACCCTTCCAGAGCTGAGATATCGAAACTCAAAATTTTGACCCGAAAAAAAAACGACAGTGTTACCCCTTACGTTTTTTTCATTTTTGGGCGAAAAATTAAGTTTCTCCAATCTTCTCAAAACTCTGGATTCTGATAGAGGGCCACGAGACTTTGACCTGAGTGCAAAAATGGAGGCTCTAGACCCTTCCAGAGCTGAGATATCGAAACTCAAAATTTTGACCCGAAAAAAAAAACGACAGTGTTACCCCTTACGTTTTATTCATTTTTGGGCGAAAAATTAAGTTTCTCCAATCTTCTCAAAACTCTGGATTCTGATAGAGGGCCACGAGACTTTGACCTGAGTGTAAAAATGGAGGCTCTAGACCCTTCCAGAGCTGAGATATCGAAACTCAAAATTTTGACCCGAAAAAAAAACGACAGTGTTACCCCTTACGTTTTTTTTTCATTTTTGGGCAAAAAATTAAGTTTCTCCAATCTTCTCAAAACTCTGGATTATGATAGAGGGCTGTGAGACTTTGACCTGAGTGCAAAATTGGAGGCTCTAGACCCTTCCAGAGCTGAGATATCGAATTGTAAAATTTCGACCCGAAAAAAAAAACGACAGTGTTACCCCTTACGTTTTTTTTGTTTTCAGGTGAAAAATTAAGTTTCTCCAATCTTCTCAAAACTCTGGATTATGATAGAGGGCTGTGAGACTTTGACCTGAGTGCAAAAATGGAGGCTCTAGACCCTTCCAGAGCTGAGATATTGAATTTTAAAATTTCGACCCAAAAAAAAAAACGACAGTGTTACCCCTTACGTTTTTTTCGTTTTCGGGCGAAAAATTAAGTTTCTCCAATCTTCTCAAAACTCTGGATTCTGATAGAGGGCCACGAGACTTTGACCTGAGTGCAAAAATGGAGGCTCTAGACCCTTCCAGAGCTGAGATATCGAATTTCAAAATTTCGACCCGAAAAAAAAACGACAGTGTTACCCCTTACGTTTTTTTTCATTTTTGGGCAAAAAATTAAGTTTCTCCAATCTTCTCAAAACTCTGGATTATGATAGAGGGCTGTGAGACTTTGACCTGAGTGCAAAAATGGAGGCTCTAGACCCTTCCAGAGCTGAGATATCGAAACTCAAAATTTTGACCCGAAAAAAAAAACGACAGTGTTACCCCTTACGTTTTTTTCGTTTTCGGGCGAAAAATTAAGTTTCTCCAATCTTCTCAAAACTCTGGATTCTGATAGAGGGCCACGAGACTTTGACCTGAGTGCAAAAATGGAGGCTCTAGACCCTTCCAGAGCTGAGATATCGAAACTCAAAATTTTGACCCGAAAAAAAAAACGACAGTGTTACCCCTTAGGTTTTTTTCATTTTTGGGCAAAAAATTAAGTTTCTCCAATCTTCTCAAAACTCCGGATTATGATAGAGGGCTGTGAGACTTTGACCTGAGTGCAAAAATGGAGGCTCTAGACCCTTCCAGAGCTGAGATATCGAAACTCAAAATTTTGACCCGAAAAAAAAACGACAGTGTTACCCCTTACGTTTTTTTCATTTTTGGGCGAAAAATTAAGTTTCTCCAATCTTCTCAAAACTCTGGATTCTGATAGAGGGCCACGAGACTTTGACCTGAGTGCAAAAATGGAGGCTCTAGACCCTTCCAGAGCTGAGATATCGAAACTCAAAATTTTGACCCGAAAAAAAAAACGACAGTGTTACCCCTTACGTTTTATTCATTTTTGGGCGAAAAATTAAGTTTCTCCAATCTTCTCAAAACTCTGGATTCTGATAGAGGGCCACGAGACTTTGACCTGAGTGTAAAAATGGAGGCTCTAGACCCTTCCAGAGCTGAGATATCGAAACTCAAAATTTTGACCCGAAAAAAAAACGACAGTGTTACCCCTTACGTTTTTTTTTTCATTTTTGGGCAAAAAATTAAGTTTCTCCAATCTTCTCAAAACTCTGGATTATGATAGAGGGCTGTGAGACTTTGACCTGAGTGCAAAATTGGAGGCTCTAGACCCTTCCAGAGCTGAGATATCGAATTGTAAAATTTCGACCCGAAAAAAAAAACGACAGTGTTACCCCTTACGTTTTTTTGTTTTCAGGTGAAAAATTAAGTTTCTCCAATCTTCTCAAAACTCTGGATTCTGATAGAGTGCCACGAGACTTTGACCTGAGTGCAAAAAATGAGGCTCTAGACCCTTCCAGAGCTGAGATATCGAATTTCAAAATTTCGACCCGAAAAAAAAACGACAGTGTTACCCCTTACGTTTTTTTTCATTTTTGGGCAAAAAAATAAGTTTCTCCAATCTTCTCAAAACTCTGGATTATGATAGAGGGCTGTGAGACTTTGACCTGAGTGCAAAAATGGAGGCTCTAGACCCTTCCAGAGCTGAGATATTGAATTTTAAAATTTCGACCCGAAAAAAAAACGACAGTGTTACCCCTTACGTTTTTTTTCATTTTTGGGCAAAAAAATAAGTTTCTCCAATCTTCTCAAAACTCTGGATTATGATAGAGGGCTGTGAGACTTTGACCTGAGTGCAAAAATGGAGGCTCTAGACCCTTCCAGAGCTGAGATATTGAATTTTAAAATTTCGACCCGAAAAAAAACCGACAGTGTTACCCCTTACGTTTTTTTTTGTTTTCGGGCGAAAAATTAAGTTTCTCCAATCTTCTCAAAACTCTGGATTCTGATAGAGGGCCACGAGACTTTGACCTGAGTGCAAAAATGGAGGCTCTAGACCCTTCCAGAGCTGAGATATCGAAACTCAAAATTTCGACCCGAAAAAAAAACGACAGTGTTACCCCTTACGTTTTTTTCATTTTTGGGCGAAAAATTAAGTTTCTCCAATCTTCTCAAAACTCTGGATTATGATAGAGGGCTGTGAGACTTTGACCTGAGTGCAAAAATGGAGGCTCTAGACCCTTCCAGAGCTGAGATATTGAATTTTAAAATTTCGACCCGAAAAAAAAAACGACAGTGTTACCCCTTACGTTTTTTTCGTTTTCGGGCGAAAAATTAAGTTTCTCCAATCTTCTCAAAACTCTGGATTCTGATAGAGGGCCACGAGACTTTGACCTGAGTGCAAAAATGGAGGCTCTAGACCCTTCCAGAGCTGAGATATCGAATTTCAAAATTTCGACCCGAAAAAAAAACGACAGTGTTACCCCTTACGTTTTTTTTCATTTTTGGGCAAAAAATTAAGTTTCTCCAATCTTCTCAAAACTCTGGATTATGATAGAGGGCTGTGAGACTTTGACCTGAGTGCAAAAATGGAGGCTCTAGACCCTTCCAGAGCTGAGATATCGAAACTCAAAATTTTGACCTGAAAAAAAAACGACAGTGTTACCCCTTACGTTTTTTTCTTTTTCGGGCGAAAAATTAAGTTTCTCCAATCTTCTAAAAACTCTGGATTCTGATAGAGGGCCACGAGACTTTGACCTGAGTGCAAAAATGGAGGCTCTAGACCCTTCCAGAGCTGAGATATCGAAACTCAAAATTTTGACCCGAAAAAAAAACGACAGTGTTACCCCTTACGTTTTTTTCGTTTTCGGGCGAAAAATTAAGTTTCTCCAATCTTCTCAAAACTCTGGATTCTGATAGAGGGCCACGAGACTTTGACCTGAGTGCAAAAATGGAGGCTCTAGACTCTTCCAGAGCTGAGATATCGAATTTCAAAATTTCGACCCGAAAAAAAACGACAGTGTTACCCCTTACGTTTTTTTTCATTTTTGGGCAAAAAATTAAGTTTCTCCAATCTTCTCAAAACTCTGGATTATGATAGAGGGCTGTGAGACTTTGACCTGAGTGCAAAAATGGAGGCTCTAGACCCTTCCAGAGCTGAGATATCGAAACTCAAAATTTTGACCCGAAAAAAAAACGACAGTGTCACCCCTTACGTTTTTTTCGTTTTCGGGCGAAAAATTAAGTTTCTCCAATCTTCTCAAAACTCTGGATTCTGATAGAGGGCCACGAGACTTTGACCTGAGTGCAAAAATGGAGGCTCTAGACCCTTCCAGAGCTGAGATATCGAAACTCAAAATTTTGACCCGAAAAAAAAAACGACAGTGTTACCCCTTAGGTTTTTTTCATTTTTGGGCAAAAAATTAAGTTTCTCCAATCTTCTCAAAACTCCGGATTATGATAGAGGGCTGTGAGACTTTGACCTGAGTGCAAAAATGGAGGCTCTAGACCCTTCCAGAGCTGAGATATCGAAACTCAAAATTTTGACCCGAAAAAAAAACGACAGTGTTACCCCTTACGTTTTATTCATTTTTGGGCGAAAAATTAAGTTTCTCCAATCTTCTCAAAACTCTGGATTCTGATAGAGGGCCACGAGACTTTGACCTGAGTGCAAAAATGGAGGCTCTAGACCCTTCCAGAGCTGAGATATCGAAACTCAAAATTTTGACCCGAAAAAAAAACGACAGTGTTACCCCTTACGTTTTATTCATTTTTGGGCGAAAAATTAAGTTTCTCCAATCTTCTCAAAACTCTGGATTCTGATAGAGGGCCACGAGACTTTGACCTGAGTGCAAAAATGGAGGCTCTAGACCCTTCCAGAGCTGAGATATCGAAACTCAAAATTTTGACCCGAAAAAAAAACGACAGTGTTACCCCTTACGTTTTATTCATTTTTGGGCGAAAAATTAAGTTTCTCCAATCTTCTCAAAACTCTGGATTCTGATAGAGGGCCACGAGACTTTGACCTGAGTGTAAAAATGGAGGCTCTAGACCCTTCCAGAGCTGAGATATCGAAACTCAAAATTTTGACCCGAAAAAAAAACGACAGTGTTACCCCTTACGTTTTTTTTTCATTTTTGGGCAAAAAATTAAGTTTCTCCAATCTTCTCAAAACTCTGGATTATGATAGAGGGCTGTGAGACTTTGACCTGAGTGCAAAATTGGAGGCTCTAGACCCTTCCAGAGCTGAGATATCGAATTGTAAAATTTCGACCCGAAAAAAAAAAACGACAGTGTTACCCCTTACGTTTTTTTTGTTTTCAGGTGAAAAATTAAGTTTCTCCAATCTTCTCAAAACTCTGGATTCTGATAGAGGGCCACGAGACTTTGACCTGAGTGCAAAAATGGAGGCTCTAGACCCTTCCAGAGCTGAGATATCGAATTGTAAAATTTCGACCCGAAAAAAAAACGACAGTGTTACCCCTTACGTTTTTTTCATTTTTGGGCAAAAAATTAAGTTTCTCCACTCTTCTCAAAACTCTGGATTATGATAGAGGGCTTTGAGACTTTGACCTGAGTGCAAAAATGGAGGCTCTAGACCCTTCCAGAGCTGAGATATCGAATTGTAAAATTTCGACCCGAAAAAAAAACGACAGTGTTACCCCTTACGTTTTTTTCATTTTTGGGCGAAAAATTAAGTTTCTCCAATCTTCTCAAAACTCTGGATTATGATAGAGGGCTGTGAGACTTTGACCTGAGTGCAAAAATGGAGGCTCTAGACCCTTCCAGAGCTGAGATATTGAATTTTAAAATTTCGACCCGAAAAAAAACGACAGTGTTACCTCTTACGTTTTTTTCGTTTTCGGGCAAAAAATTAAGTTTCTCCAATCTTCTCAAAACTCTGGATTATGATAGAGGGCTGTGAGACTTTGACCTTAGTGCAAAAATGGAGGCTCTAGACCCTTCCAGAGCTGAGATATCGAAACTCAAAATTTTGACCCGAAAAAAACGACAGTGTTACCCCTTACGTTTTTTTCGTTTTCGGGCAAAAAATTAAGTTTCTCCAATCTTCTCAAAACTCTGGATTATGATAGAGGGCCACGAGACTTTGACCTGAGTGCAAAAATGGAGGCTCTAGACCCTTCCAGAGCTGAGATATCGAAACTCAAAATTTTGACCCGAAAAAAAAAAAAACGACAGTGTTACCCCTTACGTTTTTTTCATTTTTGGGCAAAAAATTAAGTTTCTCCAATCTTCTCAAAACTCTGGATTATGATAGAGGGCTTTGAGACTTTGACCTGAGTGCAAAAATGGAGGCTCTAGACCCTTCCAGAGCTGAGATATCGAAACTCAAAATTTTGACCCGAAAAAAAAAACGACAGTGTTACCCCTTACGTTTTTTTCATTTTTGGGCGAAAAATTAAGCTTCTCCAATCTTCTCAAAACTCTGGATTCTGATAGAGGGCTGTGAGACTTTGACCTGAGTGCAAAAATGGAGGCTCTAGACCCTTCCAGAGTTGAGATATCGAAATTCAAAATTTCGACCCGAAAAAAAACCCGACAGTGTTACCCCTTTCGTTTTTTTTTGTTTTCGGGCAAAAAAATTAAGTTTCTCCAATCTTCTCAAAACTCTGGATTCTGATATAGGGCCACAAAACTTTGACCTGAGTGCAAAAATGGAGGCTCTAGACCCTTCCAGAGCTGAGATATTGAATTTTAAAATTTCGACCCGAAAAAAA
Organism: Pimephales promelas; assembly: GCF_988280905.1. Taxonomy (NCBI): domain Eukaryota; kingdom Metazoa; phylum Chordata; class Actinopteri; order Cypriniformes; family Leuciscidae; genus Pimephales; species Pimephales promelas. The sequence goes on along the minus strand of NC_142775.1, from coordinate 28,464,859 downwards.
ACGACAGTGTTACCCCTTACGTTTTTTTCGTTTTCGGGCAAAAAATTAAGTTTCTCCAATCTTCTCAAAACTCTGGATTATGATAGAGGGCTGTGAGACTTTGACCTGAGTGCAAAAATGGAGGCTCTAGACCCTTCCAGAGCTGAGATATCGAATTTCAAAATTTCGACCCGAAAAAAACGACAGTGTTACCCCTTACGTTTTTTTTCATTTTTGGGCAAAAAATTAAGTTTCTCCAATCTTCTCAAAACTCTGGATTATGATAGAGGGCTGTGAGACTTTGACCTGAGTGCAAAAATGGAGGCTCTAGACCCTTCCAGAGCTGAGATATCGAAACTCAAAACTTTGACCCGAAAAAAAAACGACAGTGTTACCCCTTACGTTTTTTTCGTTTTCGGGCGAAAAATTAAGTTTCTCCAATCTTCTCAAAACTCTGGATTCTGATAGAGGGCCACGAGACTTTGACCTGAGTGCAAAAATGGAGGCTCTAGACCCTTTCAGAGCTGAGATATCGAAACTCAAAATTTTGACCCGAAAAAAAAACCACAGTGTTACCCCTTAGGTTTTTTTCATTTTTGGGCAAAAAATTAAGTTTCTCCAATCTTCTCAAAACTCCGGATTATGATAGAGGGCTGTGAGACTTTGACCTGAGTGCAAAAATGGAGGCTCTAGACCCTTCCAGAGCTGAGATATCGAAACTCAAAATTTTGACCCGAAAAAAAACGACAGTGTTACCCCTTACGTTTTTTTCATTTTTGGGCGAAAAATTAAGTTTCTCCAATCTTCTCAAAACTCTGGATTATGATAGAGGGCTGTGAGACTTTGACATGAGTGCAAAATTGGAGGCTCTAGACCCTTCCAGAGCTGAGATATCGAATTGTAAAATTTCGACCCGAAAAAAAAAAAACGACAGTGTTACCCCTTACGTTTTTTTCGTTTTCAGGTGAAAAATTAAGTTTCTCCAATCTTTTCAAAACTCTGGATTATGATAGAGGGCTGTGAGACTTTGACCTGAGTGCAAAAATGGAGGCTCTAGACCCTTCCAGAGCTGAGATATCGAAACTCAAAATTTTGACCCGAAAAAAAAACGACAGTGTTACCCCTTACGTTTTTTTTTTCATTTTTGGGCAAAAAATTAAGTTTCTCCAATCTTCTCAAAACTCTGGATTATGATAGAGGGCTGTGAGACTTTGACCTGAGTGCAAAATTGGAGGCTCTTGACCCTTCCAGAGCTGAGATATCAAATTGTAAAATTTCGACCCGAAAAAAAAAACGACAGTGTTACCCCTTACGTTTTTTTTGTTTTCAGGTGAAAAATTAAGTTTCTCCAATCTTCTCAAAACTCTGGATTCTGATAGAGGGCCACGAGACTTTGACCTGAGTGCAAAAATGGAGGCTCTAGACCCTTCCAGAGCTGAGATATCGAATTGTAAAATTTCGACCCGAAAAAAAAACGACAGTGTTACCCCTTACGTTTTTTTCATTTTTGGGCAAAAAATTAAGTTTCTCCAATCTTCTCAAAACTCTGGATTATGATAGAGGGCTTTGAGACTTTGACCTGAGTGCAAAAATGGAGGCTCTAGACCCTTCCAGAGCTGAGATATCGAAACTCAAAATTTCGACCCGAAAAAAAAACGACAGTGTTACCCCTTACGTTTTTTACATTTTTGGGCGAAAAATTAAGTTTCTCCAATCTTCTCAAAACTCTGGATTATGATAGAGGGCTGTGAGACTTTGACCTGAGTGCAAAAATGGAGGCTCTAGACCCTTCCAGAGCTGAGATATCGAAACTCAAAATTTTGACCCGAAAAAAAAAACGACAGTGTTACCCCTTACGTTTTTTTCATTTTAGGGCGAAAAATTAAGTTTCTCCAATCTTCTCAAAACTCTGGATTATGATAGAGGGCTGTGAGACTTTGACCTGAGTGCAAAAATGGAGGCTCTAGACCCTTCCAGAGCTGAGATATCGAAACTCAAAATTTTGACCCGAAAAAAAAAACGACAGTGTTACCCCTTACGTTTTATTCATTTTTGGGCGAAAAATTAAGTTTCTCCAATCTTCTCAAAACTCTGGATTCTGATAGAGGGCCACGAGACTTTGACCTGAGTGTAAAAATGGAGGCTCTAGACCCTTCCAGAGCTGAGATATCGAAACTCAAAATTTTGACCCGAAAAAAAAAACGACAGTGTTACCCCTTACGTTTTTTTTTTTTCATTTTTGGGCAAAAAATTAAGTTTCTCCAATCTTCTCAAAACTCTGGATTATGATAGAGGGCTGTGAGACTTTGACCTGAGTGCAAAATTGGAGGCTCTAGACCCTTCCAGAGCTGAGATATCGAATTGTAAAATTTCGACCCGAAAAAAAAAAACGACAGTGTTACCCCTTACGTTTTTTTTGTTTTCAGGTGAAAAATTAAGTTTCTCCAATCTTCTCAAAACTCTGGATTATGATAGAGGGCTGTGAGACTTTGACCTGAGTGCAAAAATGGAGGCTCTAGACCCTTCCAGAGCTGAGATATCGAAACTCAAAATTTCGACCCGAAAAAAAAACGACAGTGTTACCCCTTACGTTTTTTTCATTTTTGGGCGAAAAATTAAGTTTCTCCAATCTTCTCAAAACTCTGGATTATGATAGAGGGCTGTGAGACTTTGACCTGAGTGCAAAAATGGAGGCTCTAGACCCTTCCAGAGCTGAGATATTGAATTTTAAAATTTCGACCCGAAAAAAAAAACGACAGTGTTACCCCTTACGTTTTTTTCGTTTTCGGGCGAAAAATTAAGTTTCTCCAATCTTCTCAAAACTCTGGATTCTGATAGAGGGCCACGAGACTTTGACCTGAGTGCAAAAATGGAGGCTCTAGACCCTTCCAGAGCTGAGATATCGAATTTCAAAATTTCGACCCGAAAAAAAAACGACAGTGTTACCCCTTACGTTTTTTTTCATTTTTGGGCAAAAAATTAAGTTTCTCCAATCTTCTCAAAACTCTGGATTATGATAGAGGGCTGTGAGACTTTGACCTGAGTGCAAAAATGGAGGCTCTAGACCCTTCCAGAGCTGAGATATCGAAACTCAAAATTTTGACCTGAAAAAAAAACGACAGTGTTACCCCTTACGTTTTTTTCGTTTTCGGGCGAAAAATTAAGTTTCTCCAATCTTCTCAAAACTCTGGATTCTGATAGAGGGCCACGAGACTTTGACCTGAGTGCAAAAATGGAGGCTCTAGACCCTTCCAGAGCTGAGATATCGAAACTCAAAATTTTGACCCGAAAAAAAAACGACAGTGTTACCCCTTAGGTTTTTTTCATTTTTGGGCAAAAAATTAAGTTTCTCCAATCTTCTCAAAACTCTGGATTCTGATAGAGGGCCACGAGACTTTGACCTGAGTGCAAAAATGGAGGCTCTAGACCCTTCCAGAGCTGAGATATCGAATTTCAAAATTTCGACCTGAAAAAAAAACGACAGTGTTACCCCTTACGTTTTTTTTCATTTTTGGGCAAAAAATTAAGTTTCTCCAATCTTCTCAAAACTCTGGATTATGATAGAGGGCTGTGAGACTTTGACCTGAGTGCAAAAATGGAGGCTCTAGACCCTTCCAGAGCTGAGATATCGAAACTCAAAATTTTGACCCGAAAAAAAAAAACGACAGTGTTACCCCTTACGTTTTTTTCGTTTTCGGGCGACAAATTAAGTTTCTCCAATCTTCTCAAAACTCTGGATTCTGATAGAGGGCCACGAGACTTTGACCTGAGTGCAAAAATGGAGGCTCTAGACTCTTCCAGAGCTGAGATATCGAATTTCAAAATTTCGACCCGAAAAAAAAACGACAGTGTTACCCCTTACGTTTTTTTTCATTTTTGGGCAAAAAATTAAGTTTCTCCAATCTTCTCAAAACTCTGGATTATGATAGAGGGCTGTGAGACTTTGACCTGAGTGCAAAAATGGAGGCTCTAGACCCTTCCAGAGCTGAGATATCGAAACTCAAAATTTTGACCCGAAAAAAAAACGACAGTGTTACCCCTTACGTTTTTTTCGTTTTCGGGCGAAAAATTAAGTTTCTCCAATCTTCTCAAAACTCTGGATTCTGATTGAGGGCCACGAGACTTTGACCTGAGTGCAAAAATGGAGGCTCTAGACCCTTCCAGAGCTGAGATATCGAAACTCAAAATTTTGACCCGAAAAAAAAAAACGACAGTGTTACCCCTTAGGTTTTTTTCATTTTTGGGCAAAAAATTAAGTTTCTCCAATCTTCTCAAAACTCCGGATTATGATAGAGGGCTGTGAGACTTTGACCTGAGTGCAAAAATGGAGGCTCTAGACCCTTCCAGAGCTGAGATATCGAAACTCAAAATTTTGACCCGAAAAAAAAACGACAGTGTTACCCCTTACGTTTTATTCATTTTTGGGCGAAAAATTAAGTTTCTCCAATCTTCTCAAAACTCTGGATTCTGATAGAGGGCCACGAGACTTTGACCTGAGTGCAAAAATGGAGGCTCTAGACCCTTCCAGAGCTGAGATATCGAAACTCAAAATTTTGACCCGAAAAAAAAACGACAGTGTTACCCCTTACGTTTTATTCATTTTTGGGCGAAAAATTAAGTTTCTCCAATCTTCTCAAAACTCTGGATTCTGATAGAGGGCCACGAGACTTTGACCTGAGTGCAAAAATGGAGGCTCTAGACCCTTCCAGAGCTGAGATATCGAAACTCAAAATTTTGACCCGAAAAAAAAACGACAGTGTTACCCCTTACGTTTTATTCATTTTTGGGCGAAAAATTAAGTTTCTCCAATCTTCTCAAAACTCTGGATTCTGATAGAGGGCCACGAGACTTTGACCTGAGTGTAAAAATGGAGGCTCTAGACCCTTCCAGAGCTGAGATATCGAAACTCAAAATTTTGACCCGAAAAAAAAACGACAGTGTTACCCCTTACGTTTTTTTTTCATTTTTGGGCAAAAAATTAAGTTTCTCCAATCTTCTCAAAACTCTGGATTATGATAGAGGGCTGTGAGACTTTGACCTGAGTGCAAAATTGGAGGCTCTAGACCCTTCCAGAGCTGAGATATCGAATTGTAAAATTTCGACCCGAAAAAAAAAAACGACAGTGTTACCCCTTACGTTTTTTTTGTTTTCAGGTGAAAAATTAAGTTTCTCCAATCTTCTCAAAACTCTGGATTCTGATAGAGGGCCACGAGACTTTGACCTGAGTGCAAAAATGGAGGCTCTAGACCCTTCCAGAGCTGAGATATCGAATTGTAAAATTTCGACCCGAAAAAAAAACGACAGTGTTACCCCTTACGTTTTTTTCATTTTTGGGCAAAAAATTAAGTTTCTCCACTCTTCTCAAAACTCTGGATTATGATAGAGGGCTTTGAGACTTTGACCTGAGTGCAAAAATGGAGGCTCTAGACCCTTCCAGAGCTGAGATATCGAATTGTAAAATTTCGACCCGAAAAAAAAACGACAGTGTTACCCCTTACGTTTTTTTCATTTTTGGGCGAAAAATTAAGTTTCTCCAATCTTCTCAAAACTCTGGATTATGATAGAGGGCTGTGAGACTTTGACCTGAGTGCAAAAATGGAGGCTCTAGACCCTTCCAGAGCTGAGATATTGAATTTTAAAATTTCGACCCGAAAAAAAACGACAGTGTTACCTCTTACGTTTTTTTCGTTTTCGGGCAAAAAATTAAGTTTCTCCAATCTTCTCAAAACTCTGGATTATGATAGAGGGCTGTGAGACTTTGACCTTAGTGCAAAAATGGAGGCTCTAGACCCTTCCAGAGCTGAGATATCGAAACTCAAAATTTTGACCCGAAAAAAACGACAGTGTTACCCCTTACGTTTTTTTCGTTTTCGGGCAAAAAATTAAGTTTCTCCAATCTTCTCAAAACTCTGGATTATGATAGAGGGCCACGAGACTTTGACCTGAGTGCAAAAATGGAGGCTCTAGACCCTTCCAGAGCTGAGATATCGAAACTCAAAATTTTGACCCGAAAAAAAAAAAAAACGACAGTGTTACCCCTTACGTTTTTTTCATTTTTGGGCAAAAAATTAAGTTTCTCCAATCTTCTCAAAACTCTGGATTATGATAGAGGGCTTTGAGACTTTGACCTGAGTGCAAAAATGGAGGCTCTAGACCCTTCCAGAGCTGAGATATCGAAACTCAAAATTTTGACCCGAAAAAAAAAACGACAGTGTTACCCCTTACGTTTTTTTCATTTTTGGGCGAAAAATTAAGCTTCTCCAATCTTCTCAAAACTCTGGATTCTGATAGAGGGCTGTGAGACTTTGACCTGAGTGCAAAAATGGAGGCTCTAGACCCTTCCAGAGTTGAGATATCGAAATTCAAAATTTCGACCCGAAAAAAAACCCGACAGTGTTACCCCTTTCGTTTTTTTTTGTTTTCGGGCAAAAAAATTAAGTTTCTCCAATCTTCTCAAAACTCTGGATTCTGATATAGGGCCACAAAACTTTGACCTGAGTGCAAAAATGGAGGCTCTAGACCCTTCCAGAGCTGAGATATTGAATTTTAAAATTTCGACCCGAAAAAAAACGACAGTGTTACCCCTTACGTTTTTTTCGTTTTCGGGCAAAAAATTAAGTTTCTCCAATCTTCTCAAAACTCTGGATTATGATAGAGGGCTGTGAGACTTTGACCTGAGTGCAAAAATGGAGGCTCTAGACCCTTCCAGAGCTGAGATATCGAATTTCAAAATTTCGACCCGAAAAAAACGACAGTGTTACCCCTTACGTTTTTTTTCATTTTTGGGCAAAAAATTAAGTTTCTCCAATCTTCTCAAAACTCTGGATTATGATAGAGGGCTGTGAGACTTTGACCTGAGTGCAAAAATGGAGGCTCTAGACCCTTCCAGAGCTGAGATATCGAAACTCAAAACTTTGACCCGAAAAAAAAACGACAGTGTTACCCCTTACGTTTTTTTCGTTTTCGGGCGAAAAATTAAGTTTCTCCAATCTTCTCAAAACTCTGGATTCTGATAGAGGGCCACGAGACTTTGACCTGAGTGCAAAAATGGAGGCTCTAGACCCTTTCAGAGCTGAGATATCGAAACTCAAAATTTTGACCCGAAAAAAAAACCACAGTGTTACCCCTTAGGTTTTTTTCATTTTTGGGCAAAAAATTAAGTTTCTCCAATCTTCTCAAAACTCCGGATTATGATAGAGGGCTGTGAGACTTTGACCTGAGTGCAAAAATGGAGGCTCTAGACCCTTCCAGAGCTGAGATATCGAAACTCAAAATTTTGACCCGAAAAAAAACGACAGTGTTACCCCTTACGTTTTTTTCATTTTTGGGCGAAAAATTAAGTTTCTCCAATCTTCTCAAAACTCTGGATTATGATAGAGGGCTGTGAGACTTTGACATGAGTGCAAAATTGGAGGCTCTAGACCCTTCCAGAGCTGAGATATCGAATTGTAAAATTTCGACCCGAAAAAAAAAAAACGACAGTGTTACCCCTTACGTTTTTTTCGTTTTCAGGTGAAAAATTAAGTTTCTCCAATCTTTTCAAAACTCTGGATTATGATAGAGGGCTGTGAGACTTTGACCTGAGTGCAAAAATGGAGGCTCTAGACCCTTCCAGAGCTGAGATATCGAAACTCAAAATTTTGACCCGAAAAAAAAACGACAGTGTTACCCCTTACGTTTTTTTTTTCATTTTTGGGCAAAAAATTAAGTTTCTCCAATCTTCTCAAAACTCTGGATTATGATAGAGGGCTGTGAGACTTTGACCTGAGTGCAAAATTGGAGGCTCTTGACCCTTCCAGAGCTGAGATATCAAATTGTAAAATTTCGACCCGAAAAAAAAAACGACAGTGTTACCCCTTACGTTTTTTTTGTTTTCAGGTGAAAAATTAAGTTTCTCCAATCTTCTCAAAACTCTGGATTCTGATAGAGGGCCACGAGACTTTGACCTGAGTGCAAAAATGGAGGCTCTAGACCCTTCCAGAGCTGAGATATCGAATTGTAAAATTTCGACCCGAAAAAAAAACGACAGTGTTACCCCTTACGTTTTTTTCATTTTTGGGCAAAAAATTAAGTTTCTCCAATCTTCTCAAAACTCTGGATTATGATAGAGGGCTTTGAGACTTTGACCTGAGTGCAAAAATGGAGGCTCTAGACCCTTCCAGAGCTGAGATATCGAAACTCAAAATTTCGACCCGAAAAAAAAACGACAGTGTTACCCCTTACGTTTTTTACATTTTTGGGCGAAAAATTAAGTTTCTCCAATCTTCTCAAAACTCTGGATTATGATAGAGGGCTGTGAGACTTTGACCTGAGTGCAAAAATGGAGGCTCTAGACCCTTCCAGAGCTGAGATATCGAAACTCAAAATTTTGACCCGAAAAAAAAAACGACAGTGTTACCCCTTACGTTTTTTTCATTTTAGGGCGAAAAATTAAGTTTCTCCAATCTTCTCAAAACTCTGGATTATGATAGAGGGCTGTGAGACTTTGACCTGAGTGCAAAAATGGAGGCTCTAGACCCTTCCAGAGCTGAGATATCGAAACTCAAAATTTTGACCCGAAAAAAAAAACGACAGTGTTACCCCTTACGTTTTATTCATTTTTGGGCGAAAAATTAAGTTTCTCCAATCTTCTCAAAACTCTGGATTCTGATAGAGGGCCACGAGACTTTGACCTGAGTGTAAAAATGGAGGCTCTAGACCCTTCCAGAGCTGAGATATCGAAACTCAAAATTTTGACCCGAAAAAAAAAACGACAGTGTTACCCCTTACGTTTTTTTTTTTTCATTTTTGGGCAAAAAATTAAGTTTCTCCAATCTTCTCAAAACTCTGGATTATGATAGAGGGCTGTGAGACTTTGACCTGAGTGCAAAATTGGAGGCTCTAGACCCTTCCAGAGCTGAGATATCGAATTGTAAAATTTCGACCCGAAAAAAAAAAACGACAGTGTTACCCCTTACGTTTTTTTTGTTTTCAGGTGAAAAATTAAGTTTCTCCAATCTTCTCAAAACTCTGGATTATGATAGAGGGCTGTGAGACTTTGACCTGAGTGCAAAAATGGAGGCTCTAGACCCTTCCAGAGCTGAGATATCGAAACTCAAAATTTCGACCCGAAAAAAAAACGACAGTGTTACCCCTTACGTTTTTTTCATTTTTGGGCGAAAAATTAAGTTTCTCCAATCTTCTCAAAACTCTGGATTATGATAGAGGGCTGTGAGACTTTGACCTGAGTGCAAAAATGGAGGCTCTAGACCCTTCCAGAGCTGAGATATTGAATTTTAAAATTTCGACCCGAAAAAAAAAACGACAGTGTTACCCCTTACGTTTTTTTCGTTTTCGGGCGAAAAATTAAGTTTCTCCAATCTTCTCAAAACTCTGGATTCTGATAGAGGGCCACGAGACTTTGACCTGAGTGCAAAAATGGAGGCTCTAGACCCTTCCAGAGCTGAGATATCGAATTTCAAAATTTCGACCCGAAAAAAAAACGACAGTGTTACCCCTTACGTTTTTTTTCATTTTTGGGCAAAAAATTAAGTTTCTCCAATCTTCTCAAAACTCTGGATTATGATAGAGGGCTGTGAGACTTTGACCTGAGTGCAAAAATGGAGGCTCTAGACCCTTCCAGAGCTGAGATATCGAAACTCAAAATTTTGACCTGAAAAAAAAACGACAGTGTTACCCCTTACGTTTTTTTCGTTTTCGGGCGAAAAATTAAGTTTCTCCAATCTTCTCAAAACTCTGGATTCTGATAGAGGGCCACGAGACTTTGACCTGAGTGCAAAAATGGAGGCTCTAGACCCTTCCAGAGCTGAGATATCGAAACTCAAAATTTTGACCCGAAAAAAAAACGACAGTGTTACCCCTTAGGTTTTTTTCATTTTTGGGCAAAAAATTAAGTTTCTCCAATCTTCTCAAAACTCTGGATTCTGATAGAGGGCCACGAGACTTTGACCTGAGTGCAAAAATGGAGGCTCTAGACCCTTCCAGAGCTGAGATATCGAATTTCAAAATTTCGACCTGAAAAAAAAACGACAGTGTTACCCCTTACGTTTTTTTTCATTTTTGGGCAAAAAATTAAGTTTCTCCAATCTTCTCAAAACTCTGGATTATGATAGAGGGCTGTGAGACTTTGACCTGAGTGCAAAAATGGAGGCTCTAGACCCTTCCAGAGCTGAGATATCGAAACTCAAAATTTTGACCCGAAAAAAAAAAACGACAGTGTTACCCCTTACGTTTTTTTCGTTTTCGGGCGACAAATTAAGTTTCTCCAATCTTCTCAAAACTCTGGATTCTGATAGAGGGCCACGAGACTTTGACCTGAGTGCAAAAATGGAGGCTCTAGACTCTTCCAGAGCTGAGATATCGAATTTCAAAATTTCGACCCGAAAAAAAAACGACAGTGTTACCCCTTACGTTTTTTTTCATTTTTGGGCAAAAAATTAAGTTTCTCCAATCTTCTCAAAACTCTGGATTATGATAGAGGGCTGTGAGACTTTGACCTGAGTGCAAAAATGGAGGCTCTAGACCCTTCCAGAGCTGAGATATCGAAACTCAAAATTTTGACCCGAAAAAAAAACGACAGTGTTACCCCTTACGTTTTTTTCGTTTTCGGGCGAAAAATTAAGTTTCTCCAATCTTCTCAAAACTCTGGATTCTGATTGAGGGCCACGAGACTTTGACCTGAGTGCAAAAATGGAGGCTCTAGACCCTTCCAGAGCTGAGATATCGAAACTCAAAATTTTGACCCGAAAAAAAAAAACGACAGTGTTACCCCTTAGGTTTTTTTCATTTTTGGGCAAAAAATTAAGTTTCTCCAATCTTCTCAAAACTCCGGATTATGATAGAGGGCTGTGAGACTTTGACCTGAGTGCAAAAATGGAGGCTCTAGACCCTTCCAGAGCTGAGATATCGAAACTCAAAATTTTGACCCGAAAAAAAAACGACAGTGTTACCCCTTACGTTTTATTCATTTTTGGGCGAAAAATTAAGTTTCTCCAATCTTCTCAAAACTCTGGATTCTGATAGAGGGCCACGAGACTTTGACCTGAGTGCAAAAATGGAGGCTCTAGACCCTTCCAGAGCTGAGATATCGAAACTCAAAATTTTGACCCGAAAAAAAAAACGACAGTGTTACCCCTTACGTTTTATTCATTTTTGGGCGAAAAATTAAGTTTCTCCAATCTTCTCAAAACTCTGGATTCTGATAGAGGGCCACGAGACTTTGACCTGAGTGTAAAAATGGAGGCTCTAGACCCTTCCAGAGCTGAGATATCGAAACTCAAAATTTTGACCCGAAAAAAAAACGACAGTGTTACCCCTTACGTTTTTTTTTTCATTTTTGGGCAAAAAATTAAGTTTCTCCAATCTTCTCAAAACTCTGGATTATGATAGAGGGCTGTGAGACTTTGACCTGAGTGCAAAATTGGAGGCTCTAGACCCTTCCAGAGCTGATATATCGAATTGTAAAATTTCGACCCGAAAAAAAAAAACGACAGTGTTACCCCTTACGTTTTTTTTGTTTTCAGGTGAAAAATTAAGTTTCTCCAATCTTCTCAAAACTCTGGATTCTGATAGAGGGCCACGAGACTTTGACCTGAGTGCAAAAATGGAGGCTCTAGACCCTTCCAGAGCTGAGATATCGAAACTCAAAATTTCGACCCGAAAAAAAAACGACAGTGTTACCCCTTACGTTTTTTTCATTTTTGGGCAAAAAATTAAGTTTCTCCACTCTTCTCAAAACTCTGGATTATGATAGAGGGCTTTGAGACTTTGACCTGAGTGCAAAAATGGAGGCTCTAGACCCTTCCAGAGCTGAGATATCGAATTGTAAAATTTCGACCCGAAAAAAAAACGACAGTGTTACCCCTTACGTTTTTTTCATTTTTGGGCGAAAAATTAAGTTTCTCCAATCTTCTCAAAACTCTGGATTATGATAGAGGGCTGTGAGACTTTGACCTGAGTGCAAAAATGGAGGCTCTAGACCCTTCCAGAGCTGAGATATTGAATTTTAAAATTTCGACCCGAAAAAAAACGACAGTGTTACCTCTTACGTTTTTTTCGTTTTCGGGCAAAAAATTAAGTTTCTCCAATCTTCTCAAAACTCTGGATTATGATAGAGGGCTGTGAGACTTTGACCTTAGTGCAAAAATGGAGGCTCTAGACCCTTCCAGAGCTGAGATATCAACCCGGTCTCATCCCAAATCGTCATATAACTGACGTTTTGGGACGTCTTTTGACCATACGTCAATATTCGCCTTTTTAGGGCCCCCTTAAACGTCGGTAGATGAGGTTATGGGATCCTAACTCTACCCCATACCTAAACTTAACCCTAAACCTAACCCGTCACCTGACCGACGTTAAAGGTAAAGCGTCAGTTGTATGACGGCCCGGGATCGCCATCTACCGACGTTTAAGGGGGCCCTAAAAAGGCGGATATTGACGTATGGTCAAAATACGTCCCAAAACGTCAGTTATATGACGATTTGGGATGAGACTGTGTTAGAGATATCGAAACTCAAAATTTTGACCCGAAAAAAACGACAGTGTTACCCCTTACGTTTTTTTCGTTTTCGGGCAAAAAATTAAGTTTCTCCAATCTTCTCAAAACTCTGGATTATGATAGAGGGCCACAAGACTTTGACCTGAGTGCAAAAATGGAGGCTCTAGACCCTTCCAGAGCTGAGATATCGAAACTCAAAATTTTGACCCGAAAAAAAAAAACGACAGTGTTACCCCTTACGTTTTTTTCATTTTTGGGCAAAAAATTAAGTTTCTCCAATCTTCTCAAAACTCTGGATTATGATAGAGGGCTTTGAGACTTTGACCTGAGTGCAAAAATGGAGGCTCTAGACCCTTCCAGAGCTGAGATATCGAAACTCAAAATTTTGACCCGAAAAAAAAAAAACGACAGTGTTACCCCTTACGTTTTTTTCATTTTTGGGCAAAAAATTAAGTTTCTCCAATCTTCTCAAAACTCTGGATTATGATAGAGGGCCATGAGACTAAGACCTGTGTGCAAAAATGGAGGCTCTAGACCCTTCCAGAGCTGAGATATCGAAACTCAAAAATTCGACCCGAAAAAAAAACGACAGTGGTACCCCTTTCGGTTTTTTTTTTCGGGCGAAAAATTAAGTTTCTCCAATCTTCTAAAAACTCTGGATTCTGATAGAGGGCCATGAGACTTAGACCTGAGTGCAAAAATGAAGGCTCTAGACCCTTCCAGAGCTGAGATATCGAAACTCAAAAATTCGACCCGAAAAAAAAAACGACAGTGGTACCCCTTTCGTTTTTTTTTTTTTCGGGCAAAAAATTACGTTTCTCCAATCTTCTCAAAACTCTGGATTTTGATAGAGGGCCATGAGACTGAGACCTGAGTGCAAAAATGGATGCTCTAGACCCTTCCAGAGCTGAGATATCGAAACTCAAAAATTCGACCCGAAAAAAAAAAAACGACAGTGGTACCCCTTTCGTTTTTTTTTTTCGGGCGAAAAATTAAGTTTCTCCAATCTTCTCAAAACTCTGGATTCTGATAGACGGCCATGAGACTTAGACCTGAGTGCAAAAATGGAGGCTCTAGACCCTTCCAGAGCTGAGATATCAAAACTCAAAAAATCGACCCGAAAAAAAAAAACGACAGTGGTACCCCTTTCGTTTTTTTTTTCGGGTGAAAAATTAAGTTTCTCCAATCTTCTAAAAACTCTGGATTCTGATAGAGGGCCATGAGACTTAAACCTGAGTGCAAAAATGGAGGCTCTAGACCCTTCCAGAGCTGAGATATCGAAACTCAAAAATTCGACCCGAAAAAAAAAACGACAGTGGTACCCCTTTCGTTTTTTTTTTCGGGCGAAAAATTAAGTTTCTTTAATCTTCTAAAAACTCTGGATTCTGATAGAGGGCCATGAGACTTAGACCTGAGTGCAAAAATGGAGGCTCTAGACCCTTCCAGAGCTGAGATATCGAAACTCAAAAATTTGACCCGAAAAAAAAAACGACAGTGGTACCCCTTTCGTTTTTTTTTTCGGCCAAAAAATTAAGTTTCTCCAATCTTCTCAAAACTCTGGATTCTGATAGAGGGCCATGAGACTTAAACCTGAGTGCAAAAATGGAGGCTCTAGACCCTTCCAGAGCTGAGATATCGAAACTCAAAAATTCGACCCGAAAAAAAAAACGACAGTGGTACCCCTTTCGTTTTTTTTTTTTCAGGCGAAAAATTACGTTTCTCCAATCTTCTCAAAACTCTGGATTCTGATAGAGGGCCATGAGACTTAGACCTAAATGCAAAAATGGAGGCTCTAGACCCTTCCAGAGCTGAGATATCAAAACTCAAAAATTCGACCCGAAAAAAAAAACGACAGTGGTACCCCTTTCGTTTTTTTTTTCGCGCGCAAAATTAAGTTTCTCCAATCTTCTAAAAACTCTGGATTCTGATAGAGGGCCATGAGACTAAGACCTGAGTGCAAAAATGGAGGCTCTAGACCCTTCCAGAGCTGAGATATCGAAACTCAAAAATTCGACTCAAAAAAAAAAACGACAGTGGTACCCCTTTCGTTTTTTTTTTCGGGCGAAAAATTAAGTTTCTCCAATCTTCTCAAAACTCTGGATTCTGATAGAGGGCCATGAGACTTAGACCTGAATGCAAAAATGGATGCTCTAGACCCTTCCAGAGCTGAGATATCGAAACTCAAAAATTCTACCCAAAAAAAAAAAACCCGACAGTGGTACCCCTTTCGTTTTTTTTTTTTTTCGGGCGAAAAATTAAGTTTCTCCAATCTTCTCAAAACTCTGGATTCTGATAGAGGGCCATGAGACTTAGACCTGAGTGCAAAAATGGAGGCTCTAGATCCTTCCAGAGCTAAGATATCGAAACTCAAAAATTCGACAAGAAAAAAAAACGACAGTGGTACCCCTTACGTTTTTTTTTGTTTTTTTTTTCGGGCGAAAAATTAAGTTTCTCCAATCTTCTAAAAACTCTGGATTCTGATAGAGGGCCATGAGACTTAAACCTGAGTGCAAAAATGGAGGCTCTAGACCCTTCTAGAGCTGAGATGTCGAAACTCAAAAATTCGACCCGAAAAAAAAACGACAGTGGTACCCCTTTCGTTTTTTTTTTCAGGCGAAAAATTAAGTTTCTCCAATCTTCTCAAAACTCTGGATTCTGATAGAGGGCCATGAGACTTAGACCTGAGTGCAAAAATGGAGGTTCTAGACCCTTCCAGAGCTGAGATATTGAAACTTAAAAAATTCGACCCGAAAAAAAAAACGACAGTGGTACCCCTTTCGTTTTTTTTTTTCGGGCGAAAAATTAAGTTTCTCCAATCTTCTAAAAACTCTGGATTCTGATAGAGGGCCATGAGACTTAGACCTGAGTGCAAAAATGAAGGCTCTAGACCCTTCCAGAGCTGAGATATCGAAACTCAAAAATTCGACCCGAAAAAAAAAACGACAGTGGTACCCCTTTCGTTTTTTTTTTTTTCGGGCAAAAAATTACGTTTCTCCAATCTTCTCAAAACTCTGGATTCTGATAGAGGGCCATGAGACTGAGACCTGAGTGCAAAAATGGATGCTCTAGACCCTTCCAGAGCTGAGATATCGAAACTCAAAAATTCGACCCGAAAAAAAAAAAACGACAGTGGTACCCCTTTCGTTTTTTTTTTTTCGGGCGAAAAATTAAGTTTCTCCAATCTTCTCAAAACTCTGGATTCTGATAGACGGCCATGAGACTTAGACCTGAGTGCAAAAATGGAGGCTCTAGACCCTTCCAGAGCTGAGATATCAAAACTCAAAAAATCGACCCGAAAAAAAAAAACGACAGTGGTACCCCTTTCGTTTTTTTTTTCGGGTGAAAAATTAAGTTTCTCCAATCTTCTAAAAACTCTGGATTCTGATAGAGGGCCATGAGACTTAAACCTGAGTGCAAAAATGGAGGCTCTAGACCCTTCCAGAGCTGAGATATCGAAACTCAAAAATTCGACCCGAAAAAAAAAACGACAGTGGTACCCCTTTCGTTTTTTTTTTCGGGCAAAAAATTAAGTTTCTTTAATCTTCTAAAAACTCTGGATTCTAAAAGAGGGCCATGAGACTTAGACCTGAGTGCAAAAATGGAGGCTCTAGACCCTTCCAGAGCTGAGATATCGAAACTCAAAAATTTGACCCGAAAAAAAAAACGACAGTGGTACCCCTTTCGTTTTTTTTTTCGGCCAAAAAATTAAGTTTCTCCAATCTTCTCAAAACTCTGGATTCTGATAGAGGGCCATGAGACTTAAACCTGAGTGCAAAAATGGAGGCTCTAGACCCTTCCAGAGCTGAGATATCGAAACTCAAAAATTCGACCCGAAAAAAAAAACGACAGTGGTACCCCTTTCGTTTTTTTTTTTCAGGCGAAAAATTACGTTTCTCCAATCTTCTCAAAACTCTGGATTCTGATAGAGGGCCATGAGACTTAGACCTAAATGCAAAAATGGAGGCTCTAGACCCTTCCAGAGCTGAGATATCAAAACTCAAAAATTCGACCCGAAAAAAAAAACGACAGTGGTACCCCTTTCGTTTTTTTTTTCGCGCGCAAAATTAAGTTTCTCCAATCTTCTAAAAACTCTGGATTCTGATAGAGGGCCATGAGACTAAGACCTGAGTGCAAAAATGGAGGCTCTAGACCCTTCCAGAGCTGAGATATCGAAACTCAAAAATTCGACTCAAAAAAAAAAACGACAGTGGTACCCCTTTCGTTTTTTTTTTCGGGCGAAAAATTAAGTTTCTCCAATCTTCTCAAAACTCTGGATTCTGATAGAGGGCCATGAGACTTAGACCTGAATGCAAAAATGGATGCTCTAGACCCTTCCAGAGCTGAGATATCGAAACTCAAAAATTCTACCCAAAAAAAAAAAAACCCGACAGTGGTACCCCTTTCGTTTTTTTTTTTTTTCGGGCGAAAAATTAAGTTTCTCCAATCTTCTCAAAACTCTGGATTCTGATAGAGGGCCATGAGACTTAGACCTGAGTGCAAAAATGGAGGCTCTAGATCCTTCCAGAGCTAAGATATCGAAACTCAAAAATTCGACAAGAAAAAAAAACGACAGTGGTACCCCTTACGTTTTTTTTTGTTTTTTTTTTCGGGCGAAAAATTAAGTTTCTCCAATCTTCTAAAAACTCTGGATTCTGATAGAGGGCCATGAGACTTAAACCTGAGTGCAAAAATGGAGGCTCTAGACCCTTCTAGAGCTGAGATGTCGAAACTCAAAAATTCGACCCGAAAAAAAAAAGACAGTGGTACCCCTTTCGTTTTTTTTTTCAGGCGAAAAATTAAGTTTCTCCAATCTTCTCAAAACTCTGGATTCTGATAGAGGGCCATGAGACTTAGACCTGAGTGCAAAAATGGAGGTTCTAGACCCTTCCAGAGCTGAGATATTGAAACTTAAAAAATTCGACCCGAAAAAAAAAACGACAGTGGTACCCCTTTCGTTTTTTTTTTCGGGCGAAAAATTAAGTTTCTCCAATCTTCTAAAAACTCTGGATTCTGATAGAGGGCTATGAGACGTAGACCTGAGTGCAAAAATGGAGGCTCTAGACCCTTCCAGAGCTGAGATATCAAAACTCAAAAATTCGACCCGAAAAAAAAAAACGACTGTGGTACCCCTTTCGTTTTTCTTTTCGGGCGAAAAATTAAGTTTCTCCAATCTTCTCAAAACTCTGGATTCTGATAGAGGGCCATGAGACTGAGACCTGAGTGCAAAAATGGATGCTCTAGACCCTTCCAGAGCTGAGATATCGAAACTCAAAAATTCGACCTGTAAAAAAAAAAAAACGACAGTGGTACCCCTTTCGTTTTTTTTTTTCGGGCGAAAAAATAAGTTTCTCCAATCTTCTCAAAACTCTGGATTCTGATAGATGGCCATGAGACTTAGACCTGAGTGCAAAAATGGAGGCTCTAGACCCTTCCAGAGCTGAGATATCAAAACTCAAAAATTCGACCGGAAAAAAAAAAACGACAGTGGTACCCCTTTCGGGGTTTTTTTTCGGGCGAAAAATTAAGTTTCTCCAATCTTCTAAAAACTCTGGATTCTGATAGAGGGCCATGAGACTTAGACCTGAGTGCAAAAATGGAGGCTCTAGACCCTTCCAGAGCTGAGATATCGAAACTCAAAAATTAGACCCGAAAAAAAAAAAAACGACAGTGGTGCCCCTTTCGTTTTTTTTTTCGGCCAAAAAATTAAGTTTCTCCAATCTTCTCAAAACTCTGGATTCTGATAGAGGGCCATGAGAATTAGACCTAAATGCAAAAATGGAGGCTCTAGACCCTTCCAGAGCTCAGATATCAAAACTCAAAAATTCGGCCCGAAAAAAAAAAACGACAGTGGTACCCCTTTCGTTTTTTTTTTCGCACGAAAAATTACGTTTCTCCAATCTTCTCAAAACTCTGGATTCTGATAGAGGGCCATGAGACTTAGACCTGAGTGCAAAAATGGAGGCTCTAGACCCTTCCAGAGCTGAGATATCGAAACTCAAAAATTCGACCCAAAAAAAAAAAACGACAGTGGTACCCCTTTCGCTTTTTTTTCAGGCAAAAAATTAAGTTTCTCCAATCTTCTCAAAACTCTGGATTCTGATAGAAGGCCATGAGACTTAAACCTGAGTGCAAAAATGGAGGCTCTAGACCCTTCCAGAGCTGAGATATCGAAACTCAAAAATTTGACCTGAAAAAAAAAAACGACAGTTGTACCCCTTTCGTTTTTTTTTCGGGCGAAAAATTAAGTTTCTTTAATCTTCTAAAAACTCTGGATTCTGATAGAGGGCCATGAGACTTAGACCTGAGTGCAAAAATGGAGGCTCTAGACCCTTCCAGAGCTGAGATATCGAAACTCAAAAATTTGACCCGAAAAAAAAAACGACAGTGGTACCCCTTTCGTTTTTTTTTTCGGCCAAAAAATTAAGTTTCTCCAATCTTCTCAAAACTCTGGATTCTGATAGAGGGCCATGAGACTTAAACCTGAGTGCAAAAATGGAGGCTCTAGACCCTTCCAGAGCTGAGATATCGAAACTCAAAAATTCGAC
Organism: Pimephales promelas; assembly: GCF_988280905.1. Classification (NCBI taxonomy): domain Eukaryota; kingdom Metazoa; phylum Chordata; class Actinopteri; order Cypriniformes; family Leuciscidae; genus Pimephales; species Pimephales promelas. The sequence goes on along the minus strand of NC_142775.1, from coordinate 28,445,839 downwards.
CCGAAAAAAAAAACGACAGTGGTACCCCTTTCGTTTTTTTTTTTTCAGGCGAAAAATTACGTTTCTCCAATCTTCTCAAAACTCTGGATTCTGATAGAGGGCCATGAGACTTAGACCTAAATGCAAAAATGGAGGCTCTAGACCCTTCCAGAGCTGAGATATCAAAACTCAAAAATTCGACCCGAAAAAAAAAAACGACAGTGGTACCCCTTTCGTTTTTTTTTTCGCGCGCAAAATTAAGTTTCTCCAATCTTCTAAAAACTCTGGATTCTGATAGAGGGCCATGAGACTAAGACCTGAGTGCAAAAATGGAGGCTCTAGACCCTTCCAGTGCTGAGATATCGAAACTCAAAAATTCGACTCAAAAAAAAAAACGACAGTGGTACCCCTTTCGTTTTTTTTTTCGGGCGAAAAATTAAGTTTCTCCAATCTTCTCAAAACTCTGGATTCTGATAGAGGGCCATGAGACTTAGACCTGAATGCAAAAATGGATGCTCTAGACCCTTCCAGAGCTGAGATATCGAAACTCAAAAATTCTACCCAAAAAAAAAAAAACCCGACAGTGGTACCCCTTTCGTTTTTGTTTTTTTTTCGGGCGAAAAATTAAGTTTCTCCAATCTTCTCAAAACTCTGGATTCTGATAGAGGGCCATGAGACTTAGACCTGAGTGCAAAAATGGAGGCTCTAGATCCTTCCAGAGCTAAGATATCGAAACTCAAAAATTCGACAAGAAAAAAAAACGACAGTGGTACCCCTTACGTTTTTTTTTGTTTGTTTTTTCGGGCGAAAAATTAAGTTTCTCCAATCTTCTCAAAACTCTGGATTCTGATAGAAGGCCATGAGACTTAGACCTGAGTGCAAAAATGGAGGCTCTAGACCCTTCCAGAGCTGAGATATCAAAACTCAAAAATTCGACCCGAAAAAAAAAACGACTGTGGTACCCCTTTCGTTTTTCTTTTCGGGCGAAAAATTAAGTTTCTCCAATCTTCTCAAAACTCTGGATTCTGATAGAGGGCCATGAGACTGAGACCTGAGTGCAAAAATGGATGCTCTAGACCCTTCCAGAGCTGAGATATCGAAACTCAAAAATTCGACCTGTAAAAAAAAAAAACGACAGTGGTACCCCTTTCGTTTTTTTTTTTCGGGCGAAAAAATAAGTTTATCCAATCTTCTCAAAACTCTGGATTCTGATAGATGGCCATGAGACTTAGACCTGAGTGCAAAAATGGAGGCTCTAGACCCTTCCAGAGCTGAGATATCAAAACTCAAAAATTCGACCCGGAAAAAAAAAAACGACAGTGGTACCCCTTTCGCTTTTTTTTCAGGCAAAAAATTAAGTTTCTCCAATCTTCTCAAAACTCTGGATTCTGATAGAAGGCCATGAGACTTAAACCTGAGTGCAAAAATGGAGGCTCTAGACCTGGGTTCACCAATCTCGGTCCTGGAGGGCCACTGTCCCTTCAGAGTTTAGCACCAACCCTGATTAAACACACCTGAGCGAGCTAATCAAGGTCTTCAGGATCAGTAGAAACTCACAGGTAGGCGTGTTTGATCAGGGTTGGAGCTAAACTCTGCAGGGACAGTGGCCCTCCAGGACCGAGATTGGTGAACCCTGCTCTAGACCCTTCCAGAGCTGAGATATCGAAACTCAAAAATTTGACCTGAAAAAAAAAAAACGACAGTTGTACCCCTTTCGTTTTTTTTTTTTCAGGCAAAAAATTACGTTTCTCCAATCTTCTCAAAACTCTGGATTCTGATAGAGGGCCATGAGACTTAGACCTGAGTGCAAAAATGGAGGCTCTAGACCCTTCCAGAGCTGAGATATCGAAACTCAAAAATTAGACCCGAAAAAAAAAAACGACAGTGGTACCCCTTTCGTTTTTTTTTTCGGCCAAAAAATTAAGTTTCTCCAATCTTCTCAAAACTCTGGATTCTGATAGAGGGCCATGAGAATTAGACCTAAATGCAAAAATGGAGGCTCTAGACCCTTCCAGAGCTGAGATATCAAAACTCAAAAATTCGGCCCGAAAAAAAAAACGACAGTGGTACCCCTTTCGTTTTTTTTTTCGCACGAAAAATTACGTTTCTCCAATCTTCTCAAAACTCTGGATTCTGATAGAGGGCCATGAGACTTAGACCTGAGTGCAAAAATGGAGGCTCTAGACCCTTCCAGAGCTGAGATATCGAAACTCAAAAATTCGACCCGAAAAAAAAAAAACGACAGTGGTACCCCTTTCGCTTTTTTTTCAGGCAAAAAATTAAGTTTCTCCAATCTTCTCAAAACTCTGGATTCTGATAGAAGGCCATGAGACTTAAACCTGAGTGCAAAAATGGAGGCTCTAGACCCTTCCAGAGCTGAGATATCGAAACTCAAAAATTTGACCTGAAAAAAAAAAACGACAGTTGTACCCCTTTCGTTTTTTTTTTTTCAGGCAAAAAATTAAGTTTCTCCAATCTTCTCAAAACTCTGGATTCTGATAGAGGGCCATGAGACTTAGACCTGAGTGCAAAAATGGAGGCTCTAGACCCTTCCAGAGCTGAAATATCGAAACTCAAAAATTCGACCCGAAAAAAAAACGACAGTGGTACCCCTTTCGTTTTTTGTTTTTTTTTTCGGGCGAAAAATTAGGTTTCTCCAAACTTCTCAAAACTCTGGATTCTGATAGCGGCCATGAGAATGGAGTCTCTAGACCCTTCCAGAGCTGAGGTATTGAGACACATAGCATTTATGCCATTATAAATTTCTCAATATCTCAGCTCTGGAAGGGTCTAGAGCCTCCATTTTTGCACTCAGGTCTAAGTCTCATGGCCCTCTACCAGAATCCAGAGTTTCAAGAAGATCAGAGGAACTCACAATTTCGACCCCCCCCCCCCCCCCCAAAAAAAAAGACAGTGGTACCCCTGTCGTTTTTTTTTTTTTGTTTTTTTCTGTGCGAAAAAATGAGTTTCTCCAATCTTCTCAAAACTCTGGATTCTGATAGAGGGCAATGAGACTTAGACCCGAGTGCAAAAATGGAGGCTCTAGACCCTTCCAGAGCTGTGTAGAGAATCGAGGCGAATCAAACACAACTTAATCAAATTAATCTCCTTAATGGGATTAATTCACATGGCTTCAACACTCCAAGTTCTGGAGCCCACATTCCAGAGTCACGGAACGGCTCCATGCTGTCTGCAGAGAAGGACTTTTATTGCCCCGCAGGCCCAAGAGACTTGACTTGGCACTAAACAGGACGAATGTGTCAATATGTTAATGTTTTACCAAGGCAAATCGGCTCAGAAATGGTGGAACAAGAGGCCTGACCACCAAAAGCCTGACCACCTTTGACCTCCCTCAACATAATCTCTGTTGAGCGGGACAAAGACATAACACAGACCCCTACTCCTTGAACATACCACGACCTCACTGTTGAGATCTCTCTGAGATCTCACGTATGAAATCATATAAACTCACCACAGAACAATTCTTGGACTTATAACCAATCATAATTCTTGTTGTTCCTACACTTCATGTGTCATTATGCCTAGATCACATAATAATCATGTAATTGTTGTTAACTATTAACTCTTGTAATTGTTATACAACCATTAGAAGTGTGAATGCCTCGTTTACTCTTAAACGAACCGTATTCTCCTAATTCAAAAGATGGCTTGATTGAAATCTGCGTAAAAGGTTTTGTTTTATGATTATAATAATCATAAGGTTTAAACTGGTCTTTTGTCTCTCTGCTAAGTGCTGGAGACCAGCTCACAGACCATGCATAAATTATGATAAGCAAGAAGTAGATCCACCTCCTAAAGTCATACCATTACCTCATTGGCCAGAAGTTTCTAGGAGATTGGACTAGAGTTTAAGTTAAAGATCCAAACAAAGGAACAAGTCCTCATGTTCCGTTCAATGTTCCGTGCCTGTTAGATTTTTGTTCGTGTTTCCAGTTCGTAACTGTTAAGTTCGTGCCTCTCTCTAAAACAGCAAGAGAGTGTTCTGTTCGTGCTTATCTCTGAAACAAAGAGCGTGTTCGCATGCTTCTACATTGACTAGACCAAATTCGACCAGCAGACGAATAACCCATCAAGATCAGGGTTACAATTCAGCTCATTCAAGCCATCCGACTCGTCTTACTTTCATTTCTTTCCTTTATTTCCTTTTTCGTAAAAGTCTCGTTTCAAAGTTAAGTTTGCTGCAAAGCTTCGTTTTAAACGGCTCTCCGCAACGCGCTTCGAAATCGTAAAGACTTTTAATTCGGCTGCTAGTCACACGTGACCGGCAAACTCAGGAACTTCCATCCCTGCACTTCAGAGACAACCCGCCACGAGGACCCGGGGAACCGCCCTTCTGTGCAACGCAACAAAGGAATCCCCTAAGCAACGCAAAGACACAAGCAAGTACTCCAGACTCTTAGCTGAACTGGTGCTTTAATGTAAATTAATTAACCTCTCTAAGAAACAAAGGTTTAAATTAACGCTTGGTGGTCCTTTCAGGTCATGTCTTACGTGCATATAGAAAGTTGAAACTTTCTCTCTCTCACTCTTTCCAACTCACTCTTCCCTCTTCGCGACTGTATGCATGTGTGTGTGCGTGATTATGTTTAGACCTTAGTTTTATGTTTAGAATAGCTAATAAAGTCTTCCATATACATGAAAAGATAATTGCATTGTGTTGTGTTTGCACATTTAATGTCTTGTACTGTTCGATCTAAAGTTATCTTGCTAAGACATAGTGTTTCACTAGATTTGGTATTTATATCCTTGCAAAGGTTATCATTACAGTCCGTTCAAATGAACTCTAAACGAGCCATTTGCTCGGTTCAGTGATTCGGTTCCATAGATTCATTGCAAATCAATGAATCATTTCCCTTTGAGCTAAATTGGCCTTCGGCCCCCTTTAATACATTTTATGTATATTATTATATGTTGCATTTGCTACAGCTGAGATATTGAGATCCCACGTAGCATTTATGCCATTATAAATATCTCAATATCTCAGCTCTGTGAGGGTCTAGAGCCTCCATTTTTGCACTCAGGTCTAAGTCTCTTGGCCCTCTATCAGAATCCTGAGTTTCAAGAAGATCAGAGAAACTCAAAATTTCGACCGCCCCTGTCGTTTTTTTTTTCTGTGCGAAAAAATAAGTTTCTCCAAACTTCTCAAAACTCTGGATTCTGATAGCGGGCCATGAGACTTAGACCTGAGTGCAAAAATGGAGTCTCTAGACCCTTCCAGAGCTGAGGTATTGAGATCCCACATAGCATTTATGCCATTATAAATTTCTCAATATCTCAGCTCTGGAAGGGTCTAGAGCCTCCATTTTTGCACTCAGGTCTAAGTCTCATGGCCCTCTTATCAGAATCCAGAATTTCAAGAAGATCAAAGAAACTCAAAATTTCGACCCCCCCCCCCCCCAAAAAAAAAAAAAAAAAAAAAAACGACAGTGGTACCCCTGTCGTTTTTTTTTTTTTCGGTCCGAAAAAATACGTTTCTCCAATCTTCTCGAAACTCTGGATTCTGATAGAGGGCCATGAGACTTAGACCTGAGTGCAAAATGGAGTCTCTAGGCCCTTCCAGAGCTGAGATATTGAGATCCCACGTAGCATTTATGCCATTATAAATATCTCAATATCTCAGCTCTTGGAGGGTCTAGAGCCTCCATTTTGCACTCAGGTCTAAGTCTCTTGGCCCTCTATCAGAATCCAGAGTTTCAAGAAGATCAGAGAAACTCAAAATTTCGACCCCTCCCAAAAAAAAAAAAAAAAACGACAGTGGTACGTACCCCTGTGGTTTTTTTTTTTTTTTTCGGTCCGAAAAAATATGTTTCTCCAATCTTCTCGAAACTCTGGATTCTGATAGAGGGCCATGGGACTTAGACCTGAGTGCAAAATGGAGTCTCTAGGCCCTTCCAGAGCTGAGATATTGAGATCCCACGTAGCATTTATGCCATTATAAATATCTCAATATCTCAGCTCTGGAAGGGTCTAGAGCCTCCATTTTTGCACTCAGGTCTAAGTCTCATGGCCCTCTATCGGAATCCAGATATTCAAGAAGATCAGAGAAACTCAAAATTTCAACTCCCCAAAAAAAACACAGTGGTACCCCTGACGTTTTTTTTTTTTTTTCGGTGAGAAAAATTCGTTTCTCCAATCTTTTCAAAACTCTGGATTCTGAGAGAGGGCCATGAGACTTAGACCTGAGTGCAAAAATGGAGGCTCTAGACCCTACCAGAGGTGAGATATTGAGATCCCAGGTAGCATTTATGCCATTACAAATATCTCAATATCTCAGCTCTGAAGGGGTCTAGAGCCTCCATTTTACATAACAATACATTACGCATACAATAACGAACAACCATAGAAGAAGTCATCTTAAAGGCATATCAACATGTCATGAACACTACTGAACACCAGGTGGCCATTACAGAGTTCCATCTTTTGGACATTCATCATACCGCATTGGTTTTCATTTCTTGTCCTCAAAACAGGGCACTAATCCGTTTATTTTTAAGTGTTTGTAGTATTATTTTATACGGAAATCAATTATTTATAATTATTAGTTTAATTAACAAACTAACTATATGAAACTATTATCAGTACACTACAAATAAACTGGTTCTATGCCTTTATTAGTAAATTAAATCCAAGCATTTATTAATATACTTTATTATTTTTAAGACATTTATAAAATGCCTTCTATATTTCTTTTCATTCCACTGCGCTCTACCACAGGCGACTGCACGTACGGAATTGACACTTGGTTATTGTCATTTCACCATATTTTTGAACAGACAGTGTGTTTACTTGGAAATATTACTGTATATTTTCTGTATACTGTATAATTTATATTTCCATCGTAAGTTTGGTCTTAAATTTAATTTAGAAGTGGTAATAAAAAGTCTTAAAATTAAAATGTTTACCTGTAGCCACCCTGACAGAGCAAATGCAGTAAAACACAATCCTTTTGCTGTATGAAATCCTGTTCATTTTCTTTATGTAATTGGTATAGCTAGGTTGTACAAAATTCACGATTGAAGAATTAGCTTGTTATCTATCTATCTATCTATCTATCTATCTATCTATCTATCTATCTATCTATCTATCTATCTATCTATCTATCTATCTATCTATCTATCTATCTATCTATCTATCTATCTATCTATATTTTAATAAGGCAATATTTACAGTTTGTCTTGTACATCTTGCTTTTAAAAAAACAACTCGTTTGAAATTCTTTGAATTTGAATTAATGTACAATTTATTTATAAGTGCAATCTCAATTATAATTCGATAAAAATAATAATATTCAAAAGGCATCTGTCTTTTTTCTTTTTGCATCTGAATTATTTAACACTTTTTTATTTATTTATTTTATAATCTCTATCTCAGTAAAAAAATACATTATTACTCCTTAGCACTTTGATTTTATTCCAGGGAAGCTGCAGGTTTCCCACTATCTATGAAATTGCTGTTTCAAACACCTGTGGCCCACAAATACAGCACACTAATAAAAACCTTGTTTATCCCTGTTCTAGGAGAGCCTACGGCATCAGAGACCCTACCAGGGAAAAAAAAAATTATCACACTGTGCCAGTAATACCTGCTTTAGTGAGTACAGGATACGTCTACAGGAGGGATTAGCCCTATTGATCCCAGCTGGCAGACAGAACTATTTGAAAGTCAGAACAATCACATCGGGAACAGACTCTGTGGGCATGTGGACCAAAGGAAATGGTAGATGTAAGATAAAGTGACAGAAGTGTGTATTGAGCATCAGGGGTAAATGCTCAACAGATAACTGAGAACTAACACAACTATTGACAAGAACAGATTCTCCCATCCACCGCACAACTCATTTCACCCTTCTTCCATAAAAAAATGTGAAATGTACATTTCTCCTTCTAGTTATGTGCGGAAACATAACCGTCGTTTGTGCATTTTTATTCCGATTGAGGTCTTTAGAGGGAGCATTTTCATTCGGATTGGACTTTTAAATGAGTTTGTGTTGTAATTTGAATGTGTTGTAAGTTTATGAAAGGACTTACTCCTTAAGAAAGGAGATTGTGATAAGATTTTATTGTTTTTATAGATTTTTCTCTAGTTTTGTATGATGTGAATAGTTAATGGGAGAAATCTGAAGAGATCAAAAGCTGAAGATGAATGTGTAAATGTTGAACTGTATACATTATGAATTATTGATTAGGTTTTCTGTAGATTTGCATTCTGGAAGTGGTAATCTGCAGTCACAGATATTAATTCAATCACGTAACAGATTTGAGATGCCACATCTTGTATCTTTGATTTAATCAGTATTTTTGTATTGCACAGTGTTTATGTGTATAACCTCTATCAGAGTGATGACGTTGGATGATCAAATGGAAAGTCAGCAGATTCCCTTAATCTCAGAGCACGTCATAGGGGAGTGCAGCTGTGCATCCAGAATGCAAAAGCATTGCATGGATACAGATATTCAGAACAAACTTAATACTTTGAATCATTTCAGGCAAGAAACATGTTTACCCATTGACAGGAATTCAAAATGTATCACAAAACAATTCAGATTAATGTATTGTGGTTGCGCTTCCATTGCTGTTTTCTTGAATATGAGTGGCGCAAGAATTGAGCCTTGAAGGACTCCGCATGTCATGGATGTCCACTCAGACTTAAGGTCCCCCATACTCACAAAATAACCTCTCCCTACCAAGTATGACTATTTGGACTATCCCAGAAAGCCCCACCCAGTTTTCCAGCCTGTCAAGAAGTATGTTGTGATCGACAGTGTCAAATGCAGCACTGAGTTTGAGTAGTACCAGTATGAATAATTTGCCTGCATCAGTATTTAAGCGAATATCGTTTATTATCTTTATGAGCGCTGTCTCTGTGCTGTGATGCGATCAGAAACCAGATTGAAAATTGTCAAAGTATCCATTTGAGCTTAAGAATTTGTTTAGCTGATTGAAGACAATCTTTTCAATGATCTTGCCAATGAAAGGAATAATTTGAGATCAGTATATGAAGAGTTCAGATGCAAAAGCCTCTAAATGCCATTTGAAATTTTCTTCTTTAATGATGATTTTTATCAAACTTGTATATTTAAGTTCAGTAATTTCACTTAAATAACAATTAGGTAATTATCATTGCCATTTAAGTGAAATCACTGCACTTAAATATACAAGCTTGATAAAAATTATCATTCTAGAAGAAAATTTCAAATGGCACTTAGAGGCTTTTGCATCTGAACTCTTCATATAGTTGCTTAAGGTGGTCTTATCCAGATTGCTCTTTTTCAGGAGGGGCTTAACAACTGCAGGAGTTTGGAAAACTCCCAGAGTGAAGTGAGGCATTTACCACTTCTAGGAGATCTGCTTCTAAGCTATGTAACACATTTTTGAAAAATTGATGTGGGAAGTGCAACAAAATTTGAATGTATGTGAATGTATGTTTGCACACTAACAATAACCATTTCACCTATGAACATCTTTAGAGACAAATGTTGACAAATATAGCTTCATATTGAATTCATGGAATTAATTAGCGGATTATATTTTAGTCAATAAATCAGATTAATAAAATGTTCAATGGCATCACATTTATCAAATACATTTGCATAATTTGACAGTTGTAACCATTTATTTTTAATATAAATATAAAAATAAAAGACTGGGAAAGATGTTTATGTTTCTAAAGCAATACTTTGCAGATGATGCCATTATGTCCATATTTTGAATGTTTCAACATATATATCTGAAAAAAAATAAAAAATAAAATGTTATGTAGAAATACCTTAAAACAATAATCAAATCAGTCAGAATACTGTCAAAATTCATAGTGTTATTATTTGCACTAGCAAATGTAGAAGCCAAACTGACATGTTTGCAATGATGCGTGACAGTTCAGGTTGACATGTCAGTGAGCCAAAAAATGTATTTTAGCACCTAATTCAGTCGAGCACATATTTATAGACATATACTGTAGGCATTTCTTTTTTCAATTCATTCATCAATTGTCTCCTGCCATTAGTGGTTTACTTAAATCTCTAATGCCATATGTGATATTAAGAAAGAGCTTATTTTCCTTAAAATGACTAGCAGTTTCCTCAGCTGAAGTTGAAGAACCCCAAATTTGACCCTTAGAAAGATGGATGGCTCTTCCCTTCAGCGCCTGCAATTGCTTGTCTATATGTGTGTCACAGAACAAAATCCCCCCCCTGCCAACCCAGTGGTCAATGCTGAAGTAAGTCACAACCCGTTCTGTCCTCTCAAGCCGTGCTGTCTCTAAAAGCATCCTCTGTGCACTTTAAAGATGTCACTCACTGGTCTGAGTCAGCAATTTCTGCACTTTAGTCATATCTGTGTTTGCTGATGTCAGGGGTCTTCAATTCCCCACTTGAACACAATAACCTGTTCTTCAGGTGAAAGGGAGACAAAAAGTAACCCTTCCTAAGTTCCTTTCCAATCGTTGTCCATCTATTTTTCATTCTTTTCCTCTGCCCGTCAAAACCTGCAGAAAGGTTGAAGTGGATCGCCGGGCATATGTGCTGAAACGGCGAGGACAATAATCATCTGAAGCAAACAGTCATTTCTCAATGGCCATTTGATTCCACTCAGGATTCATTTTCCACCTTAAATTTCTCCAGAGCATTTTCTTTTATCGTGAGAGAGTGATTTATACCCTCTCACTGTGAATAATAGACCTCTGCCACCAATTAGATGATGGCAGTTGTCTGTCAGGCTGTCTGGGAAGTCAGCCTTGTTCAAATTTATTGTTCCTTGATTGAAGAGAGAAACTCATACGATACGAGTGTGAAGCGATACTGCTCACAATCTATCTCCTGCCAGCCCGTCTAATAATGCATTTAACTTTTTTTCTAAGATGCACCTATATGGGTTTTAATGAGATGACGAGGGACCTGAGCAATTAGGTTTTTCAACTGTCAGACACATTTTAAAAACGATGAAAGAGTCCTCTGAAGCATTGCCCCATCAGTGTGAGAGATAAGATAACAGTTTGGCTGGAATTTGTTTCATATGCCCACTCCATATTTTAAGCACATTAAAGTCATGTTGTATTTCACAATTGGCTGAATGATTGAAGAGCCGCCGTCGTCAAGAGAAGAGCAAGGGAAAGGTGATGGAGGCAGTCACCCCAAATCATAATAAATGCATCAAACATGTGTCTAAAACTTTTGTTCCGGATTGAAGCCTCACACAAGAATCCGCCAAACCTCCAGATGCAGTTTGGGCTCGTTTCCATTTCATTGAGGTCGTCTGCACTCCCACGGCTTCATCTCATAAAAAAATAAACCCCCTCCTCGAACATCACACGCAAAATCAGGGTAAATTCCTTTTGAGCGTTGAGTATTTGTTTAGAGAACTGAAGCTTAAAGAGATTAAGATGACATTTCAATGTTCACAGTGTTTACGGTTCTGCTCTATTTGTGTCTTAATGTCTTGCATTTTAAACACATTGGGCATTTCCTGCTAAAAAGTGGATCATCTGCTCTCTCCTGGATACGGATTTAGAAATAATACAGCACAATCTCCAGCTCCTCAAGTGCTGGGGTATTTTGACAGTTTGAAGTTGAGCCGAGTTTCAAACAGAAGCATCTACAGCAAGCTTTGGGAATCAAATTCAGGTCAAACTCTATGATCCAAAGCAGATTGCTTTTATTTTCAACATCACAAACACAATTGCCTTTTGCAAACCTTGCCACAAAGAGAAAACTTTAGGTAAGATCCGTTTCAATAGAAGTCAGGCTCGTGGCCTCCGTATAGAGCACCAACCCATTGGAAGTGACAGAATCGATACCCACTTGCCTTAAAGCTGAGAATTAGAGTATTGATGCTTTTGTGACTTTCTTAATGGCTTACTGGCAGGCTGAGCACTTAATTATCTTAAAATGATTGAGAAATATACTCAGCTAGATGATTCTACTATGAAACGCGGTGTAAAATTACAGAGAATGTAAGCATAATGTGTACAGCTGCTCAAGTTGAAGATAGAAAAACATAAGCATCCCTCGTACGATGGCTATTATAATTGTCGTTGCTGCAGCAACCAAGCCTCCTCGTCAAATAAGTGCATGCCAAGACGCACGCTTTGATTTTTAAGCTCATTCCACATAGGTTAGAAATGAATAGATTATTGAAGAGATCGAATGCATTTGGTGATATGTCTTTTGTTTTTCATTTATGTTTAACTGCTGAATCGATTTGGGGATATGTACTGTATGTGGCAAGATGTGATTTTTAAGAGAACCATCATTCTCCTAACTTCTTATTGTTTGTGCAAATGAATGAAAGATTTTACTTAACACTAAAGAATAATGCTGTCATTAATAACTATGAAGAACTAATGCAGGACAAATGAGTAGTACTACATTTACACTTAAGCTACTACTATTAACAATATGGATACAAGCTTAACTAACCAGTATGTAATAGCAAATTTAGGAGAAAGATAATTCCTTATTAGGTAATCAATGATTACTGAATGAGGAGAATTTGAGGAGAGATTGTAAAGCACTTTGGGTGTACAGTAGTAAAGCGCTATGTCAATGCTTAATTCCTTCATATCAAATTATAAAGAATTACCAATTAATTACTAATCACAACATTAGCGTGTGTCTCAGACACAATCAACTGTCTTGTTTATGTTTAACATGGTTATAAAATGCATCAATTACTCAAGTGGTACATAGTCACTGTACTAACTGCTGTAATCTGGTCTATTGTTTGAAAGTTAAAAAACACATTTTTTTTTTTTTAAATTAATACCCATTATTTTGAAATTTTGAACATTTAAAAAAAACCTCTTAAAAATTCTGTTATATTCAAAACTGAGTTTTCCCCATTGAAAACTGGTTCGTGTCAAAGGTATAGCAACTATTATCTTTGATACCACAACATGTTTAAGATTCTTAAAATTATTTGAAAGCAGAAGCTCTTTAATGAGTTTTATAACTGGTTTGAAATCAAAAAGTCAGTCCTTACCTTTTCCCCTGGATGGTGGTCTCGCCAAATGGGGCCAAACATAGATTTAAGAAGCCAGACCTGGAAGCTGTCAGTGTAATTGTGCCATCAGAATGTGCAGTCTCAAGCCTGTCACTTGTGAGAGATTTGAAGAGAGGCTAAAACTGCATTTTAGTGCATTGTTAACCATCATTTTTCTTGCTTCAGATGAGACATCTCACAAGAACCGGAACTCAGTCCTAATTTTTACCTCTTGTCTCTTTCTTTACATCCTTCTCTCTCTTTCTTTACATTTCTTACCTACATGAGCTGATGGCGTGTTGGTGTGGATGAGCACCAATGAACTACAAAAACGAAATGGAAACCTATTTACTGACATGTGATGTTGGGCTGTTATCAGCAAAGACCGACTTCCTATACACCTCTGTATTCTGTCAGGCCTCGGCAGGTAGAGATTGAGAGAGAGGGAAAGAGATTTCTGCTTTCTCCTTCCTGATAAGTGAAAGACATCTCCACAGGCCAGGTCACTGTGTGTGAGGCACGACAAGATACTTCTGATTGGAGCTGCGCATTTAGCTCTTATCTGTCCCTGCTGAGTCTGTGTGAGTACAAAGGTAGAAAATGGTCAAAACAGAACAAAATGCAATCATTCAGGAGACCTAAATGATGTATGGCAAACAGACAGCGTCTTTCCCGAGCTCACAGGTAAACTCTATAGGCTAAATGTATTTATTCGTGTATGTGTATGACATTGTTTTATGTGTATGCCTGTCTTGCTGCAACCAAATTGCCTTTGGGAAATGAATAAAGATGAACTGAACTGAACTGAACAGAGCCATTATAATTCTCGGGAATGGTAGAAGTGCCCTTGTTGTGTAGCTGGTGTAATGACTTATGTTTAATGCTTATCGTTGTGATACGCTCGCTCCTCTACTCCTTCGTACATTGCACCTTATTTTGTAGGTGTAACTACTGTAAGGTACATTCTTAAATCCCATCTACACTTTCTATCAAATTTTACGTTAAACAAATTAGTTATTAACTTGTTGTGCACATCCTGCCCTTGTGCTAAATCTGCTGAGAGGCATCAGCAAAGCTTTTAAATAAGTAAAATGTGAACACTGAGAAATAACAATGAAGTTGTTAAGTAGCTCTGTAAGTCGTGCGTCTATGAGGTAGATGTTGCCATGGAGAATTAGGTTCTAAATTCAAACCGCATCTTATGCTGAATGTTTGTGGTCTATAATAAAAATAGATGAGGATTGAAAACTTTCACTGACCTCTGACATTTCCAATTAGCTGTGTAAAAGAATATCAGACATATATATATATATATATATATATATATATATATATATATAGAATACAGTGTGTGTATATATATATATATATATATATATATATATATGTATGTATTACTGTAAAAACTGTACTGTAACTGTACAGTAAACCCTTACTGTAAAAAAATCCCATAAAAAACAGTAAACTGTATAAAACGTAAAACAAGTGTAAAATATTTTAAAATATAAAAGACCTACTGTGACTATATGTCACTGCATCAGCAAGTACACAGTTACTGTATGTTAAATAAAGCAACACACAGCATTTCACCAGGGTCTCTCTGCTCATCCTGGACTGAAGCACAAGCTCTACACTTCAACACAATGGTGACATACAAAACAGACCACACAAAAACACTTTACATCCCAACAGAACATTAAACAAACACAGTTGACAGGTGTTTGAGAACCACTGTCCTACCACACCTATATATTTAATAATAGACAGCATAGTCTGCCATTATGCAAATGTCTTTTCTAGTGAATAAGAATCATAACACAGTTTGAATTACAAATGACTTGTATAGGTGATTCTGTGTTGATTCTTTCTTTTGGGAGCCAATAACTTTATTTATCGAGGACTTTCGTCTTTCCAATGTCAATGTTTTCATTCACAAACAGCTAAATTACACACTGCATGAAAGGGAATATTTGAAAAAAAAAAAAAAAAAAAAAAAAAACATAATAGGGGTAATTTAAAATACAAGTGTTATTTGAAATTTTAATATTTCACAACATTTTTGTTTATTTTTTTACTCCATTTTTGACAATAATGCAGCATTGGTGAGCATAGGAGTTCTTTCAAAAACGTTACCGACCCCAAACCTTTGAATGGTAAGTGTATTTTTTTAAAGAGTAATTTCTGCCATACCTTGTATTTAAGAAAGGACAAGCCAAAAGCAATTAATGTTTCAAAAGCATCTCATATGAGTCTTTTGTGCTGATATCTATTGCCAGTTGAATTGAATGAGGCAAGGCAGTACTTTCATTTCTACTCCGGGGGGTTAACACCGCCACCTTTTCTCACACTCTCTCTGTCAATCTCTCTCTCTCACATTATGTGTGTGAGTATGTGCAAGCATGCATACACAAAAAGTGCCTAGAAATGTCTATGTTATTTTGGTTGTTTGCTTTTTCTTCTTCTTTTTTTTTCTCCACATTTATTATGCAGTTTGCAGCTCAAAGCCTTGGGGTAAACGTAGGTTAAGGCTTCCTGTGGCATTTCAACTTTGCATAATTTCTTTGCTGAGATCCTCCAGCGATGGCTGTTCTACTTTAACCAGCTACACAAACTGGAGAGGTTTATCAAAATCGCATGTAGCTAATGACAATGTGGCGCATCATTTATTTTCATGTCGGTATGCATAGTGGAAGCGTGAGCCAGTAACATAAAGGTTTCTTTGTTTGTACTTTAAGTGGATGTGTTACTCTGTGAAGTCCTTATTTCTTCACCTTTAATTAAGATATATTTGGTATGTAGTGTAGTGTCTGTAAGGTCATAGCTTGGGGCTGAAGTACCTGAGTAGTGCTGGTTTTTTTCGAGTATGCCATTTTGTAGTCTGGCTCAAAAAGCGGGCTTTAATCACAAGGTCAATGACCACACTCTCAGAGTACAATCGCTTGTATATAACTCAGAGATCATGCACCTTCTGTGGTTTCATTATCAGCTATATAAGTTCACATAGGCTTCCTTATAAAGCCATTTCCAAGTGTTTGTCTCTATAGCAACAGAAGGAAATAGTTTGAGTGTTAAAAATGTCCTTGTAGTTAAGAAACTCATGCACACATCAAGTCAAGACAGATTAGCATAGAGGCGTGCTCTCTCTCTCTCTCTCTCTCTCTCTCTCTCTCTCTCTCTCTCTCTCTCTTTCTTTCCCTCTCTCTTCATCAAATAACTTCTCAGCATTGCATTTTCTCCTCTCTCTGCAGATAATTCCCCACCACTCATCATTAGATTAATTCCAATGGCGATTTCATGTCTTTGGAAGTTAAGTAATTTAGGGATTTCCCTACCTAACTGGAGACATCCTTCACAAACAGAAAGGGATAGAGAATATCTCACACATGCTGAGAGATTAACTAAATACATAAATGCAAAGACATTTCCATATACTGTACGAGTGTTTCTTCAACTCCAGGAACTTTTGGCACCGCAAACTTTAAAAAAAAAAAAAAAACATTTTTCAAACTCTCACTGTGTAATTTGTCCTCTATATTTCCACCACATCCCAAATAACATTAACCATAAACCTTTCACACAAACTGCACTGAATAATGTGAAATGCAAATGCCTTTTACAGTTAGCACTCATTGATTAACTTGCAGCAGTTCAGTGCAGCGCAGTCTCATCCGAAGACGTCATATTTCTGACGTTTTGGGACGTCTTTTGACCATATGTCAATATCCGCCTTTTTAGGGCCCCCCTAAACGTCGGTAGATGACGTTATCGGATCCTAACTCTACCCCAGAACTAAACCTACCCCTAAACCTAACCCGTCACCTAACTGACATTAAAAATAAAGCGTCAGTTGTATGACGGCCCGGGATCGTCATCTACCGACGTTTAAGGGGGCCCTAAAAAGGCGGATATTGACGTATGGTCAAAAGACGTCCCAAGACGTCAGTTAATTGATTTAATAGTTAACCCTTTAATCATAATTAATCCTCCAACCCAAGACATTCAAAGCAGACTTGTCCATCAGTAATCCCATCTGAACTGTGCATTTTCCAGAAGGAGAGTGAGTCATAGTTTCTCAATCCTGTGTACCTGCACACATCTGCTAATTAGTTTTCCTCATAATTGCCACTTCTGGTATGGGCTGCGCTTTAGTGGTTCTAATCACTTTGTCCTTAAAACTCAAACTGACAAAAACAGCGATGTAAATCACACATTTGTATGCTGGTCTGAAGTATATGCACTCATGCATCAAGATTTTGGTGTGTGTGTTTGATGAGAAGGTAAGCCTCTTAAACTCTCTAGCAGTTCTTTGGCACTCTGGGCCTTGAGAGAGTTGGAAAACTGACCAAGTTTATGATGAGCTTTGCTCAACAGACCACTGACTTCTTAGTTTTTTTTTTTTTCCACCTAAGCTCCTTACGCAGCACTGCTCATCTGTTTCTCAGTGTCCGGTAAATAGATGTGTTCAGAATCTCTTATTTTGCCCATAAAATGACTTTTCTGCAAGGTGAAAAAGTCCCATTTGAGCGGTGTAACTCTCATCAACCCAACAGCGGTGCTTTATGCTTGCAACACAGGAACGTTTTTGTTCCCCACTTATGAGTGATTTATGAAGTAATTCAAAGGATGGCAGCTGAAGTGAGAGTGCTGTTTAGCCCATACTGTGAGCTCATCATCTTTGCAGTAGCTGTGAATGAACTTCCCAGGAAACAGCTCTGCGTCTTTGGAACCATGGGGACAAAGTCACTTAGCTATTCCTGTTAGATTACAGTACACCTTTACAAGCTCTGTGTCATTATTCATAAGGAGGTGCATTTGTTTTGGTGCTCTTTTGCCCATATACTTACCATAACATTAACATGTACGGGCATTTTCAGAATGGATAAGGCTTTTTCTCACATTGTTAAACAGCTGATTTCCGAAATGTCATGCCAAATCTATTGCTTCCTTTTGGAAAACCTCAAAACACATTTTGTGTTTTATGCATTGAATGTACAAAGTTACAAGATTTCTGATGAGAAAACTATGGACATTCAGCAATCTCTAATGGTAGGTCATATTCTGTCATATTCCTCTAAGTGACATTTTTTTTTCTCCAGAAAACTTTATGAACTGTGATGACTGTTCACAGTAAGGGCCTGTCTATACCAAGAATGATACATGTATCTACATCTGACTCACTCGCTCGAAGGACTATAATGTTTCCTATAAAAGTGCTTTAAAGATATATTGTAATTAGGTTTCAAGATGTTTCCATCCTTCATCATAAATATATCACTCTTAATGTAACCATACAAATCTAAAATTCCTATTTTTTTAATTAAAGAATGTTGCAGTGATTATTGTAAATATCCATGCACACATTTTTTTTCAAATTAATATCCCAATTCTTTAACCAAAAAACGCTAACCTCCACTCCCCTTCACAACGACATCTCTTTATGTCTCGGTGGACGGTGGTGCTAAACAGACATTTTGATCAGCCGCCATTTATCCATCGATCCAATCAATTCCCCAAGGATGAAGTCAAATCCTGCTCTACTTTTTCTCATTCCAGAAGCCATTTCACTTAAATATGCTGTACGTCATAGGGAAGAGAAGACTATTGCAACTGCCGTTTCATGCTGACTTTCAGGTTTACCACTGTTACGGTAAATAACGAATACATGTGATCAAGAATTTCACACAAACATGAACGGTTTCCCCATGCAGATTTTGCGGGTTCATTTTGGTCATGCAAATTCACTGTGTTGTTGACGAACAGAAAGCTACTTGGCTTGAAATTGACTTTTGTGTGAGCTCAGCTGTGCAAAAATTTTGGTTAACACTTTACTTAAAGCCTTTACATTATAAGAGTATTTTTAATGCATGAATTATGCCTTTAATGCACTGTATGATGTCATGAATAATTGTAATAACAGTTATAATACTTTAGAATTCTCACCAATAATATGTTACACCTTTAGAAAGGTGCAATTATTATGCATTTTAACGTTGGTTACAATCATTTATGGAAAGATATAATGCATTGTAACATACATGAATACCTTCACAATTCATTATACATAAATTATTTAAGTAAAGTGTTATGTAATTTACTAACATAACCATACCTTGTTCTTGGTGTGAACGGGCCTTAATTCACAGCACCCTTGTCCCCCCTCAAAATAAAAACGGAAAAGTTGAAACCACAAGCATTCACCCATAGTGACCTCCCTAGGCCCATTCATCTGCCCGGCTCTTTTCTCACTGTCACATAAAAGCATTAAACACGAGGTTGTACACTGTGATTCTCTCTTTCAGTCCTCTTCTGTTATCTGATGTCCTCCAAAGTGGCTAGTTCATCACAGGCTGAGCGTCTGATGCCAGAGACGCAGGGACAGGACCCCGGCCCTCCTCTGTCGACGTCACAGGCTGTAATAGAGACATAAACCTTGAGAATCTGCTTGATTGAGTTGCATCAAACACAAAGAGGATGCTAATCTCATTATGGAGCTCCGCCATATCACTCCTGTCCCAAACCCCTCCATTTTATGGGCTTGTGTAAGTTTTACGAGACATCATTTAACAATTACAGGAGCCTGTCTGTTTGACCTTAAAGGTTTACAACAAGTTGATCTCCGTCAGCTGAATTTGCAACATACGTTATTGCTGATTAGAACAGAACATAATTTTCACTTGTGCCTTTTTAAAAGGAATCGTGGTTACAATAAGGCATTAAAATCGAAGTTAATTTGAAAGTATGTGCCATTTAAATACAAGACTAAGACAGTATATGCATTAACAAGATACTTGTGTGAAAAAAAAAAAAAATGCTTAATTACCCTGTCTGTGTAAAGTTAGATGCACTCTTTCCACTTCGTTGTCATGACAACACTAGCCAGAACCAGAAAGGAATGTTTTGCAATTATCTATAAAGCACTGTTTACTACAGGAATTATTGTGAAATTTTAGATATCTCATAAAAAAAGATTAACGGTAACACCAAGATGTGAATAATTTCAAAATATATATAAATAAAAATGACGTTTTACATTTTTTTCCCTATGATTTGGTAAATAAAGGATTTATTCTACTAAACATCAATGATGCTCATCAAAAAAGTATGTGTGAATGTGTAAATCCTTTTGCTTTAGTATTTGTAAATGATTAACACTCACCAAATCAGTGTTATCTAAAACTAAAGCTGTCAAAATTGTTTTTAATAGTTTTTTTGTCATTTAAATAAAGTACATAAAATAATTATTTTTATTTAATTTTTATTATTTATTTTTATTATTTTACTTCAATAAAATATACATATTATGAAAAAGTAATAAAATAAAAAAAAAACAAATATCAGAAATCTGAAACAACAAGGAATGATTAAAATTATTAAAACTGATGATACAAATGAAGGTTAGTAATTACTAAAATTACTAAGGATTAAACTCAATGAAATCATAAAAATAAAAGCTAATTCAAAATATTAACATCTTATGTAAATAATAGTATAATACTTAGATAATCGGCTATGATGTTGTCCACACAATTTCGTTATTACCGTAATAACCTTCTTTTCTGAGCTGTTATCATCCTCGAAATTATGGCCTTCTATGGCAACACTATCAAGAGCAAAATTAATCTGCTTCAGTCAGGTGATATAGCAGCCACTTGGTACAAGCTGGAGCTCTTCAAAAATTCATAGTTTACAAGCTGTAATTATGAGTAACAAGGTAGTGAACAATTTACAAGTCAGAATTTCATAATTACAGTGATTCAGATATGCTGTGAACGCACCTTAATTCTCAGACCCATCCGACAATACATTTATTTTGCATCGATTTTCCTGGAAGTGATAATTTTGAAGCACAAATTCTTTTTTCAACTTAGATGGAAACAATTGGAAACAAGTGCACTACTGTAAACACATTTTATTTTATCTTTTTAAATAATGGACCGAGTATGTAAAAATCAACATTGTACCATACGTTGCCGATCGAGCTTAACTTAGAGCTTACACCACACATGTTGCCGATAGAGCTTAACCCAGAACATTCCTTTAAGATTCCATTAGAAAATCCTGGCTATGGGTTTATTGACTGAAGGAGAGTTGTGGGAATTTAGCCATACCGCTGTGTTGATAATGCATGTGTCTAGAAGGTGTTTTATCTTGCATTTTTAGCATAGTCTCATTTCTCATAGCATAATTGTAAATTATGGCCGACACGTCACATATCTGTAGCCCACATTTTATGTAAGAGTCAACACAAATCAATGAGCTGCCCTCCTTGTGATAACCACAGACCAAGGGGCTTCTTTTGAGTTCAATAATAGTGATTTATTGGCTTTGTTGCTCTAACTGGATTTCTCAAGTTGCACTCAACACACTCAGCTCTCTGTCACTCAAAGAATCACGAACAGGTAAATGTGAATTTATATTACATGGAAATATTCATCCACTGAAATATTTTCATCCATTTCTCTTTACCAGTTCAGTGTTGACCTTTCACTTTGTGTTGTGGCAATCATAAGTTGTCAGCGTTCGAGAATTGCATTCACAGAGGAAATGAAAAGATGATAATCTTCTACAGTGATAAAAAGAATCCCAGTGCAACAAGGACGTTTTGGGATGCCGTTCGTCTGGATTCATTGTGGGGGGAGGGAGTTGTAGTGTAAAATCCCTTTACTTCTCACTCTGTGTGAATGTGAGAAAATGCCTCAGCGTATAAAGAAGCCTCTAGAGATCTGATAAACCAGCTCCCTTTGAAAATGCATTCAGCATTTTCAGAAATGCTAAATTTGTCAAAACATGCAGCATTTTTCGAATCCAAGTAAAGTTTAAAGATGATTTAGCATGTCTATTTCACTTGATCAAAATTTTGTCCACTTCTGTCAGGTCATACTTACCGACTTATGTTTGTAACACCAAATATTTATTGATTCATAGACATGGCCAAAAATCTATGGAAATTAACAGTTTAACCTCCATTCAAAACTATCAGGTGCATATAATCAACCATACAGTAAGGCAACTTCTTTACACAAACGTTTTAGTAGAATGGGGCATACCAAAAAGGTATAAATGCAACTTTTAGCTCAATCGTGGCAGTTAGGTGTGTATATCTGTCACAATGACGTGATCTGTTTCTATATCTGCATTCAGATAGAACTGGATGTGGCTGGGGCTTAAAATGCTAGTGTGTCAAAATTAAATAGAAAGTCATTTTTAGATTTTATTAACTATTTTATTTATAATTTCCAATTTATAGCTTCCATATGCGTTTTATAATTTGAAATAAAAACACAACAGTGTTCTGTGTTTTTTCTCTACAGGTCACTGCATTGTTATGGACCGTATGCACCAAAGAAACAAGTGTTCAGCCATCTTTAGAATTTGTATATTTCTATGGCATCGCTGTGGAAGAGTAATTAGCCGGTGAAGTGGATTTACTTATTGTAGAGTTAACAAAAGTTATCACAAGCCTTGTAATGTTTAAAGCAGATATCTTAACATGTCAGTAGACCGGGAAGATTTAAAAACGTGCAGTTCATTCATAAATTCTTAACATTGCTGCGGAAATACAAGCTGGAAGACAAAAGACAACAAGCGCAGTGCTGAAAAGGGGTGGGGCTACATAACGTCTATACCTGCACTCTTATTGGTCATCTTGGCCCCTCCTTTCCCCTTTTACACAGTGTGTTTAAAGGGACACTTTACCCATTTCCATTAAGCTTTCCATTGTAAGAAACCCAGTTATGGTTGTGTTACCATCCTCTTTTTCCCGGACATGTCCGGCCGTCGATGTCCAGGATTCAGGTTTTGCTTTCTGCAGTCGCCATACAATGTTTACATACACAGCTTTTGTTTCAATCTAACTGAATTCATTCTGATTGGTGAATCTGAATGTAGTGTTTACATGAACGCTAAAAAAGTGATCGGCTGATGTGCGTTTTAACATTGCTAAGAAAATTCTTGCTCCTCCGTGAGAGATACGAGACCGGTAATCCAGGGCGATCTCGAAACACATTTTCGGGCAGACTCATCACGGAGACTCACTAGTAGCCCTAAACTTGTTGTTTAACTACTGCGCTGTTATCAGTAGGCGTGGCCTCCTAGGGCAGCGAAGCAAGTGCATTCTGGGAGTTGTTCATCCATATAAGCCAAAAATACATTTTCTGGCTTTTCTCAGTCTAGAAAGCTCCAAATTCAAAATTAATTTTGCATTTTTTCTCTACATAAATGACCCATTTTAAAGGTGTAATAACATTTTTGTACAAGTTAATATGAATGTTTAGGGTCTAAATGAAAACATTGTAATATACTTTTATTAAAAAGTTCTCATTAATATTTTAACAAAACACTAATTTTACCTGGTCAAAATCAGCTCTGTTTTCAGTATGCCTCTTTTCATGATTTCTGCTTTTTAACACCTCATGCAGTTTAAGTAAGAGATATGTAAAGACTGTCATATTTAAAGATCTGAGTGAGCACTTTCCTAAAATAAGCCCCCTTGGTAATGTCAATTGAAAGACACTGATGAAACCCAAGGAACAGACAACATAGTCCTAACAAGACATGGAGAGGGAATGAGAGGGTCTGCTGGGATACCTGTGCTGCTGAACCACACACAGAGCTCATCATGTCCAAGCTGAAGGCCCTGCAACCAAAACAAGGTGAAGGGGAAAGGATCAGCAAGGAAACAAATCAAGGAAGCAAGCCTTGGTACTGGCTTTCTTACAGAAAAGTGAGTGAGATGTTTGACAGAGGAGAATCCAATAAGAGTGCTGTTGGCTGAGCATTTCAATTACCCAGTGGGGAAGCAAGCAGACATGGGGAGGTATCAGATGGTGGTTTGACATGCTGTTGGTGGACAGGTCTCAGCAGCTGCCCACTCCTGCAGCCCTCAGGGCAGCTATCACTGTAAACATACTGCCATAACAATGAACACCAGCAAATGCAGGCATGGCAAAAGCACCTTACTAAAGTTATTTGCAGCCCGTTCTGCCTGCGTTCCTACACACCCACATTCGCTAGCTATGCCGACATTTTTAGTATTTTGATGGGAGTTTTTTTTAAAGACGATATTAAGACGGTATTCTTGGTGCCATGTGTAATGGTTTTCAAACATTAGCATAAGCTGATGTTACACATTATTGTCAGGGGGCTGTGAGCAAGTCTGTTCAGCATTAATACTTAATGTACCCCACAGCACCTAATGCAAAAAACAAACAATCAATTTGATTATGCTGTGTTTACTTTTAAATAACATGCTGAGCGCTTCCATGGAGGACTGCCATAAGCCACCTGCACTGTTAAAGGTCACAGACGGGAATTGGCTCTACACCCTGACAATAAGATGATGAGCAATGGTGATGACAAGAGATTTTATCCCTTGCACTCTTTTCTTCATTTTCGAATAACCGGATTGCGCACTGCGAAATGCACTTTGACCAAGGCCAGACAAAGGGTACGAACCAGATTGTTAAATGCTAACCCCGCACTGATTCGATTTTTCATTATTTTGAGATTTTCTTGGAGTGGGTCAAATAACGGTTGTTATGGAGGTCCAGGGTCTCATTTATAAAACTGTGCATAGGATCCTTACTAAAAGTGTACCCGAAAGCCAGAGGTGAAAAGTAAATAATTACAAATACTTTCGTTACAGTACTTTCGATTTTTAAAATATGGTACTTTTACTCCTACTTGAGTAGAATGAAAATGAATTATTCAACTTCGCTACATTTACTTTTCAGTGTTCAGATATACAAATGAACACAAACGTATTTTTTAGTTCCTTCATCCGAGCCTCTGAAGAAACAATGAGTTAATTTTATTTTCTCTGGAAATGCGCCGACACAACTCCCCCACTGAAGACTGTTTCCTCAACCTGGGCCAATACAGAACTGGCCTCGATGAACGTCTGAAAATAAATCGATCAAGCTACCCAGCAACAATTTCTGATGTGTAGCCTAATTGTTCAAATTCAGGCAGGTAATCTTTCTCTCAAAATTGTTCAATACTGTTTATGCATGAGTCAACACCTTCACTGCTGGAACCGCTGGAACAGCCGAGTTCAGTCTTGGATCCTCACCGAAGAAACATATCTACATATTGCCGGCGTCCTCCTTTATACCCACAAGGTGGGGTGGAGTTGCGCCATGCAAATTCCGCAGACCCATGGCATTGCTTTGCCATTTGGCTCGTTTTGTAATAAAGTCGATATGCTTTCTAAGCGAAACCCCATTTGTCGTCATTCGACGGAAGTTACGAGCGTTACATACGTAACCGGGACGTTTCCCAGCACTAATTCTAAGATATTAATTCTATCATACATTAACTCATCTTGAATTATTTGGGATATGTGATTTAAATTAAATTTACAACTGCTTCTTCATAAGGAGAATCTCAATATTGTCATTAGACTGCAAGTGCTGCCTGAAAGAGACTTTGTTGCCGCTCACAGTTGATCCGGATACGGGTTGAACTCATATAGCAGTAATATGAAAGTCCCTTTTCAGGAATGTCAGGGGTGATGTTTTATCTCCATATAAATGTGATCTCTGAGTGCTTTTCAGAGGCTTGCTTTGCCTCATTTTCTCACTAATTATGGTTCTGATGATGCATTCTCCACTACAAAATAATTGTGACTTAAGGCTGTTACCATCTAAAATCACATCTTCATAATCACACATTGGAGATAGTGTACAAACAGTGTATCTGGAGAATAAATGCTTCTTTTTCTTAAAGGTACAGTCTGTAGCATTTTTGTGGGGTGTGTGTGGGGGGGTTACCATTTATCTAAAATAGATATTTGAGAAAATACATAACTAGCCAGTGTTAAAAACTAACTGCTTGCTTTAGCTCGGTTCAAAGCGGTGAGCTTGTAATAATGTTTTTAATTCCAGTGGTACTGGTGGATTTCCGTGGGAGATTCGAGCATGTCTTTGCGTCATTAAATGTAACACGGACCTTTTACATAGTTAGTCAGGATCAAGCAGGTTGTCTTTCTGCTCTTTTTCTCTTGCTGCCAGAAGACAGTCTCCAGCGAATTTGCGGAAAGTTTTGATAATATTTCGTGAAGATACTGGACAAAGAGTGTTTTGACACCATGCAAGTAATTTTTTTTCATTATAGTTTTTTTGGGTTTCTGAGTTGGGTGAATATGTTTCCAAATCTAACTTTATATTGCCTTAATCACTGTCTTATTGGCTCAAACATAGCACCGTGTCACCGTGTTGAATCATGTCAGCAATTGTTAGCTAGGCTTAAAATATGTAATACACAGCAGGGTTAGTTGTAACACATTGTTACAACTAAGCCGCCAAGTGTACAATGATAATCAAATGAAAACAGGGAGCCACACAACTTTTCAGGTTTGAGTATTTATTTATACAATTAACTTTGTTGGACTTTCACAAACAATGTTGAAATTTAAAATGTTTAAAATTTAGTTTACTATGCATTGATCACTTGTTTATTTATTAAAACATGGCCTGTTTTTAATGCAATAATGCTATTGCTTTTAATGCTAATTTGTATTATTATTACTGTTATTTTTATTAATAATAATAATTTTACATTATAATATTTTATGATTTAATGTATTATTATTTATTGCGAAACTGTGCAGCCCTTTTCTATGTCTCTATCCATGATATTGATCCACAATAGAAGGATGATTGGATGAGGATGGATGTATAGATATCTGTCTACACAGATACACAAACAATATCAAACTATACAAATAAAATAGTACTGAATTATGTGTGTTACACACAAGTGTTACAACTAACCCCTCTGTCTGTTACAATTAACCCTGCTTATGGGGTAATTTGTAACATTTTCACTTCTGTCACTTTTAGTGCAACAGTACAAAAAATGGAAGGTCCTAGAATAAAACTTTAAGTGAATCTAACTTAAATAAAAAAAAAAAAAAAGTTGAATCTAACTTAATAATTTTTTTTAATAATTGAGCCAAAACCAAAATATGTTAGGTTGTGCCCCACTCTCCCCTATCGGTAGGACATACAGTCATACAATGCTTGCTTACGTTGTTAAAATTAACAATTCGAAAACAAATTATTTGTATGGTTTTGCGTATATAATAAATATAAATAATAAGCAATTGCTAGATTTAATCAGCGTGATTTACTACAATGTCAGAACCAGAACAAAAGTGGATGTTTCTTACTAGTGTACATGACATTTTCCGGTGAACATTCTTATGTTGGTCATACTTCCAAAAAGAATAATCTGTGATTCTGAATAACAGTATCCACATTTGGTGACTGACAGCCTCACACTCTCCTCAAACATTGTTTTCATCTGCGCTGTGCTGTGTCGAAGGTGTTGAAGTACAACTCACGTAAAGTTGATAATTCCACGAATGACTGCAATTGCAGATTTCAAACAGAGACTGGACTGCAGCTTTAAGTAGCCACGAGACTTATTGACGATGATGTTGTGTGTTAATGAAGATAAAAGGGGAAGAAATGACTGGACAGCAAACAGATGTAGATGATCTGGATGCTTTTGGGTCAGTGATGTAATTAGATTTTTTTACTAAGATCATCTGAGGCTACAATCCATTAAGGTTCAGGAGATTTTCTGTGAAGTCATGCATGTATTTACCATCTGCTGTGTAGCAAGGGCATCCTTCACAACAAGTGCTGCTTGGAATGACTTGATTAAGTTCTTATCACCTTAAAATGCATCTGTTGGTTAGTAAGTGATTATGATATAATCTAACATGGCTAAAATATTTTTCATTAAAGAGCTCACATTTTTTTAAAGAATGATGTGCACAGATACATCGTTTATAAAATAATAATAATAAAAAAAATAACATTCTATAAAAAAATAATAATAATTGTCCATTTTGATATCATGGTGACTTTAAATTCTCCATGAAATCATTATTTATTATTTTTTATTTAGGCTTTTATATTTTATTAGGGCCCAAGCCCTGAAAGGGCGAAGGCCATTTTGTTTTCCTTAGGATGATTATTATTATTATTATTATTATTATTATTATTTATACGACTATTTGGGCACTTTTGGGGCCCTTAACGTGCTCGAAAACTCCTGAAACTTTGCACACAGGTCAGAACCCGCGGCCGTCAGGGCCGGGCTGAAGATGGTACCCGGGCGTGGCAGGGGGGATAGACAGCACCCCCTGGAATGGGGTCAGAAAACTTGGTCCATAAATCAAATACGCTTGCATGTAATAACATGAAACTCGGTGCACATGTAGATCTCATCGATTCATATACTTCATACTATTACTTTTTACCCCAGCCCAACAGGAAGTCGGCTATTTAGGGTTGTTCGTAAAACACATGCAATGGAATTTGAAATACTCCTCCTAGAGAATTCAAACACACAGCACGAAACTCAGTCAGCATGAAGTCAAGACATTAGGATGAAAGTTTGCGAGGGGATTTTTAATATGGTTTGGCCGTGGCGAGGAAACAAATTATGGCGAGAAACGTGACACAGGAAGTGTGTTATGACTGCAGCATACATTAACTGATCTTGATGAAACTTCAGCAGTGTGTTCACTGTAAGGGGCCGATCAAATGGATGTGACTATTGTGAGTCAAAGTTATAGTGCCACCAACACCAACAAATGCTTTGAAATCACCCTCTTATTCGCTTCAAACTTCATCTGTATAATGTAAATACATGGCAGATGTAGACCTGTGAATGGATTCTTGATATCTTTGATACTGTTGCCGTGGCAACGCATCAAACTTTAAAATTCTTTTAGGATGCTTTTGAGACTCTTAGCATGCTTAAAACCGCATGAAACTCAACAGACACATCACATTTATTAGCCAGTAGAAATGTGCAAAGTTTCAGAAATGTGCGTGGTGCAGGGACTAAATAGCGCCACCTTTTGACAAAAGTGGGTTTGTTTTATCTACAGTTACAAAAATCAGCATGTACACTGTACTCCTCAAGCCGGACAACTTTCTAAGTTAACTTTCTAAGTAGATGGCTCAATCAAAGAATTGACATTTTGCTGAACTTTTGTATTGTGTGATTAATAAAGAATATCTAAGTGCTTTTGTTGCTTTGAGTTGAACTTTTGTCACTTTAACATATTAAACAAAAAGTAAATCTTTTAAATGAATACTGTAGCTAATATTAACCATGTTAAAGCTGATGATTATATTTTCATACATATTACTGGTAGTGTTAACTCATGCTTTTCAATGATACATGATACATGCCATTTTTGATGTCATGTAAGTTCAATTAATGTAAGCGTCTCTAGAAAAAAATTATACAGCTTAATTAGTAGACTCCTCCTCTTCTTTCTGATTTGGTTCATTAACAGGATGAGCTGCATTAGGTGTGTGTGTCCACAGATGTGTTTTGTGTTCATTTATGTGCATGTGTGTAGCTGTTACTGTGAGCCTGAATCACAGTTTCATTTGTGGTTCAGTTTGTAATATTTTACTTCTTTTGAGAAATGTGTTGGAAGAAATCTACAAACCCTTGGCAAGTTTTAATTTCATTTTTGGAACTCTTGTATGTGCCCAAACGTTTTGATTTAGCCAGTTGAAGGATATTATTGCTGCTATTGGGGTGGTTATCTGGAAAAAGACAGCTGCTGGGGAAATCACAAAGGATATTAATGCCATGAATGAAATAATAATAATGTCATACATATAAATACTTCATAATGAGTCTCTCCTTGGATTTTCTTTTGCTGACACAGCAATAATGGGAAGAGCTTTATTGCTCTCCGTTAAGAGATGAGGGCTACTGATATTGCATATCTCATGCTTGAAATGTCCCTGAAGGATTTCAGGAAAGAGTTTTCACTCAGCCTCAGGAAAGAATAGAGAAATTTTACTTTCTCAGCCCAGTTTAAGTTTCTTCCTCCTTATCATTTATCGAGAGAACCAACTTGATTAGTTGCCACCCACCATTCATTTATATGGTGGTTAAACAGGGCAATATCCTTTCCAGATACTTTCCATACATTACAAAACCTATAGTGAACCTCTTACAGATGCAGCAACATGGTGTATTAAAGTTGCTTTAGAGGTTAAGACTCAGAATTTATGCCTCGTTTCCACCGAGCGGTACAGGACAGTAAAGTAGAGATTTGACAACTCTAATCCAGATTGCGTTTCCACTACCAACAGTACCCTTACTTGATGGCCATGGCATATGCTTGGAAAGTAGTGATCAATGTCATTCTCGCACGAAGAAGAAAGAAACACACTAAACAACAATGCAGGACATACAGAAGATCTTGTTCTTGCTTCTCAGCATGTGGCTGTTTGCCACAAGAAGAAACGGTATGGTGTTACTGTAAACTGTAAAAAAAAAAATGGCCCCCTCATGTGTTGTCATTCCCCTTGTAGCACGCAAAAGTGACGATTCTCTGTCAACCAATCAATGTTCTGCAGTGAGTCCAGCTCCACCCTTTAGTACTGGACTACTGTGCTAGGTTCTCCAACGGAAGGGTCCCAAAAAGTGGTACGGTACAGTTCGTAATTAGGGTACCATTCACAACTTCTGACAATGGAAATGGCAAAAATTGTGCACTGTACTAAACTGTACTGTACCATACAGCTTGGAGGAAATGAGGCACATACATCATTCTTGTGTGCCTTTCTGTAAATGTAAATGTTGTATTGGACGTGTTATGGCAGTATATTGTGTTCCACTTGCCTGGTCAGAATCCTTAAAGTCACTTGCACTACTCATGCTGAAATAGGTTCACTTTCAGAAGTTATTACAGTAAGTGGCCAGTACTTTTGTGTACTCAAAATCCAAGCCAAACTTTCCATATTTCATTGGAACTAAAGGCCCAGTAGAGCATGTGTTTGAAGTCCTGATAAAGTCCTGGAGCATATTGTTTTGGAGGGTTATAAACACTGAATAACCAAGCAACTTCCATATGCTAATTGAAACTGACCTCAGAACCCTTTTCTGTCCGCCAAATCAATGACCCTATGAGACTCAAAATGCTAATATAAACAAATCAATATCCATCTAATTTATTCAGGTGATTAGACTTAAAAAGGATTTTGTTACAGCCACTGCTGCCAAAAACCAGCCACTGCAGCGCCTTCCTCTAGTATCGCACGTGACATTATTTGAACGACATCCAAGTAAGCCATTTTCGCCTATTTGTTCCCCTCACCCCCACCTCCAACTTTTCATTTTCTCATTCAAGCTATACAAGTGGCAGTGACGGATCTGCTACAAATACATATTCATTATTTCAATTGATCCGCAAGCTTAAGTCGTCTCCCGAGGAGAGGTTGCATGAGTGAGGTGATGTCATGGAGAGATTGTTATCTCTGTTTTCCCAGTGCTGCTCAAATGGAAAACATAGACCGTTTGCTTAAGGATGAGTTAATGGGAATGTTTTGTCTCTCCACTGCCTTAAAGAGAGACAATATTTCAATGTAAACAGGTTTGCCAACTCCTAATCATGATAGAGTAGAATTTGTTTTCAAAAGCTTTTACCCTTTAATTACATTAGAAGCTTTGCTGCAGGGGTTGATCCTGGAACAGTTGAGGAATTCTGCCTGTGACTTAGTCAGCACTTTGAATGGGAATAATACCAAGCCACTTAAAGCTATTAAGTCTGCCAGCGAAACCACATCTGCAGTGTGGATAAACCTTGGCGTCTTGGCTGCGAAATCAAGCGTTGCATTAAGTGTGGGACTTATCAAGCCTTTTAAAATATTACAGTGGGTGTATTAGCCTCATCTGCTATTGATAGGGTGCCTATACCCACTGACTGAATGAAAGTGTGGAGTCAACACATTGCTGGGCTTCTCTAGGATGAGGGCCTTGCCCTTCACATCACCCTGACCTAGCTAACCGCTGTGCTTCAGTTAATGACTCTAGCCTGAGTTGTGCTTTTTCAGCCCCTGCTGTTTAGAGGACAGCTGCTAGCAAATATGCTACATTCATATGTGGAAAGAAAGAAGTGGGTCCCTCTGTGGGCAATTTGATGGTGTGCTGTAGAAGAATTTTCATCTTAATGCACTATGGAGTTGACATTTAAGAGCACAATTTATTATACAGTCAGTATTATGGTGTGGCCTACTTCTGTGTGGATCAGTTGTGTTTATGAAATGAGAGCTTAATTTTACAGTGCCTCTACAATGATGAATTTCTTTATTACTGATGTAGATTTATGTTTTGAGTGGTTGTGGGTTGAGATTTAATTCAGATCTATAGGGAATAGGGTGATGTATAGTGCGGCTGGGAGAATGATGTGTTTATTTCTCTGATTCTTACTGTAGTGACTTGCTTGACTTTTAGTTAATCTCTGACCACTGCTCGCCACCCACTGCTGCTCTTTACTGTGACCACTGTGCTACAAAAAGCCTCTAAAATGTCTCTCTTGTCCAGGCTGATTACAGAGTACTGGTGAAGTATGTGGAGGGCCTAAAAAAATGTGATAAACTTTTTTTTTTTTTTGTCTAGAAAGGGCCTAATCTTAGCCATCCAAAATGTTATCTGAGAATTTCAAAAGAAAAATGGGCTTTAGGGCATTGTGGCTACCTAGATAAGGCAGGTACTGTAGACAAGTTCAACTGATCATGTGATCTCAACATGGCTGCCCCCATGAGGCAACCAGCTTCATGTAAAATAAATCAGCTTTTCTTAGACTGCTGGAATGACTGAATACTTTCTCATGTACAGTAAAATCTATTTTAAACATTTATGTAGTAGTTTCTTACAAAAACAAGTTTAACTTTTAACTTTCATATAATGCAAGAAATATGACCAAAGCAACAACAATGATTTTGCCTAAAAAAAGTAGAATAAATTAAAATTATAGAACAGAAACGCATAGCTTAAATGTTGAAGAATGTGGGAATGTGCTTTTTAATGTGGGGATTTGTCTTCCCATTGACATCCATAAGTTCAGGTGACTGGAAATGCAATTAAGTTCATGCAAAAAAGTTTCACATTTTTCTACACTCCAAAGTTTAAGTTTCGTGAACTCTGACCTGCAAATTTGTATTATTTGAAGACGTGTTGCCAAATATATCCTGGCATGACCTCTTAGTTTCCATCTTCCGTCGTAATAATCTGACAAATTCCCGAACAAGTTGTTTTCGGACTAAAGGCCCTTGCACAGCTCACATTCGGAATTTTCGCACGTTAAAAATTAAATGCGACCTCGCGTTGTGTCAATCCAGCTTGCACACTGCCTCCGAAACTTTCGTCCATCATTAAAAAAATCATTAAAAAATTCAAATCTGGTGAGATTTTATGTTTTTCACATTCGTAACAAGCAGTTTGCGTGTTTTTTTTCTTTTTTTTTTTTTTTTTTTTTTTTTGTAATTCAGAGCCACCGAATCACAAATACAAAAAAAAAAAAAAAAAAGGCACACAAAATTTTCGGACTCTGTGAGCAAGGACCTTAGTTTTGAGTTCTGAAACATGCAGGATGTTTTTATAGTACAATGACCTTTTATATGTCAAAATATCAAGAAAAAAAACATTCTCAATTTATGACGCCTTTAAAATAAGAAAAAAAAAAAAAAAAGGTTTTTGTGGGTGCAATATGTATAATTATTTTATAACAATTATACACAGTGCACCCACATATATTATATAAACACAAACTTTTATTTTGGATGTGAGTAATCGCGATTAATCGTTTGACAGTTTTTTTTTTACTAGTATTTTTATATTTTACATAATATATTTTAATTATTTAATATGCAAATATTGAAGGAGTGGGGCATCTGAACTTTGTGAATGATGGGAGTCTGCAGAAATCTGCTTGAAATTGTACATGCTGAAATACAACTGTAGAAGTTACAGAATCATAAGGCAAAATACATCCTCAAGTCCTGCACTGGTGACGAGTATATTATCAGCTGCAATTATTTTAACACTACTGTTCCGTATTGCATTTTTTTCTCACATAAGTGCAATCTGCATCTCTGTTTTTACTTGTCTGTGTGCTAAAATAACTGTTGCATGTGTGAGGGTGGGGGGGTTGGGCTCCATGGGGAGACTATATGGGTTGTATTGAACAGTGCCTTTGGCAAGAGATGACAGAAACTGTAATTATTCTCCCTAGAATTAGCATAAATGTATTAGTCTATGTTGATGTGCCCATTAGCTATTTTTGCTACAATTTATGGCCTTCAAAGCAAATCAATAAAATATGGTCAAGGATTTGTGTTTTGGTACGCAAACACAGGGAATTAGATAGTCTCACTAAAAGACTAATGCAAGCAAATACTCAAAAATGGCAGAACATAACGGCAGAGGGAGAGATTATGACATAAATGTCTTTATTCAACTAATTACAGGCTGTTTAAAATTGTGTAATTGAATTAATTCAGTCTCTATTTTCAAGCAGTCTTTTGTGTGTATCCAGAACTAGTGGAATGGAAATAGTCTCTCATTGCCCACAAAGGCATGAGGGTGGCCTATGGTGACAATATATCAATATTAAATCAACCAAATTAACCAGAATCCTTGAAAAACTGGATCGTTTCTCATCATTAAATGAACAGAGAGGGTATATTCAGAGGTCTAAATGAAAATTAATGACTGCACTTGCAGTTACATGCCTGTCAGGTCCTAATAGATCTTCTAAATCAGCACTGACTACAATGTTGGGAGGTCTGATCACCTCCTCTCATCCTAATGTCTCTTAAGTTTCCTGTGGATTAGAGGAGCAAGACTGTGCTTCTCTTCTACAGGCACATATTTGATCACATGTTACCATGAAGGTGACATTCTTACTCTCTCCTTTTGTCTTTACCAAGGGAAATTTCCATATAATCGTCACACTTAAGATCCGCTTAAGATAAAGATCAGATTTGGCTTATATTTCTCTGCACTATTTAATGGCTCTGATGAACTGATACGGTATCTTCCATCTCACTCAGACAGCATGGTAGTGCTTTAACCCTGATGTTGTTTTCACATGTACACACTTGGCTCTTTAAAATCTGTGTTTAAGACTTTATCTCTTCATACAATAACCTGACAAAAGTGTATGTTCTGAACTTCGAAAGACTAATGGCGTGTTTGTTGCAATTTGTCATTATCTACACTGGGGCAAGGGAGCACCCTCTCAGGATGATATTTGCCCTGTTTTAGTTGTTTCAATGCTGCCAAATAAATTGAGCACCCCCTCACGGCGTTATGAGCCAATTATGTTATGGTAAATTGGCCTGTCTAGAGCGCTTTCTACTGTACTGTTAGAAGCTGCTCAGCAGCCAATATAGCTTGTGTTTACTTATATTTTTTTTTTTTATGTCACACAGAGGTGGATTCAATGTATTGAGATTCTCAATCATGTCAAACATTGTATCACATACTGAAATAATGATTTTATACACATTGTAAAGATGCTGTAGGAGTGATTTTTGTCAGGTAAATGGCTTTCTTCTGGTGCAAAAGAAGCAAGAAAGGAGCTTCATTTTAGAATCTGGGCCCTGCGATAGGGGAAATAGGGAAAACTGCGAAAATGCGACTTAAACGAAAAATTTTATCAATTTAAACTAAATGTGACTCAATATAGTGTTCCTTACAACTTACTAAAGATCCAGTGATCCATGGATATTGACATGCAGCCAACAATCGTGTTGCCTGACATTTATGTTTGCCTGATTTCGACACCGGGGAAATAAAAGCAATATAGACCTAAACATAAAGCTAATTTGCCTGTGAATGCTTTATATAAATACAATATAGGTAGGTCTAAATCCGGGTGATCACTTACATCAGTGTTATATATAGCCTATACATATCAGATTTTGGTTTGATATTGACAGTTGTTTGTGGGATTATTTCATTGCATTCAAATCCCTCTCTTTTTTTTACTGTACTGAAAGACTAGCTAAAAAGCCTAATGTCTACTTTACTTTATTACTTTAACGGTTAAACTAATCAAGAGAAAAATACAAATAGATGTGTGTATATTACGAAACAAATGCTGTATTTTGTTTTTACCAGTTTTAAAGTTTTATTACATATTTGTTCCTGAAATCCACCCTTATTCTGGGATCAGGATAATCCTGATTTTTTTTAATCAAAGGTATCCCAATCTTACTAAAAAGTTTTGAACAACACACATTGATGATTTCATCCAGATCTAAACCGAGATTGGATTTTGTGATCTAATCTAATTTCAGAATCCTTTTTTCCCCTTTGAACAGCTAGGCCCTGCTTTTTTTCTATGTACATCACAGTTCAATGTTCTGATTAGTATTGATCGGTGAACCTGTTAAATCCCACCAGATTTATACTTACTACATTAATCTAAAAAGATGAATGGAGAATATTACACATCAGAAAAGGTTAAATAAAGAGAAAAGTATTTAAAAGGCAATTTAATTGTCTCAAATGTCATCACTGTCTGACTCCATTAGCAATACTTTTTCATTCCCAGTTCAAAATTGTGCATGATGAGACCACTTGCGGGCCTATCTCATGGTTCTCAGCAGGGTAGTGTGCCATTCACTGCATTGAAAATGCCTTTTAAATTCCAATTTAGTTCCAGTTTGAGGTTTTGAAAGAAGTTTCAAAAAAACTGTGAAATCTGTAGGTTTATACTGTAGGCCTTATGGACAGAACGATGGATGGATAGATACAGTTTATAGATAGAGATCAATGGATGGATACAGTATATAGATGAATATGGATGGATGGATGGATGGATGGATGGATATAGTATATAGATGCATATAGATGGAGATAGATGGATGGATACAGTATATAGATTGATAAAGATTGATGGATGGATACAGTATATAGCTTGATATAGATTGATGGACAGATGGATGGAGACAGTACGTATATAGATGGATATGGATGGGTATGATACAGTATTATAGATGAAGAGTTCAGATGCAAAAGCCTCTAAATGCCATTTGAAATTTTCTTCTTTAATGATGATTTTTATCAAACTTGTATATTTACGTTCAGTAATTTCACTTAAATAACAATTAATAGGTAATTATCATTGCCATTTAAGTGAAATTACTGAACTTAAATATACAAGCTTGATAAAAATTATCATTCTAGAAGAAAATTTCAAATGGCTCTTAGAGGCTTTTGCATCTGAACTCTTCAGATGGATATGGATTGATACAGTTTATAGATATGGATGGATATGGATGGATACAGTATATAGATGGAGTTGGACGTTGGATGGATGGATATGTGGATATAGGGGATATACAGTATATATATATATATATATATATAGAGGGATGGATGTATATATAGATACACGCACATGCACTCACACACACACACACACACACACACACACACATATATATATATATATATATATATATATATATATATATATATATAAATATATATGAAAAGTTCAGATGCAAAAGCCTCTAAGTGCCATTTGAAATTTTCTGCTAGAATGATATTTTTTCAATGAAGATTACCTATTAATTGTCATATAAGTGAAATCACTGAACTTAAATATACTGTGTGTGTGTGTATATATATATATACACACACACACACACACAGTATATAGACGGACAGATAGATCCCAATTCAATTTCCTGTGAGGCACTACAATTGTATTTCAAATTCACACTCATGAATTCAAAGGGAGCTAATTCTTCCATTCTTAATTTTGCTTAACCCTGGTTCACAGGGGGCCCTTAAGATTATGTGCTACACCACTGACACTGCTATGAAATGCTCCAATGAATGAATTAGATATTCTTTTATACCTGCCGCAAGTCTTAATTAACAAAGGCAAAACCTGCTGATTTATATCAGTTATCACACTGATGATCTGCTTTAATGATGGGTAATGTCTATTTCAATCACAGCACTTTCCACCCTTGTGTTTCTCTTTTTATGTTTTTAATTGAAATCATGCCCTGCCCTTGAAGATTATTACAATTTTTGTCAGTAACACTGGTGCGTATCTGTTCATCACAAAAGTACTCCCTAACGCCAGGTGACTTTGAAAGGCCTTTTGAAGTTCAAGAGCCATACAGTGGTAAAAGAGATGCAATATCATCAAAACCACAGGTTTGACAGATGAAAGAAATCCAATAAGACAACTCCTCTTGCATCATTAAACCAAATCACTTTTAATACACAGTAGCTCCTCAGGGTCAAGTGGGGCTCAGAGAGGGTCTGATGAGCCATTAAAGTAACTCCCGTCTTATAGCCGCCTCTGATATGCATGCAGAACAGGCATGCAAAAACTCCATTAAAAGGCATTACGGAGTGGAACGATGCCTAATCAAGCAGGGCTCGAAGGCTTTTTCTTAGTGACTTTCTCACCACAGCTTGCAAGCTATACCTGAAACTGCTTATAGGACATTATTACGGCAGCAGGCTATAATTATGGATTCTTCATTGGGCCGTTTTGTCACGTTAGAAAAGCACATTTTCTTGATGGGAAGCTGAGTGCCTTCAGAAACAAAAACAATCTCCTGGAAATGTTTCTATATGTGTTCTTTGGATTTTCTGTCAAGGTCTGATGCCTTAAAGGAATATCCAGGGTTCCTTACAAGTTAAGATCAATCGACAGCATTTCTGTTGATTACTTTAAAAAGAAACAGAATTGCGAGTTATAATTTGTAGATAGATATTTGTAATACACAATTGCAAGTTTTGAGAAAATAATTTCATTCTAAAATTATAACACGCAATTGCGAAAAAGTTAATTTTACTATATATATATATATATATATATATATATATATATTAAAGTCTGAATTGCGATGTATAAACTCGCAATTGATAAGATAAAATAGATAAAAAAGATGCAATTATTATTTGTTTTATTGTGTGGTGGAAACATGCTCCTATAATTAAAGGCCACACTGTGTATCTGCTAATTGTTGCAAAGCAGTTTTTGTGCAAGTACAGAGATCGACCAAAATAAAAACAAACAAACAAACAAACAAACAAAAAAATATGTCAGGTTACGGATCTTTGTTTTGAGCAAAAACTTTCCGGTTCCGATTTATGGCCAACCAGTGCATATTAAACATCTAAAGGCCCCGGGGCAAATAATTTGCTGACGGGTCCCCTTTCCCCTGAGCCCGGTGCATGGACTACAGGACCTTATTGAAGGCATTAACAAAATGAAGGACTCCTAATGCCAATGAAAATCTCTTGATCAAGTCTCCATCTCTAGTGCCATAGCAATTCAAATCGGTCCTTGTTTAGAAGTCTTGCACTTGATGTTTTCACATCATGTAATCATTTATCTTTATGATTTTTTTAAAGTTTGTTGCAAGCATGAATCACGCTGTTGACTCTTAACCTGTCTGCCTTAAATGTTAGTGAATGATTCTTAAGATCTTTTTTTTTTTTTTGGACTACCTCATTACTACTGTGCAGAACACCCAAGTTGAACGGCAGCTGTGCACGGGGGAGAGGAGACGTCAAAAGCATTGATATGCAGCTCTTGACAGGGTCAGGTGAGGGCTGCCGCCTCCTTGTGAAGATATTTTAATTATCTCTCTGTGGATTTGTGTACTATGTGATAAGCTTTGTGAGACTTGTGAGGCAGAGCTCAGATTTAGAAAGCAATAAATGTTTTCATCAGTCCCACGTGGTTACGGGGTCATCTGCAAAATAAGCCCTTGGAAAGGTTTCATGAGATGGAAATTTTAGACACAGCACAATTTCATTAACTGGATTACACACCAATGGCTCAGTCTATTTGAAAACTCATTTTTGATTGATTTACAATTCATGTATCCTCTGAAAACTTTTTTTTTCAGTGCAATTGTTTACTTGCTGTTTCTTTGTCTAAATCATTTAATAAATGTGTTTTGCATGTTGTTTTCTACTTTTTTTGTAAAAAAAGAGTACTTTTTTTGTAAAAAAAGAGATAAGAAACAATGTTATGTGTGCCAAACTGCCTGACATTTTAGAGCAAGCCTGTTCCAAATAATATCACAGATTTAATTGACATTTTTTAATGACTTGTTCATCTAAATCAGCCTGAAAGCAGATTTAGAGTTGGCTCTCATTACTGTTCAAAATAACATTGTGTTGCGTGTGACTTTTCAAAAGATATGCAGATTATTTTTGTGCTTGACATTATGCTGCTATGTTCTTTATTAACATTTTAAGCATTTCTTTCTCTCTCTGTCTTGGTGAATGTGACTGTTGTCCTTGATGAAATGGGTATTTTTGCATTTGTTTATTGTGTTTTTAATGAGTGCCCGACTTAGGAGATGTACAATTGCGGTACATCTTACAACAATTTTCCTCAAACTGTATTCGTTCTGCATCAGAAAGAGTATCACTGAACCTTCTTTTTTTATCAGGGTCACAGAACTGAGGTTTTAATATTTTCATTAATAACCTCCCAAACCTTGAGCTTTTATCTTTTTGAGTTCAGTTATTGCTTTGGTGAAGTGTAACAATTCATTTTCCATCCCTAAAACCCAAATCAAAGACAATGGGCATTTCATGCCTTTGAGGTATTTCCATTATCTCCTTTAATGTTGTCCTCAGTGCAAACAAAAGTAGTAAGTAGCTTACAATTCTGCACACAGTAAATATAGTCTCAGAAGTGATCCCTTGATGAACTAGTTTGAGCGTATGTTTGCTCTTGGGGTTCGCTGCAGTTTTGGACAGCACCTTTGCTTGTGCTGTCTCCAGGAAGTAGCCTAGCAATGAGTACGAAACTATATCGTAACTACTATAATTATAACGTGATATGCATATTGATGTGATTTGTGATTTTGGTCAAAATAAACTTGCTGTTGAGTTGGTGCTTTTGTCTGAGCAGGATGGTGGTGTACCATCTATTAACCACTGTTCACAAAAATACAGCAAGGTTTTAATTGACAATTTAATTAACATTTCCAGAAAACGAAGAACAAATCTGCATCAGGTGAGTTTTGCTTTTTAATGTTTTTGATTAATTTATGAAGGTACTGTAAACTTTATTGTTATAGACCATATTCAGAGCTGCGCCATGACAGGTATGACAGTGAGGCTGTGAGGGATAGTCTTACCGTGTTTCCCATGTCATCTGCTGTCAAAAGCTGAATAAAGCTCCTAGATTACTTACAATTTATATTGTCAGGAGTTTTTTGTCAACTAAATTTCTCGGAAAGATATTTTTCCAGTGTTTCATGAGCAGAACAAAATGAAAACACATTAAATAACAGTACAGCCCATTGAAGAGATGCATGTCTATCCCTCACAGCCTCGCTTTCATTCTCATTAAAAATCAAAGATAGCGCTGCCGTGAATAAGGCGTATTATATTTTTATAATACAGTGCCATTATATTTTGTTTTGTTGTAAATAAAATATGTAATAAATACCTATAAATATTGTCGCATTCTCCACGTTTCTCACTGACAAGCACCTAACCCGTAAAGATTGGGGCTTAAAGAAAATCCTAAGCTTTCCACTTGTATTTACAATTTTGTTCATGTGTGTTCAGCTTGAAAAAATACAAATTTTCAGCATGACTTGAATGCACCATTAGTTTCTGTTATAGCAATTCCCCTTTCAGCATGCCCATTACTCTGACCTGTAGCTCCTTGTCTCTCCAGAGCAAGATATCCACTAATAGTTTTGATCCGTGCCCACTGGCATTCAGTCGCCTATTTTGCGTACACTGGATGTCATGTTGTGTCAAATGCAAATAGAACCCATTATAATAACTGATGCTGTTGATAATGGATATTGTATACAGATGCGCATTCAGTTGACATACTCCATGCACTTGAGTTTGTTGATAAATGGAAAAGTGTGAGAACGTATGCTTTCATTTGATGCGTCCAATTTAAACAGCTCGTCTCTGTACGGATTTCAG
Organism: Pimephales promelas; assembly: GCF_988280905.1. NCBI lineage: Eukaryota > Metazoa > Chordata > Actinopteri > Cypriniformes > Leuciscidae > Pimephales > Pimephales promelas. The sequence continues at coordinate 28,404,083 of NC_142775.1, read as the reverse complement.
AATGATCCAGCACCTGGAAACAAGTAGATGGTTTATGGCGTCCTGAACGTGTCAGACAATTATATGTTTGTTCGGAACATTTTTATTTTTATTTTTTTAAGTAAATGAAGCACACAGAGAGTGTGCAAAGAAACTTTTGTTGAAAGATTAAAACAACCAACTGGATTGGATCTGACAGTAGCTGAATCACAAACCTTAAAGGTGTTGTATGTAAATTTTTTCTCTACTAAAGCATAAAAATACCATAACACGTTTTCAGATATTTAGTTACTTACTTGTTTCTCTGAAAAACACTTCTAGAGACAGTTATTAGGGCCCAAGCCCTGAAAGGGCGAAGGCCCTATTGTTTTCCTAACGATTATTATTAGGGCCCAAGCCCTGAAAGGGCGAAGGCCCTATTGTTTTCCTTGGGATTATTTTTCTTTAGTATTATTATTTTACTACCTTTTTGGCACTTTTGGAGCCCTTAACATGCTCAAAAACTCTTGAAACTTTGCACACGGGTCAGAACCCGCGGCCATCAGAGCCGGGCTAAAGCTGGTACCTGGGCGTGGCAGGGCGGCTCGTCAGCGCCCCCTGGAACGGGGTCCGAACACTTGGTCCATAACTCAAACACGCTTGTATATAATAATATGAAATTCGGTACACATGTTGATCTCATCGTTTCATCTATACCTCGCGCTCTTACTTTTTACCCCAGCCCAACAGGAAGTCGGCTATTGAGGTTTGTTTGTAAAACGCTCGCAATGGAATGTCAAATACTCCTCCTAGAGCTTTGATCCAAATTCGACGAAACTCGGTCAGCGTGAAGTCAAGACATTGAGGATGAAAGTTTGCGAGGGGATTTTTGATATCTCGAACGGTTTGGCCGTGGCGAGGAAACGAAATCATGGCGAGAAACGTGAAACAGGAAGTGTGTTATAACTTCAGCATACATTAACTGATCTTGATGAAACTTCAGCAGTGTGTTCGCTGTAAGAGGACGATCACATGGATGTGACTATTGTGAGTCAAAGTTATAGCGCCACCAACTGGCAGCAGGAAGTGTGTCACTTTCAAAATGCTTTGATATCACCCTTTTATTTTTACCCGATTTGCTTCAAACTTCATATGTATAATGTAAACATACGGCAGATGTAGACCTGTGAATGGATTCTTGATATCTTTGAAACTGTTGCCGTGGTGACGCATCAAACTTTACCATTCTTTTTGGATGCTTTTGAGACCCTTAGCATGCTTGAAATTGCATGAAACTCAACAGACACATCACATTTATTAGCCAGTGGACACGTGCAAAGTTTCAGAAACGGGCGTGGTGAGGGCTCAGTAGCGCCACCTTTTGACAAAAGTGGGGTTGTTAGTTTTATCTACAGTTACAAAAATCGGTATGTATATTGTACTCCTCGAGCCGGACAACTTTCTAATTGACACTCATTAGCTAGGACCCACAGAAAGTCAGATATGTTTGTTTGAATGTAGAGAAAATCTCAGAATTTTGCCAGTGTCTCAGTGTCCCTCTGTGTGAGTGAGAGGAGGGGCGCCTGTCAGGTTAATTTTAACCCTTTATTTGCTGTGTGCGACTTCACTGGCATTTTCGGGGGCCTTAACATCCTCAAAAACTCTTGAAACTTTGCACACGGGTCAGAACCCATGGCCATCAGAGCTGGGCTGAAGCTGGTAACCGGGCGTGGCAGGGCGGCTCGACAGCGCCCCCTGGACTGGGATTCGAACATTTGTCCATAAATCAAACACACTTGCATGAATTAATATGAAACTCGGTACAATTATAGATCACATCAGGCCAAACAACTTTCGTGCTCTAAGTTTTATGACAGTTCAAATGGAAGTTATTTATGAATTATGAATTATGGGTTGTTTGAATAATTGTCCTAGGAGAAATACATCAAATCACAATGCATGTGTTTACCAATCACAACCAAACTCGGTGTGCATGAAGTCAAGACATTGAGGATGCTAAATTCCGGACGGATTTTTGATATCTCGAACGGTCTGGCCGTGGCGAGGAAATGAATTTTATGACTAAAGAAGGACACAAAGTGTGTTATAACTTTGCTCAATTTACCTACAGTTACAAAACTTACCACGTATATTGTTCTCGTCAAGCCAATCAACTTTCCAATTTAAAGTCATTCGCTCTGAGCAACAGAAAGTCAGATATTGTAGTTTGAATGGATTTATTTCCCCTGCGATTTTCTCTCTCTCTCTCTCTCTCTCTCTCTCTCTCTCTCTCTCTCTCTCTGTGTGTGTGTGTGTGTGTGGGTGTGTGTGTCTGTGTGGGGAGGGGAGGGCTGTTGTCTGTGTTTATGTGTGTGTGTGTGTGGCTGGCTGCGATTTTTCCTACAAGTCCTTGTCTCTAAGTCCTTGTCTTTTTGCATAACAATTTTGCATAACAATATTTTTAAATGACAAAATAGGCATATAACCCCCATCTTTTAAATGTATAGTTTGCTTTAAATAAAAGTAAGATTCTATTTGTAATTGAAGTTGAATGAATTTAAAATTCATGTGCTATATTTCAATATATTTGTTTTCCTTAAGATTTTAAAACACTAACTTCATTCTTATCTGAATTACAAATATTTGTTTCTGTATAAAATAATACTCTGACTAAAAACACATTTGATGTTTTTTTTTTTTTTGGATTTTTATTTACATGTATTTATGTGTGTGTGTGTGTGTGTGTGTGTGCGTGTGTGTGTGTGTGTGTGTGTGTGTGTGTGTGTGTGTGTGTGTGTGTGTGTGTGTGTGTGTGTATAAAGTGAAGGGTTTTTTTTAGATAAAGTAGAATTTCTATAACTATGTGTTGAACTAATAAATCACTCTTGTGTGTGTTAAACACAATCTACTTAATACAGACAACTTCATTATAAAGATAAATAACAAATCCAAAAAATATATGATTATAATCTGACAAAAAAAGCCATTACAAACTATATTAATGGAAAATACACATTGCTCTTTGTATTGTTGTAAAATATTCATGAAAAACAAGATAACAAAAATCAAAAAGATAAATTATTTTAGATATAGCCATGTTTTAAATGTATAGCAGAGATGTTAATTGAGGCAGCAACATACAAACTTTCTAGAACAACATGGACCTGAATAGCTGGTTTTTATGGAGGACAGTGAAGAGGAAGAGGGTGCAAATCAAACAGCTCATTCTCAGACTACACAGCAAACAGCTTAAGTTTTTAGTGCTTTGTTTGAGGTTTTTAGTGCTCTGTCCTATCTATTATCAACATATAATAGATGGAACAGAACAAGAAAGGCAATTAATAATCTGTCATTGCGTCACTGCATTATGATATGAAAGGCTCAGTACAGTGTGGCACAAAACGCTTATGCGCATCCCGAGTGGAGAATGATGCGCTTAAAGCCACATGGAGTTACAGCGCACAGCGCATCGAGTCCGCATTGATGCAAGCTCTACAATACACTTCTTTTTGATAGTCAAAGCGGGGGTTACGTTTTTACACGTCGTACAGAATAACCCTAAAGGCACCAAGGTGGCGGTGCCACCGGCTTTATATTAAATAAAAATATAGCTGTGAGCAGCGATAAAGCGCCAAAGCCGGCGGTACCGCCATCCCGGTGCCTTTGGGTAACTAAAGGCATCAGGGTTGCGGTGCCACCGGCTTGGGCCCGCAATCGCTGCTCGCAGCTATATTTATTATTATTATTTATACGACTATTTGGGCACTTTTGGGGCCCTTAACATGCTCAAAAACTCTTGAAACTTTGCACACGGGTCAGAATCCGCGGCCATCAGGGCCGGGCTGAAGATGGTACCCGGGCGTGGCAGGGGGGCTAGACAGCGCCCCCTGGAACGGGGTCCGAAAACTTGGTCCATAAATCAAACACGCTTGCATGTAATAATATGAAACTCGGTGCACATATAGATCTCATCGTTCATATATACCTCAAACTATTACTTTTTACCCCAGCCCAACAGGAAGTCGGTTATTTAGGGTTGTTCATAAAACACTCGCAATGGAATTTGAAGTACTCCTCCTAGAGAATTCAAACACACGGCACGAAACTCGGTCAGCATGAAGTCAAGGCATTGAGGATGAAAGTTTGCGAGGGGATTTTTGATATCTCGAACGGTTTGGCCGTGGCGAGGAAACGAAATTATGGCGAGAATCGTGAAACAGGAAGTGTGTCAGAACTTCAGCATACATTAACTGATCTTGATGAAACTTCAGCAGTTTGTTTGCTGTAAGAGGACGATCACATGGATGTGAATATTGTGAGTCAAAGTTATAGCGCCACCAACTGGCAGCAGGAAGTGTGTCGCTTTGAAATCACCCTCTTATTTTTACCCGATTTGCTTCAAACTTAATCTGTATAATGTAAATACATAGCAGATGAAGACCTGTGAATGGATTTTTGATATCTTTGATACTGTTGCCGTGGCAATGCATCAAACTTTAAAATTCTTTTTTTTGATGATTTTGAGACTCTTAGCGGCTTTTGGGGCCCTTAACGGGTTTGAAAACTCTTGAAACTTTGCACACAGGTCAGATCCCACAGCCATCAGAGCCGGGCTGAAGATGGTACCTGGGTGTGGCAGGGGGGCTAGACAGCGCCCCCTGGAACGGGGTCCGAACACTTGGTCCATAAATCAAACACGCTTGAATGTAATAATATGAAACTCGGTACACATGTTGATCTCATCGTTTCATCTATACCTCATACTCTTACTTTTTACCCCAGCCCAACAGGAAGTCGGCTATTGAGGTTTGTTTGTAAAACGCTCGCAATGGAATGTGCAATACTCCTCCTAGAGAATTCAAACACACGGCAGGAAACTCGGTCAGCATGAAGTCAAGGCATTGAGGATGAAAGTTTGCGAGGGGATTTTTGATATCTCGAACGGTTTGGCCGTGGCGAGGAAACGAAATTATGGCGAGAAACGTGAAACAGGAAGTGTGTTATAACTTCAGCATACATTAACTGATCTTGATGCAACTTCAGCAGTGTGTTCGCTGTAAGAGGACGATCACATGGATGTGACTATTGTGAGTCAAAGTTATAGCGCCACCAACTGGCAGCAGGAAGTGTGTCACTTTCAAAATGCTTTGAAATCACCCTTTTATTTTTACCCGATTTGCTTCAAACTTAATCTGTATAATGAAAATATACGGCAGATGTAGACCTGTGAATGGATTCTTGATATCTTTTAAACTGTTGCCGTGGCAACGCATCAAACTTTACCATTCTTTTAGGATGCTTTTGAGACCCTTAGCATGCTTCAAATCGCATGAAACTCGACAGACACATCACATTTATTAGCCAGTAGACATGTGCAAAGTTTCAGAAACGGGCGTGGTGAGGGCTCAGTAGCACCACCTTTTGACAAAAGTGGGGTTGTTAGTTTTAACTAGAGTTACAAAAATCAGTATGTATATTGTACTCCTCGAGTCGGACAACTTTCTAATTGACACTCATTAGCTAGGACCCACAGAAAGTCAGATATCTTTGTTTGAATGTAGAGAAAATCTTAGAATTTTGCCAGTCTCTCAGTGTCTCTCTGTGTGAGTGAGAGGAGGGGCGCCTGTCAGGTTAATTTTAACCCTTTATTTGCTGTGTGCGACTTCTCTGGCATTTTCGGGGGCCTTAACATCCTCTAAAACTCTTGAAACTTTGCACACGGGTCAGAACCCATGGCCATCAGGGCCGGGCTGAAGCTGGTCATCGGGCGTGGCAGGGCGGCTCGACAGCGCCCCCTGGACTGGGATTCGAACATTTGTCCATAAATCAAACACACTTGCGTGAATTAATATGAAACTCGGTACAATTATAGATCACATCAGGCCAAACAACTTTCGTGCTCTAAGTTTTACGACAATTAAAATGGAAGTTGAGAATTATGGGTTGTTTGAATAGTTGTCCTAGGAGAAATACATCAAATTACAACGCATGTGTTTACCAATCACAACCAAACTCGGTGTGCAAGAAGTCAAGACATTGAGGATAAAAGTTTGTGAGGGGATTTTTGATATCTCAAACGGTTTGGCCGTGGCGAGGAAACGAAATTATGGCGAGAAACGTGAAACAGGAAGTGTGTTATAACTTCAGCATACATTAACATATCTTGATGAAACTTCATCAGTGTGTTCGCTGTAAGAGGTCGATCACATGGATGTGACTATTTCGAGTCAAAGTTATAGCGCCACCAACTGGCAGCAGGAAGTGTGTCACTTTCAAAATGCTTTGAAATCAACCTCTTATTTTTACCCGATTTGCTTCAAACTTCATCTGTATAATGTAAATACATGGCAGATGAAGACCTGTGAATGGATTCTTGATATCTTTGATACTGTTGCCGTGACAACTTATCAAACTTTAAAATTCTTTTAGGATGCTTTTGAGACTCTTAGCATGCTTGAAATTGCATGAAAATCAACAGACACATCACATTTATTAGCCAGTAGACATGTGCAAAGTTTCAGAAACGGGCATGGTGCAGGGACTAAATAGCGCCACCTTTTGACAAAAGTGGCGTTGTTAGTTTTATCTACAGTTACAAAAATCGGTATATACATTTTACTCCTCAAGCCGGACAACTTTCTAATTCATAGTCATTAGTTTGAATCAAGAGGAAGTCAGATATTTTGGTTTGAATATGGTGAGCCTCTCTCTGAGCCTACTGTACGTCCCTATATGGCAAGCCTTTTTAACATTTAAAAGCTAAGTTTGCCTATCCGGAATTAACATTGTAGATATCAACACGCCACCTTTTGACAAAAGTGACTAGTTTTAATTACATTTTGAATAGTTTGTATTATCATTTAAGATATCTGTAATGTAATTGTGACTAGTCGAAACGACAGATAGAGTATGGCAAGCTGTTTTAACATTTCATTTAATCATGAAAGGGCTAAAGCCTGCGACACCGCCACCCCGGTGCCTTTAGGTAACTAAAGGAACGGGGTTGCGGTGCCACCGGCTTGGGCCCGCCATCGCTGCTCGCAGCTATATTTTTACTTATTATTTTACACGTTCCGTGTTGTCTGTCGGTTTTTGTTTTGGTCTGTGTGATCTTGCCCACTGCCAGTTCATCCAATAGTATTTCGACAACCTGGGATGCCAGTTGGCAGGAAATACAGCGAATTGCACTCTTGAAAATGAGCAAACAAACTGGGTCAGAGATTACAGATTCCACACAACCTAAAAACGCCTCGATATCCATTTAAAAATCTCTATCAACGAGAGCATATTAAAATGCTGATAAATTAACTCTTAAAAGTACAGCCTCCTTGGCTTTCGTTGTCAAATCTAATCGTTCCTGTTGCTTGTCCTCAAACTAGCAACCCGCATGGGCGTCGAGTATGAGGCGGGGGAAACAGCATATTTTATATATACATACATGTGGTTCTGTGGAAGTATAAGAACAGGCTCAACTAATGTGAGTTTGGGGACAATGCTGTTTGTTTGACTGACCAATGACAGATGGTGGGAGTTTGTAACCTGTAACCTGTTTGAAGACCTGCAGAAAACCTATTGTTCATTATTTTTCCAGTTCTGCAAAACTATTTTGGAAAAACTGGTCACAAATAAATTGGAGATCAACCTGTATTTCCTTCCTTTCTCTCTTTTTTCTGCAGATTTTTTTTTTTTTATGTTTTGACCTGTTTGCGCATTTTGCTCAAACGATTTTGCAGATTTTAATGATGGAGGCTTTCTTCCGTGAGCTGGTGCTGACTGCACCATGAATCATCGCTCTTCCACTTTACTCGTCCAGGTTACATTTACATTTTATTAATCTCTCTTTAGCTTTCAGCTTTTTCTTTTCTTTTTTTCTTTTACAATAGACATATTTTGAAGGCAATCCATGTATTTTATTGGTGAATGTTGATAAATGTAAGGTAAAAAATTCTCTCCTTTGGATTGCACACTTTTTCAGTCTTTTATATTACTAAAGCCTGGTAGAGGTTAGATAGATACTGTTGAACACAGAGACAATTAGCTACATTACATTTACATGTACGCAATTTGCAGACGCCTTTATTCAAAACATCTGACATTGCATTCATATACACAATGCATCAGTTGGGGCCATGAGCTTGGCATTAAGACTGTTTGAGCTACAAGAATTTTTGAGGTTACTGCTTCTATGGATATTTGCTGAGTATTCCTCCCTAGTAAACAGCAGGGCATGGTGCTAGCAACAACAAGGTCACAGGTTTGATTTCAATGAACTGTGTAAATGGCTTCAATGGAATGTAGTCACTTTGCATAAAAATGTCTGCCAAATGCATTTTATATGCATATGATATAAACAAATATAAGGAAAGTCGTTTTTTCCTTCTAGGTTTGCCATATTGTCTGAGGTCAGTGTTGCCCTTATGAGTGCTGTTCTTGGCTGTTCTGAAAAGTGCTGTTTGCAGCATTCTCTGAAATGCAATGCCATCTCAGCAGTGGCCGCAACATCCCAGGCCCCTGTGTGTGTGTGTGTGTGTGTGTGTGTTAACTGATACTCTCCTAGATTCAGCTATAACACCCCAAACAACAAGGCTTCAACATAACCAACAAAGGGCTAGACAGAGAATGTAAAAGATCCTCAGCTTGTTTTGTTTTTTTCTTTTCGGAAGATGCTAAAAGTATATGAGAGCCCCACTGCAGCAGTCTCAGACTGATATCCTTACACAGGGAAAAAGACATTAGCAGCTGAGGCATTTAACATCTGCTGATAATGAGAGGTAGTCTGATATGTCTGACATGCTGATCCATTACCACAGGTCATGATGTCCTTTGACCAATTTCCTCCCATCTTTGTGCATTTTCTCTGGTATTTTAGCAATATGTCAGAGATGGCGTGAACCCCTGACATTCATAAACTTAAGAAAAAATAACATACTTTTTTGTACATCAAGTTAAGAGCACAACATTTTGATTCTTGGAGCAAAGGGCTGTCTAATATGTGTTGTTGTTAGGCAAACTGATAGATGAACAGATGGGAACAGTTATTTATAGACCCCATTATCACAGTCCATCAAACACTCATTTATGCCACATGCAATAAGATAATGCAAAATGCCCCCATCTCTGAATTCAAGCCTATAGCCTTATATGCATTTGGCTTCAGGCTTCCTTACCCTTTAAATTTGATGGCTATGACTACACAGCTAAATCTGTTTACAGTGGTTGGCGCTGGTCTCTGGTCGTGCCCGTGTTGTTGCTGTGTATTGTATGCTGTGTCTCTAGGGAAAGTGAGAGATGCTGAAATGCCTCCCTGACATTTACTGAAGGATCATACTCTGGGAGGATATGCTCTGCTTTTGTCAAATGAGGTTAAAACCCATTGACATTTTGTAGGCTGCTGGATACCATCTGTGGCGACAGTCTCTCGCTGGTCTCTCTCTCTTTCCACTCCGGGTTAAAAACACAGTGACATTTGCCCGGCATGTCAAGCACTTGCCTTTTGCCCCTTACCTTGTGTCCATTTCAAACATATCTGTATATCAAGTAAGAATTAGTCTAACCTTCCTTTTTTTATTTCTGATTCCTTAAACATTTTTGTTCTTTCACTGCCACGAGCATGAAGATGTAATTGGAAGCAAAGTTGGATGGAGATCTCTCTTCCCAGGAGTATCTGGCTCAAACAAAGCTGAGAGCGCAATATTTAATCTTTTCCTGTCAGGTCAGCTGTTTCTGAACACCTAAATCTTTTCACAGATTTGTAAAACAGGCATTCTGTCTTGGTTTAATCTAAATGCCTCAAACTGTGTGAATCACTCAAGTCAGAATGAAGCATCCCCATGTGAATGTAATCAGTAAACATTAGTCTAACGTAATCGTTCCTAGCCAGGGGTATGTGTACAGTATCTAGCTATTTTAAAATATTTTATTACTTTTTTATTTTACTTAAATGTTTAGGTACTTAATTATGGTACTTAAAAATGGATAATCATCTTCCAAAGATAATTTATTAACGTAAGGGTCAGTAAGAGGTTTTTGAAAGAAGTCTCTTATGCTCTCCAAGGCTGAAGTTTGATCAAATATTCAGTAATATTATTTCAATTATTTTAATTTAAAATAATTTTCTGTTTAATTATATTTTAAAATGTAATTTAGTCCTGTGATATCGTAGTTCAATTTTCAACAGCTGCTGCTTTCACGGCATGTCGTAATTACAGCAGTCTCGGAATAACGCGCAAGGTTCTATTCTGAGCTGAGCCTCGGACAGGGATTTATGCCTTTCTATGGCACCACTATCAAGGCCTGAATAAATCTGCAGTGGTCAGGTCAGGTCAGCGGTCGCATATTATAAAAATTCCATTCTTACAAACTGTAATTACGAGCTCTACGAGAACATGAACGCTTTTTTCAACTTGAAATCTCGTAATTATGGTCATTTGAACATGACGTTAATGCATCTTTACTCCAGTCTTCAGTGCCACATGATCCTCCAGAAATCATTCTAATATGCTGATTTGCTTCACAAGAGACATGTATTTTTATCATTTATGTTGTTGTTGGGGAACGCGTGATGCACTTTTTTCTAAAGCAGCAATTATTTGAAACTTTTTTTTAAAACAATATACAAGTTTTTACTGTAACTTTTGATCAATTTAATGTATTCTTCTTGCTGAATAAAATAATTAATCACAAAAAAAGTCTTATTGACCCCAAATCTTTGAATAGTTGCATATTATTTGGTGACACTTTGGTTTAGTGTTTGTTTATAAGTTACTTTAACAATGTTGGCTATAATAAACACAAGAGGAATGGAGTACAACAAACTTGCTGTAATAATTTCAAAGGTTAACACGCAGGAGGAGTAACAATATCACAACCACTTAAACTAAAACGAGACCGGACAACAGATCACAGGAAACTGAAGGCTTATACACGGGACGATTAAGTGAAAAAGAACAGGTGTAATCTAATTAAAAACCATGGAAACTAACTAAAACCTGGCAGGCAAAATGGGAACAGAACACAGAAGGGATTTTTAAAAAAAAAAAAGAAAAAAAAAGGTGTAATTAGTTAGTAATTAATTTAATAAAAAGTAAAGTAATAAAGTTTGTTGTTACTGAAGTGATACTTGTGTCTTACTTGCAGGGCTGTAGGAGACTAGGCGTACACAATATAAAAGATTTGGGAAGGACTGGTCTAACACATTCAGCAATCACATACTGTATTTGTTTGGAATATTTGGCCCAACAATAAAAAAAAGGTTGTCTTTAATTTCATCAATTAAAAGCAAACACGACATAAACATTGCCGGTTATACCTGTTACCATCCTAAACGTTTGCATGTGTGTTTAAGTTGATGCAAATGTTTTGCCCTGAGGTAAATTTAGCTGTACACAGGAGGCCTGGCATCATGCAGATGTGTAAGCAGGATTAAACAGTGTTTGCAGAACTATGGGGCTGCTCCCTGCCCTGAGAATCCTGCAGAGAGAAAGAGAAAGGCCCATAGAAGAGCTTGGTACTGTCACTCTAGTGTGGTGATGAATGGAAGCAGAGCACTGTTTAATTGATCTACAAGCTGTGCGGGGCAGCAGGGAGGCCTGTGCCTTCAGGCAGAGCAACAGTGTAAATGTAACGCTTGCATACATGAGCCCTCGCCGCCACTGATCCTATACTCTTGATTCTCTGGTCCCTGATTCACTCATGTTCTCCTCGTATGGGTTTTCAGGGAATTTAAGTTTATGTCTTTGGTTGAATAAGAAAACAATTATTTTCAAAATGTTTTATTTACATGGTATTATGTGCTTCATCTTGCTTAAAATGCCACAAATAACCTTAACATTGATAATAACACAAGGTAATGATTCTAAAGGTGATGACAAAATCAACATCAGTTCTATAAAATGTCAAACAATGCAACATCATTCATTATTTTTGCTCTAGCGTGTGCTGAGAAGTTGATTTTTACCCTTAATTAATTAATTAATGTAATGAATGCATGATCAATCATGGTAATGAATAGTTTTAATGCAGTTTCGTAAAAAAAAAAAATAATACTGTAAAAAAAAATCCAACCTGCTTGTTGGTTTCATTTTTGTAAGCCACATTTAATAGAAATGCTAAATAGTTAAGTAAACCAAAGAAAGAAATAACAGCAATTAAGTAAATCTTTTCAGCTTTAATTCATTGAGCTAAGAATTATTTTTATAACGAATTATGTTATTTTTTTCTTATTTTTTCTTATCACAGTGCTCTCTACCTCCTGTATCTCTCCATGCTCATGCTCTCTTCTCATTACAGACGGATTTTAGGATCCAACCTCTTTTAGATGAGAGGATCAATACAAAGACAGCCCTCACATGTGCTCATTTCTCTGACATAGCCTCACCACTGCCATCAGTACACTTCATGTACAATGGTCACCTCATATGAGCTTCTAATGCCCACTGGTGACCTATTTTAATGATCTACATCCACTACACATAGATGATGAAACCATGAGGAGTAAAAATAGTTGCACCACTTTTTACAAAAAAAATATCTTGTTTCCCGTAAAAAAAAAGATCTAAACATGCTTAAAACAAGATTAATTTACTTGCAAATCAAGATAATAAGTCTGTACTCTTGATTTTATTGTTTTTGATGAATTGTGCTAAAAAGGGTTGCCTGTTTACTGTATGAGTATTTACATATTAATGGCAAGTTAAAAGCGCAAACAAGCCATCTTTTTAAGGCTATTTAGGCAGCAGCTAAGTTCAAATACTGATACACTAATGCAAATTGAGAAGAATGAATTTCGAAGGAAGAATGTAAATAGCAACAAAAGTATTTTGTTTACAAAGTTAATATTTACTCTTACTATTACTAATATCAGTATTGATATTTACCAAAATACAATATCGGTTACAATAGCAACAACAACGCTCTTCAACAATCGTCTCGCGATACTCTTCTTTTCCAATCTCGTGACCTTTTAAGATATGCCTTCTCCAAGTCTCGTCTGCTAAGCTTTTAGCTTAAAATTCACAGACATAAAATATACATAATTCATACTGTGCAGATAGAGCATGAAAAGAACAGAAATATTAAATATAAATAAAGATAAATTACAAGACATCATATATATATATATATATATATATATATATATATATATATGAAGAGTTCAGATGCAAAAGCCTCTAAGTGCCATTTGAAATTTTCTTTCAAAATTTTCTTTCAAAATTCATGGCAATGATAATTACCTATTAATTGTTATTTAAGTGAAATTACTGAACTTAAATATACAAGTTTGATAAAAATCATCATTAAAGAAGATTCAAAGAATTTCAAATGGCATTTAGAGGCTTTTGCATCTGAACTCTTCATGTATATATATATATATATATATATATATATATATATACATATATATATATATATATATATATATATATATATATTATAAATAGATGCCACCTTAATTTGGGACTCTACTTGTCCTTGTTTCCGGATGTGCTTTTATGCTTTCCTGGTCATGCCGTCACCCGCCCGTGACGCTCATTCTCGCCATTGGACTAGTTGACTAGTGCTCAGAAGTGCTCAGACGCATTCACACAGAGGCATTCCCACAGCGTCATTGACACATTGCAAGTTCCCTCGAAAGGGAACTTAATTTCCCCCAAAAATTAAAGAAGATGTTTGGGTATATTTTCTAGGGTGTTTCATTAATTTGAAATGAGTCATTCTAAACCCCAGATAAATAGAATCTTGTGTTATTCATGTGGACGTTTCACACTACAAATTTCTAAACCCTGTGCTAACATTCTTTTTTGAATATTGGTAGTGTCAGTGTCATTTATTGGACAAATGCAGCACTTCTATATTAGGTGTGAAACCTTTCTCCACCCGGAGTTTAGGATGACGTGTCTAAAAAAACCCTTCTGCCAGTCATGGCATAAAAGGGCATAAATGCAGATGCATGGTTTACTCAAGCACACTTTCTGCATTTTAAAGTTAGTTACCAGATTTGCATAGTTCCTTTAGTGGATTGGGTTCTATAACAATGCAGATAGTGAATGGCTGTGTCAGTGGCCGATAATCATGAAATCACCCCTGAAATAGCGGCCCAGAAAAAAAATAAAATAAATAAAAATAAATCAGTTAATAGTGAGACAAAGATTCCCAGAACATCCTTGACTATGTGAATTTTTATATTAGTTGTGATATTCGTGTGGGAATACAATCGAGGGGTTTTCAGAGGTCTGACGAAAGGCTCAGGCTGGGAGCAGATGGCGGGACTGTGCTAAGCTCACGCTGCATTTTGCATTGGGCAGCAGTTTGAGTTCAGTGGTTTGGCAGGAATTCCTCAGAGCCTGGGTCTCATCTGCTCTTATCAGTCGCCTGCAGTTGGGGAACGAGGTTAAAGACAGAGTTACAACATAAGGCATAAGGCGTAAAGCTTCAGGGGCAAGGTTGAGAGAGAGAGAGAGAGAGAGAGAGAGAGAGAGAATATTCCCCAAGAAAAGTCTGATAAATGCAGTGTACATTTTGAGTAGTCCGTCATGTTGCGGCCATCTGCACACTCTGTGAGTCTTACATTCATCACCCAAGTCATTTTTAAATGGAAATGTTCAGGGCAATAAATGGATTCCTTGCCCCTGACATACCAATTTAAGCACAGTGCAGAGCTGGAAGGTTTACTTTCTTACTAAAAATACAGAATATTAATTTTTTCAATGGACTTTTAATCCTCTAATGCTAAATTTCTAGGCAAAGTTACATATTAAAACGAAATGGTGCAGAGATGATTATCAAGTGTAACATGTAGATTCAGCTAGACTCAAATGGAAACACTATGTCATTTTCTCATTGAAAAAAAAAAGAACGCCCTTCCTGAACCTCCACAAGGGAGACACCGGCCCCCTGAGGATCGTTATCTTTATGGCAGTGGTGACGATACACTGTTAACTTCGTGTTCACCTCATGCCAAAGATACAGTTAAAGTTCATCCTTAAAATAAAATTGATATCAATTGAGTCATTTCAAATTCTTATGTCTTTTGGGACTCTGAAGGAAAAATTCTGAAGATTATCCTAGTCACTATTTTACATGCAATGGCATTGACTTTGGACTTGAGTTATCAGTGATATAAGGATATATGGACCCTGTCACAATAAAACAGCTACAAAACAAGGGTAGCAAATCAAAACAGTATTGTGAAAATAGTCTTTTGTTTAACGGTACAGAGACTGTTTGGACCCACAGTATTTTACCTGTACTGTTGTATTTTACCTTTGCTTTCGCCCCTAGGATATATTTTTCTGACTTTCCTCTGTTGTGTAGACAATAACTGAGCACCTTTGTTTTTGTGGAAACATTAAACTTGTTAGTGGGCAGCGAGGCATGGAAAGATATATGCCCTACCAGCTCTCTCACTCTCTTCTCTTGTTCTATAGTCATCCAGACACAAAGACAAGGTTGCCGGCTCATTGGTTGGTGTCTCATTTGCTGTAAATATTTATAAAGCATGAGTTCTAAGATCAACACAAATCAAGGAGAGACGAAGAGACCCGGGAGAGAGTTTTTAAGGTAGTAATATTTAAGTCTGTCTTGCTGCCACTGGGATTAATTTTATAATCGGAGATGATAATATATCTATGATAGTAATAGATATATTATCATCTCCGATCATAGTTTATCTATGAAAGTAGTAGTACACAATACGATCATACATCAATACGAGCTTAGTAGACTATGCTACATTCACATCTTCATATAGAATTGTTTTCGGTCTGCTGGCTGAATTTACTTGACATTTCGACCATGAGTACAACAACTTTTACAGAGGGCCAAAAAGTATTTAGTCAGCCACTGATTATGCAAGTTCTCCTACTTAGAATAATAAGAGAGGTCTGTAATTTTCATACCACTTCAACTGTGAGAGACAAAATGAGAAAAAAAAAGTCCGGGGAGTGAAGATTATGTAGTGACGCTAAACTGTGTGCGACTGCTCCTCCCAGTCTGCGTGTTTGTTTTGAGTTTTGAGTGCATTTTGAGTTTTGTATGGAGGAGATTCTAGCTGTGCTGCTTTTGTGTGCGATTGGTTTACTAACGAGGTAACAAAACGGCAGAAAAGAGACGAGCACCCAAAGCGTATTCAGAAAGCTCGTAATGCTAGATATAAAAGTAGATGTTTGTTGTCAGCAGACATTGACCGTGAGATGGATGGGATGAACGCGCGCCATCGGGCAGAAAGAACAACTGGTAAGAACCAATCAGGTTGTGATCCTGTTCTGGATAGAACTAGCTTACAGAATTAGAATATTACAATAAGCAAACAGGGATGCAGACTTGCAAATCAGTCCATTTTTAATGTAGTGGAAATGAACCGAAATTCAAAGAACTTTTTTGTTTGTTTTATAGTTTAGCTTAAGCGTTTTTGCGTTACTCGGTTCACTAGCTCTGTGATGAACGAACCCTCCCTATCAGTGTTTACACCGTTTATGCCGTTCATGTACATCTAATTAACAGCATTCTAGAAATATTAATTTGTATCTCATTGGGGAATTGGCTTGTCTGGATGTGCAATAGCATGTTGCATTATTTTTTTTTTTGATTGGTAACTATGCTCTTTTATATAATTGTTTGCCTTTCTCCAGTTATCTGTCATCAGGATTGTGGGCTGAGATTGATGACATTCTGCAGGCTCTGTGAAGCCCATTGTGCGATCATTAGGATATTACTTGCCGCATGTCGTCATGCTACATTTGCCAAATTACACTGACATCTTAATGAGAGAGAGGAGGCCTGGTCCTTAGTGAGCCTGACTATAGAAACCCTGCAGTTACAACATGGCAATGTATCATTTCACCCTTTGTTCTCCTTACAGCTTTTTGCCTCTTCTATTTCCCTCTCTCGCACATACTCTCCATTTCTCTCTCGTTCTTTTTTTTTTTCCTCCTTGTGCACACTCACACATGCAGGCACGCCATTTGACTCTTACATCACATAACAGACAGCTTGTGCAAGGCCCTCAATTCGGCCAGAGAGCCTGAGCAATTACTCACTCAGAGAGCCAGGCCTTCACTCAGCCCCGCAGCTACACAGCCAGACCAGTTATCACTCGCTTTGTGCTGTTTGTGGAAACTCCTTTGGCTCAATTGTCATGATTTTTCATACGTCTGCTCTAAAAGGCTGTGAACTGAGAGAAACGGGGGAGGACCAGCAGTACAATACCTCTTAAAAAAACAGCTCTTGAACCTGTGGTGTGTAAGAGACAGACTGAGCGAAGAGAGATGAATGGAACGAGTGAGATTGTGGGTAATAGGGGGGGAACGGGTGGGGAGCAGAGAAGTAAAGAAAGAGAAACATAGACAGAGATGAGAGGGAAAGAAAGAGCAAGAGGGAGATGAACTGCCCTGGGATGTAAATGCTGACAGAATGGCTGTAAGAGTGTACAGCGTCCAGCTGGAAGATGGCCACACTGGGAGATCTCACACCACTCTGAACTGCCCGTCAGTACGGCACTCATCACAACAGGCCTGTTTGAGGAACTTCTCCAAAACACAAAATGATAGAAGTTCAGAAGCACTAATTAAAGAATCAGTTCAACTAAAACCTTTTACTCGTCTTCATGTTCTTCCAAACCTTCCTTCAGAAAGAGATACATTTTGAAGAATGTATTGGCCACTCATTTACAATTAATGGAATTTGAGAATTTTTGTCATTGAATAGCTTTGTGTGTATGTATTCTCGAACGCACCGCCGAAGAGGCTGGCCAGGGACATGGGAGTGTCAAGCAGCCGGGACCACTCGGCATCCCCCACGTCGACCAGTTTCGGCCAAAAGTGTCTCTCCTGGCCTACGGCTGTGGACATCACCAAACCCAGGGAGCGTGTGGTCACCTTCGTTAACCACCCGGAGTGCAAAGTAGGTGGCAGCGCACAGCTCATTGATGAGCCTTGGGTCTGTCCTGCCCTCGTGCATGTCTCTGAGCATCTGGCCCTGGTAGCAGAATGACCAAAGCATGCAGCAAAGCAGCTGCCTGTCCTGCCACACTGTAAGATTTCGCCACTAGCGTAGACGAAAAACCACAGGCTTTGGATGGGTGCTTAGGCTCGCCATGAGAAGAAGCACCCTGTAGACACAGTAGCATCGCAACAGAGTGATCAACTGGGGGGAGCCCAGTGTACCCACGGGCAGAGGCTCCCTTGAGCAGAGGAAAGGTGCATGAAATCAGTGAACGGTCATGGGAAGACATGGGAGACTTCCAGGACTTCGAAATATCTCATCATGCACGTCCAGGAAGAAAGGAATTGGGGTTGGCTGTAGACATGAATCGGCCAACCCGGTCTCATCCCAAGACGTCATATAACTGACGTTTTGGGACGTCTTTTGAGTATACGTCAATATTCGCCTTTTACGTCGGCAGATGAGGTTGATCCTAACTCTACCCCAGACCTAAACCTAACCCTAAACCTAACTGACGTTAAAGGTAAAGCGTCAGTTGTATGACGGCCCGGGATTGCCATCTACCGACGTTTAAGGGGGCCCTAAAAAGGCGGATATTGACGTATGGTCAAAAGACGTCCCAACACGTCAGTTATATGACTTTTTGAGATGAGACTGTGTTAAATCGGCAGCCGCACCCAAAAACCAATCATCTAGCCAGGAGTGCTCTGGAAGAGGTGGAGGGGTCCACTCCAACTCAATGCTCGTGGCCGCTCAGGAAAGCATGGCAGTCATCACGGGATCCGACTCGATGAACGACTGTACACCCGAAGGAGGCAGCGCTGTCGGGTCTTCACTCAATGAATCCTGCCCACCTCGTGATGCAGCTACAGACATGGCGTCATCATGGCGTCATTTGGGTCGTACCTCTAAAGTTCTACCAATTGCTTGTAATTCTATTAGTTGGACTGTTTTGTTTAACACTGTACTTTTAAAGTGGGTCTGCTCAGTGGAAACTTCTCTGTCATCAAATTCCTCTTTTAATAAAGCTCATTATGCATTAAGCACGTGTAGATCTTGATTGGAGTGCAGGGTTTCAAAGTGAGGTTTAAAAATAGCTTCAAAGACTTCAAAATCGTTAGAACAAAAAATCAACACAAGCATGCAATGACCAACATTTGGACGATGCACCCTTTCAAGACAACAGACAGTTTTAGGTAACATGAACCCATCGTCCTGCTTCTTAACTCAACATTTACCCTGGGTAATCCCAAAATTAAGATCTCTCTCAGAGACTCGGAGCATCAATTAGAGATGGGTACATTTAAGCACTGCCATTCGGAGCTTCCTGTTGAAGGTCTACAACTAAAATATCAAAGAAATGGAGTTTCATGTGTGCTGTGCTGCATATTTCATAGATTTCCCGTTACACTTGTTTCCTCTATGCTTGTATCAGAGTGTTTGGAAATCAATGTATCCTTTTATGCATGTACTTGCTCACACTGTAGATAGCCTCTGGTCTGAGCCTCTGTGCCCGAGTCTGCTTTCATGGGTGCCAGTATAAAGACAGAACCTGTCACCACACCAGGTTTGATGTTGTTTTACCGCCTACACTGCACTTCTCTTCTCTTTTGTGTCAGAGGAGGGAGTAGAGATAAAACAGAAATCAGCAGTTGAGGGAATGTTGTTTTAGAAGATTATTGATTAAAAAATTACAAATAAATCCAGGAATTCATAAAGATATTTTCCTTCACCCTCAGCTAGTTGTCAATCTAAGATGTTTCATAATGGCATGCCATGCATAGAGCTTTTTCCCTTACTCTATAGATGTTATATAGGTGTCTTAGAGTTCATTCTGAATCATGGGTGTCATGGACAATATATATATATTTAAATCTTGACCACTGTTATAAACTGTTACAGTGTATTAACTATGTATCTAATGTTTTTAATGTTCAACAGATTGGGGCCAGAAAGATTAAATGTTATAATAATAATAATAATAATAATACTGTTGTACAGCTGTTGTAACATTTTTTTTACCATTTTTTTTACCATGTTACCAAATATTTCTTTTTCAAATGAATGCAAAAAACAAACAAACATTATAATGTGCAAATAATGTGACACGACTGGACTAGTAATGGTGCTGAACAATCAGCAATCATGTGACTTAATTTAGACATGAATGTGTGGTTCGTCACAAACACCTTTTTTCATGATTACCTGTTCCAATCATGGAAAATCAAAGATACAGTATTTTTTGGACGTTACACTGTGATTCCACTTGGCTCAGAAATCGGAGGGGGCACGTGGGCATGACACTTCTGTGCTGAATGTTGAATTTCAGCAGTTGCTCTTAGCAGGCAGCAGTTAATAGCACAGAACGAAATGAGAGAACCCAGAAGTTCACATTTGAATGCAATGAAAATGTTTTTCTGAGAATGATGAGTCAAACTCGCTCCACTGCCTCACCCACTTAAGAAATCCATCATATTAAGTTTTATCAGTGACACTTCATTTGCCGAAGCCATAAAATCAAAGATGTGTGTTAACCATTGATCATTACCATCAATCAATGGCTTTTATTAATTAAAACAAGACATGAACTGGCCCTCTGTGGGTCATAGCAGGAATTGCCGCTCTGAGCTGTTACTTTGTGGCACAAAAGCGGCGGTCTCCTTTTTTCAGGTGTCACTGAAATAGATGATCTCAATAAATAGGGACTTCATTAGCACTCAATCGAGATGCAGGGGGAGGTGCTCAGTGTAAACTTAATCTCAAATGGAATGGATGTGTTTTAAGTGTCCACACCTTGCCAATCTGTCTGAATCGCTGGAGGCTGGATAACCTTTGGTCCTGTTAAAACTTAATGATGTGTCTGCTGCTGCTCGAAGTGCCCACCTCCCGATAATTAGCACATGCACAGGAAAATTAACTGCTTCAGTTTTGAACTCAAATGGATTTGATATCATTGCAGAGTTATTGTGCACTGAGTGCATGGAGAGAGAACATAATTTAATAGATGTTGAATTGGGAATAGATAGAGCTAAGTATGTTTCAAGGTGTGATTGAGAAAGTTAAACTGTAAAAAAAAAATTATAACTGAAATTAACAGTAACTTGGCACGTAAGCTGGATTATTCGTAGGTATTTGTACTTTTACGTGCTAAAGTAAATGCACAATATACAGTAAATGTATGCATCTAAAACGTAAACGTATACACATGAAAAGCTTTAGAAAGATACAATTTATCAATACTTTATATTTATATTATAAATACATATAAATAAATAAATAAATATATATATATATATATATATATATATATATATATATAAAAATCAGAAAGTAGTGTAAGAAAAATTAAAAAGGTACAGGCAATTTCCTTTTAGGGAATGATTAGTTTATGGAAATTTTACTTATAATTAAATTTTAAACCTAAAACACAACACAATGAAAAGGGTGAAAAACCTAAAAAAAAAAAAAAAATTCATTTTAAAAGTACATTTAACCCTGTTTTCCGTCCGTCCGTTTGTTCATTCATTCATTACATTTTCTAATAGTGTATATTTTGTTACATTTTATTGTTATATACTGTAGATATTGCTGCTATTGCACACAGTACATAACAAAAATACAATAAAATTAACCTTTTATTTCCATAAATGCAATATTATATGAACCTAAAAGGATTTGTAATATGTCTCTAAAGTTGTTCATAAAATGCTTATTTCACCCAAACTTGACAAATTCTGTCATACTCTCATGCATGTTGTTCCAAACCAGTAAGACTTTCATTCCTCTTCAGAACACAAATGAAGATAACCTGACATATTTCGGTCCCTCAACAGCCTACACAACTACCACTATATAACAATAAAAACACACACTTTCTCTACTAATACCTAGAGTTAATAGTCCAATCATATTGGTCTGGCATGCTTTTTGCATTGCCTCTGATGTGAACCAAAATCAACAAAAGAACTGGTTTATTTATTTATTAAATACAGTTCAATTTCAATTATCATTTGGGTGCATGCATGGACAATTTATTGTACAAGAGCCAGTAGACAATTGTTTTTCTCTTCATAAGGATATTTTTTTTTCTTTTGCATTTACTGTACTGCATTTGGTTTTTAAAATGTCTTCAGCCTTTTTTTTTTTTTGGAAGGATATTAAGTCTTTTAAATTAATCTTTTTAATGCCACATTTTGAAGTAAAGCATTTTAGTTAGCTTTATAGGTAGAGATTGAACTTTTAGTTGGCATATCTCTTCAGATGCTATCATGCTGTGCTTCATCTCATAGACATTAGCACCATGGCTAATAGCACTGTAACATTTATGGTTATGACTTTTGAATTGCTTACAGTCAGGCACAGTGTAATTGGCATGGCCATATTACAGAAGAATAGGAAAAGTACTGTACTGACCTAAAAGATGAGGCGTTAAAATCTATCTGTTGAATGCAGCGTATTTCATGCTAACAGAATGTTGATTAGCATAGTTGCTCCCTGGTGAGAAGACTGGTACAGTCTTTCTCGCACCTAAATCTCAAGGTGTCTCTGGTGTTGAAATGTGTGTAGAAGCCCCACTGAGTTTTCTCAGTTGCTCTACTGCAACAAAAAACGCATAATTAGATTGAATCGTTTGGCTACTCAAAGAAACTGAGCCCTCGCCTTCAGCACTGACCACTGGTTCTGCACCTGAAATGACGTTCTTTTGAAGTGCAGCGTGAGTGAGACCCATTAAAAAGCATTTAACCTCACCTGGAATTCTCAATAGATACACTGCTCTGTGAAAGGCGGGCACTCCTACACTCACTTAATCACTCCGTTCGCGGATGGCACAAACTCATATTCTGGTGTGCAAATTGGTCATGCTTGGAGTTTACTACAAAATGGCCACTTTGCTTGAAATGAAAAACGGCCTGGTGTCTCAGATGTGATTTATATGGCACTGATGGCTTCACGTGCAGCGGCAAGAGTGTGGGGGTGGATCCACCAGCTGCTGAAATATCACATGACCGGCCCTCATTTCTGTCTCCAGGAGATGCTACCTGATAAATTATGGTTATGTAATTTTATACCACACACCATTAGAGTGACTGCCCTTCACATGGATTTAAAGTGCTTCACCTTCTACCGAGTTGAACTGAAGTGAAAAGGAGCACATTGCAGTCAATTTTCATGAACTGCCTTCAGAATTGTAGCGCAGCACTGCACCTGCCATGTGGTGGTGTGTGAGAGGCTGCAAATAATATGTGTTCTTGTGGATGGATGTTCAGAACCAGAACAGTTCTCTAACGCTTAGGCACATACTCATGCAGCATTTATTTGTCTACTGCACTGTTGTGATTGCTGTCTCCTAGATTAGTACGAAGAGCTTTCCTTTGTATTACAGCCGATAAAAAATGTATCTAACGGCGGGTGACCTTCTGTTTATTTACACAGCATTGGACAAGGGAACAGCTGCTGTTTTGGCAAGGTCTGTCATTGTTCTTAACATGGGTGTCACTTGGTGGTGAGGACAGTTGTGAGGTGGGACACAGGTGCTAGTTATGGCATCAGTTTAGCTCTTAAATATTAATCAGATTATGCACAATTTAATCATAATTATTCAGAGATAAGGTCTAGTAGAGAACTTCCTCATTTTTGGTTTGAAACTGTGACTATACGTAACAATATAATATTTCTATTTATATATAATGCAGTAGATATGAAATATCACTTTTTGGTCTGGTGGCAATGTTTTGTCTTGAGAATGAAGAGATTTGAGTTCCAATTAATTGTAATGTTACCAAAACTGTAGAAGGGACACATTTTGTTTTATGGTTTCATTAGAGCAAGCTGTAGAATAACTAATTCCAGCACCAGATAACAGTCGTTATAACATGACCGTTATCAAACCAAAATGGACACCCCCCTTACAATTTTAGATGTTTCCTTTGTACATCTCTGCCACAAGCTGTTTCATAAATCGGTGGGGATAATATCGGCAGTGGCAGAAAGTATGTTGCCTTTGGTTGCTGCAGGAGCTTGAATCTGCATGAGCCTGGGCAAAATGGGATCAATAATAGACCAATGAGCATTCGTAGTACACTGACTTTCACAACAGTTTTTCAGATTGTACTGAGGGAAATGTCATTGGCGAGACAGTGCATTGATACCAGGTTATTGAATGGCAAAGAAACTAAAAATAGATCATTTTAATGAAAAAGAAGAAGGAGATAATGCGAGGCATAGACATTAAGTATTTCACCAGGCTGTTTTATATCTTGAAGAAGTGTAATGGATCAGACTGCTTTACAGTCTGGATGACATCTTAACTATGATCAAACAGTAGGGTATCTGGCTCTTTACCCCCTGGGATCAAGCTGGTAGAAGAGCATGTTCTCTGTTGTGTAGTGAAAATGGTGTTTCGGCATACATCACTCCTTCCGAGTCAAGATAGGAGGTTAATGGAGTAAAATAATTCATACACATTTCAAACTACGACTCAATCTTTTTAAACTTCAGGGAAGGGTGCCTATGTATATCTATTGGAACCCTCATGCAGTGCTGTAAAAAATATTCACATGTTTACGTGTTTTATCCGTACCTCAAAAACTGTAAAACACTTCACTTAGTAAGAGTGAATAGATTGGTGTTACAGATCATCCATGTTGTGAAGCATTGATCGGTGAGATCTATAAGGCCCAGTGCTTTTCACACCAAAGAGCGAACTGATCTAACCTTGCGATCTCTGAGTAAAACAGCATATTGTTTGGAACTCGGATAACAAGACAGCAAGTAAAGCATTTGAAAATCAATATAGAATAAAACTGGCTCTTAGAAGCCTGAAAGTATGTCCAGGAGCTACCTCGCTTCCAATTCACCCTGCTGCCACGTAGCCTTTCTGTTCTCGGTTGTTCTTTGCTCTGACTATCTTTCTCCCCCCCCCCTCCTAGTCCTGAGGGCCCAGAAGCCCAAGAAGTGCAATCTTGATTTTGGGACGCACTATTATTTGTAAAGATTCCTGACAGCTCCACGCGTCTTCCCAGCAAAGTGTTGAAAATGAAGCGCAAGGATGATGTAGAGAGACAGTCTTTCACGGCCCCTCAGTCTTTGTTTCTGTCACTCGTTCTCTTTCCCTCTCTCTCCTGACACTTTTGCATGCGCTCAGTCTTACCTGTCAGCTTGCAGCACAAAAGTTGTCCTCATCACTGTATTCGGCCCCACCGAAGATGCAGCATGTGCACTCTTGGTGGAGGAACGCTGATTGATGTTTCACTGCGTGCCACCATCATTTCCTATTTAGCTCCATAGCTGCCTCTGTGTAACCCTTGCATATATTACTGGTGCAGGATATCTGACTTTGCAGTATACACAGTATGTAACCACATTATTGATTATAGATTTTTTAAAAGTTTTCCTTTTAAATGTCAATGGAATTTCTCCTGGGGCTTCTGGTGCTTCAAATGACACAAACACCAAAGACTGGAGTAACGATGCTGGAAATTCAGTTTCGCCTATTACAGAGATTAATTGAATTTTAAATATATTTGAATAGAAAAAAAAATGTATTCAGAATTGTAATAGTATTTCACAATATTACTGTTTTTAAGTGCAACCTTGGTGAACACAAGCAGTTTTCTTTCAAAAGCATAAAAAAAAATTCTACCGACCTTAAACTTTTGATGATGCATATTAAATTGCTTTTTGTCCACCTCATGTACTGGAAGACTAATGTAGTGCTTGCAGTATGAAAGGGCTTTGTAGTCACCCTTTGTTGCCTTTAAGATTAGCTCTTTGCTGGGATTCCTGTATGTTGTGGATTAGGAGTTACAAGTATCTTGTTTATGAAGGGATTTGAAGAATTAGGGATGAAACAGAATTGTATACACGCAATGCAAATGTGCTCATTTCCCTCTCCAGTGCGAATATGTAAATGAATACAGTTTTGTAGAAACCTCTTGTTATATCTATTTGCATGATATAAAATGTGCTGGTAAAACTTGCAGCATGTCACAAGAATGTTTTACTATACTGCTTTTGAGAAAGCAGCTATTATTCAGTTGTCTTCTCATAAAGGTTTAATTTGCAGTAAGACGTCCCACAACAATGCGCAGCCACAAATGGAGATTATTGATTCAGTCAATTGCCATAAAATCACATCCATTTCCTGCCTATTCAGCAGTCAGCTGCATAGAGTGTGGTGAATGAAATATCCACACAAGCCCATTACTGAGCCAAAATCCGAATGGAAAAAGAGCACATCAGGCCATCAAGATGAGAATAATCTAATATCTGCCTGCAATTGAAAATTCCTCCATTCAGCGAAATGTCCCTTTTTAAATTTGAGGTCTGACTAGATAGATTAACAGCGCATATTATAGTGGTAATTTGTGTGGAGAGTAAAAGCTTTACCTAGACCTATTACCAAGACAAATAGGAAGGCTGATGCATTTTGCTGGAGTGGATGGGGTGGGGAGGCATCTTGGCGGTCGGAAAAGACGGAGAATTCAAACTGCAAATAGAATTTCTCGAGCGAACAAGATTTAAAAGCCTGCTTAGTCCACCTTTGTTGATGGGCAATGATGATATTTTTACTATGCAAATATGTATTATGGAGAGGTATGCACTCGGTTTCATTTCAACAGCGTGCGACTGGAGTATGTAATTACTTTGTTTAAGATGGGAGCTACATAAGTGTATCGGGCTATTATTTTCCCCATCCCTTCCCTTATTCTTCTGTTTTTATGATGGTTAACTGCGGGCAAAACATTTTATTGCTTGGCGGCGAGGGAGATAAGGGATATGTTCACTCTAGCATTATCACCATAAAGCTCCATTTACTTTCATGAGATCCAGCATGACAACGCGGGGCCGGACGCAGGTCGTTATAATTATATGATACATAGATGATTCCACTCAGGCTGAGAATTGCCAGCAACAGCAAAGCTGGAGAGCATGACACCCACTAGAATGAGATCATTAAATGAGATGTATTCTGGGAGGGGAACCATCTGTCTTGTGCGTACTGGCTGGCTGTATCTTCGTCCATTACCAGGGATGGGTCGCTGCCACCCCACAACTCTGCAGCCACTTTACATGCGAATGATTGTGTGACCTGGGCGTGCCTTTGGCACAGCTGAATTGGATGTTCAATTTGAACCCAGTGTTTCTTTTTCAAATATTTATGGAATCTTTGACAGTACTTTTATGCGATATCCATGGATAATGTAAGGAGAATTATTTAGTTCTTGAGAAATATTGAAGCAGAGAATCTGTAAGAAAAAATTGCACTTATGTGGTTGTGTTCACAAAATGTCCCACAAAATCTTCTTTTAAAGGCAATATATTATTTTCTTTCTTTTTGTTTCCCTGCTCTGTGAAGTGAACTTAATAATAATAATAATAATAATCAAGATATCAAACATACTGCAGTTCTACATAACCTTTTTTCTTCTGATTGAACTTATTAAAATTAAAAATTATTACAAATATTACTAGAGGGCGTGGCTCTCGGGTGATGTTTGACAATCATTTAATCTGCTAAAACTGCCATTTTCTTCCAAATGACTGCAAATTTACATTCAGACCTACCTCCAACCATTAAACAACCAATAAACATCCTACATTTTTTTTTTATCACTTATCCATTTCACTCAGATGTATGGAGAGAAATCTGTTGCTGCTTCTGTTTTAGTGTGACTAAATATTGGTTGTCAGTTTTTCCAATTTTCTAACCTGCACACCCCATAGTGGCATACCAAGCAATTACCAAACTGTGCCTTACTGAAGCATGACAAATTTGAACAATTACTCTTTTAAAAAACAGACTTAAAGGAACCATCAAGAAACCAGAACAGGTTTCTGAGGGAGCTGATCATGTCTAGACTGGAGATGGATTCTCACGATCAAACATTTTCATTGTTTGCGGGATGAATTGTAAGATTAAACCCTTTGACCACAGAGTATCGTGTTCAGTCTGGCAGAAGAAACGTGCGTCCTGGAGTTAATGCAGGACACCAGGCATCGATCAGTCTGTCTGAGCCTGAGACTGCAGCCCAAGCACCTGCTATCACTTTAGGTATTGGTTGCATCAGAGGGAGATAGTGAGTAGCATCCTGTTTTCTTCCAGGTTGTCTTGCATTGATTTCTTTTTCTCTCCTCCTCTTGATTTTGTCGCAGGATTGAAGGCTGACGCCTCGTCTCTGTGTTTGAATGTGATATCTCATGCCCGCTGAGCACAAAGGGCACGAGAGAGGGTTGTTTTCCAGCAGGATCAGGGTCATCTTCAAACAATCACCTTCACCACAGCATTTGGCTGTATTGTTTATATCCGCACATACACGACCACGGGCATTGATCTGCTGTCAATACCAAGGCACTCGGTTCTGAACACACTGCCATCTTGTGTCTTTCTCTCCTTATCTCTCCAATTACTGCACCATCAGTCTCCTGTGACCTCTGCTTATGTACAGTAGATGGCTTTTTTAATCATAGTCTGAGCCTCAAATCCTAGATTCTGTATTGAAAATCATAAGAACAGCTGCGTTTGCACTTAATGAAATGACATTTGAAGTGGATAGTCCGCAAAATCATATTCCATTCGCATATGGATATTTGTACAGTCAGTCTGACTCCCTACATGGTTTTGCACAAAGCTTTAAGTGGTAAACAATATTATTTACATGAATAACTTATTATACTTTAAAAAGTTTAAACTGTTATATAAAAAAGTTAAATATTGTATTTAACTTTTTAGTTAAGTTAAATATAGATTCTTATTGGTTCTTTTTCAAATATATTTTTTTAAAGTTGGTAAAGTTTATGTAAAATAAATATAAATTCTTTTATAGATTATTTTAGGTAGAGAAGGTGTTGCAGGATCTACAAGCAGCAGTAATCTATAAAAAAACAAAAAACAAAAAAACAAAACTGGAGCTCCATTTCTAAGGCACTTGACTCTAAACCGATAGCAGTTTAGCCTGTAAGGCGGGAGCTTCTAGGTTATAAAACCTTATAAATGTAGACGGGGAGGCCCAGCATGCCACCATATAAATATCTTGTAAAGTAATCCCACTAGGCCATGCCTCTGGTGGAGTGTGCTCCAACACCTGGGCACTTTGTAGTGTATGCCAGTGCTATGGCATCGACTATCCATCTGGATAGGGGCTGTTTCGAACGAACGAAAACAAAGAGCTGCTCGGTCTGTCTGAAAAAAGATGAGCGAGATACGTAGGCTCTTAACACCCTGACTGGGCAATGGAGACCTATGTTTTTTTCCTCATTATGAACTGGTAGGGCAGACAGGGAAATAATTTGGGTCCTGAATGATGTGTTGAGAGATTTAGGCACGTGTCCGTGTCTTGGCTTGAATATGACCTTTCATTAGGCCCAAATTAAAGACACTTTGTGCTTACTGAGAGTGCTTGTAGATCCCCTATGTGCTTCATTGATGCAAGAGGTTCCAGGAAGAAAAAAAGACAGTCAGCAGCGTTTCAGAGATAAATTCCCCTTAATATGTATAATGCTAAAATGCTATTAAATGTATTTCCCCCAACCGAGGTGGGACGCTCTCAGACGCGGTCTTCGCAGGGCTGGGCTTATCTGAGGACAGTCATTGTCGCCAAGAAGGCCGTGTCGAAAAAATCCTGACACAATCAACGCTAGGACTGTTCCTCATTGTGAAAGACTTGAGTACACCTCACAAAACCACGGTGCCCTGTCTTTTCCGGTGCCCTCAGGGGTCTGTTCTACTAACCTAGACTCGGCGAGCGATTTCCTGTCGGACACTCGCCCCCTCCGAGGTGGGCTGTGGAGGACTGGTTTGTCACGATAGATCTAAAAGACACTTACTTCCCATGTATCTATCTTCCCTCAACACAAGAAGTTCCTGAGGTTCACTTTTGGGGGCAAAGCATACCAATATCGGGTTCTTCCTTCCAGCCTAGCATTGTCACCCTTAACAGTCACAAAGTGTATGGATGCAGCTATAGCCCCGCTAAGGCTGCAGGGCATCCACATTCTGTATTATATCGACGATTGGGTATTTCTAGCTCAATCGGAACAACAGGCGGTTCAGCATTGAGATGTCATTCTTGCTCACATCAAGAGATTGGGGTTGAGGCTCAACGCGAAGAAGAGTGTGCTTTCTCCATTACAGAGAATCACTTTTCTCAGGGCAGTGTGGAATTCGACGACGATGCAGGCTCAATTGTCACCTGCTCGCATTGCTTCGATTCTCGCCACAGTAGATCAGGTCAATCTAGGCCAGTCATCCACTGTAAAACAGTTCCAGAGACTGTTACGTCTCCCAAGGGGATGCCAGGAGTATGGCAGGACACACAGCGTCCATCCCTTTGGGGAACTCGTTCACAAGTGGAAAATATCATATTTTCCATAGCACGTGAACGCACCATTAATCCGAGACACCTGGGGAGACTTATAAACAAGACAAGGAACACCTGTGGGCACTGAGCAAACAATTAACAAATGACAAGACACATGGTGACAGTCATGTCACAAATCACGTGACAGACAAGAACAAGGAACAAGACACAAAACCCACACCATAACAATATTACCCAGATAGCAAACTGACATTGAATCAACGAAGAAACATGACATCGAAACAACGTTGATCTGACATTGTTTTGCTCATCGAATTAACGTTGAACCAACGTCAGACGCGTCATTCTTTCAAAACTAACGGAAAATCAACAATGCATTGTTTCAACATTTTGAAAGCAAACCAATTTTCGATTTTCATTTAGCTTTGAAGAACGCCGCGTCTGACATTGGTTCAACGTTAATTCGATGAGCAAAATCAATGTTGTTTCAATGTCATGAGAAACGTCGTTTCCACGTTGATTCAATGTCAGTTTGCTGTCTGGGTAGTCAATCCAATCTCACGGCAATTAATAAGTATTTTACGAGGTGGCTAATTTGTATGAATTCATAAGTCCTCACTTGTACGAATTTGAACGATTTTGGCTAAATCATACATATTTTACGAGTTGCCCAATTCGTATGAATTCATACGAATGACATACACCTGACCCCAACCCCTAAACCTACCCATCACTGGGGTTTATAAAAATCGTATGAATTGTGAGTGAGGTTGTACGAATTTGTATGAGTGCACAAAATGTAGCATTGAAAGTTAAATCTATGTCTTGGATGACTAACAATCTTTGTCTAGCGGGGGCAAGAGGGTAGACTCTCTTGTAAAGCAGGTACAGAAGAGAATACTGACGTTAATGAGAGCCAACAGTATCTAAGAATAATTACCAGCCCAAAATGGCTGTTATTCTGTGAGTACCGTCCCACTTCATGCACCAGCTGTACATCAGTAGACACATAATGCTGCCTAATCAGGCAAAGTATATTTTTCTTTTCCCCAAGCATGTTTTGTTGGAGAATTTATTGCCATCAGGCAAATGCCATAAGTCCCCCATCAGTGTAGCAGTTGTGCCCATTGAGATTATTTAGCAATGGTGATTTCATTAACATGGTGGTAATTGTCATATGAACAGATACAATGACAATTATGAAATGGATTTGTTGTGCCACATTCACAAGTGGGTATTTTTCCAGATCTCTTGGGGTTGTCAGGTAATTGCTGCTTTACTTAGCTGCCTGGTGTAATCAGTGCCATAGCTCACAGTATGTTCATAAAGGGCTGATTTGCTCTGAGCTTAGTGAGAGCTGCTATTTTTGTACCGACACTGGTCTCCACAATTACCATTTGGTATGTTAGAGGTATACTAGTTTACTGGACCGAATAAAACACATGCACATGCACATGCACATACACCTGCACACACACACACACCCACTCCCACACACTATAACAAACCATTTTCATAATCAGTATTTTTGTCTCGTTTTCCAGTACAAATATCTAAACATTTATGTAACCAGACTCATTTACTAGAGAATGACAATTGTCTATGATAAAAATACTTGTTTTAAGAAAGCACAATATGTATAATAATGTGTTGATTTAAATTGTAATATATCCCAATGACAAATTGTTGAAACAATAGGGAAAAAAATGGCAAAAAATGCCAATGGTTGAAAACAATGTTTTAATTCAAGATAGGTTATCTTACAACAATTTACATTGTCCATACAACTGTAACACAATTTTGCTTCAACTAAAATTGTAAGGTATAATGTACAGTCAGGGTATGAGAAGCAGGGTCTTGTTCTGAAGAGTTTTATTTACTGAAGAGTCACGGACATGATAGTATGGACATGAACTATGAGTTTGAGTTGAGATTTTATAATGTTGTAAACCCCTAAATGCTGACTGACTGATCAGAGTTCCAGAGAATTGTGTAATCTATCTTGTTTCATTGATGTTTACAGTATATCATTTGATTGGCAAACAGAATACAAATTGTCTGAGAGAAGAGAAAAAAAGCTTCAATGTATTAATTTCCTTATGATGAAGAGATGGGAAAGATCATAATAGAAGTGCTATTTGAATTGGGTTGTGAAATGATATGTGCCACTGCAGTGAACACAGTTGATCATCTTGCATATTGAATTCTTCTAAGTGCTTTTACTCTCCAGTCAATTCATTTTATTGACTCACATATGTGCTTTATTCATAGCTTGTAGTTTTTCATTCAAAAGCAGGCACAAAAACTTGAAGAGACATGCAGTTGGTGCTTGTTCATATTTAATAGTTATTTTCTCACTTCCTGTCACTTGATATATTTCTCTCTGCCATATCCTCTTCTGGAAACCAAGTACAATGAATGACTGTTCAATTTAGTGTGCTGCTTGAGTTTCAATGTGACAACTATAGCCCATTCACAAAGCTCTTTTATTTGCATATTTTACAGAATTTCTGCACCCTTGATACTGGACAATCTGCAATATAGAAAGGTTATTATTCGATTTGTGTAGATGCTTTTTATCCAATTCAGCTTATAGAGTACTTGATGGGGAGCAAAGTCCCTGGAGTAACCTATAGGTTTAATTACATTGCACATGAAAACAACAGCCAGTTTTAAAGACCAGTTCATGTTCTCCTCTTGAGTTTGAATCTCCAATTTTTTACCCCTTTACCCCCACATTATTACCATTCATTGAAGAGAACATATATCGCTGACCTATGATAATATAAATGTAGCATATTCATGTATGCAACATTCTTTTTACTCAATTTATTTATTTATTTATTTTAAAGTAAATTTATAGCGTAACTTTCGGTTTTTTATAGTGTACATACAGTACACGTAAACATACCTCATTGTAATAATAGTGTAACAATATAGCCCATGCTTTCTTAAATAGCGTGGTGCATATTCGTGCATTTATGTGCTTCTATGTTTTAAGGCAAGTAAAACTAAAATATTGTATGTTGTTTTTTTGTGTTTTTTTTCTTTTTTCTTTCTTTTTAATGTACTTTTGTTCCATGTAGTTACAGGCTAAGTGGTGCTTTCTACAAGTTCAGTATCTTACATCTAAAGCCCTGTTTCAAGATCGTTTCTGATAAAACAGAAAGGTTAAGATTAAAATTGGGACACATGCTGCTGTACCTAGAATTTTCGTTTTCTGTGGTTACTTTTTTGGAAGTATGAACAACATAAAAATGTTCACAGTAAAATGTTATCTTAACAAGAAACATCCACTTTTGTTTTGACCAAGTAATGGAAAAACAATCATTGCAGTAAATTGCGCTGATTAAATCTAACGCTCGCTTATCATATCACATCAAACCGTGCAAAAAGCCCTTCCGATATTTATCCTTGTTTTCACATAGGCCCGGTTGCAGTATCTTTTTTTCTATAGCCACTCCGAAGTCTTTTGCATTTTACAACGGGTGAATCTCCAGTTCTCAATGGTGTTTGTCATTTGAACCTTTCTGGAGCCGTCATCAAATTGATAAGTTTAATTATATCAAGGGCTGTGAGAAAATGCTATAAATCTCAACAACATCCTCACACGCAATATAGCCGACTAGCCGAGACTCCTTCTTTATGTACAGATGTAATGACGTGTAATGACACAAATACATTCTCGAATTTCCCACGGAAATCCACCAGTAGCACTGGAATTAAAAACATAATTACAAGCTTACCGTTTTGAATGGAGCTAAGGCAAGCAGATAGTTTTGAACACTGGCTGGTTTTGTATTTGGTCTAAAATGTATTTTGGATTATTTTTTACCCCAAAAAGTTACGGACTACAGCTTTAAATAAATGTTTCATTTCAAATACTAAAGTCCTTATAGAAAGTAATACGTTTTGTCTCTTTTTTATTGTTTTGAGTGCATCATGTAAATGGTTGCAAGAGAAGTACAAACAACTTCAGTACTTTCCCTAGTCCCGTCCTGTTATGTAGGTACAGCATTGTACAATTTTTCGTTTCAGAAGACTTTCGCCTCTTCTGATATCGATTCCCATCCCGTCCCCATCCAATAAATCGCAATGCAATAACCTTTGTGCTTTATTAATTTAGCTATGAAACAAAGTCTCAGCATTCAATTTCAGAAACGTTGTGGTGCTTTTTAATATGGCATGACAGATTGTTGTAGATTGTTGTAGATTGTCGCCTCAGTTCAAGAGAAGCGTCAGTACGAAAGCACATGTGAACTGATCATCTGTTCCTCTTTACTACTATAGCATGAAATAAACACTAATGAACATCTAAAGTACTGTTGAAAGATACAGGGCAACCTACTGAAATGAAACAATCCTGCAATCAGTGTTTCGAGGAAAGATGTCAGTAAAACAGCTTGGAAATATGTTATGTAATGTTACATTTACCTCAAAAAAGCTATTTAATGACCATAATCCTTTGAATTGGTACCAGATTGGTCGTGTTGGCAAGAGATGGAATCATACTAATATATATATATATATATATATAAGCTACATTTACACTTACAATGCTTTACATGAGGCATTTTAAAGACAGCATAGAGCCTCTGCTCCTACACACACCGGAAACTCAGCAATTACAGAAAAGAGCAATTTCACAACATCAAATATGTTTAAACATAAATCTCCCATCAACTGATATTGATCTGTTAAAGCTGTAGAAGTACATTACACTTTGAGAGAGACATCAAAAATAAAAGGAAGTTAATCTGTCAGCAGTATATATGTCACTGATGGATTCTACCAAATCCTCTTAGTATTTGTTAAAAGCTCCTCAGTGGTCTGTTTTTCGCTGTTTTGCCCAGAGGGTGTTATTGCAATATACATGTCTGTGGTCAGGATGTTTGTTTTTGGGAGTTGCAGATATTCCATTGCCCACAGCTGTGCATGAACACCTCCAAGCACTCCAGCTGTGAGGATCAGCACTCCTTTCAGTGGTAGATGGATGAGATGAACTAAGATAGGGCAGAGCTCTGGGGGAGATGCTATCATATGGTCCCTGTTGATGCAGAAACGATAAAAAGCCATACTGTCTCAGACTAAGAGGATGCATTTAACCCTGGACTAATAAGAATCCTGAATAACAGCCAGTAAACCGTTTTTGGCTAAATCCCAATGGACATAAGCAGTTTTATTATTAGCACAGTTGTTATTAATTAGCAACATGTGATTAACTGGCAAGATGAGTTGAATATTTTGATAAGTTGGTTTAGCTTGCACTGTGCTGTAATTTCAAATTTTGATCATGCATAATTTAGATAGGTCAGTCGAAAGTCTTCAGTACTACAAATTCAAAATTTTCAGTAAACAGAACACATAAAAATCCTCTCTCTGTGCCTTACATCACTTTTGTGTGTATGTGTGTGTGTGTGTGTCATTTGCCTCTAAAATTCTGTCATGGAGTATTCACTGAATCATACACATGTAATGAATGATTTGGTGCAATTTGAATTTTAAACCACTTGAAAGGATTTAGGATTTTCCACAGGAACATGGCAGTTGGCATGTTTCCTGTGTGCTGGATTTTCTCATTGTGTATGGATATTAAACAATGGCAAAACTACTACATGCAGAACAAAACCCATCCCTGGAGGACGAGGAGGTGTTGGGCTTTCTCCACACCAGTTTCACCTCTGTAATTACTGACAGAACCCCTGAGGACTTGGAAATGGGAATACTTTGAAATGTTGATTAAAAATAAAAGCAATTTAAAATATAGACTTAGACATCTTCGTGGGAAAACTTGCTAGTCAGATTAAGGGAATAATAAACTATACCTTTAACCTAAAGGGGGTTTTAGCCAAAATGTATACTAACCTTTACTTTATTTATATAACTTTTAACTTTTTATTAATTTATTATTATTTAAATAAGCTTAAAATAAATTAAAGCAAGAGGTCCATTCAATATTTATTTATTTAAATACACTTACACTAAAATAATGCAATTCATTAAACATTTATTTAAATAGTTTATTTATAATAATATTTATTTGAATGATTTTATTTACAATATTTAATCAATAATATATAAAAATACAAAACAACAGCAATACCAACAACAACAACAACAACAACAACATTCTGATGTGAA
Source organism: Pimephales promelas (assembly GCF_988280905.1). Taxonomy (NCBI): domain Eukaryota; kingdom Metazoa; phylum Chordata; class Actinopteri; order Cypriniformes; family Leuciscidae; genus Pimephales; species Pimephales promelas. The sequence goes on along the minus strand of NC_142775.1, from coordinate 28,367,724 downwards.
AAACTGACTGCGTGTTTATGAAATGGCTTTCAGACAATCAATATTGTTGATTAATTTTTGGTGTCTCCCCTGCTCACTTTATTATGCTTCAGCGTCACAATTGATTTGTTTTTCTTGTTCAAGTAGCAAAACATTAATCTGTTACCCTGACGTACCCACTTTGAATATTGATAGAGATTATACATTTACTTTTTTCTCCTGAGATGAACATTCCTTCAGTGATGAATGTAAGATTTTAAAACAAAAAATAAATCAATTGCATCACCCACAGCTTTTTTTGTGAAGAACTGGCCTGTGTTTGAGAGCTCATCAGTGTCACTGCCTGTAAGTTGAAAGGAGGGCTCAGCTTTCTCTAGATTCACCAGTCCTGACATGAAGCCATATACTGATTCAGAATGAGGTGATGTATCTTTTACATACAGTATGTTTGTTCTCCCTAGAGAGTGTAAATGGAGGCACACTATATATGCTAATGTGTCTTGTCCGCTATGATAAGAATGATATCAATCATTGTGTTGTTTTACATTCTTCGTGTAATTTTTTTCCCATATTACGTTAATCTAATATTATATAATTTATTCTAAAGTATGTTTGACACAATTGTTGGGGTGTAACTACTTCCTTAACGGCATTTTTCAGTAACTTCCAGTAGCTCAGCAGTTTTGAAATTATCATATTCCCAGTAACAAGCTACTTTTTTTTTCCAACAGGAGGTTAGGGTTAGGGTATGGGCTATTTTTGTCAAATTGTTTATCGCAATTTTTTTTCAATTGGCTTTAATTTCTAGGAATATACAAAATAACAGGTTTAATTAATGTTGCTGTTAATCAAGGGTTTAAACTGTGTTGTATAACTTATGATGTTATGCAAATTATAAATAGATTAAAATGATAGAATTAAAATGGCCTCCACAGTCAACAGATCTCATTCAATAGATCACCTTTGGGATGTGGTGGAATTGGAGATTCGCATCATGGATGTGCAGTCGAAAAATCTTCAGGAACTGCATGATGCTATTACTGTATGTCAATATGGACCAAAATCCCTGAGAAATGTTTTCCACGCCTTGTTACATCTATGCCACAAAGAATTAGGACACTTCTGAAGCCAACAGGGGTCCAAACACCAAAAGAGGGATTGTGCAGACGGAAGCTTTTAATAAATTTGGCTACATGTGGCCAAAAACTGGTGTGACCGAATTCAAACGGATTTCAAAAAAAAAAAAAAAAAAAAAAAAAGCATGGACAGTATTGTTTGAAAGGACATACCTTCAATTATTTCCGAATGAAATGATTATGCATGTATAGGCGAGAGTGGGGTAAGATGAGCCAAGATAAGAGAAGAGAAAATTAGGCAGAAGTATAATGTAAGTGTCTATAGTAATTTCAGGGTGTTTCCTATCATTTTAAATGATCAGAATACATATATAACGAAGGGTTCTAGAAATATGGCTTCTTGTAAAAAAGTGTTCATGTGGCTGCATATCCATGAAGATTGTTGTATGATAATAACACAGTCATGAAAGTGCGTATCTATACCACGAATGTCATTTCTCGTGGCATTTTTACGCCAAAAATGTTTTTTGAGTGCACATGCTACGCACTGAAAACCCCATTTAGGGGGAGGGGAGTGTGGAGTCCGCGCGAATTATACGCCATAAAGTCCGTATCATATGCACGCGAAAAATGCATACCATACACGCAAAAGCTATTTTTGGCATACAAATGGCACGAGAAATGACATTCGTGCTATAGATACGAACTTTCATGAGATCGGGCTCGATAGTACACCATGTAAATATGCCAGAATTAGAAAAAGATACTTTTCATCTGCAGTCCCTAGGCTGTAACAAAAAAAATGACAAAAAAATAACCAACAGTCCGCATTCATTCACTATGACAACAATACACATAGATAAGAATATACCCAGGTTAGGGGTTAGTTGATCCGAGTCATTGGGGAGGTTGCACCATCTGGGTATAAACTGGCCCTTAAACTATATGATTAAGCATATTTTGGTTCTTTTCAGAAAATGATTTGGTGTACTTGTACGTTGTTCCTATTAAATAAACCCAAACTAAAAATAACAATTATATATTAAAAAAATATATACTATTTATACTGTTTATACTTTTTACGACATTTAACTTAACTACAGAGCCTTATTGTGCCATTGTGGGCAAAACTAGCTTACCAATTCAGGCTAATATTTAGCTAAATGATTTGCATGGTTTTATACATTGTTAAATCACCAACATGGATCATCAATATTTTTAGATCTGGAAAAATTTGCTTTGATGTAACAGCCAAATGGATGCCTTCCACTCTTCCCATGTGTTTCTCCTTTTCACAGTCTGGCAGAAATTATGGGTGGTTCCAAAATATAGTCACATGACAATAAAAGTGTACGGTTGTCAAGATAAAGGTCAGCTTACCCCACTCTCCCCTACACAGAATGCAGATTATTTGTGTGCATAGAACAGTTGGATGACCATTTTGTAAAATACTGTATTCAATGCAATGCACTTGATTGGTCCTTCGATTTCCATTGGGAGGAATTAACAAGAAGCTATATCAATCTATTTTTAATAATGTTTTACTCTCTCATACAAATGTGAATTTCACTACACAACACCATTTACTGAATTGAACATGCAACAAAGAAAAGTCATGCAACAACTACGCATCAAAATTTCCTACTGTTCAAAATGTTTAACTTTGCATTCTGAACATGGCTGTTGAGATCACCCAGGGCAGTAGAGAGCACCATACAGCTTGCACCCATATCAACTTATGTTGAGGAAGATGGAAGGTAGAAACATGGCACAATGCCAGCAATTGTGTGACAAAGACACTTGACGCCACAATAGCTGTCATTCTTTATGCCATCCTGTCTGAATCACTCCCTCGTCAGAGAAGATCCTCAGAGCTGTGAAGTGTCATTTACAGATTTCTTGCATGCTGGGAGGGTGTGTGCTTTGTACAGCCACTGCTGAGTATTTTTAGTATCCACCTTTGTAGTTGCCGTGGAAGCTGTGCTAATAAACTGCTCGTCTCTGAGGCCCGTCAACTTTTCTGCTCAGAAGTGAGGCGAGAGGCGGCTTCGTTGATGCTAGATTAGCACCCATAGGAATATCAGACTCTGATATCAAGTCAGGCAGAGACGACTGTGTCCAGATCAATAATTTTCTAAAGGGTAAAGTGATTACTGTGCAGTTATTGAATTTCAGCTGCAACTGCAACACAGAAGTCCATTTACGCACCGACTGTAAAACTGGGTTAGAAATGACAATATTCCAATATGACTTCACCTCAGATGTGGACCCATCCATTTAACTAATTAGTTTGGCTCTGTGCTTTTCACTTTAGCCACAATCGTAGTTATTTTCCATTATAAATCGTAAAATGGCAACCGACATATGTGGCATTAAAGCGGTTTCCCTTTGAACTCTGTTTCTCAGGGTTTCATCAAAGGTTCAGCTGACCTTCCGTAAGCGGCTCTATTAGGACTCTATCAGAGTTGTTTCACAGGCTGTCACGACCCATTATGTCAGACTTGCATGATAGCATTACGCTGACATCATGACAGACATGTTCAAATAAATTTGAATACGACAGACTGTGACACGAGTTAAACAATTTTCAAATGTCCCCTTGTGCTACAAATTAACGACTTAATTAATTTGGGAGCAGGCTACGGATCAGAACACCACAGCCTGATGTCCATATGGCACACCGAGAGGAAAGCTTCAGTTCTTATCTGCCGCACAGTATAAAACAAATTCTGGAATCCAAATGTGGTTGAAAATGAGTTATAGTTTCGCTCTTGGAAGCTATTATTGCAGTTCGACTAATATTTAGAACACGTCTGTATAAAGTGGCTATATGGTTTCTTTAGTTGCTCTTACACTAAGATCTTTATAGCCCAGCATCTCGAGAGACTTTCTGCAAAAATGTCTGAGATTAAGTGGGGTAGAACCTTCCAGCTGGTCAGATTCTCTGACATTGTCTGTTCTCCTGTCAGCTGGGTGAAGTTTGAGTAGTTTTCCCCGAGCAGCGGTCGGCTCATTGCTCCATATGTACTCTTGAGCTCAAAGCTTTAAATCTGTTGAAGCTGTGTGGTGGTTGCCAAAAGTTCCCTTGTTTAACAAAGCTCTCTGTGTGTTATCCTTTTAGATTCACTTCTCTCTCTGTGCCAACATGAGCTACTGTAGCGAAACAACATGGCATAGCTGCTGTTCAATTCGAAAGGGAGAAAATACCCCCTGGTTATTCACTTTTAGCTCCGAGTCTATATATTTAGATGTTAGCATGGTTGGACACACTCTACATTAACTCTGCACACTGTAATTATTACATAAGTATTTGCATGTTACGAGGGTTGTACTTGAAGCCTGCACACAGTAGTGCTGTCCCATTCATGAATGAATCAGTGTTTTAGAAATAAATAAAGATAAGTTATCAAATTGTGAATAAAAATTGAAGGGAAAAAAAAATATTAGATCTGCTTTGACGTAATTCGCAGGATGCTTAAACACTTTTCCTGGTGCCTTTTGAAATATGAACATATATATTTTTAAAAATATTTTAAAAGTCAGCATGAAATGAAAATCTAAATGCATGATATAGACGTCATTGTGAATGATTTGCACTTGTAGTTTAATTTTCTTTTTCTCAAAGCTTGTATCTTAAGCTTGAGCAAAAGTAATGATTATGAATATGTCAAATATAGCAAGGAGATATTTCAATTGTTTATTAATAAACAGGTGTTTTCTGTGTCAGTGTCGGCTGCAAAGATGAAGTTGATGATGCTGACTCCTGAGTTGTGAATGCGCTAGAGAGAAATGCACATTTCACAGTCTGTTTTCTTTAGTTTTGAATTGTTCTGTTTAAAAGTAGATGTTTGTGAGGCAAGTATGCTAATTTTTGGTTCATTTATGAGACAGCTCCAGTTCATGTGCCGGCGCCTCCGTGTCGTGATTATCTATTGTCTGCTATAGCCTATTTACCTCTTATTTATTGAATCCAGGCAACTGGTTGATAAAACATTCATTACACCATGGCCATGTCCGTAACATTGTTTTTCCCTTATAAATGTGATTACGAAAAATAAAATAAAATGAAAATTTTATGTTCTGTGGAAATCCAACCCTTCTTCATCCGGTGGGTAGTATTACTTGTGGTGTGTGCAGTGTAATTCACAGAAGTACTAAAACAATATTTGTTTGTGTCATGCATGCTTATTTGCCTCATATTAAATACAAAACACATGTGTAGAAAGATATTTTTCCTATGTCTTGACTCCTTTATAAGGCAGCATGGATATGAACAGACGTTTCAATATATTGGTATTAAATGCATTTTTCTAAGAATTTATATTTTAAGTTTTGACAGGAAATGTCACATCCATAATGCTGGAATTGCCCAATTTTAAAGGGATAGTTCACCCCAAAATGAAGATTCTGTCAATAATTACTTACCCTCATGTTGTTCCAATCTTGTAAGACTTTCGTTCATCTGTCACAGATGTTGACAGGTTGATCATCACAGATCAACCTGTCACTCACATGACATCACAGCAATAGCAAACCAGAACCATCCAATCATTTCCCGTTGGACAAAATCAAGTCCCCTCCTACTGTTTTTTTTTCCAGAAGCCGTTTTACTTGGATATATACGTCACAATAGGGAAGAGAAGTTTTTTGCATTTTTCGCTTCAAGACGACTTTAAGCCCCACCCACAATCGGTTCTAATGGAAAGCAGAAAATTGATCCTCTCAGCAGAAATCCTGCTCTTCTAACAACATCACTTCTGTTGAAAGTTTTCTGTCATGCCGGCAAAAACTTTTCTACTACCTGAACCACGCAGGGGAAGATGACAGCAGATCTGTTTAATTGCCATGTTCACAATTCCAGGAACTGCTGTGCTAACGCATAAGAGAAATGAAAGTTGTTGCATGCTTGGCTGCATATTTAGAAGAATAATGGGGTTTTGTAATTTTCTGGTTTATAAAATGTCATGCATGTTGGGTGGGAGGCAGTGCCGAGGCGATCGCACAGGTAACAATCAGTCAAAGCTAATTTTGTATTTGTGCACTCGGCTCATTGTTCAGATCTGAATGCCATTATTATAAAGAACAAAGCCTGTCCTTTCCAACAACTGAGCTTTATCATCAGACCATGAAACAGCGCTGTAGTTACAAGATTTGGCTGTGTAGCTATGTCTTTGTTGGGGAGTAACTGAGAGAAATTACTTTGGATTGTGTCTTTATGTATTGTAGATGTTAAAAAAATAAAAAAAGACTGCACCTTTTACTGCTGGTTCTTGATTATGACACGTCCTGCTTTCCAAGATATAGTCATCATAAGTCTGCTGATTGCAGAATATATTAAGATTGTTTTCTGAGAAGAATCGAACCACCCACACGCAAGTTATTTCTAAAGCCTGTGGTTGCACATTGTCTTGAACTGCAGAGGTTGGTAGGCAGCTCAACGAGTATTGACAGAAAGACAGATGGAAACAGGGGCCCAATCTGCCTTATGTGCATGGCCTTAACTGAATACCACTGTATGCTGCATGACCACACCAATAGCACCAGCGAAGTGCAGCTTTTCACTTGGAACAAATCTCCCTGACAGCTGACAGGTCAAACTAAGAGACTTCTGTGGAAAACTTTCTTCTTCCTCTTCCTTATGGTTGCGGTTATTATTCAGTGATATTTCTCTCCACAGAAACGGCTGTTACTGCAAGGAAAGCAGGCCATTCTATGTTTTTTCCATTAGTTTACTAATAATTGTCTTCTTGTGGTTGCAGTCATCGGCTGGTTAAGGGGAATAGATGCTTCTTTATCGGAAATGCATTTGATGCTTTCTCTCAGCGAAATGGTCCACACCACACTCATTACAAACCTAATGATTCAGTGGTCAATAAATGCATTTAGATAAATAATAAATGATGATTTGTTTAAGCAGTTTAAAGGCCATCTCAAAATCATCCATCTTTTGTAAAAAAAAAAAAAAAAAATGTTTAGGAATTGCTGGATTTAATCAAAACTGAATGCTTTTCATTCAATGTTCTTTTATAGCATTAGTATGTTTAAATAAGTATGCATAAAAAAACAAAAACAAAAAAAAAACATTTCAATACAAGCATAAGGCCGGACTATGTGGGATAGCAGAAATGTTAAACAGTAGGCTATATTTTCTCTATAGTGTTTACACAGCAGTATATACATAGTAAGATTAAAGGGGTGATGAACTGAGAAATCAAATTTTCCTTGAGCTTTTGACATCTAAGATCATCATTCATATTATAAGAAAATCCTGTAAGTTTCAGAAATGAAAACGAGATCAACCTCAAAGTGTTGTAGCCAAAGTAACAAAGCAAGAGCTTCTTTTTCGATCATTGAATAATTCAGTTGACGTCTGTTAAACATACGAGAATAATAACTGTTCTATGGCATTGGCATCCTCTTGAATAAGACAAGCACCCACGGCACTTGCATTAACCTCCAATTTAAAATGCTGAGCACAATTAGGTGACAATTAGGTCCCACAAAATAATACATAGATTTTCATTTAATATACTGCATTTATACAACTGTTCTTTCTGGTTCTCGAATCTCCAATTGAGAGAATTTCCATCAGTGCTATATTCACCCAGTTACAGCACTCTAACCATTTCACCGTTTGTATCACTCCATATTTTTAACCAAATCCACCATATTTTTAATTTTCGAAATGGAGTTTAAAGATGTTTTTTGGTGAGAATGTAATTATGTAGACCTCAAATATGTGACAAATATATAATCATAGTGCTTATTTTACAATTTTTTTACAATTCTTTCGCAGATGCGAGCTCCACGCCGTGAACGGCCGTTCAGCGCTCATGTATTCTGTTTTTACAAGTGAGTCAGAACAAAGAAGTTGTTTTAGCACTGTTATGGGAAAGACAGAGACGAACATATTGATTTCCTTTGCATACATTCAAACTGATTTTTTGGATATAATATTGTGGACATCAACCTGAAGAATGAGATGCTGGTACTACAGTCGTTTAGTCGACCCTTCTCTCATAATATCATACTCAACATAAAGTGATGTTTCTAAAGTGACGTTTTAGAGTTAGTAACAGAGGCTTGGCCTCAACTGTTAAACTGTTAACTCGAGGTTTGAATCTATGGCAGAAGGAAGTAGTTCTGCACAAAATGTGTATTATCATTATTTTTGTGTGTGGTTGCATTTCTTGGACAATTACTAAATTACTGTTTCAACGTTATCTAGGCTGCTCTGGGACACATGAATTATTTTCAAGAGCAGGTTCAAACACTTATGAAACAAATACCAGCATTTGTTCTCTCATTTGAAATCAGCCCCTGATGGTTAATTTTAATTGGCAGTTGGTCACAGTGCTTTTCAAGATATCTGTCTTCCACTCCATTCAATTATGCTGCAGTCTCAAACATGCCAAGATGTCTTCCTGTCGCTGGAGTTTTCATTAATATAATCCACAAATGACACATTTCCCATCGTTTATTTATTTATTTTTTTATATGATTATTATTGTAAAGGTGCGGTTACAATGTCTCTTACCATATTGAAAGACACATTTGTACATGTGTGCACCCACTCGTCTTGCCCCTTACATCTGCCTCTCCTACTGTATGCAATTTAGAATTGATTCAGAAACTGCGTTGCTTAGTTACAAGGCTTTATTGCTCTTCTAAAATTGGGGGGTGGGAAGGGAACTCTCTCTCTCTCTCTCTGGCATGTTTTCTTGCCACCACATGCTCTGTAGAAGCCTGTATGGTTCTTTCTTTCTTTCTTTCTTTCTTTCTTTCTTTCTTTCTTTCTTTCTTTCTTTCTTTCTTTCTTTCTTTCTTTCTTTCTTTCTTTCTTTCTTTCTTTCTTTCTTTCTTTCTTTCTTTCTTTCTTTCTTTCTTTCTTTCTTTTTCTGTTTAGTGCTGCAGTCAGTATAGTTCTTATATATAACTCTGACAGCAGATTCCCAATTCTCAAACGGCACACTGTTTTGAAAATTGTTTTTTTCCACTCTTCATTAAAATAAAATGAGTTAAAAATTGCCGTTTGATCTTTCTTCAGTTAGCATCTATAATGTAATTTTCTTCATAAAGAAGTCATGAGTCTTCAGTTACATCATACCAGCATGCAAATTATGATTATAGCAATAGCATTATGGATTTCCACAGTTCCACATTGGGAAATAGCCAACTTGTGTAAACTTCAGCATCTGGACCTTTTGGTTTCCAGGTATCTGTATTCTTACACATACATCTTTTTATAGCAGCTCTCACATACATTAACGTGGTAAAAGATGGATGATAGTGGATGTAACACATACCGAAGCGTCTCTGTCTCAGCGCCTCAGCCTTCCTTTACCTGCTCCTGACTGCTGCCTCAGCTCCTTCCTGAGAAAGAACGCACTCACAAGAGAGAGTGTGAGAGAGAGGGAGAGAGAAAGAGGACTAATGAGGGAGAGAGAGGGGGTGTGTGAGAGGAAAAAGATGCTGAATCCTGGTTGGCTGGAGAGTAGAGGCTGACTCAGTGGATCTGGAAAAGCAGCATGTGACAGATGCAATTCTCATCCCAGTCCTCACCATCAGACCAGAGGCTTGTTCGCCATTGGCCCCGTTCATTGGACCGGCAACGCACGGTGCGCTATAACACCATGCTTTCCTTTGCCAGACCCAGCGGAGCTCTCTCACTAGCGCGTATCACTTGCGCATCGAGCAGGAGACTCAACCCAGACACACTTCAGCCCAGCGCAGAGAGCCGAGACTGAGGAAGAGGAAAGAACGAGTTAGCAGCTCTCCTTTACTCTCGTTTCTGCTGTACAGAAGAGGAGAGAGAGTGGGATAGCGCATTTGCTGGAGGCTACTATAAGAAGCAGAGGCACACCACATAAATCCCCCAAAGTGACTGTAACAGACCGAGCTGAAATGACTGATGTTTGAGGATCCGAGAGGATGAGGGAACCTGCTCGCTCCGTTCCTGACTGAGGGAAAGTGAGCTTGTGCCTATCATCTGAAACAGAGAAACAAAAGAAAAGGCGTGTTGGGTGGACTTATTTCTCTCTCTCTTTGGCTGAACTCTGTGCATGGCAGCTTCGGGTCCCCCATGGCGTGTTACTACATTGTCATCAGCTCCACACACCTCAGCAATGGACACTTTCGAAACATCAAGGGAGTTTTCCGAGGTCCCCTCTGCAAGAATGGCAACAAAAACTTGGTAACTACCACGTCTCCCGTACGAATGTGTGTTTGGTCATGTGCTTACTTTTGAAGCCAGTAATCTTGCCTCTAGAAACTTTTCTGGACTGTGGTAACACTTTACATGTTATACATTTGACTCTAATGAATCATTATTGTAATAATACTGTTATTATTATAGTACAAATCTTTACAACTGCAAGTGTTACCTTAACAAGCTATTTCTACCTACCATACCATACCCCTTTATTTATATAGCACAATTTAGACAAACAGCATGGCAAGGTTACCTGATTTAACCCATAAACATTTACTATGAATTAATGAATTTAGGTTGATTCAGTGATGTTAAATAAGGTTTTTGACTTGAGATGTTACCATTTTTTCAGAGGGATCAAATTGAAAATTATAATGATAGACTAGGCATCCCAAAAGTAATTAAACTTTAACAGGAAAGTAAAATGAAGTTGCTCAAGGAATGAACCTTTAGGAAAAGTGTTGCGACATTACTTTATTTTCAGTACTTCCTGTTTGAAAGTTGCAGATGGAGAAAGCAAAAGCTGCTCTAGCCTGTGCCCATAACTAAATTCCTGACAGATGGATAGGGATGAAATTAATCTCTACTACACAGTCATGGCCTGGGATTTAGTCTAACCATACTTTTACTGGCCATGCCCTCAAAATAATCCTCCTGTTTGTGCTCCCAGAAAACTGCCTATATTTCCGCACAAATACTCCGCTATGAACCCGCTGTATCTAGGACAGCACAAAGGGGAATTTTAAAATAAAATCAGTCTCGGTAAAATATTATTTTTCATAATTACTCTAAGAGCAGTGTGAATAATGTTTTTCAGTTTAATTTAATTAATGCGATTGGCTCCTGAAAGGAAGTATGTTTCAAAGCTTTTAAATGTGGAAGTGAAATTTCATACTCTCTTTCACTGCTTCCTTCGGCAAGCCTTCCCGTGTCATCTCTGTCAGTTGGGGGGAACAGAGATTTCTTGACAGCAGCCTCCTCCTTTCAAAAGAATCAAAAATGATTGGAGATGAAATATTGAAGCTCTTGGCTCAGGATCAAGCGCCAATCCTGCTTATCTGCCTCCCGCCTCCAGCTGAAAGGCTAATGCTGAGGGAACGTTTGGGTGCATGGCGTAACTATGAATGCAGCAACAGATTGTTTCTCAAGCACGGACGAAAAGTAGAATGTTTCGGTGGCCGTTGTCGGCTCGATCTCTATGCAATTATCAGATTTGACACATCTCCCATTCTGTTGCAGGGAGGTGTCAGTGAACTGTGTGCATCACTGACACTGCTCTGTAACACAGTAAATTCCGTTCATTACTCCCTCTGCTGCATAGAGTAGCTGTAAATCTCATATACTTGGGCACACGCACTCTCAGATGTATCGGTATGAAAGGCAGACTAAGAAAGCTGTGCTTATCCCAGCGCTGGTGCAGTGCCATCTGGCTCTCTTTCCTGGTGCAGTGATATTTTAGTCCAGAAGAAAAGCTTTGTGCTGTAGAACATTTGTTCAGCGTGGCTCAGACGCAGAGGAAAGGAGAGGAGGAAGGATAAGAACGATATAACTGCGAGTATAAGTGTTTGACTTTTGCTTTATGAAATCCATCTCTGTAATTAGTAGTATTGCTCTCCCGGATTTCTCAGCACATCAAAGGGCTTGGTTCAAACAATAATTTTGAGAGAAAAAAAAAACAAAACAATATGTGCGTATCTTTATTGAATGACTTTGACACTTACAATGTTCTACTTTAGTGGAAAAGAGATTAGAAAATGGCACGAAACCCTGTTTTGAAACTTAAAATGACTTAAAATTATTTTTGGAAGAGAAGCAAAGTACTTTCTATTGTGTATATATGTCTATAATTTCTTAAATTACTATATTTTATTTTGCTTTGTTTTGCTTTGCTTAGTCCAGATGCGACAAGGCAGTAAAAACATCTTCCTGATGTATTAAACTGAATGAGTACCAGTTTGGAGCTGTGCCATATCAGCGGACTCTTATAAAGTCAGACGTAAGCGCCTGAGCTGAATTTTGCCCCTTGCTTTAGCTTCCATGAATATGCATATCAACGGGGTTATTTCAACGCTCGTATTGATTTCCTCACAGTCGCTGCTAAGTCAGCCCATCTCCCCGCTGTGCAATGATGTGAGCATCCATTTCCACTCAGTGATGCCACTTTTAGACACCACTGTGCTCTGGGAAAGGATCCTTATGCTGAATATCTATACGGTATGTATTGTCACAGTGCCTCTATTGGCAGATGCATGGCAGAATGAACAGGTGTTATAATCAGCTCTTGTCCTGATTGTGCAGGGGATCAGGGCGATTGTGTAGATTGGATGTTGCTAACGTGATATGCATGGAATTCAATTTCCTTTGTCGCTCTCATATTCATTTTCGTCACATGTATTATGGTTTTTGTAGTTTGCCGTGATCCTGTGGCTTGCTATCTTCATGCCACCATCCAAAGCACAAACGTATGTGAAGCCCTAATCACCACTGCATGTGTCCAAGAGCTGAGGCAGCAGCAGACTAGCTTAATCGCAGAGAGTGCCAGACAAAGAGACTAAAACCGAGGGAGGAGAGGAAATGAAAAAGGGCAAAATGTTATTATGTTCCTCTTACCCTTTGTCTTTCCCTACTGGGAAAGCTTGCCCGACAATTTGCATTGTGGGAGGACAATGTGTACAGTATGTGTGTGCGGACGCACTCCGAGTTCCTTCCTAATTGAGAATTACAGCAGAAACCCAGCTCTTGCCATGACCAGGCCCCGCGCACGAGCTCTTCTGCGGGGTAATTAATGTAGCAGCGCGGGCGATTAGCCTCTGCAACCTTTCGCCGCGTTTTACCTCTCGGCCCCATCCAGGTGTGAGGGAGAAACGAGCGTTTAGATATCGCACCATGCAGCATGCATTATTTACAGACGGGGAGAACCCAAGGCTTGTCATCACTGCCGAATGCAGACAGATGTAGTTAACTTTACGCACGCCCGAGACAAATGTGTGGCACGCTCGCACTCGGCTGATTAAAATTCACTCCATTCGTGGCCTTCTGTTACTCATAAACGCCAGGTTCATTTAAATACCCTGAACGTGGCGTTTTGCTTCTAGTGCTGCATCAATTTCATTTCACAGCGCTGTTAACTTTATAACAATGGAATCATTCTCTCTGAACCCCGCAGACACGGTGTTTGTTTCTTTGTGTGTGTTTTGGAGGTATTCACTGTGACAAATCAAATCTCTTGCCCTGGTTGTGTTGTTCTCCTCCTCTCTGCACAAAAGAGGCACGGTGCAGATTCCATGGGCCCTTATAAAAGTGCTAATCCCATGTTTTTTTTTTTTTTACTGACGGTGAACCCATTTTCACACTGATTCACAGAAAATACCCCATTGAATAAACTGTGTACTTAGAAGGCACAAAGGCACAGCGGGGTTTGACTGTAGGCTTGCTGCTGAGGTATAATAGCACAATTACACAGTAGCGTGGCAGCTTTACCCTTTCTCCTTTCTGTATTCGGCTCACCTGATGTTCGGAGATGAAACGTTTGCGGCGATCGTCAACGCCGTCATTGTTGTCATCTTATACTCATACATATTTAAGTTGCTGGCCACAAGGTCTATAATTTACCCGCTGTTTTAATGCAGAATAAGCGGCTAACTCGGTGGGACCGATCTCCTTCTCCGAAGCGCTCGTCTCAATATAATCGCTTGCACTTTGCCAGGCAGTTTTCTACGTGTCGGAAGGGTTTTGCACTCGTAAGCAGTGGAGTAAAAATACCCTGCCAGCCCTGAGCTCTGGCCTTGTATAACTGAAGGGCAGCATATAGTGAGGCTTCCTTGCAGAGTTTCTGCCTCCTGAGGGATGTTTTCTGCCATATCATTGTCTGTTACACATCCACTCTGACCCTGAAAGCATACCCTGAGTCTTAAAAGAATTGTTCACCCGGAAATGAAAACTTTGTCATTATTTACTTGTATGTTCATCCAAACCTGCATGCTGTTATTTTATTTTTTCCTAGTGGAATGCAAAAGAAAAAAAGTGAGAAATATATCTGCAGCTGTTTTCCATTCAAAGACATTTCATAGTTACCACAAGCCCTAGAAAGTAGAAGAAAAAAAAAACTTAACTTTTTCTTTTCTTTTTTTGTATGGATTTGGGATACATTACATTTATTGACAGTAAATACATTTAAAATGTTATAAAGGTGTAAGAATGATTTCTGTTTCAAATACATTCAGTCCTTTTTAACTATCTATTCATCAAATAACTTTTTTTTAAGCAAACTATCCCTTAATCACTCCTTATGCTTTTGTGTTCATACTAAATACAGATGCAGAGTGAAATATATAAATAAATGCAGGTATGGGAAGGTACAGGTGCAGCTCTGGAAAGGAGCCCTGTGGTTGTGCCAGTAATTGAACGAGTCCCCATCATTGCTCATAGCCACTCACCGCAATATGAGTGCTGAGAGCCTTTTAATGTTCCTCATTCCTTTGAGTGATATTATAATGCAGAGCAACCCAGCTGCCTCGTCTCACTTGATTTGATGCTCGAAAGAAGTGAAGGGCTCCTTTTCCTCCTTTAAAAAAGTGCTGCACACCGAGCAAGCTTGCAAACACCGAGTAACACAGCGGCAGACCCTGATCTTATTGAGCTTCACCGCTGCCCACCTTAAACTTTACCCGAGCTGATCGCAGGGAAATGACTGCCATTGGACCGTGTTTGAGATTGAGCACAGATGGGGATACAGAGAAAGAGGTGCAGAGAGGGATCTTGAGGAGGTGACCACAGTCTTTCTGATGAGTTAAGTGTGTATGTTTTCACTGAATCTACCTCTCTCTATCTATCCTTTTATCTGCCTCGTATTCACATACTTCAGCAAGCAAGGATATTAGAGTTCTGGATACTCGGCCCTTTGTCTTTGACTCAAGTCAATTAACTTATGCTACTCTCATCCTGCTCTTTCATTCTCTCTCTCTTTCTCACTCTGCCTTGTAACATTCTCTTTTTTTCACTTTCTTTCTAAATCCAACCTGATCTCATTACTATTCATTACAATGCGTGTGGCTATGCCACACATAATTTTTTTTTTACATTTGGAGAGAAGCCAAAATATATGTTATTCATTTATCTGGACAGCATCTATAATACATGGAATTTATAGCTTGATTTTATTGTATTTACAACAAATAAAATATTAGCATGTACAATACTAAATACAATATGCTAAAATCATATTTAACACTTCATTTTACACTTATTTTCATACTTACCTATTTAACATTGTATTTAATTCAGTGTGATTTCTGAACTGTGAGAAGTCTGAGACACTGTGCACACAAAGCAATGGTTGTTAGACTGTAACGTGAATGCTGCTGTTTCAATATTTTCTGGAAACCATGATACATTTTATTTTTTATCAAAAAATTAATTGAAAAAAAAATCATAAGAACAGCATTTATTTATTTTTTTCTCTCACATCAGGAGAACGTCTAAAAGGAACTATCGAAATACTGTTGGCAGTGTGTGTAAACATTATACATAAATGGAAAACAACACAATAATGAATAAGCACATATTAGACATTAGACTCTACAGCAGATAATGCTGCCGATGATTGAAAAAACTCAATGAGTTAGTGCCATAAACTGCACAAAATGTGGCAATACAGTGACTATTTGTTATCGAGTATGGGGCATCTGAGATGGACACACAATCTGAGTTAGCCTGGTCCATGCTGCTGAATCATAAATGTCCCAGAGATGCCAGAGCAATGGTAGTTAATTTAGTGTAAAAATGTAGCAGTGGCACATTTATAGCACATTTCATTGTCAGCAAGTATGGAGTGCTTTTGTTGTATATTTGAGTGAGTAAAACTTTTACCTTAAACTTGGGTTGCATTTTTTTATAGTGCGGTTTCTGTTAATGTGTAGAATGCATCATTGCAAAAGGGTGCTATATTGGGCCTGAATACATAATGAAATTGGAATAAACTAAAACTATAACACTGATCTTTGTGCCTTGAAAGTACGCCGGTGTTTCTAAGAGTGGGTTTTCTGTCTCACAATGTTCTATTTTCTTCTACTCCAGAGAGAGAGAGAGAGAGAGAGAGAGAGAGAGAGAGAGAGAGGGAGAGGCTTAAAGTCTCTATTTGTGGTTGTTAATTATTCAAGTGTCGTCACCTTCGTCTCTGGGCAAAATGGAGTCAGACTGGGGCGGCAGAGCCTGTGCTGTCTCCTGCCAGCCACTTCTTAATCTGCAATCATTTAGATCCAGGAGGCGGAGTCAGGGTCAGACTCTAGCACTTGAGCTTGATAGCAGACTGATTTATGTTTAAGTGTACAAAATAACTGTAGGAAATAGATCCATCATAACATTATAACCATGAACATTCACTACAAAATGCTGATTTTATTTTTTTTGGCTATACAATTTCAAAACTTGTGTGTTTCTACGCCTTGTTTTCTTATTTCTCAGTGCACGTCAATGTGTTTGTGTTCCAAACGCATTTAAAACCTCTCACCAGGGTTTGCTAGTCTGAGCTCTGCATGAGATCAGTTTCTAATGATCAGAACGCGGGCTAATTGATGGAGGTCTGCATGTGTTTAAAGATCATGAGATGGTGGAGAAGGAAAAACAAAAACAAAAAACCTCAAGTTACCAAACTTTTCAGCCTTGGCCTGTCTGATTTGGGCAATGTTGTTTTGAATAGAATGCAGTAAGTGTTAGTGTTCAATTGAAATCACTTTTGAATGACATTATACATTTTCAGCAGCCATTTCTCCAGTCACATGATCCTTCATTCTAATATGATATGAATAAGAATATGATGATTTGCTGCTCAATAAATATTTGCTTCATCAATTTTGAGCACAGTAGTGCTGCTTAACATTTTTTATGAAAACTGTGATTTCAGAAAGTTAAAAAAAATCTATATATATAAATATAAAATAATATATATATATATATATATATATATATATATATATATATAATCAGAGTTATGAATGTGGACTATAAATGGTTTAAGAGCTACACATATTTGTATTTGGGTATGTCATTTTCAGAAAGTTCTCAAAAATAGGGGCACTGGGTATATTCAATAAAATTTTAAATCCGCTGGTTAGATCATTCCTGATCTCTTCCCCATAATTACGTCTTCTCAGTCAGTGAGGTCTATGATCTGGACTTCATAGAAGAGAAAACCACCAGCCTTTCATGTGGTAGCCATGGCGATTATTGACATTTAAACCTGTTTCAAAGCTTTAATAAACACCTAAGCAGATAACAAAGCGATTCTCGTTGGAGTTCGGTTCAGAAAACCGGTTGACTTGTGACCCTGGGATTTAAATGTCGTCAGTGCTTGTAATGCATTTATAGCCTGTGTTTTTTTTTTGTTCACTTCATATATTGCACGTGCACACGATCACAGCAATTTCACGCCTTCTGCCCCTGAGCTCTGGTGTGAGACTGCATGTCTTGCTGTGTGCTTGGTGAAATGAAAGTTTTACAAACAAATGTGCTGCTGCTACAAGGTTTCAGCCATAAACTACATAGCATTTGAAATCTGGTTGAAAAGTTCAGCTGGTAAAGTGTAAAGGCCCTTTTTTATCATATCACACAGATCGACAGTTTAAAAGATAAAGTTTTAATATGTGCATATTTCACACTGCAGAGGCACACATTGTATCAGACAAAGTTGAAAGGTCTCTGATTTGGGACACTTCAATTCTGCAGGATCTTTCTCAGCCTCTGAGGCTGACCAAAGGATGGTGTGTGTATGTGTGTGTGCATGCTATCCAATAATCCTCCTCTCCCTCTTGATGGCATTCTAGTCCCAAAGCAACCTTTGAATGACCCATGTAATCTATCCTTTCTAATGACATCACCAATCTCAATCTAAACTTTCTTTTCAAGCATTTTTTTTTTTTTTTTTTTTGCAGACAATGCTGCCAGCACCGGTCCAATAATCAATATCACACATACAAGCAGGGATTTAAATCTAAAGATAGATGTATCTAAGAGCCAACAAATAAGATAGAAGAGCTGTGTTTGCGAGTGAGATGATCACTGTGCCAGAAGAGACCGATGACAAAAACAAACCCTTACATGTTTTGGCTCCGACCATTAATTCAGCATCTTGAGGTGACCTATTCACCCAATGCAAGTAGACATATCTGACTGACAAACAGATGGCTTAAAAGTGCCCCTTTTGACACATTAGAGCAAGAGGATTCTTCATTTTGCATAATGATTTGCACCGTCAATTAGTTCTTTCTTTAGTTTACACAAAGGGTTCTGAAGATCACATAGAGCTTCAAATGCTCTAAACCTGCCAGTGATTTGTAAGGCTAGTTCCTCTGTACCTTCATTAGAATTCTCCCATAGAAAAGGCATTGATTTTTTTGGTCTGGCAGCCTAGCAGATCCTCAGAATTTATCTTCCTCTGGCCTCTCATTTAATCTCTGTTTGAAACAACAGCAGCGGTAATGGCAGTGGAAGGATCCCGGGGAATGTGCATGGTCAGCGTGAAGAGAGATAGAGTTGGTGCGGGCTGTGTAAATTAAAGCAGCAGAGCTCAAAGAGACAGTTTTATGGAGCCTGTCCCTGTGTGTGTGTATATCTGTGTTTTGATTTCTGCTTGCTGGGTTTCTGTGGGTGTGGTGTTGCAGTTGAGAGCGTAAATGTAATTTCAAACACTTTTGCTCTTTATTAGAATGTTTCCACCTGTGTGAAAACATTATCTCCTTTATTACTTCCCATTTCCTTTTGTATTCTGGATGAAAAGTGAATTTGATCCTGTTTCTATACCTTCTTTCTTTCACCTTAAAGGGCACCTATTATTCCCCTTTTTAAAAGATGTAATATTGGTCTTGGGTGTCCCCAGAATGTATTTGTGAAGTTTCAGCTCAAAATACCCCACAGTTAATTTATTATAACCATTTGAAAATGTCATTTTTGGGGCCTGTTTTTAAATGAGCTGTTTTGAGGCATACCACCTTAAATGCAAATGAGCTGCATATCCCCACCCTGCCTTTGGATGAGGGCGTAACTTGATACATGGCAGTCAGTCTAAGCAGAAGGGCTGAGAGAGAGAGAGAGAAACTGCTGTTTTGAATGTCATTTAGCATACGTTTGAATCGGAACATATACATAGTACGAAGAGACTCAGGCAGAATAAACACAAATGAGAATGGAGCAGTACGTCTCGGTATGGTTATTTGATACATTTATGTACTTATAGAGTTGTAATCGGGTCCCATTTGCAATTATGAATGTGCAACACACACACACACACACAGACAAACACAAACACTAATGCTGGCGCAATTTTTGAAACTACATAGGCTACAAATTCTGTGATAAAGTTTGCTATGTACAAGCGAAATTACATTTATGCTTCTGTGGCAAATGTGAGAAGATGGCTAACTTACACAACAAGAACATATGCAGTTTTAATACTATATATATATATATATATATATATAAACGTGTGGTTACACACTATACAAACAAGGTTTACATTATATAAACAGTCATCCTATGACGACGACAACAACAACTTTAGATGCATTTGACAGCAACTGAAAAGACTATTTGCTCAAAAATCATAAAACACACTTACTGTTACTGGAGGTGTCGGTGGATCGCAAACAGTAGACGACGATCCACACTTGAGGATTAACTTTTAAGCCACAACAACACGATTAACCCACGACAGATCATTTATGTTTCCAAGAGACATTACCGGCTGTCATTGAAACAATGGAGGATGGTGTACAGATCACGGAGGGCGGGGTCTATGCAACAACCACACTGTCAATCAAACCCCTTGCTCAATTCTACGTCACAAAGCGCTGAATCTTAGAACACCTCGTTCTGAGACAGTGCATATGATTTATTGAGATTGTAAAAAAAACACTGGGTGGATTTTTATCATTCTAGGGTGGTTTTGCTCATATGCCAACACACGTTTATGTTCAAACACCATGTAAAAGTGAATTTTCCATAATAGGTGCCCTTTAATATATATTCAGTACTGATTTAAAATGCGATTTTAGGTCCTGCAACTCTCAATATTCAGCACATGAATTGAATGCTTAACCACAGTGCAGGGTTTGCAAGAGAAGACCACCTTCAGATCGCTTTTCATTCATCAGAGAAACCTGTTAAGAAAAATGCATCACGATTTCCACAAAGACATTAAGAAGCACAACTGTTTTCAACACTGATTGTAATATAGCTCATCATTTATTCAACCTTGTTTTGTTCCAAACTCAAATGACTCAAAAAATGTATACTGAATATATTGAAGATTGTTTCAGCTGCTTTTTTACCGTATTATGAAAGTCAAAGAAGTCCAGAAATGTCAAGCTCAAAAAAAGGGCATGAATGTAATGTAAGATTAGGTCTGATAGAAAAAAAATATGCAAAAATTATACATTTAGTGGTACAGAAGCTTGTCACTGCAAAGGTCAAATTGTACCATATCTGTCTTTAAATTGCGCAATATAGTTCCTTAGATTAGTAATGTGAACCTTTAAAGGGATAGGTTGTTTTTTTTGGACACCCAATTTTTTTTACAATTATGTCATTGATTACTCACATTATATATCATTCAAAAACCCATAAAACTTTCGTTCATTTTCAGAAAACAAATGAAGATCTTTTTCATGAAATCCTAGAAATTTCTGGCCCTCCAGCAACTACCACTTTGACGCTTCAAAAAGTCTGTAAAGAGATCGTAAAATGAATCAGTGTCATTTGAGAGGTCAGATTGAATTTAGGATTTTATTCACAAGTTGTAGTTGCATAGCTGTCAACCGAGGGACAGAAAGCTCTCAGATATCATCAAAAATATTTTCATTTGTGTTTAGAAGGTGAACGAAAGTCTTATGGGTTTGGAGCAACACGTGGGTGAGTAATTCATGACAGAATTATCTTTTTTTAATTTTTTTATTTAGGGTAGTACTATTAGCCTTTTAGTGGTAGATAAGGTATAAAAGTGCCCCACTACCTCAGTGACAAGCTGTTGTGCCAATACAATTTTTTGTATTTAAGGTGTATGAGAAATAGATTGAATTTCGGTCTTTATTCATTCTCAAATTAAATGAAAACATTGATCAATGCATGAATACACAGACTACATTATATTAGACATAATCAATGTTTTGATTTGATTTGAGAGGCTTAAATTTCAAACTGTTCATGAAACAAAAGGAGCATACAGCTGTGAGCATTCAGAAGCCTTGGAATAGAAGTCATATGGATAAAATTCACTGTTCCCTTTTTGGGTCTTGAATTGGTCAAACCCCACTAACTTTCATTGTGTGTCCAAAATATCTTCTTTTGTTGTTTCACAGATGTCAAAGTCATGCAGGTTTGAAACAACATGAGAGTAAGAAAATGATGATTCAATTTTCATTTAAAGGTGAACTATCCCTTTAATTGTTGCCTTTGGCTTGCTCAGTTGGGGATATTCAAATTAATTAACCAATCATTAATACCCTTGATCAACTCTACCAAACGTGGATGTTTTTCCACTAAGAAACGAACATTGTTATTATGTTTTGATTGATACTCTGAAGCTGCTTTGATGCAATTTATATTGTGAATACTTAATACATGCATTCTTGATTTTTGCAATGCTCAGTATCCAGCTCATGAATTGAGTGTTTTACCGCAGTGCTGGGTTTGAAAGTGCAGCCCACCTTGGGATATTATTGGATACATTTAATACATTGTTTTAGTTTCCTTGCTGCAGTGTTTATCCGTGTAGTGGCTCTGCTCAAAAGCTCTGGTTTGCTTGTAGAGTGGTGGACTAGAATTACATGGAGGGGAGGGGGGTAGGCTAGGACACAGGGGAGGGGTCGGGTTCGGCTCAGGGCCTGGGCAGGTGCCAGGAGTTAGCTTATGTTCTCGCAGTATCAGCAGAGAGCTCTGACTCGCAGAAGGTAAAAGCATTTCTGTGACCCCTTCCCAGTAATCCCAGACCCGTTTCATTAAAAGAAGACTGTTGGGATGCAGGAGAACGTACGCTCCCATCAGTATGACGGCTGTCATTGTCTACATAATGAGTTGCTTTGCAGGGCATCTTTGTGTGTTTTTATAAAGTCTTTGCTGGAGGCTGTATCTTTGTTGGACTACCCACGCTGCTAGCCTCCCTCTCCACCCACCCCCCTCCTCTCATCTGTCAGAGTAGTGCCCACATATCAGGCCACTTTCTTCTTTAATGCAATTCATTAGCCGGAGCATCTTAAAAGCTGGAAGACTAATTAAGCTTCTTTTTGAAATGCGTGACAGAGGGAATATGTATTGGTATTCTACATCGCTGCCAGAGGCAAGATTCCCTGCACTATGGTAGTCAACAACGGACCTTAGCGAGACGAAAGGGTCGTTTTTGCAAACAAAAGGCAACAAAACGTTGCTTTATCTATATTATTAGGCAAACAATTATTGACTTGGGAGCTTTGAAGGGATTTTCACCTCTTCATTGTGGTCCATAGGCATTGTGTCGGCCATTGTGCTTGCACAATGCTTTTGTAAATATTGGCGCGTTTGCCTGAACACTCTGCTCCCGTGGTCTTGCTTTAAATGGCACAATGACTTCAGCTGTCACCACAAAGTGGAGCGATGTTCGCCCTCACATTGCTTGCTCATATCCAGCCTCAATTGTTTGCCTTAAAATAACCTGAGCACAAGTTGCTGCAGTTTAATGGAGACGTGCAATCTTTCAGCATCTTGCTGTGCGGTGTGTACAAGCTCTTCGATTGCACAAATTTATCTCAGGTTCAGGGGCACTTAAGGGCCCTATTTGTGAGGTTCAGATAGCATCCCCTTGCCGCCGTAGAGATGTATCTGCAGTGTACATTTATAAGCCTGATATCTCTGTGTTTAATAATTAATGTGTGGTCAGTGTTTTTTCTAGCACTTACAACCGTCCCCTGTAA
The DNA here is from genome assembly GCF_988280905.1 of Pimephales promelas. Classification (NCBI taxonomy): domain Eukaryota; kingdom Metazoa; phylum Chordata; class Actinopteri; order Cypriniformes; family Leuciscidae; genus Pimephales; species Pimephales promelas. Next base: position 28,344,523 of record NC_142775.1, on the reverse strand, counting down.
AAGCAGATTTGATTTGCCATTCTGGATTGCCCCAATCAGGGGCTCGGAGAGCCGATCACGCTCTGACTCTGACATATGCTATGTGGAGCTAATGTTAGAACTGTTCTGGCGCCTGTCCAGGTAGTGCTTGGTTATTGTATTGGGTTGAGTGCGCTCGTCGCTAATGCAATTCATCTTTGAAGAGCAGTAGTAATAAACACAGGCATTGAGGCTATGAACTGACTTAAAACCCACGTACATAAAAATAGAGTTGAGGTAATAAAGGGGACTGTTGAACAGATTGTGGTATTATGACAATGCGTGAACCTGAATTGAAATGTGAAGTGAAATTTGAGTTTGAATTGAATGAAATCTTTAATGCTTCACCATAATCCTGGCAACTATCATTTCTTTATTCAGTGTTTATTTATTTATTTATTTATTTATCTGGCACTGATTCTTCTGTTAATGTGGTTTTGATTAAATAATTGTTTTTACATTTATTTTTATTTTTGTATTAATATTTTTTTTTTTACATTAAAGGATTTTTTTGTTAAAGGAATATTCTGGGTTTGTATAGCCACAAGTAATGTAAACAATATACCTGTTAACACATTTCTCAGTCACTAAAGGCACAATATGTAGGTTTTTCGCCACAAGAGGGTACAATTTTCAACAATAACAAAAGGCATAGGTTGATGACGCAGTGATGAGCTGAATGATGGGACTTGCTGTCAAGCTGATAGATCTAATAATTTTTATGGATGAGTGAAAAAATTCATGTTTTTTAACATTACAGTGGTATGAAGCAGGTCGCAATTGCTAAAGAGACCGATATCACATGTGAGTCCTGCAGATATAAAGGAATAAGGACATATAATTCTACCAAACTACCCACAAGTGCTGGATTACTCACACAGGCGCAGTTGTCCACATCTGTCGCCATGGTTACGTCATGGCTATGGCAGTATGAACGGAAACCGAGGATAGTGCGGATATTGCGTCATTGACAGGCGACATTTTTATTTCCGGGACAGCCACTTATTTAAAATTGGAATTTCTCTGAAATGAAAATCTTTGGAGACTTTTGGGATGTTGTAAGTACACAAGTGTAGGAAGTATCACACTGTGCAAGTGATTTTTGGATATTTTATTACAAAATTCTTACATATTCTACCTTTAACAAATATTTTCTGTGTGGTTATATTTCAATCTTCAACTTGTTTCCATGACAATATAACATGTAAAAAACACAAGGCAGTAGTTAAATTAATTATATTTTCTGCACAAATCAGTACATCAACCTTATGCAACAAATCTTATATTTTATAACTGAAATATTCCTTTAAGACCACTTGTTTGTATGTATAATTTTCCATCTACGTCTATATCTGTGACTACGTAATGTGTCATTTCAAGATTTATATTTAGCTAGAAATTAAATGCAAACTGTCATTCAGTAGATACTTTTATCATTATGTATTTTATAACAGCGACACTCCTCCTGGCGCAACCTGGGGTTGGGTAGACACACACACACACATTTTTTTTCTATGTTCGGTACTTCATAGAAACCTGCCAGCCTTTTTCGATTTTCATTAAGACATTATTTAGTAAGTTTTTAAACCATTTTCCTCATGGGGACCATTGGCTGCCCCATAATATTAGTGATTTCAGGTTTTACTATTCTTGTGGGGACATTTTGTCACCACAAACCTGATCTAGAAGAATATAAATTACCATCAAAATTCATGTTCATTGACAAACAAGTTACAATTAATATCTAATTATCAATCTGTGGGTTGTATAGTTTAGGGAGAGGAAGGTAGCCACATTATAGGGTTAAGGTGTTGAATACAGGATCACGTATCATATTATTGAATTATCTACCTGTGGTAACTTATGGTGGTTTGCCATCAAATACTTTCTCTGTCAATCTTTCTACTGTTTTTTCATGATATGATCACACCCTGCGCACATCAGCAGTTCGGAGGCAATTCTCTCACGCTGCTGATCCCAGATAGATATCCACTGGAGCAGTGGCCTCAAACGTAACGTCTTTCTACTCTCAGATGTCATAGGCTAATCAAAGCCCTCATTTCCATTTGGCCTATCAGATCTGTTTCCGAGCCCAGGGATATGGCACGTGAACCCGAGTCAGCCTCCGCCACGCGCACTGCTAATTAATGCAGAATGTGTTTGTACCTGACAGCGTGATCTATTATTGATCAAAGAGCTTATTACTGTTGATTTTGGGTCTTGTGACATTTGCAACCGCAGTTATTTTTCTCTGCAGAAATTGGTGGCATTTGTGCTCTCATTTAAGAGGGAAAGACACTTGGCTGATGACTGATTAAGAGGGCTACTCAATAACAACTGCCTGATTCTCTGAAGGTAGAGCCCTGAATCCTAAGTGGAGAACAGTGAAAAACCATTAAACCAATGGGGTCTACTGGCTAGTTCACCAATTTAAGATTATTCTGTCATTATTTGCTCACCCTTGTGTCGTTGGAAAAGTGTATGAAGAATATATTGGCCATGTGGTTCCTTGGAGATGCAATGTAACAGAAGTAGTGACAGATTATTTTCTTCCATATTGTGACGTAAACTGATAATGGAAATAATGTGGGAGAGGGCTTGGATCAATATATTGGTTGTTGATTGGATCAAGGCTGCTCAAACCCAATCTCACAGGAAAAGGTTACTATTTTACAAGTGGTGATTTTGTGTGAATTCCTACAAAGTGATATGTTCAAAAACATACAATCTATGAAATGATAAAGACAAAACATGAGGGTCCATCCCTAAATATAACATAAATGGGTCATAATTTTCCACAGTTCTCCAAAATGTAAAAAAACAAAAAAAAAAACATACTGATTACCATGAAGTTTGTTTTATTAAAAAAGAAGGTACAAGTTGAATTTTTTTTTTTTTTTGTGGTAATCAAAATTATGCTACAAGTGCAGTAAATTATATCTTGATTCAAACCTATTCCTTTAACAAAAAAGTCCTTTAACCTTGCAGTCGATTGTAAGAAAGGAAAAATGTCAAATCTTTTCAATGATCTGATACTCATCCAATTCACAAAACTGGTCTGAATAGTTTGTTAACTCAGTTATCAATTTGTTGACACAATGATTCGATCATAGCAGAGAACAACAACTGAAGTGGAAGATTGTCTCAAAATAATGACTTTGATTTCAGCCTTCGCACAGAACACATATGGACATCTATTATGCTACTTTTATGGTGCTTTTCTGTCTTTTTTTTTTTTTTTTACAGTCCTCATTCATTGCTACTGTATAGTCCCCAGAATCCCCATTCATTTTTACTGCATAAAAAAGACCAACAGTATGTTATAGAGAATTTCTTCTTTTGCGTTCCACTGTAGAAAGAAAACCATGTTGTTTGGGACAACATGAGAGTGAATAAATGATGAAAATTTTCTTTTCTCTGAACTAATTCCTTTACTGTTCGGAAGCCCGATTAAATATTTGTATACAAGTTTCTCCTATCCCTCTTTTTGAGGTTATGTTCAAGCAGACACCCACAGGGAGACAGAAATGCCCTTTCTTGACAGGCGTCTTGTTTGCTGCCAACCCCTCGATCAGACATGTAGTGAAATAAAATTGCAGAGTCCAATATCTGCAGCTGTTGTTCAGCTAGTGTCAGCTGAAGGTCTGATATGGAAGAGAAATGGGTTTCCCAAGATCCAGCGTGGAGTCTGCAACCTATCAATTCACTCCTTTCATTTCACATCCACTGTCCTGTATCTAAATAATGTGTATTATATACTTCCTCATACGTGAAGGGGAAAAGCAATCCTCCTCCAGTTGATAGATTCTCCTGGGCACAATACTAGTTCCTTTTCTTCTGTCTGGTGGTACAGAGCGAAAAATACACAATTTACTGATTAAACTGGATTCGTAGGAGCTAGATGCCTGTTCAGGCACCTTGGGAATTTAAGATCCACAGAATAAGTGTGAATAATTTGCTGACAGAAAGAAAAAGTGACAGGGTCCTGTTCAAAAGACAAATGGCTGTGTAAGAGGAAGAAGGCTAAAATGAGTATTGATTTCTTTTGTGATGGGAATTCATTTTGCCACAACTAGCACCAGATTGGCATATTGTCTCCTTGAAGACTGGCTTTTCATTAAAAATCACCTTGTTTGACCTTTGCTCCATTGTTCACCCACACTGGTGGTTGCCTTTCTGTCAGGTCTCACAAATCCAATGGAGGTCAAGATTGACTTTCCGTAATGCTTCCTTTTACAGTAGAGTACTTACGTGCACTTGCAGTGTACTTACCTGGAAAGTTCATGGGTTAGGGGTAGGTTCAGCGTTAGTGCCTAGTTATTACCCAGTAATTGTAATTACTATAATAAGTATATAGTATGTACATGGGTAACAGGACTGTAAAAGGAAGCATTACCTGATTTTCTTGCTACATCAAGGTACATTCATTAATTTACTTATTCATTTCTTATAACTTTACAAATGAGGAATGTTGTACATGTTGAAATGTGACCCTCTGTCGGCTCAACAGAGGGATGACAGATTTCTATAGGCTCAACCGCACTGGGTGGTACGGTGCAGCTCCAGAAGGCAGGAGACACCCTCAGCGTGAGGCCCAGTCGTGGTGCTTTATCATCTCATTTCAGCTGTGTCCCAGTATGCCTCAATGTGTGCATGATGCTGTAGGCATATGAGCAGTTTGCAAAGCTCAATGTTCACAAATTAATTGGACTAAAAGAATCTACAAACAGTATATATGATACGCCTAATGTGATCTGACTAATTTTGCGGAATGAATTTTTTTTGAGGTTGAATGAGGTTTTTTATGCATTACGTACATGGAAAGACGGAATGTTTGCATACGTCAACACAATTTTAATCATGTGGAGTAGGGCATACACAGTTTGTTTACAAAAGTTTTGTAAATTAAGGAATTTTTTGTACATTGTTTTTAATTATTCAGCATGTCACAAAATGTGTTGTCCATGGAATTTTCCAATGCATTCTCATCCCAAAGCGCCATATACAACGCTTTTGCAAAAGCATAAATATCCAACGCACATGGCACCCTTTAACGTCTAATGAGACGCTTCGGTTATGGTTAAGTTTAGGTATGGTGTAGGGTAAGGGTTAGACCACTAGGGGGCGCCTTCTGCCCAAATATATCTGCGTCTCATTTGACGTAAAAGGGTGCCATGTGCGTTGGATATTTACGCTTTTGCAAAAGCGTCCTATATGTCGCTTTGGGATGAGAACGGGCTCAATTTTCTGTGAATGAAATATGAAAGCAATGAAATATTGTTTCTGTGAATTAAATTATGTTTTTTTTATTGTGTATTTTTTGATTTAGACAACCTCTTTTTTAACAAAATGTAATGCAGAACGAGCATTTCATACATGCTGATTCACACAATGGATTGTTGACGGAAAACAAAAAAAAAGAATTGTTGACGAATTGCAAACCTGATTTAAGCATTGAACATTTGATGGACGAAATGCATTTTGTGATGTGCTTAGTGCCGTTTTGAATTTAGTGGTTGAGTTTAGAGTAGCTATGGCTATTAATCACAGAACTAAAGAATTGAACCCAACATATTAATTTGACACAATTGACAATTTTGACAATTTCAAAATTAATTTAGAATTTTATTACCTCAAGATGACTCGGAGTAGTACCCACTTCCAAGTCAATTGTTAGTGGCTGTTCTTGTGCAATAACAGACCGCTAAAGGAAGTGATTTCCCCCAAAACCATACTGCATTACTTGTCAGTATGTAAAAAAAAGGGAAAGCAAATAAAAAAGAAAAGAAAAAAATGAACCAGAATCTGCCAGGTTCAACATTTTAGCTAAATGCATTTTTTCCTTGAATATGTCTTAGAATTAAGTTATTTAAAATAAAATTAAAAATACATTTAAACGCATTTTATGATGCAATCTGAGCAGTGCCATTGCTGCACAGAGTAAAACTGCCAATTAATAGAGTGCCAGTCCCTTAACTTTTTTTTTTTTCACTTCTTGTCATATTCTCACTCTCTCTTCAAATGTCGCACATTCTTGTCGCGCAAGCTGTGGCGAGTTCACAGTACAGTGAATTAGAGTGCCTCTATCTCACAGAAAGGGCTTTAGGGAACATCCCACGCCACCACACACACTGGCAGTCCTGGACAGATTAGATACGGTAACCCTAGCAAAACTCGCTTTTATCCAATTATCTCTGTTGTTTTGCTGCTATCTGGGCCAACAACAGCCACTCTCTCCTCTCCCTTTCAATCAGCTATCTCTTTATCTGCGGCTCAGATTCTGTTACACCCATACATTGCTGGATCTTTGTAGTGTGTCTCTGTAGAGGCAGGGCAGAGTGACTATGACCATATTAAATATGCTAGAGCTGAAGTATTCACTCTGATCCTCTGTACCACATCACAAGACAGAAATACACTCCCTCTCTCTGCTATGGCAACCTCGCATTCAGAGTTCTTTTGATTGCTATCCTTTTTAGAATGACGGCGCTTGTAATGCGGTCCCTGCTGACTTGCAACGGAGTAGAGTAGGTTAGTTACAGAGGCATTAGTATATTTTTAGTGCTCAGTCCTCCAGCATTTAATCTTCCCTCACTCTTGTGAATGTGCTTCATGCTGTTCAAGGCTCATAATGGAGTTTTTTGCTGCATTGGAATATCTGTTGCATGACCGTGTGTGGGTTGCTTCACGGGCCGTTCGCATATGTGTGTGCATTTCTCTGTGTTCGGGTGTGGCTAGTCATTGTTTATGCCTCCACGTCTCGTACTCTAGAGGGTCTGTTACAGAGACCCTTAATTGGGGGGTGTGGATGGGAGAGAATGTGGTTACAGATGAGCAGTGTTTGAGTGCAGAGGGATTGAGAGAGAGAGGAATGTAGACGCTCAGGGATGGAGGCAAGAAGTCATTATCAGTCTGTGTGGAAACAAGCTAAGAGGAACAACTAAATTACGCTAAACCACCAGCACAAGCTAAGGATAATCTCATAAGAATATTAAACAAGTAAACACGGAGATTCGTAAACAATATTTTTTTTTTTAAATGCATTGAAAAAGAATTCACAAAGGTGTGCTTAGTGATTCTTTTTTTATGTTGTGTTGGATTTTCTAGTTAGCCTGTTTGTCTCTAACTACACAATCTGAAAAAAAAACATCTTCTCTATTGAAAATCATTCAAAAGTAGCCATGTGTTCTGACAATACATATAGTCATTGATGAAGACAATCACATTTTTCATATCACAAGCAAATTTTTAATAAAAAAATAAAAATAAAAAAGCACTATTCAGTTCATTATCTGTTAATCTATTTAATGAGAAAATAATCTTTGTGCACCTTGAAATAGCCTATTTAAATATAAATGTTCCGGTTTTAAATTTTGATTGGGTAAGCCACGCTCCTTGTGACGTAGCAGATATGAACACCTGTGATCACACATCAGTTTCTATTAATTATCAAGTCATTCTCTCTTTTATTAAGTTGCTTGGAAACCATAAATGGCCTACAGTAGACTAATAAATTACAGAGGTACTTGCAGAAGAACTTAGATTGTTGTTGTTGTTATTATAAACACATTTATTTATCATATTGCTGTTTGATCCTTCACATTGTGCCTAAGCAACTCTTAACATTACTATAATGCAATGCCTCTTGAGACTTATTGCTTTCATTTACAGGACATTAATAGAGAAGATCCTCATTACAGCAGTGATACTGGAGCACAATCACAGCCCTGGGATGAACACATTGCTCCACCATCTATTGAAGTCACCTGACATCATTATGCCTTGACGATATGTTTGCTCACCTTCAGTCTTTAACCTTTAAATGCAAACATCGGAAATTGAGACATCATTCACTACCCTTCCCCTCATAATTTTTTTTTTTAAGTTAGACATCAACCTTCTCAGTATTCCTCAATCAATTCATCATAAACAATATGACAAGTAAAGCTAATCAAATTATAAAAGAACCTTTTCCCTTTCATTTTTAGTAAAAAAGTACTAGTGTATACAATAGTGTAACAACAATTGAATCTTTGATGACTGATCCCTGAATAAGTGCAATTCACCTTTATTCCAAGTTATCAATAGCCGCTTTCCGACCGGAGGGACTTTTGCAGTTCCTAGAACCTAACGTTCCCTTTTTTTCTCGTGTTCCGACCGGACTAAATTGGGGATTTTTTTAGTTCCTCAGACCGTAGTTCCTATAACTCTTCATAGTCTAGAGCGAGGACTTTTTTAGTTCCCTTTCCCTAGGTCTATGTTGATTGGTTCAACTTATAAGCCCACTGTCAACACGGAACTTGTAGCGCGCTGTCATGCTGTGTTTTTGCAAAACATTACAACGATGATTAAGACAAACATAACGCATTCAACCAGCTGATTGCTAATAATAGCTAAACTTACCCGTTGTTTTGTTTGCCTCCTGCGCTCTGCTCTTTTATCTTCTTCCATCATATTACTTAATATCATATTACGCTGGAGCCTTCGTCTTCTGTGTTTCTCTGTACAGAACTCAAGCATAATCTTTAAACGCTACTGTTCGTTCTCCGTTATTAAGGTCCCGGCAAGGCAGAACAGGAACCAGGAACACGTCTAGGAACGCCACGTCTAGTGATGACGCTAAAGACCGTCGCCTTGCTTGCGTCCTACGAGTTCCTATAGCCACTTGGCCAGGGCGAACGAAAGCAGCAAAACCGACAGAAGGACAGTTCCTATAACTAAGTTCCTGTAACTACTTCAGGGCCGGCGCTCCGCACACGCACATCACGCACTGCGCGTAGGGCACCAAGTGCTTGGGGGGGCACCAAAAAATCTGGGTCGTGAAAAATCATCACAATAGGCTACTAGTATAAATAACAAATAAAATATGTCTAAAGCATGTTAATATACAAAAGCAATACAAAAGTAATATGCCTAGGCTAGACCAAATTGGAGAAAAAGGTGAATCTCCTGTGCCAGTCTCCCTCTGGTGCCCCCCCTTCCCCACCTTGCAGTGGTCTGTTCCTCAATCAGTGTCAAATTTGGCAGACACCTGATCGACATCAGACATGGCCTCGAAAAGGCACCAAAAGTCGGGGGCGGAAAAAGGGGAAAAGAAGAGACAGCGGGATAATACTCGCTTGCAGTTAAGACAATGTTTTAAATAAAAGTGTTAGTTTTGTCGGCGCCCTTGCTTCGTGTATGCATGTCCAGGGGGGCGTCGCTAGTAGTTGTGCAAATGATCCAGGGCCACCAAGCATTTGTGCTTAGGGCACCCAAATGGCTAGTGCCGGCCCTGAACTACTTGGTCGGAAAGCGGCTAATGTGAATGATGACATTTCACTCATAGTTTCTGCGGAGAGGAAACAATAGAAAAAGTATCATCATCCAAACTTGAAATGGCTCAGCGATATACTGCAGAGCAATTACTGAACGCAATCAAATATTAGAGTCACTAGCCGTAAACCAGTACCCTTCAAATTGGAAACACGTCAATTTCGCAAAAACTCCCGTTAATCTCAAAAAAGTCTTTACGCTCGCATGAGGTGGTTATTCAGGCAATGGAAACAGTTTTTGCGCAAGGCGCGGCGTATTTAGACAGAATATGAGACAGAGTTCTTTATTAAATTCATAAAAGAAAAATCCAGGAATACTGGATTCTAAACCTCAAAGAAATGCCACAATCAAGACCTCAGAGCAGAAATGAGGGAGAAACAGAGAAACACCCATGTGTCGTTCACAGTTTGAGGGTATTTCCTTGCTGTTAATGCTTGGATAATGCCACATCTCCTTCCATTAATAATAATAATGCCTATTGTGGTGGCTCTGATATAAACCTACCAATGTTTCTTGCCATGATTTTTGGGATGACTTATCGTGAGAGGAAAAAAAGTCTTATAACATAGGTTAATGGAAACACTGTCATTTCGCGATCGTTTTTTATCGATATTTAGGGAAAAAAAAGCAAAAGTTTTGCTCAAATCTTTAATTGAAACGCGCCTAGTGTCACTTGATAGTGGAACTGGTGAAGAAGCTGTCCGCATTCAAAATATTGATTTTGAAGATTATGGTTTTGATAATATGTTTGAGGTCGCAAATATGAGCCAGATGCTGAATGCACTGAAATAAGCTCTGACGACGACAGTGATGATGGTATAAAAACATCTGCTTACACTAAACCCTTGCAAGCTTCAAAAGATAACAAAATATGCTTTATCTTATTCCTTTTTATTTGTTATTAAAATTTCAGAAGAGTTTTATATTATCGTGACAGGTAGAGATCCATCCGTGTTATGTATAGATCCGGGTCGCTAAAGACCGGAATAAATAATAATGATTGGATAAACATTCATGCATTTCATGTATGGCATGGAGAGATTCAAGATTACATCCAAATGACTTTAAAATGTAATGATCCATTGGGACTAAAAGCATACTTGCTGTGACATCACAAAATTGCGACGTACTACTGATATTAATTAGGCCGATGAATATTAATTACATTATGCACAGACCTATTATGATAAATATTTTTAATGTTTGTAGTAGTGTATTTGCTCATTAAGTGAAGCTGAAATGTAAACAATTATATTATAAAAACACCCAAGCCTGTGGCAACATTTGTGCAAAATGATATTACATTGCTTTTTGCAAGTTTCATGACACATTCAACGTGAAATGTTCAGAGAGTGGTGCTAAAAGCACGTTCAATTTTATCCGAAATATATGAACGTGAATCCATGTTTTATTACGTTGGTTGTTTAATGTTTCACAGCAGCTTGGAAGTGAATTGTATGGTTTAGTGGTGCTAAAAGGTTAATGCTTTATCGTGTTTAAAAACAAAGTACCTCACACAATAAATCTTACCCAAAATCAAACTGATATTGTTTACAAAAGCAAATTATAAATAAATACACTTTTCAAGTCCTTGAGGTCTGTTCTTATGACTTGTGTTTCACAGGACAAGTTTACGATGTCAGAAAAGTCAAACCTGTGGAGTTGGTTATCTTATTATTAGTTTACTAATCATGCACTTTGGTAAAAGTGTTTTGAGTTCATAATAATATATTGTGCGTGTATATATAGTGTAAAGGGAATAAGTCTTGTTCAACGGATAACCTGCCCTTGTAATCATAATATGTGCGAAAAGGAATAAACATTGTTGCGAGTTTTACTGCCGCTAGTGTTCATTTCAGCAACTAACCAAAAAAAAAAAAAAAAAAAAAGCGCTGGAGTTTTCAAAACAAGGGGGTACAGGCACCTTTTTCCAATGAGCCTAGATTGGATAAAAATAGTTGTATGTCTTCATGTCAAATTATGGATGGGAAACAATTGTGGGAATGCATTTGTTTCCAAATTGGTTTGTCATTTCATACATGACATATAGAGCCATTGACAAGTAATAAAAAGGGAACTGTGTGAGAACATATTGTCGCTATTCCCTTCTATTTGCTTTTCTGATAACGACTGCAACCACTCAGCGAAACATTAAAAACATTTCCAGTGCCACTCAATGTAAAACATGCGAACGAATTGAAATGAAAACTCCAACTCGACAAATGGAGATGCTTCCACTGTATTAGATTTATCAGCCATTGAAAAAAGTGGTAAGGGCATGTCTCCAACTCATTTTTTCATCATAAAAAAATAACACACTGACTTATGAATTGTGACATGGTGGAGATTAACTGTGTTGTGATTTTGATGCCAGATGGCTTTTTTTGGCATCCTGCTGATTGACAGTTTGAGTTTTGAACATCTTACCACTGCTTTATTATTCAATGTGGCCTTAGCAAAATGGTAAGTAGAGGGGGGTAATGATATAATATTGTTCTAGACCCAGACCTGACACATAATTAGATAAGCTATAAACACACACACACACTCACACACAATCTGACTGAGAGAAGGAGAGGATGGTCATAAAAAAAAAAACATATTACAAGCCAGATTCAAATGGCTTGGAGCTTCTTGTAAAAACCCAATCATGATATAGCCTCAGCTCACACAAGAGCAGCGCTCACTAATGTAAGCATCAGAGGGGATAAGAAAAAAAATCCATAAAGCAAAATGAGATCAGATTAAGAGAGAATGTTGCTGTTCTAGCCCCTATAGCGTAGGACTCAGGGGAATAGATGGGGAATTCCTGTGCGCTTAGATCTCAAAACCACTTCTATAACTCGCGGTATAATAACAACTCCCCCCACAAAATGAAATCTTTGTTCGCGTTGTTGCTGTCAACATGTGTCCACATTTTTGATAGCATTTCTGAACAAAGCCATCCCCCGCTGTGTGTAACTCAATGAATAGTTTCTAAAACTGTAATGACTGACCTTTAGGATCTGGCTTGTGGATGTGTTTTCTGTGTTTGGGTTTGCAGTAATGCCATTGGTTCAGTTCTAAACTTGAGATTGTTCTAGCCAGCATCTTTCCTATGCCTAATCTTATTAATATTTAAGCATTTACCAAGAAAGAATTTGTATTTACAGGGTGGTTTGAAAGCAAACGCTCTCTGATTGAGACAGAAGGCACAGCTTACAACCAACACTCTGATTTCCTTCCTCATGTTTTTGAGATGGCCAGTGAGAATTTCACATTGAATTGATTTTGACTCTAAATCTGAACATGCTGCTCCACAGTTGCTGCCAGATCAGCCTAGGGCCTCGATTCTAGTAACGTTTTAGCAACATGCATAATTAGTTGCTCACGCACTGTACCTTTTCACTCCGTCAGACTGCACTCATCATGTGAATAAATTCATTGTCATGATGCCCACGTGAAGTGGAACGAACGTCTCTCTCCAGTATCCAATGACGATTTTTACACATACGCTAACATAAAAAAAAACACATTTTCATTGAAAATGTCCCGCCCCCAACTAAATATCATTGGTTGAGCTAATGTTGCTGTCAGAGTGGTGCAAATTGTGTCACCGTTATATTCTTACAGACCTGAATGATTTTTTCCCCCTCTCATCTCAATGTTTTTTTTTAAATATATTTATATATATACACAATTCAGTGTTATTTTGGACCCCATTGACTGTCATTGAATAAGTAAATCAATCAAATCAAAAGGGAAATCATGTGGGTTTGAAACTACATGAGGGTGAGATTATTTGTATATTTGTTTGGTCGAAAATACACTTCAACTTTGAGAATGAATAAAAATTACTTGATTGCCTTCATATTTTCAGTTTAAAACTACTAATTGATCTTGACAAATCTTTCTCAGAAGTATAATGATAGATCATCAGGTACAAACACTGCACAGTCTTTGGTACTGTATGTTTGAAAATTCACAAGCCATGTTTCTTATCAACATCAGATACAGTTTTTTCCTCACTGCTGGTGAACTTAGTTTAACATTAACAGCAGGAAACAACTGTTAAAGAGATAAATCACAAGAATCAATGGCTTTTTATCTTCTACTTCAGAAGTACAAACACCTTCCTGTACAGGAATGACAAGAAGCAATGTCTATTGCTATAAAATGAACTTGGCATTAGACTGAATAATAGAGAGTCTATAAAACATGTGAGATTTGATAGAACCATAAGAACTATTATAACAGCTATTGAGTGTCAGTATACTTGCCATTGTGCTTTTTTTTTTTGTCACGATATTTCTATGCATCCTCCATATTCTCTTTAACCATGGTAGTGTTTCCCATGAATCCACTCATATTCTTCCAGCTTCTCACAGCCATATGAAATTGAGTTTCATTCCTTTAAACCCTCTAAAACAGTTCATCGCCAGCACTCCCATCTTAACCCGTTTCTTAGGTCAGTGAAGGTCATATTAAAAGGAGATTTTGAGAGCTTTCACCTTTTATTTCCCCTTGGAACAGCAGCGATGCCTGTATCAGTTCCTGTGATTGTGGCAGTCAAAACAGAGCTGACATTTCAAAATGAACCGAGGACCGAAACCGATGCAGTCAAAAGGGGCCAACACTTTTATGTGCAAAGCCATAGCCTTTTAGACATTTCACAGTCAGTTGTGTGCTTTAACTCTGTTTAGGCTTAAAGGCTGCTATTGCACTGTCACCTAACCTTAACACATACACTTTCTCTTTTATCTTATGCCTTAAAGAGATGGTTCACCCAAAAATTCTGTCATTATTTACTCACACATTCATGATCTTCCAAGCCTGAATGACTTTCTTTATTTGGCAAAATACAAAACAAAATGTTTTGAAGAACCTTTTTAACTATGTTGCACGATGAATCAAATTAAAACCAAAATTGCAATATGGTTTGGTGTGATTATGCAATCACAAAGGCTTTAATCAGATAAATATGTGCACTGCATGTTTCAGATTGACGCACAGCACTGTGTGCAACTCATGATACTTTCAGTGTCTGAACATTGGGAAATTAAGACAGCTATTAATATGTTAATTTTTAATATGTAATTTTATAGTCGTACTGTAGAATTAAATTGCCTTTTTAAATATTCCCTTTTTTAAGCAGTGAAATATTTACATTAGTAATATTTACAAAAGCTCTAGTTTAAATGGTAATATTTTGTTTAATATTTTTATTAATCATTATTTGTTTACTATTAATATTATTATAATTTTAAAATATATATATATATATAAATATATCAGCCCGTTCTCATCCCAAGGGATCATCTAACAGACGCTTTTGACCATGCGTCAACATCCGATGCACATGGCACCCTTTAGCGTCAATTTGAGACGCACCTCCTAATGGTCTAATAACTATGCTTAGTTACCAATCTAACTACGCTTAAACCTAGACTTAAACCTACATCTAACTACGCTAAAGTTCATCTCATCTAAAGGCTAATTTATACTTCTGCGTCGAGGGAATGCCATAGTGTACGGTGTAGGCTACGCATGTAGGCGACGCCGTCGTGAGCATTTATACTTCTGTCTTCAGGTCTTGATTGCTCTGCAGTACTGCTCCGAAATGCTAGTTGGCGGCAGAGAGTTTTAATATTCCACTGTGTTTAGATTCCTCGCGGCTAGGTTACTACAAGCAAGAGAGAGCGGATCATGTTGGAGTCGGAGCTTATTGAGGTGGAAAAACAGTTCATTTTAGTGAAATTACTAAAACTAAAAGGCAGAAATGAGAGAATATGTCGGAGGAGATGGTTACGTGCGGAAATGCGCGAGATGGTATGTGCGGAAATGCGTAGGAGGAAATGACATGCTACCAAGCCGACCAATCACAGATCTTGCGGTCCGCGTCGTCGCGACGTGTTGTTACATTTTTGAGGAGGTGCGCATCAGGCTGCGGCAAAGGGTAAGCGGTGTGGTACGCAGTATGGTACGCGCCTGTGCGTATGCTACGCCGTACCTACTGCGCGCACCCTACGCAGATGTATAAATTGGCCTTAACTGACGCTAAAGGTTGCCATGGGCGTCGGATTTAGAAGCATGGTCAAAAGCGTCAGTTAGATGACGCCCTAGAATGAGAATCCGTTGTATATATATATATATATATATATATATAAAGTAATATTTATAATCACTTGATGATTTTTCTAAATTGTGCAGCCCGACAAACATTTTGAATAACATTTTTCAGATACATTTTTTGTCTATTGATTGAAGGTCAATGGGGTCAAAAACGACAACATTGGATTCATTTTCATTGGACATTTTTTTTTCCAAATAGTTTACGTTCCATTGAAGAAGGAAAGTGATGAAATAAGGGTGAAATTAAATGAGGGTGATTAAATGATGACAGAATTTTAATTTCTATCACTAAGTTACATTTAAAATTTAAATAATTGGCTTCTGCTGGCATAGATTGTGAAGTTTCAGACATGATTGCATTGATACCAATGGGGCACAGATAAAAGCAATCATCACGCTAAAGGGAAAAGATCTGATTTTATTGCTAATATGTCAGAGCAATGTCTTTTTTCATGGGTTTCAGTTGTGGTTGCTCAGATGGACGGATTGAGTCAGTGTTGTCAGTAGCAGCATGTGATATCAGTGATGTACAGATGTACCCCATGTCCTCAGAGACCTTCGGCCCAGATGCTTCATCTTCCTCCCCTGGCCGTCTTCACGCAGCTGCCTGATCGTGGACTCTCCCAGCGAACGTAGCCCCCGCTGCTGCTAATAACCCACGACAGGATCCCAAACAACAGACTGCGCGCAGCTAGCGCCCGAGCTGCAATGTTTATAGCTCCTGACACCTGATTCCCGTTGTCCTTGGGACTTATCAGTCGACGCTTATTCGCTCTGTTGTTGTTCGTGTACCACTGAGACCTCTGTATCAAAAAAAAAAAAAAAAAAAATCAGATTCTTCCATGATTAAAAGTCTGCATCCTTAATCAAATTGTTCCTTCCAGCAGTTCTATTTCATTAACTTGATAAGAGCATGCTGAACTAGGGGAGCCTGGGTGCTTTGTGTGCAAACTACTGTAGGCTTTGAGCGCTCATAATCATCTTTCAGTCCTGGAGTGAACATTTCTGAACATCTGGAGAGATTCTGTTGTTGGTGAGGACCAGCGTGTCATGGAAAAAGTTGTTCACGCACATTAGTTCTGCTTGTGATGTGGTTTATACATTAGAATCTGAACTAATTTTCAGTGATGGCTTCTCAAAGGTAGATAATTTGTCAGTGGGGATCAATAGATTATGCAGTGTACTTTTAGTTTGTTTATTAGAGCATACTGATTAGATTTATACTGAGTAGATTTTGTTTTCTTTGTGTACTTGCAACAATTTAAAAAAGAAAGGAAAACGATTCTCCTAGCTGCACTGCAAAACAGTTTTTTTCTCTCATAAAAAAATGTGAATCAAATACAGTATTTTGTGTTGCAAAATTCTAAGTATATTCAGATGTAACAAGTATTCCATCTTAATTGGTTGTTTGCTAGGTTATACTTTCTTAGGTTTATGATAATGTATTTTAACTGGTTACAAATATCCATGAGATCTAATGCATTATGAGGTGCATTACTGGGCATAATTAAATACTTTTATAATACATTAAACATAAAGGCTTTAAGTAAGTGTTACCCAATGCATTTTTTTACTTCACAGCAACATTTGCATTTAAAAAAAAAATGAATATACATTTTTAGAAAAATAGACTTTTATTTACTTACAATGCAAAGGTAACAGCTGGATGTGCTATATTTTGATTGCATACATTAACTAAGTCCAATTGTAGGATTCCAGGTTATTTTGACAGGAACACAGATTGTATGGGACAAAGGCAGATGGACAAACTTTAGTGTTTTGATTTCTTTCCAAAATGTCAAAAACCTTTTTTCCGAAAGAAGTATTTTTTAGCCATTATCTAAGCTCATCTGTGTTCCAGTGGTAAATCTAGCATTATGGTAGCATAGCTGAGGGTTGGGATGCTGAGCTCAAGCAGACTTCGGATGAGACAAGACACATTATCACATCTCTGATCACATCCACACACGGTTCAAAAATACCACTCCAAACTCTCTCTTTGCTGCTTTACGTGAACGCAGGTCTCGTGTAGAAAGACGGGGTTCTTTTTCTGTTTCCATGGTTGCTTGTCTTAAGCCTGGTTTTGATAAAGCAAACGCTTCCCAGAGGGATGGAGATAGCGAGGATTAAAAGAATTAATAGAGGAGCACGGAATTTCTCTCTGAATCCAAACTGCGGATGACAGTGGGTACTGTAACCATTGTTCCAGTCTATGACACTCATTTTTATTAACTACCAAGAATTATTCCATCTTCTACAATTTCCATCACACCGTGAGAAGAAAAAGGCACCCACTTGTTTAATTGCCTTTCACTCGCAAATAAAGGCTAGCTTGCAATCAGTTATAGAAAAAAAGAAGAATATACAGCCTTTTGACAATATGAAGGGGTTCTCCGGAAAGCGTGTTCATTCTCATGTTGCCTGTGAAAGCTGTCGAGAGGAAAATGAGGCTTCCAGCATGGCTAATTGATTCATTTGACAATCAGAATAATTCACGTCTGGTTGATTTTCTTTCAAAGGTTAGCGCGGCCCTTCGTCGAGATTTGATTGTGGTTCATCTACATTACCCTGCATGGGAAATGGAACAGAGGAGCACATGCTGTTACAAACGTAGATTTCGGCTAGCTGTACATGTAATGCTGATTCATTTTATTAATTATCTTTGCTAATTATATGGTCTACATACTGTATTCTCATTGAATTATGTTTCAGTCATTTTCACCCTAATAATACTCTTGATTACTTTTTATAGAACCTTCATTCTTATGCATAAGGACGTAATTATGCATATTTCACTGTTTTTAAGATATAAGTGTAACAGCGACACTGTTACCAAAATAAACAGTTCCTCTGAAAATTATTTTCTATTAATAATTTAAATTGTATTATTCAATGATATGATCGTGCTATAGGTAAAACAACACTATAATATAATAATTATTATACAACATTATTAAAACATAATAAAACATTTTAATGCTTTCTAATTTCATCTTTTTTTCCAACAACTTTATTAAGTTATTATTAATCAACTACA
Organism: Pimephales promelas; assembly: GCF_988280905.1. NCBI lineage: Eukaryota > Metazoa > Chordata > Actinopteri > Cypriniformes > Leuciscidae > Pimephales > Pimephales promelas. Next base: position 28,326,042 of record NC_142775.1, on the reverse strand, counting down.
TGGTCTACTAATATGTAGCTATTAATTTATTTATGTGTGTTTTCTGAACAAAAATGTAGAATATATTAACCTTTTACATTTTAGCTTCTCTTTATTTCTGGGTTCTCCTGTCTGCTACAGAGATGAAATCTCAGTCTTCATGGGGCCTACAAAGGTTATGAGTTACCATATAATGTCATCACATCTAAATCACAGCTGTCAAGTCTATGTCACAGTAATTGTTTGCAGAGGCTATCTGGGATGCATTCATTACTGGACCACTGATCATTCATCACTGAATATATCAAACTGTTTTATGGGTAATCCATGTTATGTGACAGCTTGTAATGCAATGCCAATGGCATAATCTATTCCATATCCCTTCTCAAACCAAATCTTTTTTGAATGTCCACTTTTACAGGAAATGTTTATGAATTAATCAAACAGATTTTTCTGCGCAGATTGCAAAGAGGATGTAGTTCGTGAATCATTTTGTCAGAATCCTTGTATAATGAAATGAGTGAATTCCGAAAAAAAAATAGCAATGCAGTTTTTTGGTAAATATTCTTTACTGTTTTTAATAGCACATACTGTATGCTTGCACTTCAGTTCATCTTAATGCATGAAAGATAAATCTTCTTTGCTAGTAATTTTTTATTTATTTACACCGCTTTACTCTAGTGCAAGTGCTTACGAAACTCACCATTTTTTGCATGTAATTTACATTACAAGCAACTATCACAGCACAACACGGTTCGTTATCAACAAACCCGTCTAATTCATCACCAGTCCTCGTCCCGGGTCTTCATAATTTAGAAGTTAAACGCTGTCTGTGTGTATGCATGCAAATTCTCTTCAGATATTAAATGATGCCGAGATAATTATGACAACAGAAATATCAGCTCACATTGATCTCGGCCCACTGATCTTGAAGTTGTTTTGTGTATTCCTCCTCGGTCCTGCACTCTTCTCTACCTAGAGCCCTGTTATTATAATCCTGCATACAGATCCCTGTAAGAGAGCTCTGGGGGAAGAGAGTAGAAGTAGGTCATTAGAATTATTTTACATTTCCCCCCCTTAATTTTTGTTCTTTTCGGTCTCTGCTCCAGTTCTTGGGGGGTGGGAGGGGCAGAAATTGGGCCTCAGGATATTCAAATGGTAATCACATATCATGTCATCAAAGCCAAGACACTCTTTTTGTGCTTTGAAGTGTATTTGTGCTGTTGTTTTTGTGTGTTGTTGGTACATTCGATTTGACCAGCACTTGCTACAGGGAAGACATATCTGGAGGAAGATGTCTGTTAGTATTCCTCTTCATCTCAACGGCACTTGCTTGGTCAGCACAGGACACTACCATTAAAAAGTTTGGGGTCAGTAAGATTTTTCAGTAAGGGTAAGGGTACTCGAAAATAAGATTTGTTCATTTTGATGAACGAGTTTGATTGTTTTGTTAGATAAGACCCTTATTCATCGTCTGGCGTTTCAAGCCATTTGAAGCTGCAATAAAACGGTCATTTGGACCTTGAAACTCTTGGAGTCCATTGAAGTCCTTTATATAGAGAAAAATCCTGTAATGTGTTCATCAAAAACCTTAATTTCTTAAAATTAAGGAATTTTAAGAAATTTTAATTTCTTAAAATTAAGGACTGAAGAAAGACATGGGCATCTTGGTTGACATGGGGGTGAGTAAATTATCAGCAAAAGTTTTTTTTTTTTTTTTTTTGTAAGTGAACTAATCCTTTAAATATTATTAAAATTAAAAACTTTTTTATTCCAATATATGTTAAAAAAGTAATTAATTTCTCTGATGGAAAATCTGCATTTCAGTCACACGATCCTTCAGAAATCATTCAAATATGCTGATTTGCTGCTCAAGAAACATCGAGCTGCGTTAGAACGCGGTGGGTGGGAACGCTCTGCGTGATTATGTCGTGAAGCACATGTAAAATCAGTCCAATGGAAGCCCGAAACAAGGCGGGTGAAACTAAGCACCCCTGAAGTCAGACCGCGCCAGCTTCTGTACCTTCAGCAAGCGCTCTCTGTGAAATCTGCAATTTTTAACTTATCTCCACACTGAGGTGTCGAGATTGTGGAATAAACCGGTTTGTATTTTATGTGTTTAATCCCCAGATGTCTAACTATAGTAATGTTTGGGTATTGAGTATCATAGTATGACAGTGCCTCGGGTTAAAACGTTTGCGAGCTTTCTCTCTCCCGAGTCGGTGTCATTGTTGTTAACCCCAACGTTACCGTTACCCACCAGCCATTATAAATAATGAATATTTGCCATAGTTGCCCATAAATAGTCCGTGATACGCCCACAAGTTAATATTCATCGATTGCGAAATCATGTTAAACACAGAAAGGAAATTAAAAAAAAAAAAACGTAACTTCACTCAATGTGAAGTAGAAATTATCGTTGGCGAGGTGGAAAAGAGGAGAAAAAAATGATGTTTGGAGGGCACAGTGTAGTCATTACTAATGCCAAAAAGGCACTTGAGTGGCAAAAGGTTGCAGACGCTGTAAATGCTGTAGCCTCACAACCTCGGACTGTGGCCGAAGTAAAAAAAGAAATGGTCGAACATCAGAGTCGGGGCAAAAAAGCGTCTAGTCATTAATTCAATTAGAGAGGTGGCCAAGGAGTTGGGTGAAATCAAGACTGTCCTAACTGAAAGAAACTGCACAATGAGGGAATTCTTGAATAATATATTTTTTTCCACACCGTTTGTTGTGAAGATGATGCATTCACTCCGAATCCTTCCATTTAATCGCCACATCTTCTTAGAGCGCAATATCAGCCATTGTGCGTCATTACGCATTGTGATGGGGCATTTTATTTCCATCCATTTAATTCTGCATCTGACTACGGATGTCGGTTATAATCTACTTGGAAATGGTTAATAGTTCAGCGCAAATGTAATTTCTTGCAGCTTTCTGAATGGTTGAGACATATGTCATATGCTATTTTATCAAAAATAAAACAAACTAAAGGCATGCATGAATACCATGATTCCGTAGATTATGAAGACATTTTTACTATGAAAACAACTTTCCCCAGTGGACGAATAATACATCTATCTATTTATCGATCTATCAATTGGCCTATATCTCCCTAATTATTCATATATCTGACTGACTATCTAATTTCTATATCTGCTCCGTTAGACAGACACATTGGCGAGAATATCAGTTTTGTACATTATTTTGTTCTGTTTACCATCTTATTTATGAGGATGAATTGTATAACATGCCAATATTATTGCAGGACATATTTCACTTTCTTTTTGGAAATAGGCCTATGTGTTAGTTAATTTGCATTTCTGTTGCAGATCGATCAAACGGGTGTTCGTGTAGGCTGTTAATTGTAAGACTTGCTTTGTGAAGTCTTCGTGTTATTTATGACAGGCCGAATTGCCATTTATTTTACACAACCGTCTACAGTTTCACACACTTTCACGTGTTTTTTCCAACTGCCGACGGTGTCGCCATTTCTCATTTCACCCGCTTTTTGTGCGTACGCCTGGGTCAGAGCTTGCGTGAAGGACCGCACATTTTACCGTCAAGTTTGCATTTTATAAATACCAACTATTGCGTAGAGAGCAGTGTACGCCTTCTTTTGTGCGTACGCAACGTTTATAAATGAGGCCCCAGGTCTATGACGTCACCCGCCTTGACGTTTCGGGCTTCCATTGGACTGATTTTACATGTGCTTCACGACGTAATCACGCAGAGCGCTCCCACCCACCGCGTTCTAACGCAGCTCTCGTTCCCTCTCAGGGAACCAGGGTTACATCCGTAACCTGAGACGTTTTATTATTTTCAAAGTTGAAAGCAGTTGTGCTGCTTATTATGTATGCAAAACCCATGATTCATTGTTTTATGAATCTTGGATGAGTTAAAAGTTCAAAAGAACAAAATTAACAATGCAAATGTAAATAAGGTATATGTTATACATTTTTATTAGTTTAATGGGACCTTGTTGATTTGGAAACGTTTTGCTTATGGGTGCTCTGTTTTGTGGCTAGGTTTTTCAGATCCAATCATACAGTGTCATAAATACCATGATTGGCAGATGGCACTACAATAATATACACAGTCTCAAACCCTTTGCGATCCTGAAAGCAACAGACAGGTCATTTCCATTTCCGAAATCCATTTCACACGTTTAAGAGCCCTTCATGGTAAACATTTGCTATGAAATATGTATCATTTAAATGTTGCTACCAAAAAATAAGTAAGAAAACATAGATACTTTTTGAATGGAGAAAGATGCTTTCTGCTGTAAGACATTATTACTTGTACGTTTAAATTGTAGCCTGGGAAGTAACTCAATCCTACAACCCAGGAACGTTCAAATAGATTGATTCACATGTTTTCATTCTGCATTGCTTGATACTCCTTTTCTGATTTTACAGGACAAGAAGCTTGTTTGTAGAGTTAACAGACTGAAAGCATTTTCTGAGGACCCTTCAGACCTTTGTGCTTTCCCCTTGGCCTTTATGTGATATGTGTGGCGTATGTGTCTCCTGGCCCGTTTCTCTGTGTCATGCTGTGATTAAATGGTTGTTTCAGTGGCTGGGTCATGAGGCCTTTCGACATTATTAAGACAGAAGTGGCTGGCAGGGGCCGGCTGGCGCGATTGGAAGGATTAATTACAGCTTGTCTCATTTCGGCAGAGTCTCTCTTATTATTATCGATTGAGGTGGTGGAGATGAGACTTCGAAGACGTTGCTCATTTGAAGCAGAACGCTGATGCATAGACAGCGCTAGCAGCTATCAAATCGAGCCTACTCATTCATTACAGAGTGACTGTGGAGCCCAAACTTAGATTAAACCCTGTCACGTTGCGCATTAGTGTGACTCACATGCACATTATGCTACACTAAACAACATAGTGGGATTTTAGGGATAAAAGTTACAGCTTGGATTCATGCGCTCAGTCGCGATTGGCCGTCATAGAGTGAGAATTGCAGCAGGCTCAAAGCTCAAAGCATCACATAGCTCTGATGATGGAAAAGCTTATTGAAGTTATGTTATTGCTTACATGTGGTACAAATACACCCCATTAACCTGCAGTGAAACCTTCACCTGATGTGATTGAAAACTAGAGTTCAAGTTCTGGATGGCCATGTTAGCTTCTGCTGCTAAAAGCTGTAACTACACCATCTGGTTTGCAAAAATGTTGTCCATTGATGGCCATCTAAATACAGGTAGTGTGCAGTGTATGTTTGAACGGAACATACACTACTGTTCAAAAGTTTGGGGTCAGTACGATTTTTTTCATTCTCTTTCCATGCAGTTGACGATTTAACTCATAATTTATGAGAAAACGCATTTCTGCCAATAGGCCTATGTCATGGAAAAATTGAAGACCGGAAGTACGTCTTTTAGTAGGGATAGCTGGAAGCAGTATTTACCTAGGGACCAGCGTCCCGAGATAACAACAGAAAAGCAGACAGGAAATAATTAGCATAGCTGCTGTTCATAATATGAATGTATTTGATCTGATTCAACAGTAAAGGTAAGCATCATGTGAATTCTTGGCTAAAGAGATGCGTCTTAAATCTAGTTTTAAACTGGGAGAGTGAGTTTGAGCCTCGAATAATATCAGGAAGGCTATTCCAGAGTTTAGGAGCTAAATGTTAGAACCTTTAGTGGACTTAGATGTCCTAAGAATGACCAGCATATGAAAAATCATCAACAATAACCAGCATATAATTCAAAACGGACCTAATGTTACCAAAAGAAATGTTGACCCAGGAAGTGCTATATGACAGTGCACGGATTAGGGCTGTTGATGGACTCGATCTACTCCATCTGTATTGATCATCGTACTGAATCAGATCCAGACATAGATTTTCTCAGCTTTTTGCTCAAAATGTTTCCTTTTTTTTAAAAAATGGAACTTACCCACATTCAAGTGTTGATGAAAAATAATAATAATAATAATAATGTTTTTTTTTTTTGTTTGTTTAAAAGCATTTCTTCTTTTGAAATATTGCATGCGTTCAGATATTCACAAAACAAAATATTCTGGGGGCTATGATTATTTATTTATTTATTTTTAATGACCAAAAACCTTGGTGGCACGGGTTGCTTTAACCCCATTCAGACCTTGCGCCTATTTATTTATTTATTTATTTATTGCCAATAAAAAAATAAAATAAATAAATAAATAAAAAATAAAAATAATGTTTTTAGAACATGAGTGATGTCTGGTCAATGATTAGTCCCTGATCAACCAATCACAATGAAGATATAACCCCTAACTTAATCTGATTGAGCTTCAAGCATTACATAGTAGTAATATGATTTTATTTATGTCTTCAAATTGACCATGTACTGTCAATGTGTTTGTTTGTTGTTGTTTTTTTTGTTTTTTTGCTAATTTGGAGTACCTCATAGCAAAACTGGACAACTGACCGGATGAAATAATGGAAATTATCATGTAGAGTTTTTCCAGATATTATAAACCTCCAATTGTGATTGAGAAAATGGATAGAGTTTGATTGTGAGATCGACAGTAAATGAGGGAGATACAAACCTAGTAAAAAACAAACAAACACTTAAAACGAAATGAGGCACCTGTAATGGCCTTTTACAAGCTTGAAGCTTGCAAGCTGCAGAAACACTCAGACCTGTAAGTCCTGCACTTCACACTCCCAGCACACCATCATGCCAATGAGGGAATTAACAAATTAGTCATCTTTCTTCGTCATCATCGCCTGTGGGTTACTTTTAATTCGTGTTTGTTCCAGCTCATATTCTATTGCTGTTTTTACAAGCATGCTACTGAATGAAAATGTGCTACAAACTCACTATGCCCATGATTTTGTGACTTATTCGCTTGCCACAATGTGATTGTGCAAGAACTACTCATGTTGATTTTGAGTAGCGTGCTGCATATGCCATTTCCTTTTGGTTCTACAGCCATTTTTGGTCCATATTGCATTTCAGCTTCAGTGTGGAACAATAATAATGATGATACAGCTTCAGTGTGGAACCATAATAATGACGATACCGGCATATAATTATTTATGAATATGTATGCTTAAGATGAATATGCATGCATTAGATGAATATGCATGCATGAGTTGACTTTGATATCCCAGGCACACCGTAGATCAACAAGAGCACACAAAGGATCAATACAAACCACATTTTATCTGTTAATAAGGGATGAAAGTTTGAATCGTGTCTTTGAGTGTAGTTCTCTATTTTTGACAGTTGCTTTAGTACTGTGTTCTTTCCTCAGATGCAACTTCCTCAGCACCTGACTACAGCTGCAATATATATATATATATATATATATATATATATATATATATATATTTTAGACATTTGGGAAAGGCTTATCAAGCTCAGCTTCATCAAGCAGAAAAACGTCCCTCTAATTGCTGCATGCTCCCTGTGATTTATCCAAGCTCCCGTGTCGTGTCTCTGAAAAGCCAAAGAAAAACATACGCTGTTCCCTTCATAACCTCAGTTGATTGCAGATGATAATTATCACATCTCTCCCTCCCTCACAATAGGAGGGCAACCTTAGGAAAATTAGCAGCTGTCAAACGGAGGCACATCTCCACTGACTGCTTGTCAGCATAGTCACACACCCGTTCTTTTCCTTTTTTGTCTCATTCTTACATTTTACCTTGTCAATGAGTACTGTGCAACTTTCCTGTAGGAATTGCAGCTGCAAGTCAAGGGCATTTGATCATAGTCTTTACAAGAGAATTCTTCTTTTTACTCCCTGCCCCAAATCCACAGGCACAAAGCGGATGGAAACCAGCTTTTAACTGAGCCCTGCTTGTGTGTGTGTGTGTGTGTGTCTGTGTGTGCATGTGTGATCTCCCTCTTCTCTCTTGTCTTAATTCAACTACTTCCTTTCCCAGTGCCGGCCGGGGGGCTAGCGCTTATAGCGGCCGAATTGTAATGCAGATCACTTTGGTACAAAACCTCGCATGAGACGGATCCAGATCCCTGATGTATAAACCGAGAGCATAAAGCTGAATTTCTCATCTAGCACCTAAATTGTCCTTGTCCCAGTCAACGTAACGTTTACTCTTGTCTTTAGGGATTCTTCTCTCTCCAGGCTTTGTGTCTACAGTCTACACAGCCTCCATTTACAACCCTCTCTCTACAACTATTAGAACCAAAAAAAGATATTGTTGCAAAACAGTGATCTTTTTTATCATAACAAAGATAAAATCTCTCTCTCTCTCTCTCTCTCTCTCATATATATATATATATATATATATCATAAAAAAGATGCGAAGAAACATACACACATAAAAGTGAGAATAGCACTCTATAGTGCTATGTCTATCTACAATGTGTTGATCTCGGGAAATTGCCAGGAAATTGCCAGAACGCCTTCTGTGTGAACGCAAACACGACCCGGGATTGATACCGGCATCGATGCGGGGTTGGGGACCTAGTAACATTGCCGGAATCAGTCCCGAAATGCGCGCTGTGTGAACAAAAGCCAGGACCAATGCTGTAAAGTGTGTCATAGTGATGACGCCAGTGTCATTACGCGAGTCTGTTGCTCTTGGAAGAGAGTTTGTGTTCGTCATCAACAAAGAAGGACAAACAATGTCTGCAAACTGGAATGAAGCAGAGACCAGGAGCTCCTCACTATCCGTGTTGAAGCTGAGATCGTTCACCCGCTTTGTGAAACGGTATGCGCGGGTACATGTTTTTTACGTGTATGTTACACGTCTCATCCTGACGTCATGTGTCTTTCCGGGATCTTTACGGGTTGTGTGTGAACACACTCACAGATCCCTGTAAATCACTGGCAGTGTGAATGAACCAAAATCAAACAATTCCAGGACAAATGCCAGGTCACATTATCCGTGTATTTTCCAGAATCTTTGTGTGAAAGGGGCTTCCTTTTTTTTTTTGCATTCACAGCATACTGAACTTGCATCTATACGAATATGAGTAATATTCAGTGCCACATGCACTGCTATAGTGTATGATATTGTAAATGTCAGCACACTTTACAAACTCAGGACCAGGACTCAGAAATAGGACAAACAACATTAAGAACTCAAAAAGACTGAACTAGACGCAGGGCTTAAATACATGACTAATGACGAGACACGGAGGGACACCTGTGAACATTTAAACAATCAAACAGTAGGTGTGTTCAACATCAGCTGCAGCTGAATGTAACCGATCGGCGAGAGTTGCTGCGTGCAGAGGAGCTGCAAACAGAGATGTGAAGTCGGAAACTTTCTGGTTCCCGTAGTGACTTCTCACGTGGTGTTTTTGCCTACTTTACCACAGCTGAATTGAAACGAATTAAATTGCCAAATACACAAATATTTCAGACACATTTTCATTCAATACTTTACTGCCTCTTACAGCATCTGTTTGAACTAGAATAAAGTTCAAAATAAGGCTATATCAATGAAGTGGAGTCAACGTTTTTAATCAGTCTTATTTGAACAATTGTGACAATATAACATCACTACTACATAAAAAGACTGTTTACTGTTATAACAAACAGATTTGTGATTTTTAGTGGAACTAAAGGTAGAATAAACACGAAAGGTAGAATAAACACGAAACGCACTTGATCGTTATCACGCGGGTAACTCCGACAAATCGTGGAACAGCTGTGTCGTCATTAGAGCTTGTGCAACGACGTAATTTGCTGCTTCACTACCATAGTACGATGCATCGTTGGAGAAATCGACTAGCTAGTCACGACTGTTTCCCGAAACCCACTGTCACAAAGTATCGTTCAACCACGTTGGTTTCGCACATGGTGGTATAATAACTGCTTTTAATGAAATTGTTTGAGATCCAATTAACGCTAGATTTTTTAAATATAAATTACAAACATGTAATCTGTGTTGCAGATTGCTATAGGGTGTTTTGGATGGTGGCTTGGGTGTTGCTAGGTGGATCCCAGGGCCTTCTGCTTACTAGCACAAGCGCCCTACCCCAAAATTCTAAAATAGAATTGCAACTGTTGGGTTCAGGAAATAAAAATTAATTAAAGCCGCCAGCACTCGTTATTTAAGCTTATTTATTCTAAATATTAACTGTTTGGACTGTTTGCATATATATGCATACTTAGCAATAAACTTATATATATATATATATATATATATATATATATATATATATTTGTATACATAATAAACATCTGCTAATTAATAGTTTTCTATTTCTCCATTGTTTGATTATGTTGTTTGCAATGCTTCATGGGATTGCAGTTCTTTCCCTCACTAAAACGGTTAAGTACAGAGTCTTTTACCTTTGTCTTTTTGTCAAAAACTTTTTTTTAGAGTTGTGATTTACCTAGTAGCTGATTAACTCGGTTCATGGCTTATAACTTTTTAACAAAGACTATCTTAAAATACATGTGGGAAAAATGAATGAAAAAAGTACTTCTTTTTAAAGGTAGAATAAACACGAAAGGTTGAATAAACACGAAACGCACTTGATCGTTATCACGCGGGTAACTCCGACAAATCGTGGAACAGCTGTGTCGTCATTAGAGCTTGTGCGACGACGTAATTTGCTGCTTCACTACCATAGTAAGATGCATCGTTGGAGAAATCGACTAGCTAGTCACGACTGTTTCCCGAAACCCACTGTCACAAAGTATCGTTCAACCACGTTGGTTTCGCACATGGTGGTATAATAACTGCTTTTAATGAAATTGTTTGAGATCCAATTAACGCTAGATTTTTTAAATATAAATTACAAACATGTAATCTGTGTTGCAGATTGGTATAGGGTGTTTTGGATGGTGGCTTGGGTGTTGCTAGGTGGATGCCAGGGCCTTCTGCTTACTAGCACAAGCGCCCTACCCCAAAATTCTAAAATAGAATTGCAACTGTTGGGTTCAGGAAATAAAAATTAATTAAAGCCGCCAGCACTCGTTATTTAAGCTTATTTATTCTAAATATTAACTGTTTGGACTGTTTGCATATATATGCATACTTAGCAATAAACTTATATATATATATATATATATATATATATATATTTGTATACATAATAAACATCTGCTAATTAATAGTTTTCTATTTCTCCATTGTTTGATTATGTTGTTTGCAATGCTTCATGGGATTGCAGTTCTTTCCCTCACTAAAACGGTTAAGTACAGAGTCTTTTACCTTTGTCTTTTTGTCAAAAACTTTTTTTTAGAGTTGTGATTTACCTAGTAGCTGATTAACTCGGTTCATGGCTTATAACTTTTTAACAAAGACTATCTTAAAATACATGTGGGAAAAATGAATGAAAAAAGTACTTCTTTTTAAAGGTAGAATAAACACGAAAGGTTGAATAAACACGAAACGCACTTGATCGTTATCACGCGGGTAACTCCGACAAATCGTGGAACAGCTGTGTCGTCATTAGAGCTTGTGCGACGACGTAATTTGCTGCTTCACTACCATAGTAAGATGCATCGTTGGAGAAATCGACTAGCTAGTCACGACTGTTTCCCGAAACCCACTGTCGCAAAGTATCGTATAACCACGTTGGTTTCGCACATTGTGGAATAATAACTGCTTTTAATGAAATTGTTTGAGATCCAATTAACGCTAGATTTTTTTAATATAAATTACAAACATGTAATCTGTGGACTGTTTCTAATTGTTCTCAGTTGTTTTGCTTCATCACCAGACTCAATATTTGGCTCGTTCTTACATAGTAGAGCACGTTTGCACATGCACACTCTTCAAACACGTTATTTCTTTTAACAAACTAAAAGACGGAAATTCCTTTTGTATTTATTCTAAATAAAAGGCACCGGTTGTACTGAATGTCAGCTTGCTTATTTTGCTCAAGATAAGGATTTATTACATCCAAATGTCATGCAATATAGAAACGATGCCTCTAACCACAGGTCGAGAGTTTGTTCAAACCACACAACTTTGCGATGCTGTTTGCGAATGTTCGTTGGAACGATGGTTTCGGGAAACACCGACTCGTTGATCTATGCTGATAACGACGGAACTTGCGACCATAGTTGGCAAACGATGCTTTTGGGAAACGTACCCCTGGCTGAGTCCTCCGGCTACTCTCGAATCGCTCTCGCAGTACTTTCATAGCATACGTCACAGTCATGGAGCCAGTGCTGCATCAAGAGGGACAAAATTTCAAACCGGCATGCACTGCTTCAAGTCAGCCACCGACCGGTCTGCACAGAGCTTCATGAAGTAGAACAAGTCTACTGACAACATGACACAACAGACAAGGGAACACAAATCAAGAATGAATCTCTTGTGATCTACTTAAGCCTGGGGGGGAAAGTCACTTACCTTACTATCAATTTAAAATGCAATGCAATTTAACGGTACATCTAATTTTCAAGCCATCAATGTAAAAACTATTCACTAAAATTCACCAAAACATAATGTTGATTCACTTAAATTTAAATAGCTTTATTAGCATGGCTGTAAAAGTACAAGCATTCTTATTATTATATTAAATCTGACTATTATGTATAACAAACAGTGGTATTCACATTTCACTTATATTCCCAGTGAACATTCTACTGCAGTTCCATTGTCATAGGAGCAGTGCATCATTGTTGTTGTGGTTGGTCGAAAATTGTGTTATCGCAAATCGTATCAAATGAGTTGCTCCCCAGACACCCACAACACTTTTTCTTAATCCTCATACAATTACGTGTTGGAATCAGGTGGTCGTTGGAAGAGGACATTACAGCAAGCGAGAGCTGGAGACAAATGCAGGAGCTCCCATCATGCCCTCTAGAGGAGACTCTTCAGTCAATAATGGAGATAGATTCTGTGTGTGTCAGCAATTTAGAAACAACAGCCAACAGGAATCCCACCAGAAGGGATACAATTAATCACAACAGGCGAGATGTAAGCGTCTGCTCAGAGAGATCTCGCTCTCCCGCAGTATTCAGTGTAAAATACCATTGCATCATTATTAAGGCTGGAGCCTGTTGGGTTATTACACTGCTTCAAAGTCAGAGTGAAGTTACTGAAAATGGCTTCACCTTTCATTGCCGCGAAGTGTGGCTTGAACCTTGCATTGTCTCGTCTATAAACTGCAGAAGCAGTAGTGAGTGGTGTGCTATTTGAAGAGTGTGTATTGAGAACAGTTCAGTCAATGTTCCATCACAACCAATGTGCTAAAGGAAGAGTAAAATCACTCCTCTAAAAAACTACTTGAGTGGGTGGAAACAAGCGGATCATGTCAAAATACATTTATGCTACGGTTCCGCCAGCCAGCAGAGTTAAGTGTTGTGTTTCTTAGCTGTTTGCTGTTGCTTGAAGCGGAACCAGTGTACACATTGTATATTTTAATTATTATTCTAATTTTAAAAGACGTTAAAGATGAGAAAATGTGATAGTTAATCAAGAACTGAATCAGGCTCTTCGTAGACCGACACTATTAGATGAACAATGTAAAAGTAACTGTGTAAAAAGGCCACTTGAATTTAAAAACAAGTTCCCCCCACTTACAATGGAAGTCAATGTTTCTTGCCCCCAAGAACAATAATTTAGTTTTAAAATTAGACTGTAAAAATAATTAGACTGACTCTAAGTACTGTAATTACAGTACTTTTCTTGCTGTACATTTGATATTATATTATATTGTGTATATAAATTATAATTATATTAATAAATGAATAGCATTAATTATAATACATAATTAATAATAAATCATTTGAAATATTTTTAGTAGAATATTATTATTAAGTATATGTGAATGGTGTATTATATTTAAATTACCTCTAGAACGATTGACTGACATCCGGGTATTAGTGTTGCCTTCATACTTCATCAGTGGTTCTGAATACTGAGTAGGTTTGCTATGGATATTAATGGGCAACTTATTGCTGTGCTCATGACATCATTCTAATGATTGGCTCTGATCTATGTGTTTTTTTTTTTTCTCAAAGTGTTTCCATCACTGCTAGTTAGTATAAAAGCCCGTAGAGTCTTCACTAGAACTGTATGGAAATATGCATGAGAATTACAACAGATTTGCCCGTGAGTCATGTGCAAAGTTAATATTTTCTATTTCCTCATAAATTATGCGAGAATCTGTAAAAATGAAATGATCCCTGATGAAATTGCATTTTTGATTTTCGAGACTAGATATTGTTCCAAGACTTCAGGAAATGTGCATTAATTAATAAACAGGTTGTTTTTAATTAATATAATTCGAGACAGGGTTTATTTTACTGTTTAATTCATGAATCACAAAATGTGATTTTGTGCAGGACCATCTTCTCTATCTTCTCTACTTGCATCCAAAAACAGTTTCTCAACCCTTTGCTCAATTGCCCTTTTTCTGTGCCACATAACCCAGGTGTGATAAAAAAAAAAAGTAATCACAGTCTCTCTGATCACCACTCATGTACCCTCATGTCAATCATATTTAGTCTTTATGTTTCAATAAATTTCTGCAGTGAGGTGGCTCCGTGGTTCCCACCCTAGTGGTTGACCTGGTTAGGCAGTCCCATTAATGCATAAAGAGCCACTTGCTCTTCAATGGTTCATGTTCTCGTGCTTGATGTTCAGTACAAAAGAAGTCATGTTAAGTAGCACTTCAGATTTTGGAGATGCATTGTGATGCTTCAGAAGTGTGCTATTTATACGAACACCCCCTGTGTGTCAACGCATCGCAGGATTTGTTTTAAGTCAGGCGGTAATCCACTGTATGTAAATACCCTTGTCTTTTGATGTTTTAATAGAATGCCAGATTGAAGTCTGCTGCTACAAGTATTAAACAAAAGACAGATGTTTAGTTTGCAAAATGTTTCTAAATGTGGCCTGCATTAATTATTCCTGCCATAGGTTCTTGAGAAATGTTAAAGAGAGAACTTCTTGTCAACAAGGGGGACATTTTTTTAGTACACATCCATTGCACCTTAAAATCTACTGAGCAGAGGTTGGAGTTTCACTTAGTGCTTATAGGGCATCGGAGGTAGCAAATTTACCACAAAAAGTTGTGTTTACACTGATTTTATAATGTACATAGTCTGCAATCACTTACAGGAATCAGAGTAGCAGACAACAGTGTTTAATGTGCTGGAAAGTTTTGATTAATTGTTGATTTTTGTGCATGGCCTACAGAAAATAACAAAGTATGGACTTGTGCTGTGAGACAGAAGTGCCAGTAAGGCATGTAAATGTATAACGCAAGTTATAATGCAAGCACGTTGTGCTTTACTGTAATAAAGTAAAAACAAAAAATAACTAATTTTGCCCACATATTTATATATTCCTTACACTGTAAAAAATAAATAAATAAATAAATAAATAAATAATAAATAAATAAATAAATAAACTTGCTGCCTTATATTTATATGTAGAATCAAAAAAAAAATGTCAACTTAAATTACTTTTAACTGATGAATGTTGTCATGACATTGATCATGTCAGTTTTTTACAGTGTATAGTTAGCTAGGTGTTGCAATACGGTTGCTATAGGGTGTTTTGGATGGTGGCTTGGTTGTTGCTAGGTGGATGCCAGGGCCTTCTGCTTACTAGCACAAGCGCCCTACCCCAAAATTCTAGAATTGCAACTGGGTTCAGGAAATAAAAATTAATTAAAGCCGCCAGCACTCATTATTTAAGCTTATTTTGCAGTTCTTTCCCTCACTAAAACGGTTAAGTACAGAGTCTTTTACCTTTGTCTTTTTGTCAAAAACTTTTTGAGTTGTGATTTACCTAGTAGCTGATTAACTTGGTTCATGGCTTATAACTTTTTAACAAAGACTGTGGGAAAAATGAATGAAAAAAGTACTTCTGGAACCAGCGCCACTGAAAAAGAGGGCGGACACTGTTCCGCTCTATTCTAGATATGGTTCTGGCCTCTCTTTCAATGCTAGTGTATGGGCAGGGGCGCAACTACCCAGTTTCAGAGGGGTATGCAGCAACACTTTTAGCGCCCCCACAGTTTTACCTTTAATTTTAGGTAAAACTGTGGTAGGTGGACCTCTATTTCTCTAGGGGGGTTCGGGGGCATGCTCCCCCGTAAGAAAATTTTGTGTTCTGTAATGTTAAATTCAGCAGTCTGGTGCACTTTGAGAGTTCAAAATTAAAAGCTCCAACCCATATTCAGGGTGCAAATTAAACAAAGAAAAATTTGAACCTCTTTTAGTTAGTGTCTGTCTACATTACACTACTAGGCCTACATAATAATAGTTATAATATTAATCCCATGATAGTAATAATAGCCATAAAGGCTATTGTAAAACAAATGCACAGAAAAATAAAGGAAACTTTCATAATTAGTTTTGCACTAATTTCTATACTTGAAAGATATAAGCGCATAATGACATGTTTCATGGGCCAGTGTGTCAGAAAAAAAAACTAAAGCTGACTTTTTTTGACCAATGCATTACACCAGCACAGCGCCGCCAATTAAGCAAAAAACAAAACAACAAACAAACAACAAACAAATGGGCCGCCGATGTATGAGTTTTGTGGGCCGTTAAGACAAATAAATTAAAAAAGGATGAAATGTATTGGCTGAAAAGCACGTCGGCCCAGCGGGAATCTCCCGGTAGTCCCGATGGCCATGCCTGGATGTCACATTTTAAATCCTACCTGTTGGCTTTCAGCAATGCATGCAGTTATTTAGCTGCTGTTGCATCAATTGACATGCCATGTCCTTTTCTCTCTTTCTTTTTCTATTTTTAGCCCCACAGCATTTTGTTTTATCCATCTTTTTCGACGACAACTCACTACTCGTACCTGCTCGCTCAGCGCTCACGGCGCCCCCGCCCGCTCGCGATATTATCCGCCCCCCCTTCTCCATGAGGGCGCCTACTCTAGCCTGGCTGTTAGTCCTCTAAAATTTTATATAACATTGAAGGAATGCAGAAATTATTTAGAAACGCACAATGGCAGCTACTTATAGAAATACAATATAGCCTATATATAATTTTTTTTTTACCATCGCTTTGGCGCCCCCCATTGTGCTGCGCCCCTATGCGCCGCATATAGCGCATACCCACTTTTTGCGCCACTGTGTATGGGATTTTTTTTTTTACTTATGCAATAACATCAGAAATCTGCATGATTTCAAGTATCAATTATGGTCCTATTAACAGTGGGAGATGCATTATGTGAGGTAATTTAATATTGTTAGTGCTAACTATGAGAATCAGTAATAGTGATGTTTGCCTTAGAAAGTACGACTAAAAATAATTAAATTAAACAATACAATTTGTATTTGTTTTATTATAATTTTTATTTTATTTATTTATTTATTTTGTTTGTTGCTATGGCCACATGCCCTTGAGAACAACCTCATTCTATTTTGAAATATTGAAAGGAACAGAGAGGTATAGAGGGATTTCTCAGCTTGATAGAAAGTTGTTGTTAAGTGGCTGCTTCCCCCCATGCAGTGATTAGATCTGCTGTGTAAATGAGTTCACAGCTTCACACCACATCACTCGCTTTTGGTGTTTTTTCTTCTTCATTCCATATATGAGTCCTGTTGTTTAATTTCGCTCCAAAATACTTTCAAGTACAAAAAAAGTGGCTAAAACCAACTTGGATTTTTTATTTTATTTATGTATTTGTTTATGTGAAAACTCTCTTGACTCCACTGTTATCTTGAGATCCAGGGGGTTGCTAATAAGTCTATAAAAACAAGGGCGTGCTTCTCAACAGTCCAGGTGCTCAGAGGACTTTCCCAGAAGAAGTAGCCATTTCCTGATATAGAGCAAACGAGTTTGTACCAACCTTTCAGGTCTATCGAGCTAAAGAAAATAAGGGTCACTTTCTCTAGGACATCTAGCTAATCAAGCGATTCAGTTTTCATTACCTGCAAGCTAGCCACTTATTAAGTACCATTGCATGGCAATTGTTTCATGCTGTCTCTCAGTGGGAGTGAGTGTGAGGGATATTATTATTTTGCATATCACAGACGTGTGTTTAGCAGTAGCGTATTCTCACCTAAGATGAGTGAGAGACAGACTATTTTCACAAGGCATGAGATCATTTGAATGGGCCGGGATTCCCTGTTTCTCAGTCTAATGGGTTTGATGCAGTTGTGAAAAGCTCACGATCATGTCAGTAATAACACCAGACATACGTTTGTCAGCTTTGACTGATGATGACAATCGTATATCATTTATTGGCCATCTCATTCTGGTTGACACTTTTGATAGTTCACTTAATCATCCTTGGCTGATTTACTAGTCCTCCTCTGCATGCTGTTGTTCACAGAAATGACAGGTTCACATTTGAGTCAACGGTGAGTTTTATGGTAAACTGATTCCAATTAAAATGGAAGTGCTTCCTCTTCCCTGCGGTCATTTGGATTGGAGACCTTTTGGGAATAGACTTCTCCTTTTTTATTTTTTATCTTGTTTTTAAATCTGCAAGTTTCCATATTTCTAGGGCGTCAAAGAAATTAAATTTGAAATACAATTTGCCCCTGGTAAAAGTATTCCCATCTAAAATTTGTTGTAAATCAATATTTAATAAAGAGTATTAAAGAAGAGGAAGAAAATGAGGATAGCATCATGGGAGCGGAGTTCAGTTTTATGAGCATCATTTTCAAAGAAGAGCACCACAAATATCCACCCTCTCAAATTATGAATATATATCAACATGACAGCAACATGTGTACTGTGTATATAAATCTGTCTACCAATATCTCTGTGTATATTTGTGAGTTTATTTGACTATATCTGGCAAATAGTGTTTCTTTAGGGACAAGAGTCTCTTTGTATTAATAGGACAAATGAACACTTATGTGTACAATAGAACAAATAATTGACAGGCCATTTTAATTTCTGTCATGTGATTTCCCCATCAATTTCTTTTTTAGTATATTAATGTATTGTTGAGTAATAAGACTAAAAATATCTACATCTCAATTCAAGGACCCCATGAAGGACATTACATTGAGTGCCATTCTAAATTATGTGTTTTAAACAAGTTGGAAGCTATTTTCCTGATGGATTATTATGTTTAATTTTGCTCCAGGATTATGCTGAGAAGGGGAAAACCTTGGCCAAAGCCCTGGAGGACCTCAAGGCCAACTTCTACTGTCAGCTGTGTGACAAACAGTATTACAAGCATCAAGAGTTTGACAACCACATCAACTCGTATGACCACGCTCACAAGCAGGTAATGGGCCTGTTGTCTGCCCCTTGAGACTTCCACTGATGCAATGCATAGCAATAATAGAGTGTTTTAGAATACGACAACAGATGGATTTTGTAGCTCACATGTAAAGCACAAGACAAATGACTTCCCCTTCGACTCAGAGTCAGTGGAGTGGAGGTGGTTATGGAGTTTTAATTTAGGAGGCCATGGATCAAAAGCAGGCAGGACATTTGACCTGTTCTTAAAGGAGTAGTTCACTTTTTAAAAAACCTTTTGCTGATAATTTACTCACCCCCATGTAATCCAAGATGTCCATGTCTTTCTTTCTTCAGTCGAAAAGAAATTAAGGTTTTTGATAAAACATTCCAGCATTTTTCGACCGCTTTGAAAAAAGATTTGTTCATTTTGATGAACGAGTTCGAACTGGAGAGTCACAAACGTGCGTCGCAGAACAGAGCAAGGCGAGCATTTGAGCTTATAAAACTTAAACTTTGTTATTTATTTATTAAATGAGCGATCTTTTCGCTTGATAAGATTTCGCTTGATATTAATCATATTATATTTCAATATTACTGTTGTGCTTCATTCAGAAAGTTAATTAACAAAAAAGGTTAAAGGAGCATTTCACCCATGGGAACACCCGTGGGTAGTCGAAGCATTAAATAAATTTAGAATTTTGTGCTTTCTTGACCGAGGAAAGACAGAAATTAACTTTAGGGCGCATTTGTATGAGAGACAACAACTCCCCAATGCACCACATTGCACAGCTCCGCAAGCCACTCCCACTAATCCAGAACAGCGCAAATATCAGAGAAATCACTCTTCCGTCTACAAGGCTAGCTACCACCAGAGCTCAAAATTCATATCACACAAAATTTCTAGTTAGTTGGCGAACTCATTAGTGAATTACTCCTCATTTGTATTTCTTTTGAAATGGTGAATTATTGCATGATACCAGGATGTTCGGTCAGAACATATGCAGTACGAAACTAGGATGGTTCATAACACAAACGTCCGTGTCCTCATCTGATTCAGAGATTGCGTCCTGGAGAAATTGGCATCATTGAAATTCTTTGCAGCAGACGGACTCTCTATCTCTATGTCCGTAGGTGCAGTGAGAGCACAGGCACCACCAGTACGCCCCAGCTTGAGCCAGTCTGGGCTCCTCTTCCGAGACAGGCAGGTCTTCTGCCTTCTGTTCCTCCATCAGTCTCAGCTGTTCTTCACTATATTGCGGCTCATAAAAGTTGCCACGAACATTTGATTCGAGCATCAGACTTTCTACATCCTCTTCTTCCATATCATATTGAGTACAGTTCGCCATTGTCGTAACTTTACATCTGGCTTCACAGCGCCTGTTAGCTTAGCTTCCAAACAAGATGGAGAATATTGTTTTTAGTTTCTGCAAGTGAAGTCCCACCCACTGATCTGTAATAGGTCATTAGTGTGAGTGGGTTGCACCCCCTGTGAAATGAGGAACAGTGTTTGTAGTCTCAACCCCTCTACTTCCTGCTTAGAATGACGCAAAATGGTGATTTTTACATCATTATAACACCAAAATCCTTATTTCTCCCGTCTCAGAGAAAAAGTGGGAAATAATGCATGACCATTCAAAAATATGACTGGGTTTCTAACAATACAAAGCTTAATTCAAATGGGTGAAGTGTCCCTTTAATGATGATGATAGAGATAGATAGATAGATAGATAGATAGATAGATAGATAGATAGATAGATAGATAGATAGATAGATAGATAGATAGATAGATAGATAGATAGATAGATAGATAGATAGATAGATAGATAGATAATTGAATTCTTCAATTCTGAGAAATTCTGCAGCAAACAAACAACTTCAATGGAGTTTTGTCACTCAGTGTATGTTGATTTATGAACCGCCAGCATCTAAAAATAGCAGTATAACCTTTAATAACAAGTTAAAGCTTTAATTCAACCACTTGTCCTGCTGTTTGATATCGGCCCTGACCCCTGTGCTCTGACTCACTCAGAAACTAAATGCATGGAGTCTCTGGGGCCTGCTGTGCTGTCAATAACAGAGCTCACTGAACTATTGACTTAACACCATCTACAAACCCTCCACTCATGACCTTGCTATTGAACACTGCAAAAGGAGTGAAATTAATGGATTATAAAGGAAAAAAGGCACTCCCCCACACTCTTTGATAAGGGTGCTACACTTGCTAGATTGTGTCATTCAGATGTGTTCGTCACATGGCCTCGAGTTCAAGTTCAAGTTCATTTTATGTATATAGCACATTTTATAACAGACACTGACTGACCAAAGTGCTTTACAGAACTACAAAATTAAAAAACAATAATACCATGCAACATCACAACACAGATAAGTACAGCAAAGCTAAGAACAGACTTAAACAGGAGTAGCAACAACATTGTCGAACTTATAATATTAAATAAGAAAACAGAAATGGCAAAAATAGTATCTGACTTATCAATAATAAAACAGAAATGGCAGTATCAGTCTTAGATAAAAAGGAAAAACAGTATCATACTCAAAGGAGAAATAGTCAAACGCACCAACCATATTTATAGGCCAAGGAAAACAAGTGCTTTTTTAAAAGTGTAATCCTCCTATCCTCGGCTTCCTATCTGCAGAGTTCAAACTATTCTACAGCACAAGTACATGCTACCATTTGTACCTCCTCAATGAATGAGGTTGATGGATGAATAGCACAATTTCCCAGCAACCCTCTGAGGCTGGCAGAGCATGTCTGCTGAGAATATAATGGAGTATGGGAGACTCACAGACCCACAGGAATCCTAGAGCTATAGAAAAGCCTGGTGTTCCTGTCAGTGTGTGAATCATCACTGCCAAGACTTCACTGTCTGCCTTTGACTGGTCTCAATGTTGCTTTTAATTGAGAATACATGTCCGGTCAAAAAATTACTGTGTTAAAATTTTCATTCATTCTCAAGTGACCTGTCAGTCATGTCTGCCCCCATTGTACATGAAAGGATTTCACAGGGTATTTGCAGTACAGCTCTCTCACATCAGTCTTGCATCCTACTATAAATGATGTAACCACATCCAGTCATGTGAAATACAGGCTCCATGCATTAATGGCTCATTCCAGAGCCAAATATATTAACAATCAATAAAGAACAGCTCCTCCAAGGAATGAACCTGAGAGTCAAATAAATATAGCCCACGCCAACCTGTTTGCTATTTTCTGCAAGGATGGTTGACAGTGAACCAGCGCAGCGGATCAGGTCTGAGTTTGCCTATACTGTGCCAGCAGAGAGTGACAAGATAGGTGATGAAAGATGGAGGGCAGGTGCACAAAGAGACCCTATCCTGATGGGATCAAACTAGTTACCCTGATGTGCCCACTCCACACTGAGCAGCCCTTTAACATGACAAAATTATATCTGATGTGACCGCCTCGCATTCTCCTGACTATGAGCCCCAGCCACGGTAAATGCAATCACTGAAGCCTTCTCAAATAGGAGAGGTTACAGCGCCACTGAACTGTGTATAGCTGTGCAACCTGAGTGGAATGCGTAATGTTGGGCCAGATGACTCTTTCTTGTCTGCCTGGAGAAATCATCGCTGTTTTTATTCTCAGCTATCGCTAGCACGGAATCTAACTTGCCCAAGTACAACACATAGTCTGTCCTGCAATAAAAATGCTTTTCAAAATGGCGTGTCAGCTGTCTTAAAGCTAAGCATCAACTATTAGTGGATAATTGAAAGAAAGCTTACAGGATTAATTGGATGTGATAACTGTTCTAGAACTGGTTGTTGCTTGGAGACATCTGGTGCTTTCAAAAGGAGTGTAGTCTTTAAACATCCATAAATATCATATCCTTGTGAATTATTAATGAAAGTTAATTTAGATTATCTAACAGACCAAAGGGACTGTGCACTGCATGTACAGACATAATCCCAATCGATACATCTCACTGCCTGAGATGCATATGCGGCTTTAGCATCAGACTCTCGTGGCAGCTTCCATCAATTTTGCATTCAAAGCACAAAGCCTTTCAGACCAGGAAACAAATGCAAATTAGCACCACTGAGTTTTATCTAAAATAAATAGGACAATTTCATGGAGTTTAGCAACCTCATCCTCAGCTTCTTTTTATTTGCACAGAAAATGGATTTGATGAAACATAACATTGGTGTGCAAACACCTTAATTACCTTCCTTCTCTCTTGAAGTGATTTTTAATCTTTTTTGTTGTGTATCCCTCAATGTGTGATACACAGCAGCGATACCCCAGTCTTCATAATGAAAGGTTGTTAAAGCATGAAAAAAAAAGATTCATGGCCTCAAAGAGGATTATTATTTAAATAACTTTTGTTGCTTTCGCGTAGTTGACATACTAAGATAAGTGAATGAATGAGAGATTCTTTGTCATCATCCCTCCCCCCCCCCCCCCCCCTCAGAGGCTGAAAGAACTGAAGCAGAGGGAGTTTGCCCGCAACGTGGCCTCCAAATCGAGGAAGGATGAGAGGAAACAGGAGAGAGCTCTCAGACGCCTACATGAGCTTGCTGAACAACGCAGAGAGGTGCAATGGTGGGGGACGTTTTGTTAAATTGTTATTTCCATATTGATATACAATGTGCCAATGTATACATATATAGACTGTGATCTAAAAGTCAAGAAAATCTGCTCTTTTTCTTCTAAAACATTCTTTTAAACATGTAAACAAAGTGAATAATATTTACAAGTCAAATAAACATTCTGCACTATTTACTGTAAATCACTGATTAAACATGCCCTTTTTTCACATTGATAATGTTCACTTCTTTGTATGACATGTCAGGTGTTCTTGCTTCCATTGAAGCACATGAAGCACAAGATGTAATTTTATTTTGACGTCATTTTGGAAACCATGACACAATCATCTCGTTTCCCTGTGGAGTCCAATCATCATTTCCACCCCCTTTTTTGGTTAGTTAAAAAAGTGTAAATAAACCTGGCACATTTCATGATTTCATGATTTTGTCTGTCTTTTCTTCTTTTCTGATGCAGTGCCCCAGGAAGTGGTCCTATGTTTAAGTCTACCACGGTGGCAGTGGAGGGTTCTTTCAGGGAGTCCTGCTGTGATGATGCCCAAGAAGAAAACCACAGCTGTGCGGCTCAAGATTCAGGGGGTCCGATCCATTCCAGCAGTTGTGGCTTAGCTAGTAATCAGTCACTGTGGCCGTACAATGGCAGGGCCAAAAAGCAAACTTTTAGACGCAAAATTGCATTCTCTTTTTCCTTTCCAAAGAAAGCGTCTGTTAAGCTTGAGTCCTCAGCGGCGGTTTTCTGTGAGAGCATAGAGGAGGGATCGATGGAGCGGAGCCGCAGACAAAGACTCAGAGCACCCCCTGTCGAGCTTGACCTCCCCAGCTCCCCCATGGAGGAAAAAGTACTAAATTGTGAGGAGGCAATTTACAGCACTGGCACACAGCTGGGCAAGCACTTTCAAGAAAGTGACAGCACCGGAAGTCAGGGGTCATCAGATATCCCTGTGGCGAGGGAGAGCCCCTCGTCAACGGCCTCAGATTTGTGTGCTTTGCTCGTTTACTCAGAGGATGTGCCCAGTCCTGCCGTATCCCTCATAAACACTTCCCCCTACCATTTAAACAGTGCTGATATTGTTCTTGACTCTGAGGACTCTGTTGAGAGCCTGAAAAGCAGCATTGCTGATAATAAACCTGAGACCTCTGAGGATGTGACAGTAGAGGAGAACAGCATTACAGAGGAGGAGCACTCAACCATCATTGAGCCTCTGGAACAGACTTTCTCAGATGTGTCACCTAAGAACGATTCTGCTCAAAAACAAGAACAAGTGGAGGAAGCAACTGCAAAGACATCTTCCCCTTTCACAAAACCAAGCCAGCCTTTTTTCTCTGTCCTAAGCAGAGATGGTAACACCATCTTCCAGTGGCCCTCTGAGATGGTGTCCTTCACAAGGACAGAGCCATCCCTGTCTTTCAGTTGCAACCCCCTCCATTTTGATTTCAAGAGGTCACGGATTAGAAGGTCTGCTGACACTCAGGAGATGACTGAGCTCAAAACTGATGAGGAATTATCTGTCTGCTCAGGTTTCAAATCCTGCCACTCTGACAAGCACATTGAGGAATCCACAGCCAGCCACAGAAACAGTCCCAGCGAAGGCCCTGAAGGCAAGGTCAGAAAGTGTTATCAGTTTTCAAATGACACAGAGAGTTGTGTCAGGCTGAAAACACATGACAGGTGTAGACATTCCAAAGATTGGATTCATGCAAGTAAGGGGGCTGAAAAGAAATTGCGGACCAGGGAACGACGTCATTACAGGAGCAACTGCAAAAGAAAGCGAAGGAAGCGAAAGAGGAGGAGAGACATATACCGGGAAACAGAGAGCAATATGGTGAAATCTAAGAAATTCCACAGACGACCTGAGTGTGTGGAAGGACTTGATAGCCAATTTAGAGGCACCACTTCACAGCAAGTGCATCCATTAGAGAAGTCAAAGCAATCAGCTCAAAATCAGACTCAGGACATCAGCACAGCTCCCGTAGTTGAGGAAGGGGTGGGAGGCATGAGGCAGGAGGCAACAGCCGATGTAAACGGCTCAGCGGGCTGCATCATTCTCTCTGATGAGTTCTGTGCTGATGGTGAAAAGGTGCTTAGGAACAGCAGGGAAAAGCCTGACAATCCAACTGCAGGGGAGCCGACGACCATAGCACAGTGTTCTCGTAGCCAGGACACATCTCACTTTCAGAGATCCAGTGCAGCCGAAGGGTGCCAAGAGGAGACGCCTTCATCACCAGAGACTAACAGAGATGGACCATGTGAAGGACAAATTTCGAAAAAACGACGAACAGATTTTATGAGTGATGTAGATGAGTCTTACAACTCCTGTCAGTCACCGGCAGAGATTTCTGATGGGTGCTCAGAAGTTACCTGTTGTTTGCATGGAATTATGAGGAAAAGAAAGAGGTTGTCACATGTCCAAGATCAAACTCCATGCCTTGCAAATGAATGTACTGCTGTTAAAAACAGTGTTCTGGAAGAAAAGGACAAAGCTGTGGAGGATTCAAGCCTGAAATGCCTTGTTTTAAAAGGCATGTGTGACAGCTCAAATGGGTCAGACCAAATCTCATGCAGTATTGATGATGTAGAGAGCAGTGCGGTTGGTCCTCAGACATTTACTTCCATTAGCAGTGCCCCGGGTCATACTGTGGTGGAGAGCAGTGACTGGCAACAGAGTGCCTCCTCTCAGATCAATGCTTCATGCACCAAGGGTAGTCTAACTCTACTAGAGACAGATTCAAAGCTCTCGGAAGAGCCAACAATGGAGAATAGTAACATCGTTAGTAGAGAGTCCAAGGCAGCACAAACGCACTCAAAGGACCGTAACAAGTATTCAGCGGTTGCTCAGGCCTGCCTGCTCGATGTGAGAGAGTTAGCCCTGCAGAGGACTGAAAAAGCTACTCACGACAAATCATGTCAGCACAGCATTCAAACCCCACCGCAGAGATTTCACCTAGGCATTCAGGCTGAGGAGAAGTTGAGGGAGTGCTTCCACACCACCAGCAGCCTGTTCCAACAACCCTCTGCATCTTTTCAGGCCCCCACAGAAAGCATGGAGAGACACTGTCTCCTGCAGATCCAGAGTCATGGACAAGTTCTACACCAGCAGATGTTCCCCACCAAGCTCAAATCTGTCCTATCCAGGCCTCATATGCCCATGTCATCTGCCGTCCTTCATCCAGTTCACCTGCCATCCTCCTTGCCTTCTGGCTCCATCACAATACGTCACACCATATTACAGCACCACACCGCTTTCCTGCCCCCACAACCCCCTATTTACCCCCAGGTAGTGCCTGTTTCTCGACTCCCCATGGGGCCAGAGATCTGTCGGCCCACTGCACCTCCCTTTGTGACCCCTCAGCAGGTATCGGTAGTGGCACCCCCTAGTATTCACCCAATGACTGTGACGTTTCATGCTCTGCCACAACCTGCCATGTTTCCGCCCATGTTGCCCCCTCATCATGCTGTCATTCCCCTTCAGCCTCTCTTCTAGCTGTGTGTGTAACAAAATGTATTTTGTACTTCAGAAGTGAGAGAAATATCTGCAGTGCTGCTCCCTTAGAAATAATTTTGAGATAGGAAGTTTTCCTTGGGTAACATACAAATGAGTTGTCTTTGCAGTTTGGGAAGGATGCTGTCATATTGTCAGAAGAGATTCGTGCAAACACTTTTTATTAGGAAAAAAAAACATATATAACTCACCAACCTGATTAAGTCCAATACCTATTTTATTACGATTTGTTGTTTTGTAGATTTTAATCATCTCAAAGACCATCGGTTTGTTGGATCAAAAGCAGCATGATCATTTGTAACACAATTTAGGTGCACATCTTTCTAGAAAAAAAAAAGATAAAATAAATACATAAATATAAACACACAGACACACACACACACACACATATATATATATATATATATATATATATATATATATATATATATATATATGCGCTTTAGTCTAGATAATAACAAAATACGGTTATAATAATGATATATAATAACAATAGAACACTCTAAAAAATGCTGGGTTGTTTTAACCCAATTTTGGGTAAAATATGGACAAACCCAGCCAATTGGGTTAAAAATATAATTTAAAAATGTAACCCAATGGCTGGGTTTGTCCATATTTTACCCAAAATTGGGTTAAAACAACCCAGCATTTTTTAGAGTGAATATATGATGGTTGCATATATGTAGTGAAATGAATACAGGAGGTCCTAAAGGGTTTAAGTGTTATTATGTGCCGTTTACAGAGCTCCATAGTAAACCTGCAGATAATTGATGTAACACAGACATTCTTCATATGTGACAGCATTTAAAATAAATCACACTGGCACTAGAGTATGATAATAATTACTACTTTATTAATTATTTAATGCTGCTGTACCTGTCAAAGGCTAGCGGAATGCAGCAAAATTGTGCTATGCACCATGTGCTACGACAGCATTGTGTTGAACACATTTATAATTCTCATGTTTATGAATAGTTTTTATGCAAATAAAAATGCCCATAGTATATAATGGGTAAACTAAATGTCCCTGTCGAAAGCTGAACTGATATGGGAAAATTATATTTCTTATTTAGCTAATTATGATCAACCTCAGTGCAGTGAATAAACAAACAGAATTAAGGTTAAGTTAAGACTACAGGGTGTGTTATGTGTGGTTTAATATTTACTTCAAATTGTAGATCTTACATGCTGTTGCCTAAAATATTTGAAAAGAAGCACAAAAATTACCAAGTGCAAATCCATACATGGGTGTTTCCTGTATCCCTCATATAGTAACCTGCTTGGATTAGGAGAACATAGACTAGACCTATCTGTAGAACATGGGGTACCCTGCCCTGTAGCAGTTTTTAAAGGATTCAAGGATTAAAGGATTTTTATTATTCCTATATATTTTTTATCCAGTGTGTAAATCTGAATGTTTACATATCCAAAAATGACCAATGGCCTGCCTTGTGGAGCTGAAGTTAACATTAACAGTTATTCAAAATAAACACACAACTAAGGCAATTCCTCTTCTCCATTCATTAATATTATTGTTTTGATTTACACATTGCATGTAAAGCACAATAATAATTTAAAAAAAAAGAAGATATTACAAGCTCTGGTGATAAAATTCTGGTAATATGATTAATTCTAACAAATATTTAACTGAACTTTATTAAAATCCTGCTTCAGGGTAACTTCAAAACAGTGTGGTTTTGTTAGCAAAGCATTCAATTTCTCCTGCTTGCATCAGATGAAAGAAGAGACTAAACTCAAGAGAAGGATTCATTTACTTATTTAAAATACTAACTTCTAGGACACATGAATCCAAAAGCAAGTCAAGTTAGCTAGTGAAGAACAGTTAAAATTATGTGTCTTTGAATTCTCAAAATCCTTTCATTTTCAAAGGAGATGTGTTGAACTGGAATTAATGACTTAGTTTTGTGGATTTTGCAAATAGCCATATGGAAAGTAGACTGTACTTAATTCTTGATAATTATGCTCAACCATATGTTTTTTTTTTTTTTTTTTTTTTTTTTTTTAGTATATTTTATTTATATATCTTTTTATTTAAAACTTGGGCTATAGAGCTCCACATTAATATTGCACCACTGCTAGTAAACAGGACTTTAAATTAATCAATAATGACAACAATAATAAATATTAACAGGTAATAGCTGTATTCAATGCATAATGGGTAAATATTGAAAATGTTTCTATTAAAAATGTCCCAGTGGAGGAATTTAAGCAGAGCATGCAGTCTATTTAGTTTTTTTATCACGTAATTTCATTACTTAATATTCAAATTTGCATTAAAAAGAGGTGGTATATGAAAATAAAAAGTGGTGTAGAGAAAGAGAGGGACTGGTGTTTTTTTATTTTTATTTTTTTTATTTGTTTTTAACATCTGTTCAACAAAGCCCTGAATACCACCAGATTGCTCCTTCTTAATTCATGTTGATTCTTAAACCCTAAACACATAGGAAATTGTGTAAATGCACAATGTTAAGTTTTTTTTTTCCCTGCAGTCAAAATTGTATATGCTGTAAATCAGTACTATTTATAAATCATGTAATATGTAATGTACATGTACATATGTTTTATGTTTTTATTGTGCCAGGTACTCTCTATGTATGAATTATTTAGATAAGACAAAAACAACTATGTTTTTTACGCCACTTTGCCAACTGAATGATGCTAAAGTACTATGTAATAAAACTAAGAAACAAGCATTTGCTTTCATGTGTGTCCATTTAAAATGTGTTTTTGGGTTCACCACACACTCAGGTGAAAAAAAAAAGTCCACAGTATATGACTACAAACACACTGGAAATGCATGCTTTTTGAAGCCAGGGAAAATCCAAGGTTTTTGTCACTGCTAGGAAAGAACTGTTGAATATTTCATTTTAAGGTCTTGCACAAGCGATGCAGAGGTTATTGAGTGAGACAGCCGTGGTCATTTTTCTAGCATCTTTGAGGCAGTGTTAGACCATCGGAAGCTTGAGCTTCTAGTACGCTAGGCTTACAATTCACACTCTAGTCGGCAGCTTCCTGCAGCAGCTCTCTGAGAGAGTGACATCATTATGCAGAATTATTCTGCCATCCTGTATGAGACTGATTAGCTCAGATGTTCCGCTGTTATTTCCCCTCCAGTCCTTGAATCACATCTCTCCAAGGCTCCTCTGTTTTTAGACAGCATTACCTTCTTTCTGCTCGCCTACAATCGCAGGCTCTCTGAGCCATTTTGTGTGTCGACCTTTTTTTTACTCAAAACAGCACTCGGCAGATTTCCTCATACTTTGTGACTCATAGGCCCAGTCACAGCACTCCCTTGTGCCATTTTGTTTCCCTGGAACGGATGCGAATGATTTCTGCACCCGCTACCTCTATCCCACAGAGCTAAAGCATGGTCTTCCTGCTGTCTACACTACTGCTTAAGCACCTCTCGCTGAGCCTGGACGACCCGGATGATGGCTGTCGGGCTTGTGTACTTGTGAGAAATAAGCTAAAAAAAACTAAAATCCATACTTATTTCCTTTTTGCAAACATTGACATGCAGCATTTGCATAAAGCCTTTGTTATATAAAAGCACCAAATTGCAACATTTTGCCAGCTAAAACATTGTTTTTCCTCGGAGCGTATCTTGCCTGCAGACTTACGGACCATCTCTTTACAAACACCCACGTACGACATGCCTCTCACATCCAGGGATAAACAAATGCCTGGCTACCCTCAGACAAAAGGCATTCTCTGCAATCTGAGCATTGCACCGGTCTAATCATGATTTCGCATTCATCAGAATCGGAGCATTATCGTAGTCATCTTGTTTGTATGTTGATGAGAGTCTCACGTTCAGAGGATGGATTCTATATTGGGGATGCAATTAAAAATCTAGGCATCTCATTTGTGTCATCTCGTTATCCTTTTTGTTTGTTGCCTTTCTTTTTATTTTCCTCGCAAGGTCAAGGCAATACACAAGAGAGTGATGCAGGAAACTGCAAAACACACAGACTCATGCAGGATTGTCAAGCTGTTAAATAAAGTTTAATTAACGCTTCCATTCTCTTAGAGCAGGTTTTTATTACTAAACGAAGATGAGCTCCTGGATAATTTTACCCTCATTATTATAGAATGAAACAATAGTCTGTGTGGCTCTGAATGGCAAGAGAAGCATCTGAATTAGGGACTAAACTATTGAATCTTCTTTCAGTTTTTATTAGACACCATCTGTGGTGTGTGTTAAAGTCTGACCTCAAGTGAAGCTCTTTGTAGCTTTTCTTCATAGGGACTGCCTGGGACTCTTTAAGTGCTTGTGTTACAGCGAATCCCACAGTAAGTCAAATAAATTGTCAAGAAAGTTATTGCTAACCTCAATAAGAGCCGATTCGACAGTAGCAAGCTTACAAATTTCACTGCCTGAAGTCTGCATGAAAAATTCATAGCGTATAAAGAAATATATCAAACACTATAAACATCTAAACACATTCAAGAATCATAGGCTAATGAATATGACACCAATAAGCCATGACAGGCCAATCATTTTACCAGGGCTGAAACGTGTTCTTAGAGATTCAACTGGATTGCCTATTACCCATTCACAAATCACTGACTTATGTTCAGTAAGTACTTACATTTATTGGAATAAACAATTCTTCCACTACATAGTTGATTGTAACAGTAGGTGTTTCCTAACTTTGCACAATAATATACATCATGAACATAGAACACAGAACTCTTTTAGTACATGAAGTACATGGCTACACGGGTGTGTGGTATACTGTATATTCTACATCTGCAACAGTATTTTGTCATTGTCCTTTGACCATTGTGATCTTTGACCCACTGGCACACGAACAACCCTGCAGCCCCCCAGTGATGCTGATGAAGAACCTTAGATGACGTCTATTATCCAGGTATCATCTGCCTACTGTATCATGAATACTCAGTGTACATTTAACTCATGTGACTTATTTTTGCCTATAGCAGGGAATGTATTGCGCTGTTTCAGTCATTTCAGGGGGCTGTGGACATTTCCCCGGTGATGGGAAAGAGGTCACTGGATGTTAACAATCTGAATGGTTTGTGATGGCTATGAATTGCCTAGTTGCTCTCATGACACAGGCTATATGCATACTGGCCCCAATGACTGTCCCCTTAGACATTTTATTGATCCTGCTGTCACTGATCTCAACACACCACACTGGTACTGAGATGATTTCTGTCAAAATAGGGGTCAGAGGCTAGTCATTTCACAAAGAATTTCAATAGAGAGGCCTTGACCTAAACTGACAATATATAAAAAAAGTTTGGTAAGATTTGTTTATTTGCATTATTTGCTTTAAAAATGTACAGTCAAAACAACAATACTGTTAAAAACACCAATATTTCAATCTGCATAGGGTACCTAAAGGGATAGTTCACTTTGAAATTAATTTTTGATTTGTTTTAGCTTACCTCAAGGGCATCCAAGATGTACAGTAGGTGTCTTTGTTTCCACAGTATTTTCAATTTTGACATTTATCAGTCAAACCGTTGTGTTGAATCAGTCATACACTGGAGGCTAAGGGGGTCCACCAAAAAGCATGCACAGAGAAGTCAAAATTAAACGTGATTTAATGACTCGTAAATGTAAGTACACATTGATGGCCTAAGACACGAAACGAGCGGTTTTTGTGAGAAAACGAACAGTATTTATATTGTTTTTACCTCGTGTAATCACAGTGACGTCCAAGTGATCTGAATCAGTTGTGCAATGTCCAACTGAACCGAACTGAATCATTTCAATGTTACGCCAGAAGTGATCGCTTGCGTGTGACGTCACTCAATATTTACACGGAGATTTCGGAAGTTTTACCTTTTACTAAACATATTTAGATATACCCAAATCGTCTTACATTGCAGTATATCTAGTGTTAAAGAAACATTTCTTATTATAAAGGTTGAATATTTTTGCTTTAATTTTTTTTTTGAAAATGTTTAAAAGATGAGCATTTACTTGAAAATAGAACAATGTAAAAGTATTTTCTGTCACTATATAATATATAATAAAAATATATATAAAACTTGAAAAAAAGTACTTCTTCAGCAGTAATTTATTTGAAAAATCTCACTGACCTCAACAATGTATAATCTATAGTCATTTTTATATCATTAGTTTAAGTCTAAAGATATTTTCTTTAAGGTGTTTACATTTTTTTTATTTACTACATATTTATTTAAAACAAGGACTATGATTACAGATTGTTATATTATATGCTCAGCCCAGATATTGCATTTGTGTTATCATTCATTCATCTACCGGTAAATCATGTAGTAGTGCCTCTTAGATAGTTTGATGGATTTTTTAAATGTTCCATATTTACATTGATATATGTCTGTAAAAAATGTCACTGTATCAAAGATGCATCGATATCTTGTCATTGAATGAAGCAGTTTAATAAAAAAGTCAAAGGTTTCCTCAGATACAAATTTAATTGCTATTAAAACTGGTCATCTATATTGCATTAGTTGGACCCATTTAGATTACACTATACTAGCCTAAATATTTTTTTTATTTTTATTTACCTTTCTGAACACCAAACCAACACAATATTGTGTATTGTGTTGGGATCATTTCACATTTATAAATAATTTTCACAGTTGAATTAATTCTAGAATTCATTTCTGTTTGCTTTTTTATTATTTATTGTCACCACTGTATCCATTGATTGGTTTATTTCCACCGAAAAAAAAAAAATTAAATCTCCATTTAAATCTCCCTCTGAGTAAGTTTAACCGAAATAAATTAGCTTTAAGTGTAAGTTCTACCAGGAAGACCCTAATGCCAATTATATTCATTCATACTAATAGGTCTGGCCAATCACTGCTTGACACCTGGGGTATATAAGCTTGAATCTCTTCGTTTCACTTTCGCAGTTGATGACGCTGACATTTTCGATTATCGATGGACAATGTGTCGATTATCGATGCAGCGCGAGTTCCCTCGAAATGGAATGTTACGACTGTAACCCGACTGTTCCCTGAGAACAAGACGCTGCATCCCTCGGCCACACTTCTTGCACTTCTGAAAACGGCTTGCTTCGACCAATCAGAAGCTGATGCCGTTGTGTTCCGGTGTCCTTTTATAGCTTCTGCATCACTGTCACATGTGACGTAATGATGCAACATCAATCAAGATTGGACTAGTTTCATAAAGGCTTACAGGCTCACGCTGAAGGAGTTCCCCAATGTGTTTCCCAATGTGATTCTCGACGCAGCGTCTCGTTCCCTTCTCGGGGAACAAGGGTAACATTCGTAACCCGAGAGGTTTTTCACTTTAATAACCTGATGTCACTTGGTGTTGGTCCTAACAGTACTTTAGGCTATCTTTAATTAAATGCCAAAACATTTCCCAACTGTGGGGAAAATATGCGAGTATTCTTAAAATAGTGTTGCCTAAAGTAATACTATGCTTCATTTACAAATGTGCCATTGACTGGATTTGGCAGTAACTCTTAAGAATGTTCAAGGCCTGTTAAACAGCATTTTTCTCTGGTTGAAATCATGTAGCATAAATTTACAAAGTTTGAAGGCTTTAAAAATACAGTCACGTTAACCCCACTGATGGTTTATGTGAAAATAATTGTTTAGAAAATACAATACAAATAATAACATTTGGTTAATATGTGCATGGTAACTCATGAACTGCGGCTATATTTTCTTGAAAAAACTACCAAAATAACTCTATATAAGGATAATAATTACAGAAAAATGTCAAGTATACCAATGTGATGTCCTGTCATGTGACATTCTCATAATTAAGAGTAAATAAGTGCTGACAGTTACTTGACTTTGTAGTGGAATTGCAGCTTAAGATAGAATGCACTGCTTTTGTATATATATATATATATATATATATATATATATATATATATATATATATATATATATATATAAACATCATGCAAAGTGAAAACCACTGTGCTTTGGTAAAGTGGGAGTCAAACAGCCATGTTAAATGAGCCACTGTGAATAACATGCTTTGCTCTTGCTATGCTCTTTCTATATATATACATATATATAATTGAATTAACCTTTGCCCTTGCACCTGTGACAAAAAAAATAAAAATAAAAATACAAAATAAATCAGCGTTTCAGTGTTTCAATTCACTCAATTGACCAGGATCAAGCATTGTTCACCAGTGTATGATGAGAGAAAGGGCAAGAGGTAGCTATTAACTGGGGATTGGCTGTTATCTCCTTCCCCTGCAAAACAGGCTCAGTTAGAATGGAAGTGGCTGAATGCGTGTGTCATAAACGCAGGCTCAGAGAGGACTGAATATGCTTAATGTCCTCTAATAGGGCCAATTCAGCATAATGGAGACATTTCTACGGATTGACAGCAATTTTCTTTATTGTCTTGTATGGGAAATAGGCTCTCGCTGCCTGTAAATTACGTATCATATTATGATGAAAATCACAAGCGCCACATCAAGTGGAATTCATATAGACTGCAAACAAGGGCATCATGCATCATGCTGGCAGTCCTGAAAAAAAAAAAAACAACAACAATGTAATAATCTTAATGTAAGAGCAAACGTATGATCACATTGGCGAAATTTCACTGGGACAAAAGTTCTGTTTTCAAACCAATTTGAAAATGAACAAAATCTGCATAGGGAATTTTTTTGCTATGGAAATTCCCAATCTCGCGGATTCATTTTGAAAGTCCTGTCAAAATTTTGCAGGCAAAAAGGTTCATTGTCTATATTGTCTGTGGTGCAGTGATATATAAAACACAGCTCACACAGACAATATAGACAATGAACCTTTTTGCCTGCAAAAATTTTGACAGGACTTTCAAAATGAATGTCTGTGGTGCAGTGATATATAAAACACAGCACACACAGAACTCACCTTCAAACCAAGCAGCTTTCTTGTGACAAACTTGAGCATGTTGCAAAATCCATGTGTGGAAATCTTTTACCTCTGTGAAATTCATTTCTGAAATGACTAGATTTTGCCCTGAAAATTTGCCAATCAATGGTAACTGTGAGTACACATTAAGATGTCTGAGTGGTGCATTGTTTGGTTGTTGTGGAAATGCATCTTAAAGGTGATATATGTATTTTTTAGCGGCCTCTATCGGTGATGTTTCAGATTGCAACCAATTTTTACAAGAGCGCTCGTGCACGTACTCGAACACAGGAGCGAGCACTTATGGTGCATGGCTACACTGAGACATTCAACACACTGGAGAAAGCATCCCACAACATGCTGTAAACTCGTGTAAACTTCCACTGCAACATTACAATAATAGACTACTTTTATTAGCTTGACGTTGAACTAATGCTCCATGCTTGTACCATGATAACGTTACATTTGTGGTGTACATCTAAGGCATTTCATTAACTATTCGTGTGTCTTTCACAATCAGTCAGCAATAATATTATGTATAATAATAATATGTATAATATGATAGCAATAATAATATGTATAATATGATAACAAAAATGGTTAGTGAACTAGACTGAACAATTTCAGTATAACAGTAAGATCACAGGAAGTAACATTACTGTACTGAACTGTCTGGAAATGTGTATTATACATAATATGATAGTAGTGGGATGAGTGATGTTAGTAGATCTAGTACATAAAATAAAAGGTACATCCTAAAGCACCTACTTTTTGCACCTACATGGAACAGTCTTTTGTATTCATTCCATGTCTCATATACAGTACATTGGTATTTCAGTACAGTTTACCATTTCAGCATATCTGAAAACTTGTAATTTATCAAAAAAAAAAGAAAAAAAAAAGAAAAAAATAGCAGAGTTCTCTTCATAATTCAAAAGCTCTGCCGATGTTGATCTGTGTTTTCATTCTAAGTCGCTCCGATTCACATTTGGCCTTACGAGCTTCAGCAGATATATTTTTGTTTAATTTTTTTTTTAATATATATTTTGTTTGTGTTAGAGTCTGTGTTGCGATGGAGGCAGGTTGTTTTTTGGGTGTTATCAGACTCCATATCGTTATCTGCAGTGCCGTCGCATAGACTGTGTATAAAAAGGAGAGAGGCTCGAGAGCGCACACCGACCCGGTGACTTCACATAGAAATAGAAATACTGGCCTTCAGAGGTAATAGCAAAACACGACAAGTGGATCATTGTAATGTGTGATTACAACCCCTTCACACACAGGCAATAAAAAAAGGATTAATTTTAGAAGAAAAGTTACATATAGCACCTTTAAATATTAAAGATACAACAACTTGGCCTCAACTCTGAGTGGCTCACATGGGGCCCTTTTAGTTTAAACAGGAGTGATGCTTTTGACTGCAAATATATTGAATCTTGTGGGGCAATGCTACCTTACGGTGTGGGAACATA
The DNA here is from genome assembly GCF_988280905.1 of Pimephales promelas. NCBI lineage: Eukaryota > Metazoa > Chordata > Actinopteri > Cypriniformes > Leuciscidae > Pimephales > Pimephales promelas. The sequence continues at coordinate 28,288,576 of NC_142775.1, read as the reverse complement.
TTGATATCCAGGTCATGGAGAGGTCTCATGTGTTCTCTCAAGAGAACAGCTGTCATCAGGTGTTCCACAACAGCTAAAGGGTTAAAAAAAAGTTCTCCCGAACACAAAAGAAGGTATTTGAAGGATTTTGATTGCCTCCATTGAATACATTCACAATTGTTATAAATTTTCTTTTTTGTTCCATAGAAGAAGATAAGTCATGTTTTGAATGAACTATCCCTTTAATGGTCAGGTATTTTTTTTTTACATTCTTCACTTAAAAATAGTTGAAAAACATCAAACGTCCAAAGACAAGGTAACCAAAACATTTTCAAAGCTTTAAAATATTATTTGTTCCATATAGAACTAAATCTTTTAAGGGTACTTTTTACTAGTACCAACCTATTTCATAGTTCTCTCTGTTTGTCAAAAGCAATCTGATCTAAATAGTCTAAGATAAGCTTGTGGATGTGTAATGGAAGCAGGTACAAGTGACAGGTGCATATTTGCAGTATCAGAAAATCAACAGTATGACTCGGGCTTTCCCGCTCTGCTTGTTCTGCTAATAGCTTTCATTTTGGTCCAATTGCTCTTGACAGCTGCAGATATAAAAACGTGGTTGCAACTCTATAACATAAAACTTTATGATAGATTTTCACTCTTTTTTTTCCCCAAGTGAACAACTCTCAAAAAGGCAAAGGATGAATGGTATGATATCTCTAACAAATCTTTTACATATTAATGAAAGGAATAATGCTTTCTCCATGAACTCCATGAAAAAATGAAAAAATGAACTCCATCGGCATTGACATGGAAACTTCAGGGAGATGTTGAAACGTGTCTATCATTATGCATCATTCGAAAGAGGAATCACAATTGCTAAGCGGCGATTCCCGCTTGCTCGTTCTCCTTCCAGTCGGCTAATAACAGAGCTTAGCATAAATGACTGCAGTCCAAGTGGTTGGCTAGATTAAGCAGAAATGCACTGGGAGCGTGACCCAAATGTGAGAGAGCCTCCATAAGGGATGAGTTTGAAAGAGAGGGAGGTTTGCGCTTGTGTGTGTTGGGAGCTTCTCTAAAGCCCCCACCCCCCAAGCACTCAAAGTATTTAATAGCATTTAATTAATTGTTGGTGGGGGGTGGTGATCTGAGTTTCCAGCACTCAAATACTTGACCCCATCGCCCCAGGGAGGCAAATCCCAGCCAGAAAGTGTCCTGGTATCAGGACTGCTTAGATAAAAGTAATTATGTGGAATTATCCACAAATCGATGATGGAAAAATCAACAGTGTGTTTAAGGAAGCTGAGCAGGTGAAGCCTGGCCTGAGTACTGAGTACTTGTGTTTCAGTCCCACTCTGGCAAACATGTAATAAATATTCAGCAAGCACCCTCCACTGACAAACCCATCAGCATGTGTTAAAATGCAAACAGCACGATTGCATGTGACTCTTACAACAGGCTAAAATACAAGAAGTTTGTGGTGATTAACCTACATTTTATTGCCAGTAAATCTGTCTGACAATTTGGTTTCTGAATGAATCAGTGTTTTTGAACAAGTCAATGACTCATTCATACTGTAAAGACCTAGTCACTACCTTCTGGTCTATCAATGTAATATAATAATAATGATAGTGTTGATGAAAATGAGGGTTGTGGCTTTAATTATACTGCACTTCATTTAAGTTAAGACATTTCTTCTTAATATCTTCGGACCATCTGCTTGCCGGGACTTGGAAGATGGTGTATAAAGAAATAATGGCAACTGGCCACTGCTTCTGTGAAACCCTTCTAAAATATAAAATGATAACTGAGAAGTACAACCTACGGTTTCATGGACTTTGTGGAGCCATCCCAGAACTACAAGTGCATATCAAGTGTGCCACAGGGCTGTGCACTCAGATCTTGATGAATATAGTTGTTCCTCATATTAAATAGATTACATTGTGTATTTTTGAAATTAAATATTGTAGAATTTGCACAGATACTGTTGTTCTCTACCGGGTTACTCTGCATCAGTAGATAAGGCATTAGCCCATTATGCCTTATGGCACATTAAGGGTGTCACTTGAGGTGTTGAGCCTTAATCAGCGGCAAGTTCTCAGTGCAAATCCATCATTATGATTGGGCTTCTCCAAGACCACTTTTCAATACCACTATGACCTATTCCAATGGAAAATAGTAACTAAGACAAGCATTGATTCTCATATACTTTCCAAACTGATTTTTATTTCAGTTGTAATCAGATCTGACTTAGACTGAATGCCACTGTCACAATAACCTGCACATCAGAGCTTTCCTGTTTTTAATTGACAGTGATTTTATTATCAGTATCACTTGTGCACTTCACTGGCAGTGTTAAATGGACAGTTCACTCTAAAAAGTAAATTAGGTCATCATTTATTCATCCTCGTGTCATTTTAAACCTGTATGACTTTTTATTTTTATTTTTTTTATGTGGGACATAAAATATATTTGAACAAATAGGTTATAGTATTTTTTATTTGTTTGTTTTAAACCTAACCCATTATTTAGAAATATTGCAAATGACTGATTTACTAAGTGTAAAATGAAAGTAAATAAAATGAACATAAAAACTGAAGATGTATAAAAATATGAGCTAATTCAATATATATATATATATATATGTGTGTGTGTGTGTGTGTGTGTGTGTGTGTGTGTGTGTGTGTGTGTGTTTCATACAGGTTTGGAATGATATGAGGGAGTAAATAATGCTAATTTTAAATCAAATAATGCTATTTTGTTCAATTTGTGTTGTATTCTTTTCCCTGTTGTATTGCTGAAAGTCAGTATTGATGGTCAGCTGGAGATAAAGGGCAGAAAAGGCCTGCATATGTTTTCCAGCCCTCTCCACATTACACAATTATTTAGCCTTCATCCTAATGACTGTATTTTACAAATAGTGGTGGTCTATTGCATAATAGCAATTTCACACAATCTCTGCCATCTCCATATGGTAGCTAATGGTCTAAAAATCAGATTAGGCGAGATAGAGATGGACGATTCAAGAAGCTATTGTTATTGTCTAATGTTGTAATCAGTATAATGCTGGAAGAGGATGATATCTGTCGTTCGAGGTTATATACAAGCAGATAAGTAATTCCAAATTGCCTTGACTTCCTTCCTATCCCTTGTTTAAGAGAGGTTAGATGTGTTATGCCGCACATGATCCAATTGGATCTTGGCTTACAGTCATACTATGTTGAGTGAAATATTTCTCCCTTTATAGAAAAGATATCTTGGTACTGGTCACCCTGAAGTCTCTAATATTTCCTCTTTCACACTGCAGAGACAAAAGTGCATGGCCCGAAGAATGAAAAATGGCCCGCCATCTGCGTCGTTAAAAATTTCCTCTCTTATCCCTGAATGTCATACACCAATGGACCTATAATAGCAAATCAGCGCACTACATTTTCATTAAAGCAATAAAAATCAGAGATCAACTTCAAACTATTACCCATTCCATGTGGCAATCTCTTCCCCATCTCTATTTAAATGGGCAAGGTTATTAGAATTGGTAATTGCATAGAGCACATTACACCGCGTTAATGCAGTTCAATAGGTACTGTAATTGTTTGCTTGCGGGCACTGAAAGAGAAACCAAACACTTGAGACAGATCAGCTGAGAAGAGAATTAGAGAGTATTGTTCAATGCATCTTAATATTAAAATTGCTGCAACGCGTTGGTCCTCACAGTGCTTCCCTCCCCCCTCGAAACACCCAGTCTATTTGCCCAGATCACACAGACAGCCTCCATTATGGAAATGTCAGCTCAGATCGGCGTGTTTTTCCAGTCTCTGCCATGCCCTGAAGAGGGAACTTTCTCTATTCACTGACCATAAAGACCGAGCTACTGTTCACTGCACACCGCTTATGCTCTGGGGCAAAACACAGACCAATTCCCAACTCACATTTTCCAAGGTGTTGAATCTTCCCTTTTAGGGATTCACATGATTACACATTTCTAGATGATTGGATGGATGCATGGCCAGCCCCCAGTCCAAGACTCTCATCTAGCTAATGCATGGAAAAAGACCATCAGAGAGGCTCAGAGCATGCATTGTGATTATGCTGACGGAATGTACGGACCACACATCCAACAGCATGTATTCTCCAAAACCTGGGCTCTTCACATCAGCATCTGCGGTGATGTCTGATAAAGGTTGCACTTCCCTCAAGAGCCTGAGTTAAAAGGGCCAGATAACAAGCAACTGCACCCACTCAAAAATTGCACTTGATTTTTTTTTTTCTTTCCCTGCTCCCTAGAGAACGAGGCCCAGTTACTGAGCGCGACTTTAATTTAAACATTCTGAATTTCCAAGCCCAGAGCTGCTTTGATCTATTTTTGATTTGTTCTTCCTTTTCAGGCCCGCATGTAAGAAAGGCCACTGGACACAAAAAGCTACATTAATTCAGAGACCACAATACAGCAAGATTTGTTTATGACAAATAATGCCTCCTTCTATACTATTTATACAAGTAGCTCATGCTCCTGGATCAACATCCTTAGTTTCTCCTTGGAACAGCACTTTGGTCAATCAATCATTCGTCTCTGATTTCTGTGGCAAAGATGGGATAGGGTTAGGGCTTGTTGACAGGAATGTTGTCCCTGAAACAACAAAATTTGTTATGTTGAAATTACAAACCTGTTCAACTGAAGGAAAATTCGACAAAGTGCTATTAGAAGAAATCATGTCTTATCTTTTTGGTACTTAACGGCTACCGTAGATGCAACGCGCATTTGAAAAAGCGTAGCTCTGGAGAGTACAATTTGTTTGAATGCAAAATACAATTTCACCGCCAGATGGGAGTAAATCTCACACTTTAAATTATAAGTTGTTATATTTTTTTGAAGCCCAATAAATGTTTAAAATTTGTGGGGTGGGATCATTTTCATCGAGACATCAGTGATTTAGCAATATTAATATCAGTGATAGCCTACTGGCCTTCATTCATTAACAGATGCCATTAAACAATTATTTTAAATATACTCTTTATGTTGTTTATAGTGGAAATTGAGGCTCACATTATAAAATGATTCTATGAAGTCTTGGCGATCAGGGGTGGGGGGGGGGGATGGCATTTTAATCAAAAACATTTTTCCTCATTTTTCCATTTTGTATATATATCACTGATCTAGCACCCCTTCAACACCTGTGTTAAAATTCACTGGCGCACCCCCCTGCTCAGTCAGACTCCTACTGAAATCCCATTTGTTACACTGAGCATCATTATAGAGTCTGAATACAAATAGTATTCAGAAATCTCACAGTGAGATGTGTTGATTGCTGTGTTTTGGGTGGCAGGGAATCGCTTGGCTGTTCACTTGCTGCACCTGCTATATTTTAACAATTTGTTTATTCTCATGATGTCAGCAAATACATTTAATATACTGTATGTAAATATAGGCAAAGAGGGAACACTTGGTATTCAGGATTTTAGCTTCCAAAAATGTATTTTCACTTTATGTTTGAACAAGGGATGTTATATAAAAACAGCCGTTTTTCTAAATCAGCAATTCAATATGTGACAATATGTTTCCAAAATTACAGATTTGATCTTGTAGGTCGGATATGATTTAAGTAGATGATTGCATATTTGTACATTGTTAATCTAGACAGAGATTAATTACACACAAAACACATTTAGAGATTTAGGAGGGAATTCACTAAAAATGAATTGGCTGCGTTGTAGCCAGTTCACTAAAGGAATTATACGAATCAAATATTGGTGCAAGCGAACACTTCACAGTGCAGTTCCCAAAATTGTGGCTCAGTTCTAAGTGTTAAATTGCAGAATTGAGCACACTAGCTTGATCTGGGATACTTTGCTGGGACTGAAAGGCATCGCCTATTTCAGGCTCACCTGTAGCCACTACATTTAGTGTAAATATAAATATAAAATATAAACATATTTCTGCCTCATACTGTTATCAGAATTCCCATGGGTTCGTCACAGACATTATTGCACATATTTGCTGGTGTTTGAAAGTTAGTTTTGAGCTGAAATGTTTCTTTAATTTTGAGATTAACAACATTTATTTCAAACACCACCTTTGTTCATAACCACTCCTCAAGCCTCATGTTGTCAAGATATAACGGTAATATATGTAAAAACTACCATCAAACATCTTAAAGTTTAGAGATGACACTTTAAAAGATTAGTTCACCAATTTTCAACCAGCTTTATACATGTTATAATGTGTACTCTTTCTCCATGTTACCTGGACCAAGATAATATCTTAATAATGGATAACCGGTAACCAGCCTGAGCGCTCAGTGTGTTTTCAGACCTTTCACATTTGCTGTTCCATTCCATTGTGCTTCGTCTAGATGTTTTTGAATAAATTGATAAATTCTGTCTGTACAACAAATTTAACTTCCCTTTTTTTCAACATGTGTTTATTTTGTGCAGGTCATCAACATAAAAAAAATCAAGTTATGTTGCTTTGAAGAACGTGTTCCAAGTGCCTCATTTCTATGCAGCTCTATTTGCTCTCTAAACTAATCTAAGTAATGAAGACTGAGTGTGCTGACCCTCGTGACCTGCCGTTTTATTGTTCTTTCCTTTAGGGTGCCACCCTGCAATGTTGCAAAGTTACTAGCTTTTCGCTTTGCACAGCACCGCTATACGAGCAGATGGCAAGGTTATATATTTACTGTCAGATATTATTAAGGCCTGGACATGTGGTCAGCTGAGATAGCAAGCATATGTTTGTGCCACAAAACAGTGCCCTCCAAAGGAGGCTGATTGAGCTGACACCAACAAGGGCAAATTCTCCTTCGTTGTCACTTCTTTTTCACTTCAGTGCTAGCAGATAATGCACAAGTCTTGACTTCAAAAAGCCATATCCAATGTGCTTATTCAAAATGTATTTTTAAATGTCGACAGATTATGTCAGTCTTTATTTTCATGCTTTCATATGTGTCTTCCATCCCTGGCAAATCGAACAGTTAGAATGCTATATTTGTCCAAGCTTTTAGTGTGAAATCATATCGTTTTCAGTCATTGCTAAATCTTCTTTTGTAGAGCCATTACAGATCAGGCCGTTTCACTTTACAGAAACCCAAACAGAAGATTTGAAATTCATTTGATGGGGAAAGCTTAATAATTAACAGGAAATTTCAAGTTCCATTTCCAATGCATGGCGCAAATGATTTAGACAGATCACCCTCTTTACTCACTGCATTTGAGCTCAGTTGTTAAAAAATGATTCAATCTGTGATAATTAGCAAAGTGGTTGAGGTGCTTCCTTCTGCTGCAGTGTTCAGAGCCATGAGTCATGCATTCAGACGCTGAATATGAAAACGATCTTTATGCACTGAGAAAAATGTCTCTGACAAATCTAACTGCACGTACGCACGCGCCCAAATTCACAGTCAAGATCTCAAGTCTCTTGTGTTCATTCTTACAAACTAAACAACAGAGGAGTTTGACAATAACAAAGGGAGGCAAAGACTCGCAATTTGAGATGAGCGTGTAAACAGGCGTTCGCGAATGCTGAAGAGCAGCTCACCTCTAGACTGCCAGTCTCCCAGGGGGTTCAGATTCTCAGTAAAGCAAACCACACTCATTACGCCAACTTCTGTTTTTACTATCAGTACCTCACACAAACTGGAGGTTTATTTCAGCTCCCAATGTTTTCCTTCTCGAGTGCTCAAGAATGCTGGTAGACTGCTATGCGTTGTCTCTTTGAATTTGCTGTATATCAGGAGCGGTGCTTGGCGAACCAAATACCTTTCATTATTGTGTACTGTCTAAATCTCCTGGAACACAGGGCCTATTATGTGGTACCTCTCTTACTAAAGACATAAAAACAGTATGTAATGGCTCTCACTTTCCAGGGTCCATTGAACACAGTCCTTTCAGAGTATAATGTGTAGAATCTAACGTCTTATATTCAGTGGGGGTCTATTCTTAGAGGAAGAGGAGCGGCATGCAGTGCATTATATCATTTATGTAGCATTACCTCCCTCTCTAATGAAAGTCGCTAGGTGTAAAAATGTTTGACAAGTGTGCAGTGTAGCAGGGCAAGAGAAGACAGACACATATGTGAATATATAGCCGATATGTGATCTTGTTTGTAAACCATTTTTCATGTAATATGGAATACATTTTAAACCATTTGATTTTTATTGTGTTACTTTTTTTGGCCCAGAATAAAATGCATATTTGAGCTGTTTTGACCGAAAGCAACTTGCACTGACACGTCTTAAAATATGTCACTGGCATTGTTTTGTCTCAAGATGCACACAAGCAAGTGAGGATAGGAGCAGGCTTCACTCAGTGTATACACTAATGAACTTTACAGCCCGTTCTCATCTCAAGGCGTCATATACTGACGCTTTTGACAATGTGTATACATCCAACGCACATGGCACCCTTTAGCATCAATATGAGACGCAGATATATATATAGGGGCCAGAAGGCGCCTCCTAGTTGTCTAACCCTAACCCTACCCCAGACCTAAACCTACCCATAACCGAAGCGTTTTATACTGACGCTAAAGGGTGCCATGTGCGTTGGATGTATACGCATTGTCAAAACAAAAGCATCACTATATGACGCCGTAGGATGAGAATCTGTGAACTTTAAGAGTGCGGCCTTTCTCGTGATTTTCAAGATGCACACAAATAATGTATTTTTTTAAGGCAAGTTTATAAAACCTACTTAAAAGTCCTAGTCCTGGCTTAGTTTAAACCCTGTCTGTGAAACCCAACCTTAGTGTTTTATTGTTTATTTAAATAGTATAGAATTTTAATATCAAACATTTATCGAATACTCAATATGTATACTCAAAAATGTTTGTTTATATCAAACATTTTTGTATGAGATTTTTTTATGAGATTGAGCTGAATGCATCATATTTATTTACAAAACAAGATCTCTCTTACAGCTTCTGGGCTTAATGTCAGACTTGTCTTTAGAGGTCATAGTCATTTTGTGGATAAGGGTAGTCTCTCAGAAAGGGAAAAGTCTTTTGTTTCTAAGTTCTGGTCATGGAGAGCTGGACTGCAGAGAAGATCAATGGCCGAGACTGTGAGAGAACCGGTGCTGTGTGCAGGTCAGACTGAGAGGCGGTGTGAAGCCTTTTCATGGTGACAGAACCCCTGCCAGCTTCAACAACAGAAACACAGCGTCAACAGCGCTCGTGGGGAGACAACAACAAGGCACTCACAATTTCAAGCAACACACACAGAGAAATGGATTTTTATTGTGACATTGAGGAGATCATCAATACCTGTTGTGCGTGATGAGGAAATATCAAGGAGAGTTGTCGATACATGATGAAAGGGCAAACTCTTTGTATTAACGTCTTTCTCAAAGTCATAAAAAGTATATGTTTCTCACTTTCTTACAAAAAGGGCCATGATGTAACTTTTGTTAAATTGTTCAACACAGAGGGTTGTACAAGGCAACAGTGTTCTTAAAAAAGATGAATGTTTTCCCGACCTTGTTTTATTAAATGCTGATGTTCCCAGTAAAGTAAAAAAAAAATGTATGTGGCAAAAATAGAGGCTGTTCACAATGACCACACATGTAAAGTTCAAATAAAAGATTGAAGGTAAAGGACCAGACCACTGGTGAAATTATAGGCCAGAAATAGGGCTGGGTAATAAATATCGATTTCTCGATATTGATCGATTCTCATGTTTACGAACCGATATCGATTCTTAAGTCTCAAGAATCGATTATTCATCCTGTTTCATTTGAATGAATGGGATATTGTATCGCGGCTGCGCGCATCAAAAAAAAAATCGCAATAATCTTTGTCCTTTGTTACTATTGATATGAAGCAAAGTCTCAATTTTCAAATTACGTCCATTTTCTTTAGAAATTCAAAAACATAAATGGAGTTTTGGGGCTGTGGCGTGAGATCGCTCTGGCGCAGCTGATGAGAAGCAGCAGCGCTGATCTCTCTTCCGGGTTAATAATACCAGTTACAGCGCGAAATAAACATGAACGAGCGTCTGAAAGTGTGTTAAAAGATGGAGTATAACTTATCATGCCATGTCATATGTTAGACAACTATCTTGAGTTTAATACTAGCAGCCGGGCTTGTCGTGTAATTCATCTGGTGGGTAGTGCAATTTTGGCACCTAACTGGTCCATTATTTAACACTCAAAAAGATCCCATACAGACTCCGTGGCCGACATTGGACCACTTACTCGAACCTCACTCGGGACAACTGAAGAGCTTCTGTTCTGGAGCGTGCAGTTTGCGGTGTACACACAAACATACACAAAATATTATAATCTAATAAACATATTGGTTGCTTTAGAGTGGAGGGGTAAAGCAAGGTAAGTAAGTTATTTTTGTTTTTATTTTATTTTGTTATTTTACTAAAGGAACAGTTCCTTCAAAAAATCGTTTACTAACCCTCATGTCACGTTGTCATGCGCAGATTCGTAAAGATCACATTTTTGGGATTTTAAAGAAGCTCTGGTCATGTTGATAATGTTGCGCCAACAGTGAACAGTGGCCAATAACATAAGTACTGCATGTGAGTTCATCTTTTGTGCTGTGGATTAGGATTATGACAAATGGGGGGAAAAATAACCACAATTCTTAGTAATGTAAACATCTTACTGCAATTAAGTCCTATGATTATTATAATCACTATATTGTTGAACATGAATACTTGTCATTGTTTGTAGTCAAGCAGGTTGACTAAACGTTATAGTTCAGCAGGTTGTTAATGACTGGAAATGTTGATTAAAGCATGAGTGAGACCAACTTTTAGCTTCTAGAGGTTTAGAGAGATTAAACCTTTTTTTTAAAGTAAAGGGACATGAATTCTAGTAATGTGTGTGTTAACACCAGAGAAGAAGAGATAAATAACATGATTACAGGCAATATCTTTGAGCAGATGCATTAAGAAATGTGAGCAGTTGCACCATGCTTGGTTAAAGGCACATTCAAGGCTCTTGGAAGTAAAGATGGGCATGAGATTAGGCAGTGAGTTGTGTGAGAATTGTGCAAGATGATGACCACAATTACAAGTTCAGAAGTGAAAAAAAATAGCTTTGAGGCTGTAGATTTCAAATGTTCAAAAATCAAAAGTTAATGTAAGCCTGTGTGCATAAAATATCTGCAGAGATGATGGAGAAGAAGTGGATGGAGAGGGGGATATGAAAACTGAAATGTCACTGGTGGAATCTGAAAATTTCACTTTAGTATTACCTGCAGTGGGCGAAAGAACGGGAGGTGTCATGGGAGTTGTCATGAATGATGCAATTAATTTTAAATCATTGTTTATTATCTCTACTATTGCTGATTTACATCTACATCTGGTGTTATAGAGGTCCACATCCAGGCAGACACACATCGATGATTGTCTTGTACCTCTGAACTTACTGCTTTCCCTGCATAAACTAGCAGTCATGCTGTTATCTCATCATTTCCAATGACTTTCACACCTTCTTGGCCCTTGATTATTTTTATTATTTTATTATATTCCTTTATATAATTTTTTTTTTAACTCTATCACCACAAATCCCACAGAATTTGTCTTCACTGTTTGTTCCACTACAAGTGGGAATGAGATGAAGTAGTCAGACATATGGGCCAAAGTGACAGCAACTGGTGTGGGACTCTTTCTGTAAACAAAATCAAATTGTTTTCTCATCTTTAGAGTCACAGGTGAGTTTGAGAGTCTATAGACATTTGATTTTGAAGGACAGCTGCGCATCAGGCTGAATATTGAAATCATCTCAGAAGAATGTCCACCTCATTCAGACATGTGCCTAGATGGCTACGGGGACAAGGACAAGGACTACAAGATATAAGAACTAGGACAACAGCCCTCCAAAAATTATGGAATAAATGTTAAAAAATAAAATAAAATAGGCATATTTGCGGAAAAAAAATATAATATTTGAGTTTCATAAAAGCTTTTTATTTGTTGTCTTCCGTACTTGAAATCATTTTCTTTTAAACATCACACCACGGTGGATGAGAGGGAGAGCGAGGGAGGGAGAAGAACCACATGAAACTATCCAACTAAATATTTTCTACATTTTCAAATACATACGAGATAAACTTAAAATACTACCAAGATTGACTTGTCCACCGCTGTCAGCTGACCTTCATAGAAGGGGGTGTCCGCGGTTATGTAGATATAAATGTCTCATTCTAATTTAATTTGAAACATAACGGTTATGTAGATATAAATGTCTCATTCTAATTTAATTTGAAACATAACGGTTCATTGAATAAGGTCTTTGTACATCACTGAACCCATAGTTATGGATCTTATATTGCATTTCTGTCAATAGATCCTCAGAAATAGTACACATTGCACCTTTATTAGTATGCAAATACCAAAGAACGAAAAGCAAAGAATGAAAATACAAAAATACCCTGAACTGAGTACAGGGAACAGAGACGAGTCGTCTCTTCACCATGTTGCTCTACCTTCGCGGAGGACTGGACTCTGTTCGGCTCCTCAGCGAAAAGCGTCATGCAATGTTTACTTCCGCCTTTTATACCCGTGCTGGTAGGCGGCTCGCGTAATGCAAATTTTGCATGCCAATTTTATTGGCTCGTTTTTAATTCTCTCGAAGGCAATAGGCTCCCTAGCGTGATCCCAATTCGTCAGGGAACACCCCCGACGACACATCTCCGTACTCTGTACTCAGGGAATGAGGGTTATATCGTTATATCACTTTGTGCAATTTCAGAAAAGGAGAATTGCTGAGATGTTGCTGGCACTTATGGGAGAAACTGAGGAACAATAAATCTTGAAGATAATTCTTGTACAGATGCAATAAAATACTCGTTGAATGAATTAGCAATTTTATCATGATCGGTGAGAAGAGTACCATTTATGGATAGTCGTAAACTGTTTTTTCTATAATGTTCTTGGGTTGGAAACGATTAATTTGATTTTCAAAATATAGCTGTTTTGATTTGAATAATTAAAAATTGTACTTATTTCTCAACTGTGTGAAAATAAGCTTAGCCTCAGATTTTTTTAATGATCTTTCAAACAGGTGGCCTTCTTTTTTAAAAGCTGCAAAATGTCTAGAATTACCCAAGGTATTGTACTTTGCCTGATATGTATTTTACAAGTAGTAGTAATTTTTTTAACGTAGGCCTATTGTCTCCACTCTTTTATAAAAAATGGACAGAACATGTTCAGGATCTTGCAAAGACATCTCAGTCAGTTTGGTTTCCCTGCCGGTTCGCCGTTTCAAGGCGCCGAGGTGCCTGCTTTTTCCAATGATCCTCCGAGGGGGGTCGTAGGATCTGAGGACTGTCGTCATCTCTAATAAAGCTTAGACAAGAAGTCCTGTCACAAAAAAAAAAAAAACGACCTGAGGGCTGAGGGCTCCACCGGGGTAGGAATGGTTTTGAGAAATCGTTTTTCCTCTGCGACCTCTGGGGTGTGACTCTCTGAGGAGGGTCGCGGCGCTGCCAATTCAGCTGTTCCCTGCCAGTTCGCTGTTCAGGGCACCGAGGTGTCAGCGCTCCCATACGATCCTCTGAGGAGGGTCGTATAATGGTCAGTTCGGGTGTTTCCTGCTGATTCGTCGCTTCAGGGCAACGTAGTGAATTTGCAACCAAGGTATGGTTTTGAGAAATCGTTTTTCCTCTGGGGTGCGACTCTCTGAGGGGAGTTGTAGCGCCGTCAGTTTGGTTGTTCCCTGTTTCAGTTGTTCAGTCCTGTCTCTGCGATGCAATGAATAATCTTCAATCGCAAGAAAGGAATCTGATATAGCAGGGGACAGCCACGATTCAGATATTGCCATGGCTCTTCGCCGGATTCACATTGAGCTTTAACGTTAGTTGTTAAACAGTGCCAGTGTTGGCGTTTGTGAGTTGTCCAAACAGAGTAGTTGACCCGTACTTTACGGCACTGGAGCATGTGAAACAACAATAATACTATAACTGCAATAAATATGGAAAAAAACAGACCTGCAGACATCTGTGATACCAGATATTTGGTGTTAATCTGCAGCAGTGTTTCACAGCTCACAGTGGCTGCCGCCATCTTGCTTTCCTCTCGCCTTATATATATACAGTGTGATGTGATATTAGATCTACTACAGTTTTTTTTTTTTTTTTACTGTTTAGAGAAATGAAAGTTACAAGTAAGCAATTAACAGTTTTTTACCATGGCATTTTACAGTCTTTTACCAATAAAATTGCGATATATTTTTTTTACAGTGTATAGGATGACGACTGTAATACTGTAGAATGAATAATATGAGCAAACCTGTTCCACCGATCTCAACATGAAGCCCAGAAAGTGAAAATGACATAATCCTGGCAAAGGCCGAGGTACTGTAAAGTCATGTCACTGGACTGAGACATCTCTAATAGTTAGTGAAGGGTAGAAAAGGTGGGATGAGATTATTCATTTGTGGTATGAAATGATGTATGTAACAGACTGGAATAGGAAGAAAGAGGATCTTTTCTGTGACTATAGGAGAGAGCTTACATAAAGTGCATAATAGGGCAGAAGAACTAGAATCTCCATTAGCCTTCCCCACTGAACTCCCACAGACAGACTCTGATGAGGCTGAGTAGGAAGAGGCTGCTGCTGCAGTGCAGATGCACTGAGTGTATAATGCTGATGATTAATGGCTGATTGGTTGGCAGGTGTGAGAGAAGAAAGGGAATTCAGGCAAATGCGAATCCAATATAATGCTTAAAGAAAACAAATAAACTAGATCAAAGCAAGTTCTTATTTTGCTGGTTAGCCTAAGACAAGCTAAGAAGGCTCAGAAAAGAACAATGTGATTCTTACCTGCAACAGGTAAGAGACCAATCCAAAAGAAGTGCTTCCTTAATAAGTTTAACAAAAAGAATGTATTCTTCTTTTCTAGGTCTCATAAATTACCATTGTACAGATAATTTTTTTTTTTTTTTTTATCAATACAATGTCATTAATTCATTAATTAGTGTCATTCTGTATTTATTGATTTAGGTAAGAAAAGCTTTGACTAAATATTTAAAGGTAAGCTAGGTTTAAAAGATAATTAAAAAAATACCCTTGGTTTCAATGACAAGATGTAAGGATAGTCCCAGGCTGTTTGAGCTGATTTAACTTAAATAAATTTACACTGATATATCTTAAAATATGTCAGTGCCATTGTTTTATCTAAAGATGCACACCAGTAATGTTTTTTTTTCTAAGACACGTTTATAAAAGATCATTAAATGTCCTAATTGAAGTAAAACCTAAACCTGTCTGTGAAACCAGGTGAAACTTAGATTATTCAACTTTAGGTAACACTTTATTTTAAGGTGACATGATTAATGTTACTACATGTACTTAATATAGTAATAACAGTAAATTATGCATAATTACAAGTAACTAACCCTAAACCAAACCCTAACCATATACTTGTAGTTAATTAATATTACTCTTAATTTACTGTAGTAAGTGTACAATTTAACGTCACTTTATGCTTGGTTACGATTTCTTTTAAAAATCATCAAATATTTGTCTTAAATTTCTACTGCATGCTGCATGTTTTTGTTTGTTTAATTGTGCATTTTATTATTGATGAGTGCTGTGTCACTACATTGATACCATCTTGCCTTTAAAGCTCCTCTATTTTGTTTTGTATGCAAACCTTGCAATGCACTTTTTTTCAAAAATTTCTTACGTGGTAAAATAAATGTTAATCACCATCTCTCTGGTCAGCACTACGCTATTTAGTCAGCAACTCTTAAACATCTTTCTATAACCATGCAGATGTTCCAGTCCCTTGAGTTGGCTGGCAGTAAAACTGACCACATGTTCAGAGTTTGTATAGTGTCTGTATAAAGTTGTAGGCTCCTCATCAAGTGTCGAGCACTGATTTAAAAGTGGTCTATTACTGACAACATCAAGCTGTTTCAGCTTGAGTGAGTCTCTGATAAAAAATTTAAATGTGTTCATCTGCAATGTAGCAGTAATATTGGACTTTTATTAATACAATGACTTATTACATCCAGACCCAAACAAATCTCCAAGATAATTCAACATTTCAACATTTCATTTTCAACATGTCCTACGTGTCATTTTAACTAAGGCTGAGAACAGTACACCAATATTTTCTAATGTATTTTGTCTTTTTTTACCCCCACAGCCCCTTGTCATCAACACCAATTGTGTTTCCTTTTGTGTTACTTTAGACTCATAATGATCTTGATTTTTATAATTTAGCAGTGTCATTAATATTATTAAAGGGTTAGTTCACTCAAAAATTAAAAGTCTGTCATCATTTACTCATCCTCATGTCATTCAAAACCCATATGACTTCTGTTTCTCTTCAGAACACAAATTAAGATATTTCAAATGGAATCTGAGTGTTTTCTGTCCCTCAAATGACAGTCTAGGCAACTACCGCATTGAAGCTTCAAAAATTTCATAAACAGATCTTTAAACTTATCTCTTGAATTGAGCAGTTTATTCCAAATTTTCTGAAGAGACAATTGCTTAATATGACAAACAGATTTAATGTATTTTTATATTCACACATAAACATTTATCAAAGCACGCATCAGTTACGGGAAATAGAAGCTCAAGCATGTTGGCTTAACATGCGCAAGCCAATGAGGTTCATTCTCATGTGTTATGCAGCAGTTTGAGCTTCCATAAGAACCAATGAGGTTTATTCTCACACGTTGTGATGTAGCACATGTTCCAGTTCAAAGAACCGCACTACACAGTATTGCAAGACCTCAATTTCGTGTTTGTTTTACTCTAGTGGCAGTCACATGAAAGGTAGATATTCCATGGTGACTGTTATCAAAGTGAAGCATAAAAGGTGAAGTTTGAATAACAATGTTTGCATATTAAAGGGTTAGTTCACCCAAAAATGAAAATTAAGTCATTAACTACTCACCCCCATGCTGTACCAACCCCTTGGATAAGGCATATTTATTTTAAGTTGCCCAAGGCCACAAGTCCCGAACCCGACCCGTGTCCGAGACACTTGTTGGAGCTTTGGACCCGAACCCGCTCGGGTTTCGGGTCGGACCTCGGGTTTTCGGATCCAGTGGACCCATGAAGACCTCTACAATAACGTCATCCTTTCCTTCAGGGCCTGCACTGGGGCAATCTCTACTGAGTCCATCGTATAACCTTCACCAGATACCATCTTACCCAGGATTCTCACTTTGCATTTAAAAAGGATTTTTTTTTTTTTTTTTTTTCGGGGTGAGCTTCATAGCATGCTCTTTGTAGCGCTGGAGCCCCAGCTGCACATGGGCCAAATGGTGTTCAAAAGTGCTGCTATGGATCAAGTTGTCATCTAAATAGAGTCAACATATTGGGTCCCTGAGGCCTAACAAGCAGTTCTCCATACTTCTTCGGAACTCAGCTGGTGCTGAACTCAGTCCAAATGGAATGCGTATTCATTGGTATAGTCCCCATGGTGTTATAAATGCTGACAACGGCTGACTGTCCTCACCCATGGTAGTAGGCCTTCCCCTGGTCCAAATCTGAAAACTAAGTGCTTCCACTCGATGTGTCAAGAATGTCTTGTTATATCAGAGGAGATCTAGATAGATAGTGTAATCTTCCTCTATCCCTATAAGGTCATATCCATCTTGTTAAAATATTTTACCCTGCCTTCTATACCCATTTCAAATGCTACCAGTTCTCATTCCTAACAAAGCACTTAAACAGTTGTGTGGCACCATTATTTCCTTTATTTGGGAAAAAAAAAAAAAGACCTAGACTGAGATATAACTTTTTAATACTTCTGAGTAGATGTGGAGGTCTAGAGTTCCCAGACATCAGCTTTCTCTTTGACAAGATCTTGAACAATCCAAACTCAACTTAGATCAGCGCAGAAGCCACAACTCTCGGGGCGATCACTTTACAGAATTTATTATATTTGTCGCTCAAAAAACAGCGAACTTAAACTAAAGATAATTTCATCCTTAAAAACTATAATTAAAATATGGAAATTAGTACGCAAAACAGAAGGGCCCACCTTTCACAAATCACACCCTTGCATAACAACCGTATGAATTATGGCCTAATACATTTAAAAGACAAAGCAATACATGCCATAGGAGATCTGATGGAGAAAAAAACAGCTAGTGACCTTTGAAAAATTCACTGCAAAATATGATCTCAATAAGAAGCTCTTCTTGGTATACCACCAAATACGCAGCTTCATAACAAAAAATCTCAGTATTCAAACGGCCTATGCATAGCATATCCCCAATTGAGGAACAATTAAATAAACTTACATCATCTTACATCATCCAAAATATTCTATAACATTTTGATAAGGGAAAAAACAGCTCAGATAAAACTAGGGTGTTATGGGAAAAGGACTTTGGGACATTGTTATGTAACAAAATACATAACAATGGCCTAATGGTTTTTGGATTTTTACTGCAAAAATCCTACAATGTACCAGATGTTACATAGTAGTATTATAATACACCTAAAAGTGGTGTATTTACCGAAAATTCTATTTTTTGGCAAATTCCGTTGTTATGCAGCAAATTCAGCTAAAAGGGGTATTTTAAAGGCCACTCCGTGCAATGTAGTGTTACTCTTAAATGCTAAGAAAACATTAACCATGTCATCTCTAAGGTTTGTTTGAGTTTGCTGACCTCAGCAGATATATGTCTGAAGGGAAACAAACTGATTCTTTTTAGCAAGAAATACTGTGCATAATGGTGAGATGATAAGTTCACCTTCAAAATTAAATTGAACACATTCTGTAAAAATGAAATGAAATTGAAGCTTGTGTTTTCACAAGCTTTGCTGTTCTTCAAAAGGCCAGGAAAAGTTTTGTACAGTTTGATAGGACACCATTTATCTGTATTTGACATTTAAGTTTACAGACATTTCTTGCATGCTGCAAGTTCCCAAAAATGGTGACAGGTGCTCCACATAAGCATATTCATAATTTCCTTTTGACACAGGCTGTACAATTGAGCATATGGATGTTTTTGTGATGTGCATATGTTCATGCTCATTTATTTCTGTTTAATAATGCTTCCTCCTACTTACAATCTAAACACAATCAGAGGTGAAAAAGCTACTGCACTTTTCTTTTGCCCAAATTAAGTGAAAATTTGCACAAAAACAAACAGTATTGATGATGTAGAAATTAAAAAAATATATCAGTGCAAAAAAGCTTACTGTATGTGAGAGCCTGATATATGATTCCAGAGTGTTATAGTATTCAGGCAAATGTGTGGTTTGAACCCAAATACATGTTTCTACAGAGAAAAAAGTACAAATTTAGAACATATTCTATAAAATTAAAATGTTTTTCATACTAAATTGCAGATATCTGACTTATGAAAGTTTAGATTTTTGAGAATCAAACAAGGAGCATTTATTATTATTACTATTATTATTTATTTACCTTTCGTAATTGTGGATGCACAAAAGATTCCTATTTATATAGACCATCTCGAAAAATGTATTATTTAATAAGTTAATTATAAAATAAAATTTAAAAAAAAAAAAGATAAGTAATGCCAACTTATAATAATGGGACTTAATAGTCAATGAGATCTGGCCTTCCTCAGATAATAATTTAAAACACAAAAACATGAACCAATTATTTGATCATCAAATTTGTCATTTGTCAACTAACATTAATAATAATTTGACTCATTTTATATTGAATAAATTATTCCATATCAAAATGACCCATCATTTTTGTTCCTGCTTGCCTTTCCACACATCAAGCTGTCATTGCAGACATCAGAGATCTCCCCTCTGTCCTGAATGAATTTTAACAAGACTTGGGCTGCTTTGGTAATTCACTTTGTAAAGACATCATTATTATGCATTGAGTTTCAAGAACATGTCAAATAATAAGACAATGACACAGTGAATAGGGATATATTTTGTGTCAGTCAGAGTCTAGAGACGGCTCATTTCTGATTATTTTTGATTTGTTGTCCTGACATGAGATCCTGATGTTGTCGGACATGTCACTAATATGTAAATATTGAAAATTATTATAGTGAATGAACTGGTTACATAAGTAATCTGCCATTGATCTAAAACAATGCCTAAATTGGTCTCAAAAACTGAAAGGGCTCTAGTGTATAAGTTACATAACTGCAAAATATTTCGAGTAAGACGGAGAATTGTATTCATTGCCTTTACTTTCAATAATGTTTTATAGTAATACATAAATGTTTATTGTGCTATGAACTCAGTTGTGATTGTGAAGAATTCAATTTGGAGCTACAGACATCATTTTCCTACCAGAAATATCAATCTAGGGAACAAAGTTTTCATTATTGCATTTGCCAAAGTGTACTTGACACTCCCTAGAAGCATTTCTCAGGGACTTGACAGCTGTTCACGAAATACAATGTATTGTCATTACAGAGAATCACCAACTCTATCCATGAACTGAGTATCATCATAATTAATCATGACATCCCCATTTTGGGTGTCATTTGTAATCTAACTTCTCTGTTTTGGCAATTTCAAAATAAGAACATTTCAGCCTTTTGAAGCGGCTAACTGTGGCGCACATGGTCAAACCAGTAATGTACAGAATGGATGCCTCTTGAATAAAGGATGCTACTGTGTTTTTGCTGATTATCTCTGGTCAAATCTGAAGGATTTTTCCCCCCTTATTACTCTATATAGGGTTCCTGCCTTTGATCTCATCATGGTTTTGAATTAATCTCACAGTAGGCTTGATAAAAAGAAGTTGCATTGATAATTCTGACAAATTTTCACAGATGATAGTGGCCCAAGCTGAATTCTCCAAATAGATGCATAGTTAATGGTAAAGATGAAATGTATGCTACCTCAGAAACCCTTCTCACTTTAATTAATGGTGGGTGGCTGTATGACACTTCTAAAACCACGAACTTTTTGACAGTGTTTTATGACATGAAAGCTAAGCTAACTTTGAATCCTCTTCAGACAAGCTTTGAAAGCTCCAGACACTTGCACCCTATCCTATTTTCCCCACAGGCAAGGGGAAGTATAGAGGCAAGTTTTGAGACAAAGAAATAAAAAAAAGTGGATAAGGTGCTTTTTTGCCATGTATAACCCCACAGACCCATCAGTAAGGGTCAAGTACCCCTTCATCAATACCGATCAGATTTTTTTTTTTTTCATGTATTACCTTTTTTTTCATGTATTATCACATATAACATGTATTACCAGGGAATCAAAACCATCCTGTCACCCACAGGCTGTAGTAACGCTGGGTGCATACAGTGCCACAATTTTAGTTAAAATTTGATCACAACGGTCATTAATCGCAGTGTCAGAAGATTTGTCTCACAGTCCTTCAGTGTGACTTCTCCTACGATGACAAATTGTCTTTGTTTTTCACAGAAAGCCATGAACAAAATTAACGTTAGAGATTTCTTTGTAGCCACCATTTCATTCCAAACGTGTAATGCAGCTTTCTGTCACCGTAAAACTCAAGACAAGTTTTCTTGCGTGCGTCCGTTTTTAACGCTTCTTGACTGCCGTACAGTCTGACATTAATGACAACTGAGATCTTACAGTGTGACATGATTTACAGCGGTGATCAAGTTCGTACAGTCTGACAAGCAACAAACGTAAAGGACTATAATAAATTGTATAGTGTGCATCCCGGCTTTACATGCACAACAAAGAAGATAAAGATCCAAAACAATATTTAATAGTATGCACAGGAAAATACAAAAAGAGGCAGGCAAGCAAACACAACCATAATACAGATGAGACAGGACAACTAAAGGCAGAAAAACGAGGGAACACAAATCAATAACCATGGCAACAAAGAGACAACAGCAATTACATAAAACAAATCCCAAACAGATACGCATGCCCCCTCCCAGAAAGGCACGACCTCGAGTCGGCAGATCGAAGAAAGGAATCTGGGAGAGGTGAAAACTGAGGATACCTGGGTGGTGAAAATCATGGAATGAGCCAGGAGCAGGAGGAGCCAGGTCACCCAGGCCACAGCCAGGACGTCATCCTATGGGGGTGTTGCTGGAGAGAGCAATCATGGGGGTGAGGCACCCTCAAAGCCACCCTGGGGATGAGCGATGACAGAGAGCCAATGGACTGGAATGGTGCTGAATGCCACTGTGGAAGCGGGATACCAGAGGGCAGAGGTGGAGTGATTGAATCAGTGGCTGGATGCAGAGCCAGAGGATCTACACAAGGCCCAAGGTGGATCTGTGCTACTGACAGTAGGCTGAGAGGTAACTGAGGGGCTGACAAGAAAGTCAGAGACTGGTTAGAAGAACAGTTTAAGGGTTGGAGAGGAGACTGGAGAGAGAATGGCTGGGTGGGATAAGTGGATATGGAAATGAAGAGTCTGATTTGGGTGGTATCAGGGAGGGCAGGGAATTGTCCTCTCCAAAATCAAAACAACAGTTCATTGAGGTCATCAAAAACTCACTCTCAGTGGCGGGGACTGACATCATCCACTGAGCTGGTGAAACTCATCCAAATGATCCTTGAGGGAGCAATTTACCTGGTTGAGGCAGGGCAAACAAACCGAAGGAATGTCCATGGTGAAAAAGCACTATGAAACATACAAAACAAAAAAATTGCCTCAACTTTAATCACTTTGGTTCCGGTCATCTGTAACCCACTGGCTGTAGTAACATGCATGATGAAGACGAACAAGATACAAGAAGAGTCAATACAAGACAGGAAATGAAGATCCAAGACAGTCTTTATCCACAGGTTATAGACAAGCAAACACAACCATCAATAGCCATATCATCCTGTATCCCAAGACGGGGCTACATAAGGTCTATACGGCATTTCAGAATGTTTGTAAAAACAATAGGCACCGAGATACTTCCGGGTGGCAGAATGCGAGCGGCTTCTACTTGACTAACTGAAGAGATCCAGCCGGCTACTGTAACAGTTACATAGTTAAACACATTGTTGTTGATCAAAGTTGAATCGATCATGAAAACGTCTTGTGTTTGGGGTTGCGCTGCCAGATTTACAGCAAAAGGTGCTGGGTTGTATAGATTTCGTGTGGGTGAGGAGGTTATAGCGAGTGAACGTAGTCGTCAAAAGTAGGAAATCTTAATGATGTCCTAAATCATATGATTCATCCAATGTTTACATTTCTGCCGCCAACCCCTCTGGTTCTTGTATTCTCAAAATGGTCCATCTACAAAATCATAACAGGGCATTTTATCTTCAGCCGGGACTACTAATATTAGTAAACTTGTCTCATTTGAAGATCAGACTCATTGCCAGTCGCTGCCTGAAGTAAAAGAGGGCTGCCCACTCTTACGCATTGACCGTGAGACTCATGCAATTGTCACTTTTCACACGCTCTCACGCCACACATCCATTTTCTCACGCAACTTACCAAAATGTATATTCCTCATATATAATATTGACCAATCAGTGTTTTTTAACCGCGCAAACAGGTTAATATAACAGCTGGAGAACAATTGTCACATAACATTTACCTCAGGAAAGCCGTTTAATGACCATGATAGGCTATATAGCACATTATTTTGGCAATAAAATGAGCTAGAGAGTATTTTACTAATTATGTGTAGGCCTACTATATTACATATTTATAATATTTTTTTTTTCCTTATATAATTAAAAACAGTTGTTGTTATGATAAAACAAACACATTATATTTAATTAAAAAAATTTATTACATTTTTACATTTGACCGTGGGTCTCCCTTCCAAGCAATTTACTAGCGCTGCCATATACACTTTGGCTTTTGCTTTTGACTGGCTTTTTAGTTACATTTATTTGTCCATGTGTGTGTGTGTGTGTGTTTTTTTTTTCTTTTCTTTGCAAAAACCTCTACGTCCTGTTCTTTAATGTTTATGCCTGTTTCTGTTACCGCAGTTACAGCAGCACACTGTTGTGTTTATATGCTACTTGCAAAATCATTCATATACACCCCTGGTTCAGATCATGTGATGCTGATTGACATGGATAATGTTTTGTTTTGGAGCCTTCTGTATTAAGCCAATCATGATTTTGGTGTCATGCCATCAGAGTTCTAAGCAACATCAGAGCTTGCTCTACTGTCACTTTAATGGGCTGAAGATATAGATGTTAAGAGAAACTGATGCCCTACCTGGGGGTCTGCATTAACGAGTCTATCCTAATGAATGGGAGGACACTAAAGGCATCTTCTTTCCATCCATGCATCAACTCCTTGACAGACAAGAAAGGTAAATGTCTCTCTTTTTCTTTTCTGCTCATTGACTGATACCACCGCCTCCTTAGCCGCCAGGGTTATTCTTAGTGGCTGCTTTTTGACTTCTTGTCTTGCTCTGTCAAAGCAAAACGCTATATCCAAGTCCATTAGCTTTGGAAAAAAAATGCCATTACCACTTTGACTGACTGTATGGATTGTGCCAGGATTTTTTGCCGTCCTGCTGGTTCTTCATTTTCCACATGAGGAAGGTATTAAATGACTGAAATGAGGAACAGAAATTAAACCAGAAATTTGAGTTCATGTCTTTGAGACATGTCTGAACTTTAAAGGTTGTGGGTTCCTCTTTGATCGAGTTTATAGTTGGCCTGGCTAATCACTGATCAGTGGCTAATCATTGATTATAAATGGTTAGAGAGAAGGGTATTTCCCCTGAGGGTGCAGCCACTTGGCCTCCGACTGTGGAAAAAAAGAGCCACCATTAGTGTTATTAGAGGTTTAGATTTAATTCCAGCCCATTCTTCATTAAGGCAATTGATTGAGGGAAAGATTGATGCATGGAGCATGCTAGTCCTTGTGCCAGAATCACGTCAGCTCCATTGGATGTCATTTCCCTCAGCTTCAGTCCCTTGCTGCAGTGCTTGATGCAGGAGACACTTTTAGTCACCAAGCCTTGGGTTAAATGGACACTGCTAGCATACTGAAGAGGAGAGGAAGGAACCAGATATAGATTTGGACAGGAAGCTCTGCTACAGTTTTCAGACTCCACAGTTTTTTTCTGGTACAGCCTCTCCAGAGAAGCACAGAAACAAAACAATAGTGACTAAATTAGCAGTTTTCCCCTGCCCGAAAAGCCATGTTGAGTCAGTTGTGTTATGTGTTAATTCAGTATTTTTAGTGTTGGAAATTAAATGGAGAATCCTCTGGCTCCCTCCAGCCCACTTAATGCTCCTCTGATATTGCTTCACATTGTCATGAGTGCTGAGCTTGATTAGATGCTTACATTCCATTTTCTCTAGTGTACTTTTGTCTACTTGATGATTTTTAGTTCACACCAGTGCTTGGCACAATGCTCTCAGGTTCACTGGAGGTTTAGAGTTTGACTAAAATGGGAAAATTAATGCAGGAGCAATTTAGAATAGCTAATGCTATTGTATGTGTAAGCTAACAGCTAATGTAAACATATTTTTACACAAGAAGGAACATGTTCTACAAGATATTCACATTTATGAGCGAGTGTGCTGTGCAGGCAGTGTGCATGAGTGCAGCTCATGCCCCAGTTAGAGCTTCCATAAGGTGTTTAGGCCCCAGGTGAGCCTCAAGCAACAGGAAAAGCCAAATCCCAGTGGACCACACAGAATGAGGGATTGTTTAACCTGGGTTAACACTGGATGATGTCAAGGATGAATAAAGCTATTTACCTCATGGTTCTCAGTGTAATCAAGTTAAAATAAAAATAATAATAAATACAACACTTACATTAGGCAGACACCAGAATATTTACTATAACAAAGTTTTTTTTGAGTTGTTGTTGCATTTCTGAAGGGTAACTAAACCCTAAACCAACTTTTTTTTAGTTAATGATCTGTAAGAATGAGCCTTTATTAGTGTTGATCATTGATTCAAGTATGACATTTGGGTATAAAGTGTTTTAATTCTACATTATGTGGCGTAAAAACGTCTGAGTTCTGCCCTCTTCAGTTTGAATGGTGGCTACTGCGGTTGAAATTTTGTGTATCCAATCTATTGGATGTTTGCGGTGCTTTGAGACGTAAGCGTGAGACCTGATGTAAGCAGGTTCCAGCTCACCACACCCTTGGTACGAGCTAACACCCTCTGCATTTTTGACTTTTTTCGTCAAAACCACTTCGAGTCAAAAGTTGGAATTACGAGAATTGATATATATATATATATATATATATATATATATATATATATATGTAGTCTCTCATTCACCACTGTAAAAGTTTACCCAACTATGATGACTTCCGCTTCTGAGAAACTGAAATGTGAAAACATTTTTTCACATATTTTTTCACTACACTACAATGCAGCACTGTGTCACACACTTTCCATGCTTAGCCCAAAACTGTATTCGGATTTATGATAATTTTTGAAAGTGGTTATCATGTAAATATCAGCTACATGGTCTGCACCATGGCTCCATGAGATAGTGTTTCATATCTTCTCCTACCACACAACAGAGACATGACAGTAAAGCGACTGAGACTTTGACTTGAAATTAATTGTCTTGTCAATTCAATCAGCCGCTGAGTTTGTTGTCATGTTCATGTCAGTCTTTCCTTCATTGCTGGGGCTTGTTTTTAGTTTAGTTAAAGCGTATTATCTTCTCCATCTTTGCAGCTCTGCTTCGCCTTTGCCCTGTGGTGCTCTAGACTGTGTGTGTTATGGTCAACAGAAGACCTATAGTTCTGGCATTGCATTCTGTCATCATAAATCAGATGCATCTTCTCCAACGAGTCAGACTCAACTAAGACCCAGAAATGAGCACCCATTCCCCTGACAGTTGACATATGTCTCTTCCCTTCTCCAGAACTGTCCTTAGAGAGTTCCTGTGGCTAATAACTAATACTATGCCAGCCTCAAAGGCAACGGTTCTGGCGGAAGATATGTGGGTAACTGAATTACAGGTGGCACCTCATTTGAGAAGGCATTTGCAGAGGACTGACTCCTCTATTCCGTCTCAATTCTTCTGTGTGAAAATGGTAATTTATTTCACTCAGGTCTGCCCTGCCGATGGCTTGTGGAGTCTGTTCTCTCCTGGCCAGAGCTGTTAGACTAATTCTCAGTGTGCTGTAAATGAATGTAGCACTGCACCTGGGCTCCACAGGTGGGGAACCGCTGGAATGACAGGTCCCATCACAAACATAATCAGCAGACTTCTTCAGAAGTAGTGCCCGCCTCCAGAGGCTGTCAGGTGGGCACAGAGGGCAGAGGAAAGCTGTCGTGTGGAACATTGCTGTATGCTACATCATGCTGGGATTTTTTACAGAAAGTCTACATAACTAAAATGGCTCTTGCAAACTTCTTGCTAGTGAATTATTTAGAGCTGACCAGAGGTACCCTGTTTGTTTGTTTGTTTGTTTGTTTGTTTGTTTGTTTGTTTGTTTGATAAGCATTTGAACTCAGATGTCTTCGGAATGAATTTATAAACACCTGTCTGTCTGTACTGTCTGAACATCAATAAGCCTTATTCATTCAGCATTAGCAGAACAAATTTTCTGTGTAAATCTTTCATAAATCCATTTTTACATGGACCGACTGCCATTCAAAAATCTTTTTTTCGGAAATAATTCGGAAATAATTCTTAAAATTCTTATATGGCCCCACACTTTTGAACAGTGCTTTACTGTTGACACACACATTTGTTCTGACTGTGTTTCATTATAAAGGTTCAATGAATCTTTTTTTTTTTTTTTTTTTTTAGATTTTAGTTCACCCAAAAAAATTACAATTCTGTCTTCCTTTTTCTGTTGTGTTGTTTCTTTGCTCTGTGGAACATAAAAAATATATCTCAATCCAGTTATTATTTGTTTGTTTGTTTGTTTGTTTGTTTATTTAGTTATTTACGTCCAAACTATGAAAGTCAATAGGGTACAATGTCGTTTTGGACCCTATTACAACATTTGTATGAAAACAACAACAACAGTTCTTATCTTTTGTCTGCACTCAACAGATGAAAGGTGAGTAAATTATGGCAGGGTTTTTATTTTTGGTTGTAGTATCCAATTAAACATTGAAATATTAATATTTATTATAGGCCTATTATTATATTTTCTTAAAACCCTTAATTTGAAGAATGATACAGAAAAGAGGGCAACAATCATGGAGTTGCTGACTTGATGTTTTTTTTTTTTTTTTTTTTTTTTTTTTCCTTTAATTATAACTGGTGTGCAAAATAAATTGTCAGGACATCCATAAAATGCCATTTTAAAATATTACAAGTGCTGCATATTCATCACTGTGGCTCTGAATATTATAGCATGTAAGCAGATGTTAAATCCAAATGGAGTCTTGACTGAGATGCCAGGTGGGGTGTTATAGATGGGAAATGAGATGCACAATATTTCTGTCTTTTTACTATACATTGATTTATTTGTCTATTTCCTCCAAATTCATTTCACATTCAGGTTCATGTGCAGGTCAATGAATTTGAGGTTGCATTCTTTCCAAAACATGTTCCTATCTCATGCCTATTTATATTAATTATTTGCCAATTTAATGGCAATGGAAATGCATATATAATAATTCAGATCAGCCCACTAGTCGCAATATGACAGATGGAATATTTGATGACCACTGGTAACTACAGATGTTATACTTACAAATCAGCTCAAGCAATAATTGAAAACTTCAAGCATTTTTTAAGGGAGATATTTTGAATAGAGTAATTAAAAAAGAGGATATTCTTAGTTGGGATTCATCATTCAGATACAGTCTAACTAATTTACTGGTTCAGCACTTTTGCATTTGTAACATTTTTTATAAATTGGCATGCAAACAAAAGAAACAATTACATGGATTTGAGATGTAATTATAGACGTGAAAAGGGCCACAGCACACCACCATCCTAGTCTCAAATACAGCTGTTACATCCGGATGAGATAGAATTTTTATCACCGTCCTAAATAGTCGAACAATTGTAAATACTGTTTTTGTCTGTCCTAATTATTTTTAATGTCTTTATAATCAAAGTTAATGCCAGATACTGAGGAATTCCAGCCCTGAGGCAATCTGCCATCATGAGTTTATCCCCCCACCCCTAAATTATTCAGCATTGAGATGAATTATTGACTTTCTTATCTGGCATTTTACCAGCACACATTGTTAACCATTAGTCCAAAAAACAAAGTTTCGCACAAGTTCAGTCACTTCACAAGATGCCAAGAACACAGACTGTGACAAACATCTACCAAAGACTCAGCCCAACTTCATGAGTCTATCCCAATATTGCAGCATTAAGCATTGCAGCAATATTGCACTTTAATTGAATAAATTAGCCAAAGAACATAAGTCCTTTTCTGCCCTATATGGTGAATTTCCCACATTTCTGCCACAGAGTTGTATAATGTATACATAAGCAAGTAGCCCCCAGCTGAGATGACACATACCGTACATCTTATTCTATCAGATCATCTTTATCATCCTACATAAGCATGGTGCTTGTAGTCATTGTAGTAATTTTATAAAAAAAAAAAAAACATTTTTAAAAAAACTCAAAAAGTGTTCTCTGAATCTCATAACTGTACCCCAGTTCTCCTGATATCTGAGACCCTTTTGTCACTCCATATTTCTCAATATTGTCTTCCGTGTCAATAATCTCTTGGCCTCACCTGTCTACGCGAATCCTCGCAAAGTAATCAAAGCATCAAACGCATCCACTTTTCCTCAAACTGATGCAATTGCAGCGACGCAGCGAGGATCCGGGCGGCCCAGGTGACCTTGTTCCATATTCAATTTAGCTGGCCCTCGTGGACAGGTCCTCTGCCAGCTGCTCTCCCCGTCGCACAGTTCCTTGTGCAACACCGAGAACATCAGTCTAGGGACGACTTCGAGAGCCCTTATTGATGGTGTTGTCAAGGCGAGGGCGAGAGCAACTTAATCTCTCTCAATTAATGCCCCCGCCTGCGGCCACCGAGTCCCAATGCTCAGTGGCCCTTTTCTTCTGCACAGCCCCTGAGCCCCACGCTGACACTCACCTCTCTACTTGTAATGAGTCCCTCTCTGATTAGCTGCCATCGCTCCAGGCCTAAAAATCACCCCGAAATCCCAACACATCCCCGGCTCTATGAATTAGGACAGTTTTGCACACGTCACAATCTACGTCACTACTGTTGTGATCAGCAAAAACTGTTCATTTGGCTAATGTGTGTGCTACTTATAATAGCTGTAACATGACACAATCCTTTGAATGATTTTTTTTCTACCAACCTTTCTGTTAAAGTTATTAATATTAAAACAGTTTTTTGCTAAGATAAATTGTGATTGAGGTTTACCTAAGCTTACTGTCTTACTGTATTCACAGCGATTTGAAATGCAATTTTAATTATGTTATTATGGAAA
The DNA here is from genome assembly GCF_988280905.1 of Pimephales promelas. Classification (NCBI taxonomy): domain Eukaryota; kingdom Metazoa; phylum Chordata; class Actinopteri; order Cypriniformes; family Leuciscidae; genus Pimephales; species Pimephales promelas. Next base: position 28,258,390 of record NC_142775.1, on the reverse strand, counting down.
TTGATATATTAATTCTTCCTATCCCAATACATGAAAAAATACATGGCGTGTTGGTAATATATAAAAATAGTCTTACATAGGCTATATGAAATAAAATGACACAACTTGTCTTTTTTGTTAAATTTCAGTTCTACCAGAAAGACTCGGGAGAATAAATACTAACAATAAATACATTTCTTGATAGGCCAGCAAGCAATAAAGTTCTTTGGCGTAGGCCCCGTCCATAGCTCGCAATCCGAGGGTCCGGACTCTGCATTTCCTGTCTGAAGACGAAGGCAGGGGCGCAGCCGACCCCCTGGGAGGTATAGGAAGGGATCATCCTGGTGGTGGTGGGGAGGTTGGAAGGAAAGGAACCATCTTGGAGGTGGTGGATGATGGAGGTCAATGAGAGCGTCAGCATCTGCGAACTCAAACATGTGTAAGTACCGGTCTTTTATACCATAAGTATTAGACACGATTGGATAGATGAGAAGGTAATTAGTGACACAACAATTGAGTCTTCCTGGCAGAACTTAATGCTAAAGCTTCCTTTTTTATTGATCAATAATAGCCATTAAGTATAAAAAGCCTAAAAAAGTATAAGAAGCTATATAAGTCAAGAAATAAAGCAAGTTAAAAGATTCAGTCAAACATATGTCAACAGGCTAATGTTACAACTTTGCAGTTAAATAGCCTAAATATATAAAGTTATGAAACTTCTCTTTTTGCACCCGCCACCCGGTGATCACATGGAACTCCAAAAACGTCAGACAAAATTTTTAATTAGGCGCAATCTTTAAAAATAAACCACAGATTTGAGCTTTAAACAACTATATTCTCGACTGAAAATCTCTTAAAACTATATTTTGTGACTCAATAACATTAATAAACACTTCACCACACCGGCTTCCTTTTTCTTCAGAGTTTCTGCTCCCGAACAGCACAATAACCGTTGGTATAGCTGTTCCCATTGGTTAGCTGTTCGAAACGTCACAACACTACAAGGATTCTAGGTAATGTCCCATTGTAAAGTGAGGTCTGATGCGCACTTGCGAAAAGGGTGCATTAAGTGCCCTTATGATCACCCCTGGAGAACACTATTAGAGAATTGGGACACCAATTCTTACGTCCCTTAGTGAGAACACGCATTGAGGGGCACAAGGGTGTAAGTGTGGATATTAGGACAGGGCAATTCAGCAACTGAGAGGCCTAGATATCCTCCAATTAGCATTGTATGTTTTTAAGTTAATTTTTTATTAGTCAGATCAGTTGTTAAGTATATACTTTTTAAATATTGTTTATCCTTATTATAATTTAATGGGACTATCAGTAAATTACCCTAATTATACCCTAATTAACTCATCTAGTGTACACTTTGAAGAATTGAAATTACAGAAGGTTACGTTAAATTCAACTTTATTAAAACTGCATATGGTAATCAAATTGCACTTCCAAAAGTCATATTTTCTGTAAAAAGAAAAAGAACTAAATAAAGGAATATACAAATTTGTTTTAAGTAGGCATAAATAAAACATAAAAAGCAAAGATCAGAACATTTAATGAACAAAACCGGGTTCTGTACATGGCAAAGTGTAGTCAAAAGCCTGTTGATAAAGGCAACGTTGATTGGAATCAGTCCATGAAACATCAACAAATTAAGAGGAGCAAAGACATGAATGAGACTAAATAGCACAGACAAATCAAATGAAAAACTATAGAGGCTACATTAGTCACATTAGAAAATGAAGTTGTAGGTTGTGTTTGAATAATTCCCTATATTATTTAGCTGAGGTAAATTAAATGCAATACTTACAACGAAGAATGAGACAATGAGCCCAACGGGCAGGTGAAATTTAAAAGGCTGATTCTCATGCTATCCCGCCCCTCGGATTGAGGTGTGCCAATTGTGAATTCCCAGACCTAACATCTTGATGTACTGTAGATCTGGCTTGCCAAGGGTACAAATAAAGGAGAAATAATGAGAAATATTCATCAGATACCATGTCTGTAATTTATATCAAAACATCTAGCATTAATTCGATTTCAAACAGTTTCATCAAAATAAGTTATTACTCCACCACATGTTTAATGTTATAAACCAACGTGGTTGAACGTACTTTTGCGACAATATGGTTTTGAGAAACTAGTATTTAGTATTTCTTCGACTATATTGTAATGGCAGTTATGTCGTTGTAAGGGAAACACACCCCTGGTTTACTATCTGAAGAATGTTTTTAACTTACTCTTAGTCATTTGACACTTGGCAGCAGATGTGTAACAATGTTACTTTGAAAAATGCATCATGTATAATCTTTAGAATTTATATCATGATTATTTCTGGACATTTTTCCTGGAAATGTATTAGATATACAGACTTAATATTATAAAATGAGCCCATGTAACTGTTCATATGGGAAGATTGTTGTTCTTGTCTTGGGGTGAGCACTGAGATAGTATTCCCAGTTATGTCTTCCCTGCACATCTGCTTTTGGGCTCTATACCAACTTCAAATTAGGAAACATAAAGTGGGATTGATGGGACAGCTGTCAGACTGGGCTGGCCAGAAAAACTCATCACTGGCCCAGAGCCTCTGTGGTCTTTGATTGGCTCCTCAACTGGAAACATGGCTTCATCCAGCCAAACAAATGGCCCATGAGGAACAGGAGGAGAGTGCTGGCAGGACTGCTGGTGATGTTGAGGGAAAACATCTTGAGTCTTGTCCTGCATGCTTTTCCACCATTTAAAATCTGACGAAAACTTCACTGTTCTGCAATTGGATTCTCTATAGACTTTATCACCGTCAAAAATATTTGACATCAAAATAATGAGGTAAAACAATAAGTTATCTCCACAATGCCGTTTTGATGTGCTATTGTGAAAGTTTTATAAAAGAGACAAATGTGTTTTAGCTAGCATTCTGTTATCCTCCAGTCCTCATTAAAAACATCTGAAGATTAATTCTACGTTCAGATTTGGCTGTAGCATTGTTGTTCAATTTCTGTATTCAGTCACACAGCACTAAGAACTGGCATTGTGTATGCGCGATAAATAATATACAGTTTTTGTATTTTATGTGTTTTATATTTTTATTGAAGCAGCCACTTCTTTTCATTTTAATCCAACACCTTCTTTAAAAGACATCCAGTGGTTCTTTCTTGTTCTCAGGTTGTCAGGTTGAAAGCGGACACAGCACATGAGTTGGAAGGCCAGACACAAAGACAATTGTGTTAATTAAAATGTTCATGGGAGGTTTGCCATCCAAGAGGAAATGCCATTAAGGCTACAATGAATGGAGCAGGAATTCAGTATGTAAGTGTTAATTCTATTCCTTTCATTTATGTTGTTCAGCCAGAATCTTTTCCAAGAAACATTTTTTGGCCATATATATGGGGAGACTGGGGCTAGTTGTCACACTTGAATTGAGAAAGTCAAAGGATACGTGACCCATGGGACCTGTTCCCATCTACCCTACATTTGCAATGCATAAATGCTCATACTGCAGCATGAGCATGTTATAAAGCTGATATTTATGGCCCCCATTTATACAAATATCTATGTGAATTGACATCAATGTAGACTACAATGTTTTAGAATTGGTATTTTACATTGTAGATAGTATCTAGATCAACATGTCAGTAACATGTCGTGTCAACATGTAAATACACAAAGATATAATACTGTCAATAATAGGATCTCATAAAACCTTGCAGCCACTTGATTGTTTTCTTTGACACTTACCTGTCTTTCAACTCTTTATGGGTGGTTTGTCTTTTGCAAATGAAAAGGTTGCCCAAATCATACAGACAGCGTTCCTCAGTATTCTTTGAGAACAGAGGGAGCGCAGTGTTCGTCTCTGTCACTTGTGAACTGATGACTGACATCCTGTGGTCTGGTTTAAGACTAACAGGTACTAACTGTGACAGGTGAACTGAAGTTGCTCCCTGTAGAAAAGGCATAGAGGACCTGAGGACACAAGATATTGTTGACAGCTCTCTTTTCAAACATACTTTTCTAAAAATGTCATTTTCATTTATTTATTTTCCCAATACCATTGCAACGATTGCTAACTGTAGATAAATTTGTCACCCACCGTTACGTCAAATTGAATTGCATTGAACTGCTGCTGGTATAGCCACCCAAGTGGAAAACTACTTTTTACTACTTTGAAAGTGAAACTACTTTTTTGTATGTTTATATATATATATATATATATAATTGAATACAAATTAAAACTTTAAATGACATTTGATTTCTTAGCTGTAACTAAGAACATTTCAGTCTCATTTTGACAATTTCTGTGCCTCCACTCAAACACATAATCTATGCAATGATGAACTCAGTGGCAGTGATTTTCTCTCAGTTTGCAGGGATGAATATAATTTTGCTCAAGTTGGTTCTCAAACATCGCCATGGTTTATGAAGCAGCTACACAATTAGCAACAGATGGTGGACATACTTCTAATTGTCAGTTCTATATGTGAAGTCCTCCCAAAATTGTTTTGATGCAGCCAGGTTCTTTTTCAAGAAGCTGAAATTATTTTACATTAACTGAAGAATTGTGCCAAAAGCACACATTTAAACCCCTGACAACAAAGTTTTCCTTTTTTAAAAAAAACAGCAGGAACACCTGGGGATGGAGTCTCCACTCTCCTTGAATCACCCGTAATGACAGCACATCCGCTGCATGATTGAGTTTACTCTAATGAGGATATGATGTTATGACATTCGATGTGAGCGCAAACCACCTTTGTAAATGATATGCCATCATTGCTGTGTTGTCCGTCCGGACTGACACATCTTACCCCTGGATCAATGGCTGAATCCTCAGCAAAATATGCCAGAAACTTGAGGTAGTTGATGTTCCAACGCAGTTGAGGTCCTGTCCAGGACCTTGATTCCATGTGCTCGTTGTAAATAGCGCCCCAGCCTGTGTTGAACGCATCTGCTGAAACCACAATATGTTTGGACACTCGTTCTAAGGGAATCCCTGACCGTAGAAATACAAAGTCTGTCCAAAGGTGGAATGAGTGAAGGCAAATTGGTGCAATTGACACACGATGTGTGCATCTGAGCAATGCCCATCTCAGAACTCAAGTCTGAAGCCAGTGCTTACATGGTCTCCATCACTCGAATGGAGTAACCAATACCAGATCGCCCTTGGCGCTTGCAAACAAGGTGACTTTCTGCTTATAAAAGCATGATGTTCCCATGGCCACACTCTCGCAATAAGTGCATGTACTATCCACAAAAGGATATGGCCCAAACTGCAGCAGCAATTGAGGCTGTCTAATGGAGACAGGTGTCTACAGCATACAGAAATACACGGGTGACAAAGCATCTTTAAAATACATTATTTGGAAATGTATCTTTTATATAGAAACTCTTTGTAACACTTCATTTTAGGGTCAGATTCTCACTATTAACTAGTTACATATTAGCCTGTATATTACAAGGATATTGACTGTTTATTAGTACTTATAAAGCACATATTAATACCTCATTCTGCATGACCTTATTCTACATCCTTAATCCTACCCAATATCTAAATTTAACAATTACCTAGCTAACTATTAATAAGCAGCAATAAGGAGATTGAGGCAAAAGCTGTAGATATCAGTGCAAAAATAAATAGCTGGTTCATGCAAGTTTTGTACACTTTTCTTATTGTTGCATTTGGAAGGCCTTCTGTTGCATTTATTAAGACCTGTTAGAGGCTTTTCATTCAACCTTTTTATTTATTGTCAAAAACTGTGCAAGATAATCTTAAATGAAGCTATACAAACCAGTGAATTTGCTCAATAAGATCCTTGTTTTGTTTTTCTGTGGGTTTCTATGTTTTTGTGAGGTAATGATCACTATGGTTCCTCTAATAAATATTGGAGATGTGTGAGACATGTTTTGAGAGAAGCATGGCATCTCTACGAGATATAGCACCCCAACATTTCCCATTCCTAATGTGGTTCATGTCTGATGGGTCACCGTCTCAATTAATGCATCTTCAGTCCTTTAATGTATCAGCTTTTACTGGTACTAATACACGCTCTTGTGCTCTAATGTCATATTTACTGGAAACCCGTCAGCGACGAGACGCCACCATCCATCTCTCTTAGATCCCTCTATCACTCATCCCCAGGGGGCCATTTGGTATCAATCCGGTGCATTATAGTCATTGAGCCAGGCGCTTTTTCTTTTATCGGCATGACTTCAACTCTGAATGTTAGAATGTTCTTGTCAAAGTCCATTGTAGTTCAATGCTTTATTAAAAATTCTGATATGGGGTAAAGTGGCTGGTTGCCGCTTGCTGCTTTTCTCTGAGCAATTGTCCGAGTGAAAGCTCTTTTCAGACCAGCTGCTGAAACGGTCTTGTTAGTCACTTGGTGAGATCGTTCATTAGTCGTTGAGGTGAGAAAAAAAAGTGTCAGGAATAAGAAACAGAAAGAAAAGTGTTGTTTTTTTAAGTGTCGGAAGTGTGTGTGTGGCAGTGGGGATGGTCGAGAGGGGGCAGGGAGTGGGGGATAAATATGGTAGGTTATATTTCTAGAATCGGTGGTTCTGTGTTGGAAAAAAAAAACTGTTGGAATTTTTGCCGTCTCTCCAAACTGAGACGCCACATCCAAATATAAGATTGAATGTAATTGGGGTGACGCTTTTTGTGTGAACTCCTATAGGTAAGCTTATTAGACCATAATCCAGCAGTAACACTCGGCGGGTGACCTGATAATTGAGCTCAAGTGATAATCAGGTTATACATAGTGCACCATGGGCTCGAATCTGCAGTAGGGCCACTGATTATTCCTTTGAATAGGACAGAGAGGGTTTAGAGAAAGACTATAGGAAAAAAAGGAGGTTGCACTTTCGCAAGTGCCACAGCATCGCACCACTTAACGACAAAACCGCAGAGACTGGACTGAAGATCTTGATTATGCAGATGAGAGCATTCCTGGTATGACGGCAACAAATCATAGCTACCTGTTAATTATCCACAGTTTCAGCAGCTGAATGATGCCAGCGTCGCATTCGCTGCCAGCCACAATTTGTCTCCTCCTTGTTTATTTCGGAGTTGAATGTGCAAAATGTTGTAATGTCAAAGCGTATTTGTGTGTAAGAGTAATGCCCATTACCATAATAGCATAATAACGTCCATTAACATTTTCAGAATTGCAACTGGACCAGATAAAACGTCCTAATGAAGGCTTTAGCAATTAGGAAAATGGATTGGCCACCAATAAGATTGTTTACATGGCTGCCTCCGTTAATGAAATTGTTATCCCAGAGGCTGCAAACATTGACGCTTCTTAAATCATTGCGTAAGCAGGGCGCATGCACAGATCGTCAAACATTAACTATATGTGAGAAAACGACATAACGCTGCAAGTCACAAGAGGGGATGACATTCAGGTTAGTTTTGCATCTGTGAACATATGCATCTTTCACACATTTGATTTAGCTTAAACTCGATTAGGGACGTGAAAAACTAGTTTGATGTCGTAATGAAAACAGAAGTAGCGACAAACTAAATGATTGGAGAAATCCAACATACAACAGCAGAGAGAAGTCTGTCATTTCTATGGAAGCAGGGCTGAGTGAGCAATTGCCTTGGACTTCGGGCTTTAAGGCAGGGCCTCCATAACCGTATCATCCCTATATGCCAATTCACCAATCAAGATGGGCAGCAAAAGACCAGCTCTTTGTCTATTAGATATAGATGAATAGTCATGAAGTGAAACCAATTAAAGTCACCGTTTCAAAGTATATTTTTGTCAAAGAGAACGTGCAAAAATGCAAATTTTCTGCAGCTGACTAACTTGACTTAAGATTAGACCAAAATTAATGTATTCATCCGGGGCTTCTACTCGAAACGTTACAGGCATGCAAAGCTTGTAATGTATGTGTGTGATTTCTACATCTATTTTGCAGTGATTGTAATGCATTCTAAAAAAAGAAACCCATTCTGACGGTCAGCATTATTTTGGGATAGATCATCTGCTGGTTTATTCTGAGTTTAAAAGAGCCTGATCGATGCATCCAGACACTTTAAAAAACTGTGTGTACAATGAATGACATTCCATCAAGAACTAATTAACAATTGTAACACTTTTACAAGTAATCCTGTTCAATGTGTGGAGATGGAAGAAGACAAGGTTTGGTGTGACTGGGTCTCATGTACTTTTTATTTATAAAAGATAGAACACACAAGCACCTTCACCATAGCAAAGCTATAGCAGATACAACAGCAGCACAGTTCACTGTATGAACGAAAATAAACAAAACTCATAGGCAGTAGCACACGTAGTCCCAGTCATTTTCTCTCTCGACTGTTGTCCGCATCCGGTTTATATGTGATCTCCCCTGCACGTGACGCTCATTCTTTCCATTGGACTAGTTGATGTACGTGCTTCAGACGTAATCAGGAGGAGGCGTTCCCAAGGCATCATCGACGCAGCGCGAGTTCTTTCGAAAGGGAACTTTCTGCTTAGCTGTTTGTCTTGACTGTTTTATCCTTGCTGGGCATGGACAGGATTTCCTCGTCCTATTGTACCAATATAGAATAGATATAGTCATAATTTGTTTTTCGCTTAAAAAAATCTAAACCTGTCAACCTCATTCAACAACCAACTGATCCCTCATGACCCATTCCTAACCCCCACCTCGGAAGTTTCAAGTGTTGCGACAAAATTTGAATGCTAAATACACTTTGGCACAGCAAGAGACACCACTCAAGCATGAGAAACGGCATTTAGCTTTGCAGAGAGTTTGACACTTGGAGCCATGTCAGAATGGGCGTTGTACACGCTCGAGCACTAATGGGCTACCCCAGAGTACTAAGCCAATATGAACGGCATCCATATTCACAGCCGCTGTTAATCACTGGCGTGGCTGCGGCCATATTTCAGCGCTGGCCCTTTCTGCCCCAGGAATCTAATCCCGCCGAACGTCTGCGAGCTGAGAAAGATTGATTGATGCAGGGGGGAAGCCTAACCAAGCAAGCCCTGCCAAAACAGCCTCTTTCTCTCTCAGGTTCTTAACACAAGACGTATGTTTCCTTCCATGGACAACTGCCAAACCTTGCCCACCTCTTTCTTCCGGCCATAAATGAAGTGTCTTTATAGAAGGGAACTACCTGTGTGGGGGCAATAAAGCTCATTCCTTTCAAACGTAATCAGACGCAGACAGAAAGAAATGCCCTCAATCCAATTGACTTGAACAACTGAAGCACACTGACTAATCCATTTCACAGTTCATTTCTGTCTCCCTGGATACCCGGAGCAGCGCAATTACGAGAAATAGAGAAATTATTACAAATGGTTTCTTTTTGGATGGCACTGAGAAGACACGAATGCATGCGGGAAGGGGAATACAATTCAAAGAGATTAACGCAGCTCGGTTTTCCCAAGCACAATCATTTTCTCGCTCTGTCTTCAGCGGGGTCACCATTGTATGGTCTAAATCATTTCTTATCAGGGCCAAACAGCCCCCCTGACTCCTGTGGTGTCGTCAGCGACCTGTTGTGTGAATCATACATTTCACAGAGTCACAGACCAGGATCTCTGTAGGTCAGAGTAGCGGACACATCGAAAGGTAGGGGGTGTGGAAATATATCAATCCAGATGGAAGAGAACACTGTTTGGCAGTAAGCAAATTTAAGCCTCTTGTTTATGTTCCACAGCAGTATTGCAGTTGTTGGTTGATCTAATTTAATTTATAGCCAGATAACCACACATACTGGGGTGTGCATATTACTTACAAATAAACTAATTTCAAATAATGTTCCTAAGCTTAAATGTAAACTAAGTTATAATGTTTTAACTTTAACATTTTAAGGATGTTTTGGGAATGTTGTTGAGATAACAGATTATACAATGTTCTCAATAAAACATTAGCACAATGTTCCATAATAACAGAGGAGAAACATTATCAAGTCAGCGTTTGCAAAATCTTATGAGCATATCATTGAGGCCTGAGATGACTGTGTTTTTTATTTTTTTTTTTATTTTTTTATAAAACGTTCTTGTAATGTGACATGTTAACAAAACTAGAACATCATAACTGTAACATGTTGAGGATGTTTTGGGAATGTTGTTGAGATAACATGTTATACAATCTTCTCAGTAAAACATTGACTACGTTTACATGCAGCCAATTTTCGGGTTATGGGCGGGTTAAGGTCACTATTCGGGTTTCTGAAACATTAGGAATAACCCGTTTACATGCGTGAGCAGAGAGAGTTTCTCCTGTATACATGGAATTGCAATATCCCAATGTAAATGGCGACGCGCGGTTAGCGTCTAAACGTACGGACAACCTTAATATACGTCATTTCCGATGCTTCTTGCTGAATCCAAAGACAACAACAACGGCCTGTTGTCTGACTGAATGGCATAAGATCTGCTGCGTGACTGGATTTAATAGGGGAAACTGCGGAAATGTGACTAAAACAAACAATTTTATCAATTTAAACTAAATGTTGGACTCAATATAGTGTTCCTTACAACTTACTAAACATCCAGTGATCCATGGATATTGACATGCAGCCAGGAATCGTGTTGCCTGACATTTATGTTTGCCTGATTTCGACACCGGGGAAATAAAAGCAATATACGGTAGACCTAAACATAAAGTAAATTTGCCTGTGAATGCTTTATATAAATAAAATCTAGGTAGGTCTAAATCCATGTGATCACTTATATCAGTGTTATATATCATCATATCGTCCAGCCCTAAAACTTTATATATATATATATATATATATATATATATATATATTTTTTTTTTTTTTTTTTTTGGTCAGTGTTTATTAAAAAACATCCAATAATGCAGAATATGCAATGATAAATATTTAATTGATGAGTTGTTAATATATATAACAATACAAAATGGGTATGGTTTTACACCCAAATTCAGCATATTGACACAAAATGATTACTGCAAATCCACCTTTCGCTGACTGGAGTCCAGTTTTTTCTGTGAATTGCAGCGATCCATTTGATCCTCTTTCTATAGCAGTCTGTAAAAATATACCTCCGATTTTTTTGTCAAATTTGTACATTCAATCGCAAAGCTCTTTCCCACTTTATATGTGTTGTGTTTGTTTTTCACGGCATTCACGCTGAAAACATACAACCGCTCAGTCTTTTTGCCACTCACTGTGACTAACTGCAGGAACTCCGGTCCGGCCATTTTGGATCCATAGGTATAAACAAACTGCTTCGGTGTGTCGCATAGACGTCGTCATCGTCTTGCTGCTCCCTCCCCGTTCTGTGATTGGTTCCCTAGATGAGGTGAAAATTTGGTCCATGGTATCCAGAATAGCAGCGTGAATAAAATCGAGCGGCGCAAAGGCAGTATGGGGAAACCCAGGCTATTACCTGGCAAAAGCTCACAAATACATATTGGCACAAAACAATACAACTGTATATTAGTATAGATAGACAGTATAAATATTGTCATGTAGATATTTCATAGTATTTATTATGTCCGTCTTCCCCCTGTTCAAAATAGCTTTAAAATAATTGATGATTCTTGTAATTTTTAGTTCCTTTGTCTGCAAGAAACTCTATATACCGAAAAGTGAAACCTTTTGTCATACCCACTCATTCCGTCATGCTCAGAACTCTGAGACCCATGCAGAGACCCGTACATGCTGAGTATAACCTCTGCCATAAACCTTCTTTATGGTTTGGGCCTTTGTACCTCCTACTGGAAGTATGTGTTCACTTTAGCCCATACCCTATAAAGAGCACAAATCATATATGAATATATGTCACCCATATACTAAACTTCAAGGCAGAAGGACTGTAATTGATTTGTTTATAAATTAAATGACATTCATACATAAACAAACAGACTCATAAAACCATATGTACCATCTATGGTGCATATCATTTTTCATATAACATAACTACTGTTTGATCAGCAACCCTGAATAAATATTAGAATTTACAGAGAGAGGAAGTGCTGAGAATGTCCCTTATCTGAGTTTGTAGCTTGCTGGATTTAAATACATCAATGGTGAATGAAATTGAATGTTGCACGATGCCTGTGCTGTGCTTGGAGGAAATGGATTTCTGACTTGCCGTCACTTTTTTTTTTCTTCCAAAGTCTTTAAAAGACAGCCGTTTTGTGACTCTTGTCTCCTTCCTTCTCAAAGCTTTTAATTTATGCATGAAGAAGAAGGAAGCCCAAGAGACAAAATATCACAATGATAATCATTTGTATTAAAGTTTAATTATCAACCTAATTATTCAGGGGTTTATCGCCCCCTTCCCCCCAGCGATGCTTTAGTGTAATCAAGTTGACTAGATTATATCCGTGACAATAATGTGCAAATTTGGTCGAATTCACTTCTCACAGATTGCTGTAATAACTTCAAGTCGGCTAATTAATTGCCAGTGCTGTAGTATGATTCATTTAGATGCCATTTTTATTTGGATTGCTCCATCAGGTGTGTCGAGCTAAAATGGATGGGTACCTCATGTGAATAAATCATGGCGTACATAATGCAGGACAAACAAACAAAAAGAGCTTGTCATCAGGAAGATGAGATGTCTTTGAGAGCTACTGATCCAGTACTTTGGCAGCCTGCGATTATTGTAAATTATACCCCTGGAATCCTTGCTGTGCAGAATTAGAATGGGCACGGTGTCTAATTTGGACTTTGCAATCAGAATTTTGATTAAGCTCTGATATGTGTCTGCAATTAGAACTTTAATGACTCAGAATAAACAAAGGTGCAGAGAAAAGTAGCACTACTACAAAGGGGTAAAAAATGATAGTGCTAATATTTTCAGAACTGCATGCAATCAACCATATTCCCCAAATAAATCTGCTCTTGGGCCAAAATAATATTTTCTTAACCACTGTCTGCTCCCATCAAGCGGGCTTAGTGAGTGGAGGGAGCACCAGGGAAATGGTGAAATTGTTTTTAGATTACATTTGGGCGGAGTTGGTTCCACTCTTGCCTTTCTCGCTCCCTCTGAGGTGAGACCGTGGTCACTTTTCATTAGCTCTGAACTTCCTCGCGCAGAACAAGTGTTAGTGAGGAAACGTGCCCTGACATTATGCCTGATCTGAAGTGTAAAATGTAGCTTTTCCACCCACTGAGAAGTCATTTATCAGGCTGTCTGGAGGCTTAGCGGAAGTGGAACATGAGGGTAAAGTTTCATGGACTTCATTAAAGAAAAGAAAAAAATTAGAGCAACATGTCAAGAGTTATTAATTACTATTATGGTGATTTGTCTTAAGACTCACACGATTAATCTAAATTAGACTAATTTAGGCAAATCTGCCAAGTAAACATGTTTAAATGACACACTATTAGTTTTTGTACCCCATGTCAATTTCAAGTGTCATATCCCTTGTATGTCCCCTCATCCATGGTTAAAGACATTGTAGTTAACACAAGGGGAGATCTTTTGAATTGACAGGAAGTTAACATTGGACTTGGTTAATATGCTTTCTACAATGTAAACAGGAAACAAGGTGTGACGAGAAATCATTGTTTCTGTTATCTGAATGGCAGCCACTTGTTCACTTATTACAGTATAGCACATTTGTATGATGTCTAAATTTCCCTCATTGCTTTCAGAATGGGTCATGATTTGAATATAACTTTAGATTTCATGTTCGCTAATGCATTTTCCATGGTTACAAATAGAGTTGGTTTTGTGGGCAAACTATTTGGTGTCAGAACAATTGCAGTATATTGTTGTTATATGAAGTATAAGTGGCTGGCATAGGCTTTTGGCTAAACTATTATGCCATGTTAGCATTATGCTTAACAGTCTAGCTGAGTGGTAAGCTTGCAAAATATAAGCTACCTTAAAAGAAAAACAAAGAACGACAGATAATTTCACAAATTATACAAGTAAATGTATTTAAAAGATATTAATGGTCAGCAGTTCAGAGAACATAGATCATGAAGGGATTTTAAAGGATTTCTTTGGGCATTGAATAGAGTAGGCTAAACGTTCTTTGAGCCAGTGGAACGATTTGGGATGCTGGATGGGCTGGATTCAAAGAGCAGACCATATTGCTCACCTTGAGTTCTCTCGGAAAATTGTCTATGGGTTTTCTGGGATCAACTTTTCTTCAAGAGACTTTCCCATTGTGTTTTACTATGTAAAATATGTCATGATAACTCTATTTTTAGCAGAGTAATTTACATGACAAAGTTAATGTATTTACATTCTAAAAAAGCAACCCAAGGGCAGAACACATGTTAATTTTACCTAGTAAATTGGGTTGTTTATTTAACCCAGCATAATGGGTTGATTTAACCCATTTTAATATTCTTTTATTTAAAAAAAATTCACAACTTAAATCCTTTCAACTTTTTAAAATTACTTGATACAACCAAATGACCAATTCATTTTTATTTTCATCATATTTTACAGTGTATATTTATATAATTTTTAATATTGCCAACATTTAAGCTTGTTTAACAAATATTATCATAAAAAATAAACAGTTATATAAGTAATTCAAGCGTTATCAACCAGTCTCTGCTGTCCCGTTTCCACCGTAACTGCGCTTGATCGGCATTTCTGTAAAGCTACCGGAATACCAACGCGAGCCACGTGACACTAGTTTAGGGGACTGGAATCTCGTCACCCTCTATGTTGCTTTACATGAAACTAAACAATATACAGCACAATAACCAATTTAGAGATAAAATAAAATGTACACAAACCTGTATTTTACCGAAGACATGCACCATTTTGACGGAGATGCACTGCTCTCTCCTGAAGAGGTAGCAAAAAGCCTCTGATAAGTCTATCCATGGGTTATGTCTGACCCAAGATCTGGGAAACACAAGAAAACGTACTTTGTAACTAACGTAACCTCGGTTCTCTCTAGAAGAGGGAACGAGTACTGCATAATATCTTACACTAGAGGAAAACCTCTTTTCCACGAGATAATGAAGCCAAATTTATCTTTAATTATGAATTAATGTTAAACGTATAGCGGCAGCATGCAGACACAGGCAAGACGGCTCTCGTTTTATATATTCAGCTTTTTATATATTCGAACCAGAGCGTGTTGCATGCACGGCAAAAAATGCGCAGTACTCGTTCCTAGAGAGAACCGAGGTTAAGTTTGTAACCGAGTTACCAGTGAATGGTAACCATGCCATTTAGATGTTGAGCAAGCAAGCTCAACTGCAGATGCAACATGAACCAATTAGTTTTTGCCAAGTAGTTTTTGCTGTAAATATCATCAGCTTGAGTTAATGACCCATCTCTAGAATTTAATGACAGGACTAGATAGTTATAACTCAAACATGATTTATGTAAGTTGCTACTGTGACAGGTTGCTACAAAAGGACTACAAAGGCTGTCTGATTTGTCAAGCACGTAAACTTACATGTTTGTGTTAGTTGTAGTCATTTCTTATTTAGCCATTCAACATGCAGAAAGTCCCAAAAGAAACCCAAAGATCTAATGCTCTTCCGGGTTTTGAGACTACATTATCCCAACTCTATGTTAGTAGTTTTCGGTGGTGTTATGTAACACGCAACAGTATGTTAATCCCATTGTTCTCTGATACCTCTTGTTGTAATATGGTTCTATTAATGCAAATAACACTTTGAAAAACAAATCAATACTATTTCATGAAACAAACATGGTCACCCTTCTGACCCATGTAAAGTCAGGTCTTTGAGGTTTCATCTAAAAGCAATTTCTAGCAAGGTCTGGAAAATGCAAAGCCAGCTTTATCCAGCTTGCTCTGACGTTCCTGTTTCAGTGGAAGTCAAGGCCCTGCACTTTGTTCTCTTGGAGGACATGATATTGATCTGGGTTGGTGTCAGAGTAAACTCGAGTGTAATGCTTCAAAAATGAGCGTATGGTTTTCTAAGTCAACACTTTCAGTAGTTCTGTTAGAACTTTTGGATTTATTTCAGATAGGGCCCATACGTCTGTAGAGTAAATCAATTGCACCCTGGGCAGGTTATTAAATGGCGAGAAGAAACGCTTCTGTGATTCCAGACATCATCATTATTTCTGCCAAAAAGAAACAAACATTTGTTCTGGGTTTCTGGGAGAGGCCAGCTATTTCTGCTTCACAATTATATACATTCTTTTTGACACATTTGTTTTCTTCAGGTCAGCCTCAAAATATTTTTTACATCACTGTCCTCTCCAGTCTCCAGTATATTACAACATCTATAGCAAGATTCAGAGAGTGTATACCGATCTGTTGTGTCAGCTTAAATCCAATTTACAGTTCTTTCAACCTAAAATACAATTTCTGTCATTACTTACGAAATCTCTGTTGTTCTGAACCTGACTTTCACAAAAGGAGATTTTTGTGAGAAATATATGAATAATTCATTTGTCACTGTTTTACATGCAAGCTTGAAAGGATTGAAAAGCCCCATTAAAATATCATAAAAGTAATTGATATAATGGTTGTGCAATTTTTTTTTTTGCATTTTTCTGAAACCATTATGATAGCTTTTCGTGAGAAGACTGAAATTAAATTTGTTATTTCTCTGTGGCGTGTTCATTAGTGCTCATGAGAGAAGTACATTTATTTTGTGATTTGTAGATTCATATTTTTTTATATCATGTTATGCTATCATGTGACTTTAGACCACTTTTATGATGCTTTTACCTCCTTTTGCATCATTTTTGAGGCTTGAAAGTCTCAAGGGGAATAATTGCATGGAAAAGAGTGGCCAGTATAACAAAACTGAAGTCGTACTGTTTTGGAACAACATTTATTTTGTTTTTTGAATTATAAAATTGTGGAAAACTGAAAACTGTTTTTTCCACCAAAAATTCTTGTTTGATTGACATGTTTTTTTTTTTTAAAGATAAAAAAAAACCAGCTCATAGAGCAGCGCATGTAAGCGACAAGTAAACAACAATCATACAAAACATTATCTTTTTTTCTTGCGGTTAATTGGAACCTTAATTTCTCGTCTCTGATGTCCTCATTAAAACTCTCTGAACTGATTTCAAACATAACATAATCAACAATTCAGATGGAACGAAACACACCGCCGTGGCCTTCCACTGCTTGCCAAAGGGATTGGTTTCAAGAT
This sequence comes from Pimephales promelas, assembly GCF_988280905.1. NCBI lineage: Eukaryota > Metazoa > Chordata > Actinopteri > Cypriniformes > Leuciscidae > Pimephales > Pimephales promelas. The sequence continues at coordinate 28,241,364 of NC_142775.1, read as the reverse complement.
GGTCAAATATTAACGAGGGCTTGTGTTTGACACATTCACTCCCTGGCTGTCATACTGCCCTGCTCCAAAATGCTTGGCATGCATGACTGTGTTCATCATGTTTGTTTGTGTGTGCGTGTCAGTGTATGTGCGTGTTATCTATAGTCTGGACAGACTCGGGGCATCTCAGCAGGCAACGCCGTGTTCCTGTAAGCAGACTTGTGAATGTAACACAAAGCGTTGAATCATGGAAGATAACATTCACTAACACAAGTACATGGATGCTCATCCTTGGCTCATTTCTCAGCACAGTGCAAAAGCAGCAGGAAGAGGGATATAGCTCCACAAGACATGCACAATCTATCGCCTTTCAATTACTCCCTATAGGCAACAGAGCATGTCATAAAGTTATGTCATATAGGGAAAATAATCAACAGTGCAAAAACTAAAATATTAAGAATGTGAAATCAAATAGTGTGCTTTTCTAAAGTAACACTGTGCAACAGTGACACCAAGTTTCAGAGCAAGGCAGTCTTTTGCCTTCTTTTGAGTTCATTATGTTCTCATTCTAAATCATGTGAATGTGAGGGCAAACATGGTGAAATGCAGGTGGTAAGCAGTTGCCCCCACGTCACTCTGGGATTGCTCCGTCAATGCGATGTCATGTTCGATGTCATGAAATTTCTTTCAAATTATTTTGACAGATTACACTGGGATAGATGTGTAATTTAACAGTAGTAATAATTTAGTTTATTTAATTTAGTAATAATTTAATGTGCAGTCACGTAACAATCAACTTTTAATAAATAAATTATTGTAAAGCATGGCAACGATTTCTTTTACACAACATGGCAGCTTGTAAGGCTATATTCATGGTAAAAATGACGTAGGTTTATATAAAGTTGTTTGGATGAAAACAATTTCAAAAGAACTATACACAACAAAAAAATAAACTTTAAATAAGATGTTACAGTAATTTTTCTATTTCTTTGCAATAGATGGTTTCAACCTCCATTGGCATTTTGTCACAGTTACCACATGTACACCTATAAAACATATATTACTAATCAAAACTAACTGTAAATAAAGTAGGAATAAACAATGGACTTATTTTAAAAATTCAACAACACCATTGTTAATTCGACAGATGGAAAAAAAATCATATACCACAAGCTTTTATACCAGTTTGTAACATTTAACGTTACAATTTAATCAAATCAAAAGTCGTGTTTGAACAGGTTCTAATCGATTCTCTGGGTCTGATTCACACTCAAATTGATATGGTAATATGTTTGAAATTTTTACAATAACAATCAGCACATGCATCTCCAATTTATGGTAAGAGGTGTGACCTTTCCGGGCAATGTGCGATAAGCTGCTGTCGAATCACAACACAGGAACCGCTGGCACAATCAGAACACGTTACTTATTTCTGAAGGTTCCGTTTTTTTGGACGGCGAAAACAGTGGTATACAATACACTGTAAACACAATCAAATCTTAAAAAAACACAAGAAGAATGGGATCTTTAAAGTCCCCATGAAATCAAAATTGTCCATACCTAAATTGATCATTTTGTGGTGAACAATTCATACATGCAAGTCAATCCACACAAAACAATTTTTTGGCTTCGTAATCTTTAATCAAATTTTGAAAATGCCCCTCCCCTCTGCATTGGAGGACCTTGCCCGATGACGTAGGCTTTACGGTTTGGGTGTCTCCTTAACATCCATAACCACGCCCCTCCAACTGACAGCTGCTGTGTTTGCGAGCGCCGAGCGAGCATTGATTGACAGCGTGTGTAAACTTGCGTCATCCTCCATTTCAGAATGAAACACCCATTTTTCTAGATCCAATCAGGTGCTAGTTGGAAAAAAAGCCACGTCCACTATTTTGCCTCATTTAGTATTCCGTTTCTCTCGGAAATACGTCACAACACTGGAGAAAAGTCGTTTGCAACTTCAGGTTCACGGGGACTTTAAGCATGCAGGGCACCACCCAGTAGAGCATTACAGTAATCTAGCCTTTATGCCATGAACGCATGAACTAATTGTTACGCATTTGTCAGTGAGAGCATATGGTGTAATTTAGATGGAATTTTAAGATGGAAAAATGCGGTTTATAACCCTGTACGTCGAAAGGACGGACAATGCGGTCTTGTCTAGCGTGATAGTATAGGCTATTGATAAATGTATTTTGCTCAGAAACAGGTAAATATCAAGTAGTACTTGTAAATTAATTCACATTTCCTAAGTTCACCACATGCCCACTGATCATAAAGGACATGATCCTCCATTGTTTGTGAAACAGGACCAGATCTGAGATGCCCCATTGCACAGCAAGTCCTTTGAGTGACACTCTTGAACACACACACATATATGGTGAGTTGCGTGACGTAGAATATTCAAGGGATCAGCAGTAAATGCCAACATCAACCCGAAGCCCCGATATTAATTTGCCTGCTAAAAGAATAGTGCAATCATTTGTGCAGGCACTTTCCTCTCAAGGAATGCGGGCCAGTTCAACCTTTCAGCATCAACAAATCAACTGCATGCAATTCATTATGCTTATAAAAGGTTATGGCAGCCTGGTAAATGGGAGCCCCTGACTCATGTATCAAGTCTCTGAGATAAAGCAAAATTATGTCATGAATTATTAACTGCAATTCAATAGGTTGAGCTTCTAATCTCACAGTCTGTCAGGGCGGCTTAAGGGAGAATTTAACAAGATGAGGGCAGCAAAGGCAGAAAAGCACAGAGAAGCAAATTCATTCCCATGTTTTAGTGTAAGCATCTGACAACCCCAATAGCAGGAACCCTAAAACAGGACATGCATGAAGCGAGAGGCTGCATTTGGGTATTTTTGGGTGAGGAAAAGCAGATGTATTACCGAAGGTTAGGAGAAATGGATTTCCTATCAGCGTGACAAAAAATCTGACACAGCAAGCAGAAATGTGTTGCTTTGCTGCCACTGCAAACCTGTTTGGAGAAATTTGTGTATTTATTTCTCTCGGTGACACAAGGTAACACTTGAGTCTGGTGAGCGGTCAGATGTGTAAAGAATATGCGTAGACTCCTGTTACTGAAAAACTGGTCACAGTGTTCACAGGCAATCACTCTCATCCCATATTCACTGAGCTCATATTGCCTGTCAGACCCAGAAAACAGAGAGAGAGAGAGAGAGAGAGAGATAGAGAGAGAGAGAGCGAGAGCGACAAACACACTCGAGCGCTCTCTTTTGTCCCCTGCAGAGCTATTGCCATGAGATTGAGGTTGAACTGGAAAAAAGAGAAATGTCATAGCTTCTAAAAATACAAAGTCCAAAAGCAGAGCTATAGGCGTATTTTGTTCTCCTCCAGATATTAGAAGTGCATTACAGATTCATTATTCATGAGGGTTGAGATGGATGGGGGGGGGGGGGGGGGGGGACATATGGTGCACGCTGCGTGTGGTGAAATATTAAAAAGCCATGTCAGCGTTGAGGCCACAGTCCCACCAGGTGGGCAGATCTGCCGGACAAAGACAGCTCACACCTGACAACGGGCCCCGGCGGACGCACGTCCCGTGATCCTGCACCCAGAGACAAAGGCAGAGGGGACAGGCAGGTAGAAAAACGCTGCTGAAACATCCCCATAGAGGTCAGATGCGACGGTCAACGGCGAGACATCTGTGGTCTTGCTGGAGATTGGGGGGACGGAGGGAGAGAGAGTTAGGGGGCAACAAATTAGAATAAAATGAACAGGTCAGAGGCTTGATTATTTGTGCGACCGGAGGTGCATCGTAATCATCCTGCTGTGCTACTTTAGTGCATCCTAGCCGAACAGATTGGAAGGCATAGTGTGATCCATTTGGGAGCCGACAGAATGATAGAAGAGAAAAAATGGCGAGATGTGCTCTTCAGTATTTTTCTTTTATTCGTAAGTAAACATTAATGTGTGTTACAAGAAAGTACAATTTCATTCCTTTAACATCAGAAGATTAATTTTGCCATTTTTTTTGTAATTTTTAGTGAAGTTTACTAGCAATTCCTGTGTAAAAAAAAAACAACTAAATAATAATAATAATAAATCTGATTAAAACCTACAACATTTTTTCTCAGTGTATTCACTAATAGTGTGCGTGCACAATTTTGTCCATGAAATTTTGTCAGTAGTGATGAGACTCATTGTTCTAAATAATCATCACATGTAGATTATGGGAGAGAAATTATATATTTAAAGACAGGGTGTGTTTGTAAGCTGTTGTTTATTAGGAATGCTAATGAGCAGGTTGGTAAATGACCATTATGAGTCTAATAAAACCAAGCTCATTTATTGCTAATGGGGTATTTAACAGATTTATCATGATGGATGCCTGTCTATCATATTCTTATCTGGATCGTGCTCTAGCCTGAATGGAGCACACTATGATAAATTGAGAGACTATGCATGCTGGGTAATTAACTTAGATGAGCCACAATGTCCAAGGTGCTAAGGTTTTGCTCAGCCGTTTTGGAAAGAAATTAATACGGTGCTTTTATTCCGCAAGGACACATTGAATTGATCAAGAGTGACAGTAAAGACATTTATAAAGTTACACTAGATTTCTATTTCAAATAAATGCTGTTCTTTTGGATGTTCCAAGAATGATGAAAAGAAAATGTATTACAGTTCACAGTTTCTACAAAAATACAACGCATTCTCACCCCAAGGCGTCACCTTTGACCATGCTTCAATATTTGACGTTTTAGGCGCCCTTTATGAAATTCTGTCACTTACATGACGCGATCCTACGGCGTCATCTAACTGACGCTAAAGGAAAGCGTCTGCTAAAGGACGCGGTTAGGTTTAGGTGTGGGGTGTGGGTAGGGTACACGCGATCCTAGGGCGTCATCTAACTGACGCTAAAGGGCGCCTAAAGCGTCAGATATTGAAGCATGTCCAAATGCTTCCCAAGGCGTCAGTTAGGTGACGCCTTGGGAGTGAGAATGGGCTGAAAAATATTAAGCAGCACAACTGTTTTCATTTCATGATGAAGTTTTTTGAGCACCACATCAGCATAGAATTTCAGAAGGATCATGTGACACTAAAGACTGGAGTAAAGATGATAAAAATGCAGCTTTGCCATCACAGGAATAAATGCAATTTATATATATATATATATATATATATATATATATATATGAAGAGTTCAGATGCAAAAGCCTCTAAATGCCATTTGAATTTTTTTTCTAAAATGACCATTTTTATCAAGCTTGTATATTTAAGTTCAGTAATTTCACTTAAATGACAATTAATAGGTAATCTTCATTGCCATTTAAGTGAAATTACTGAACTTAAATATACAAGCTTGATAAAAATGATCATTTTAGAAGAAAATTTCAAATGGCACTTAGAGGCTTTTGCATCTGAACTCTTCATATATAAAGTAATTGTAAAAATATTTTACAATGTAGATTTGAAAATCCTGCTTCCTCCCTTATTGTTGAATCACGGAAGCTGCACCAGTTACTTTTGCCAAAAGATTTATTATTTATACATCTGTCATGTGTCAGACAGACAGAAACACAGGCATATAAGAATAAGGCTATATGAGAGGAGGTCTTCATTCCACATTTATCTGTTCCCCATTTCTCATCTTCTCATCTTGCTAGCTTTAAATGGTTTCTCTAGGTTTGTCCTTCCTCTCACTCTATTTTTAGTCTTCATACAATATTACAGTTTTTGCTTTATTTTTATTAAATAAATGCTGCATGAACATGACGAGTGAACATAAGTGATTTCTTTCAAAAACATTAAATCTTACTGGCCTTTAACGGTTCAAACTGTATCGGCAGGTTTGACAATACTACTGTATGTGCTTGGGCAATGTGAGCTATTTTTGTATAATTATTAGTATATTTCAGCATCTTTGATTGGGTGGAACAGTCATCACATTGATGCTGCCCTGACTTTTATGTGGTCTAACCCTTTCATTAGGGCTACAAATGTTCCTGAAAGAGACCAAGAGAGAAGAAAGAGAGAAAAGAGACACCGGCAGACATAGACGTAGAAAGGGGCTAAGTATGTACCCACTCCCTCTGCCAAGCCTTGATCAGACCCTCATAAAAGGCTCTTTCCGTGGCAAGCCAGCTTTCATGAATAGCACTGATGACAGCCCCAAATTTCCAGGCGCAGCGAAGCACTGCATGGGAATCACAGGTGGCGACTGGCTTCATCACTCCGATTAACCTCTTCCAAACTGCTCTTCTGCTGTCTGAAACTGTGTTTAAGGAGGGACAGACTGAATCTGGCAAGATGATAGATGAACCCATCTGAAGGGCAGGATCTAAAAAGACTGAGAATGATGAGATTTAGAACTCCATCATAGCTGTGTCCTTTATGTTGTAAATGGTTAAAGCCCCAGCAAGTCCATAAGGTGCCCGCGAGGGAGCTGTAAACAGAAGGAGACTGTAACTCAGAGGTCTGGGGACAGATAGAGAAGAATGTTCTCAACAGATAGTGCAAGTGAGAAACGCCCATGATGCAACAAGATGAAGACCACTAAGACCCTGAAAATCTCTGAATGAAATATAAATCTCTATTTGGTATGAGTATCTGTCTGGCCATTCAGACTGATCCTTTGATGTATCAATTTCAAGTGGCTCAAATAATAGCTATAATTTTCGGTGTAAAAACAATGCCGGCATATTGACGGTAATCTGCACAAAAGATGTCCAAGCTGTTTTCGTTTTTTAACTAGGATTTTGGCCTCAGGTTCATCAATGTTTAACTTATATTAAATAAACATAAACAGTTTTTGTTAAACTGATTGAAACTCTCTTCACATCCCAATTGCAATCAATTTTCTTAATAACAATCAATATCTTGGTAAAATTAAATGTACATATATCTTGTCGAAGTCACAGGACCAAAAAAATTTCAACCAAAATCAGCAACCTTTTACAGTTCCTCCTAAACCAAAACAATGAGCTTACCGTGTCATGTTTTAATTACAAGATGGCGACCTGTGATATTCTATACAGAGCTGTTCACGTCCTCAGACTCAGGTTTAATGCTTTTCTATGACAACACAATCAACACTGAAAAGTGAAAACTGAAAAGTTGATTACATTTATTATTATTGTAATGTTATGTGGTTTTTGAGACATGAGGTGATTTAACCCAACTCTTGTGATGCTTTGCAGTCTCTGCTCTGGATGTGTTCATGTGTTTTGGAGAAGGCATGGCTTTGGAGATGCTCTAAAGGGATCTTCTGCTGCCTTTATGAGCTATCAAAATTCCCTACTTCCCAAGTTCTGATGATGAGCTTGTCGCATTCAAGTGCTTTGTTGTTGGAAAGAACATGATCATGGAGGACACCAGGTTTATTCATGCTTATTTATTGGAAAAATCGTATTAAAGGGAAACTTTTATTCCCTTAACTAAGACGAGTTGATACATACAGTACCTCTCTCGTCTCAGTTCGTGCACTCAATTGCTCTGGCGCGTGAGACACTTTGTTAGCACTTAGCTTAGCCCAGTTTTAACATTCAATGTTCATCAAAAAACCTCTGGCGCCTAAAGAGTTAAACATTATCTTTGTCATTGGGCATGTTCCCGGCATGAAGCCTATGGAGGAGTGAGACAGCTCTTAGATTTAATAAAAAAATATCTTAGTTTGTGTTTCGAAGATGAAAGAAAGTCCTACAGAGTTGAAAACAACATGAAGGTGAGTAATGGACTATGTGCACGTTAGCATATGCTAGTTCCGGCTGCGATACCGATATGGGGTGTCTAGTTTCCGGTAGCCTGATGGACGACGTAGAGGATGTATGTTTCTCCAGATGTCTTGAACATTTGCCGAATATTACAGTCGATTATGTTCATCGACTGGCTAATGATTTTCCTCCAGCTCCCCAGAGCAAGAGAGAAGGGGTTTAAATATTACATTTCTCAGTATTTGCATCATTTTGAAAGGAACGTTAAGTCACAACAACATCCATGCTCAGACTGATCTCATGAAATTGCGTATGTATGACACGTATCACGTATTTTTGGCATGCTATCAACACGCATAATCTCTTTTCAGCGTGTTTATAAATACCGTTGACTTAACGTTATTATTGTATATATATATATATATATATATATATATATATATATAGCATATGACCTACCTCAACCCCAACCTACCCGTCACTCCTACCATCCTAGGAAAAAATAAATATCGCTCCCCAGATGTAGATCTACATTTTGTTTTGTTTCGCTCGGACATTTGACGGCGTGTACATACGCGGTACACGTGGAATCACTCGGACATTAATGTTGCCATGCTACGTGCTCAAGCTATGCGATTTGGTAACTGTTATATCTCTCTATACATTATAAAATGCGAAATCATGCGTTAGAAAGTGCATTTTCCAGAACAGTTTGTGTTGGCCATTGTTTTGTTTATGATGTTCAGAGGCTATGTTGTTGACAACCACTATCGTCATATAGATCAGTGTTGACAACCACTATACATGTCATACAGGGAGTAAAGGTATCCGACGTTGGTTCGTTCGTTATCAAGTTAGGCTGTTTAACACATATCAGGCTGTTCACACATATTTCTAAACAGGTCTCCCTTTCAAAATAGGTTCTAAACCCAGGGGCTTCTCCTGGTTAAAGGGTATAATATAATAAATAATTAGTAGCCTAAAAACTTCCTTCTAGTTGTCATGGATACGCAACGCTCCACTCTGTGAAGCGACTGCTTGGGTGCGGTGACAAAATGTGAAATATCGTTTACTTTTCACAATGCAGCAGCGCCTGGCTCCACCCAAATATGAGTGAAAACTGTGTTGGTTGACTTGACAATGAACAAACGAACATAGTTTTAGACAAATATATTTAGATAGCTAAGCTTTAGATAGCCGGTCCACTGATGTAGGATGTAAACAACGGCAACCGGAACCGAAGTACCCAACATCCGCCCTCAGGGCGGAAGTTAGCATTTTTCTCGTGCACATAGTCAATTACTGACAGAATTTTCATTTTTGGTTGAACTAACCCTTTAAATATGAGTGTGTCTAACCTATATGCACACAATTTGTTAGATAGCACAAGCAAATTAGTAACATTTATTTCGGATCTGACTAAATCAGGGGGACAGTGAATAATTTGAAATGAATAAGGTTCTCTCAGTACACTACCCAGTATTTATAAATACTTTTATCTTGATGTGTATGGTTTTTGACTGATTGCACTCTCAGGGAAATGCTCATTGTTTTTTGCAGTTTTAATTTACATTGTAATTAGAACAGTGCAATTAATTAACCTCCACTAAGTACCACTTAATAATCCACATGGAGTGCTGTTAATTACTTCAGTGTGATAATCATAAACCGGTCATTCAGTCACAATGGCGATTCTTTTGTCCCAGATGGTGAAATGCTCACTGTCCCAGATTTGGAAAAAAAAGGAGATTAAAAATACCATTAACGGTAAAGCTCTCTGAGCACAGGAGAATTTTGTTGCTGGGAGGTTGATCATTCATAGCTCTGGAGTTATGAATGATCAACTTGTTATGCCAACCCCAAAATTGTATTCTTTAATAACCAAATACCAAGAAATAGCTTGATTTTAATGCATGTTTTGTCTTATTTTATATAATTTGATAAGTTTGATATGATAAGTCATCTTAAGGCTCCCTTGGAAGTTTATTTAGGCCCTCTGGTGGACCCCGGTCCCCTACTTGAGAACCACTGATGTAAATGATGTGAAAATCGCCCTTTTCTCATCATCATTTTGTATATTTAAATACAGAATTATTGGAAAAATGAACAATCTCACAGAAATCACCTTTAGTATCTTAAACGGTCTAAGAAATTGTTGAAATCCATCCTGGAAAACGTCATCTCTATTTGCTTGCCATTTCTTTGCTCATTAGTTGAAAAGGCTGAGATATTAGGGAAATATTTGTTTGGTTTTGGCTTGTGGACTGCTGTAAGTTACAACTTGTAACACCTCCACACTTTAAATATACTTCAATGTTATATCATCTCTCTGGCCATATCACTTAAATTCATGCAACCCTCATCATGAGCTCTGCATATTGTATCTGCGGGCTGTAGTATTGAAAGACTGACCTTAACTTCTCTCTCAGGCCAGTAGCAAAAAAAAAATAAATAATAATAATTGCTTCAAAATCATGCATTCACTAGCAGAAGTGGAAGCTTTGAAAACCTTCTCTGCATGCTTTATTTATGCAAGAGCCGCAGAAAGTGCAAGAGAGAAGAGGCATAACTGACCGGCAGAATTTTGTCCGGGGACATAGGAACGGGAGCTGCCCTGTCATCAGCACTTCATAGGAAAGCGCAGCCACATTAGCCAGCGTGGCAGAACCACTTCGTCATGCTGCAGATTAATGTGGCTGCCATTTGCTGTCCCATGAAGCCACTGGGATGGAAACTAACATGGAAAATTGTTCACACACAAAAAAAAAAACCTGGCCAGTCCATTCACATGTCTCTCTTTGTTTTTTCCAGAAGCACGCGCAACCAAACTGGTGTCAAGAGAATGAGAGTGAACACTCAATACACCATGCGGTTTGACCACACAAGTCAAAATGTATCAACTCTGTAGTGCTCGATCAACACAGTCATTCCAATCACATCCAATATCTTGAAGTTTCACTCCAATTCTATAGTTTAAGAATCATATTTTTCCATTTTAACACTCTCAGATCAGATTTCTCAGTCACTTTGCATCTCTCTTCCATCCTGCACAACGTGATCCGTAAACAAGGCACTGCCCTGTTGGATTATCTGTAAAAACAAACTCTGTGATCAACAAAAGTTTATAATGCTTTCATGTTTTACCCAGCAAGAAAATTATCACAGATGAACACAACTTTTATGAAATTTGAAGCGCAGTCGCCAGAAGTAAAAAGCTAAGGGTAGGCTATGAACGAACCACCACGGTCCCACGTCACCATAAGCATCTGAAAACTCTTTCAGCTTAACAATTTAAAAAACAATTTCCCAGAATGTTTAAATCAGAATAGTTTCACGAGTTCACACGTACATGAAATGAAAAGTTGTATTTATGCGTATTTGCCTTGCTATCCGGGGGAGGGTTCCGAGTTCGGAATTTTGCCCAAACCCAGAGAGAACCCACACACACACACTGGGGTAGACCCAGCCGAGTGTGAGGTGATGGGGTGGTGGAGGGATGCTGAGACACTTGTCATGAGACAGGCGATGAGGAAAAGCTTTATTTATTTATTTTATACCGGCTTCCTCTTAAGCTGATTGGTTGATTACCTGAACGTGCTCCTCTTGAACTTTGTTACTTAAAACTGTATTCATAAGAGCACAGTTAGCTCTAAGTGAAACGGGGTGTAAAAGCAGACTGAATTTACCTTTTGGGCGTGATGATCGCCTCTATAGTCCCATTTAGGCATTTTTTTTTTAGCAACCGCCTTTATCAAGACACAACAGCTTCAAAAAATCACTATTGAGGTAATATTGATGTATTTTATGTTGCAAGATAAAACGTTAAAGTGTCTTGAGCTTGTGTTCACCACAGACCTTATTTCAGCCATTTAAACCAAAAACCTTCGGGACGATGGAACGGTGGAAAAAAGTGCTTGTGCATGGCATGAAATGAAGGTTTTTACTATTTTAAGTAATACATATTATTATTTATTGAAAATAGTCTTCTGACTTTATGTCCTGCCTTTCAATGCTTCTCAACTTGTGGCTTAAGCCTTAATACAGACTAATCAATTGCATCTACACTTGCACCCTGAAAATGGAGTTATGTAACATACACGGCCAAATGGCAGGAAGTGTGGGGAGCGTGCTTATGTGTTTTGGCTCATTCTGTGCTAGCAGTGTTGGGCCGTGGTATGACCGTCTGGACTCGACACAGGGATTACAAGTGTCCACTGTGTAGAAGGATGGGTCTCACAGGAAATGACACGTGCTGTTCGCACCCCACCCACTCTGTGCAAGTGGTAAAGCGACTGCTGGAGACATAAAGGTTACTATTGCTGTTGAAATGTTTACCACACATTAGCCTCCCCACATTTCATCCAACAACAGAAACATATGCCTGCTCTGTCCTTTTAAGGGATAATTCCACCAAAATTTACAATTTTGACATAATTTTTTCATTTATAACACTCATGACTTTACTCAGTGCAATTTTTTTTTTTTATTGAAGAATTTCCCATTTCTTTTCTGTGTCCTGAAAGTCAATGGTGACCAGGGATGCCATGCAAGATTGCATTGATTTTCAATGAATAATGTCAGTGTGTTCGTCACAAGCACACATTGTATGCCTTCAAAAGTGCAATGAGTCATATGAACTATAGTTTTCTTTTTCTTTTTCTTTTTTTTTTCTTTTTTCATTTGTCCTTTACAAGTTTTTAAATGACTTGAGGGTTGGTAAATTATGACAGAATTATCATTTTTGGGACAACATGCTAATTCTTATTTGTTTGTCTTCATGACCATGTCTGTGATGGTAGCTGGTGACAGGCATCCGGTGCTGATGTCAAAAAACTGTCTTAGAGCCCAGGAGGACTTGGATAAAAAAAAAAAAAGGTCAAGGCACATTTGTTTCAAGGACATGTTGTAGAACAATTACCATTTACCAATGCATCTCCCTTTAGTCGTATCCAACAAAGATTTTTTGTTAACACCAGAGAGGGGATTTGAATTCAAATCATAGTCATTTCAAACACTGCTGGGCTCAGCGGATGTATTCAAGATTGATTTTCTTGTTTAATGCTGGTCATGTGTTGCTTGTTGATTTTAGTCCTTTGCAGTATAGTAGGACTTTGAGTCAATGGGTAGTTCTAACAGCAGTCGCTTACTGTGAGAAACTTGCTGTGTTGTTGAAGGTGCAAACCTGAGCCGTCTCTGAAGATAAGGATTTTCCTCCATCTGCAGTGTCTGATATGCAGCTCCACTGAAACAGGCTTTGCGTTCAGAGAATTTCCAAGCCGCTTTGGCGCCACAGCTGTCAGGGGACATCAGCCAAGGTTTCCTAAATTGATCAGGCGCTGAGAGATTACTGGTCAACAACAACCATTTCTCCCCAGTCTCTCGAATCATGCCTGCACACACACAAACACACACACAGACAGACACACACTAAATCTCGGCCTCTAATGGAGGATAAACAGACAGTACATTCTCCCTCAAGCCGTCCTGTCCAGAGGTTGTGATATGAATAATCATTATCTATCTATCTGTCATTTTGATTTGCTTGATAGATATATGGCATTCCATGTGTGTTGTATGTAGATTTGATATATATATATTTTTTAATTATCAAGTTATATTTATTGTATTTTATTTTAAATAGACCACATTTTTTCAGTTTTGTACCAATATAAAAGTCTTGATCTAGCCTAACTTCGTCATACTCATATTCTAGTCAGAATGTGAGTCTGAAACTGCTCCATGGGGCTTATAGAGTGCCGAAGTTACGATGTCACTCTGTAGGCCAAAACGCGAAAGTGAGTTAGCATTTTAGCACTACCGGTTCCCTCGCTCTAAAGTCAATGGGATTTTTGAACGGGCTTTTGCTAAATTGCCTAAAATAAGGTCTGTTGTGAACAAAGCCTCTAAATACTTTCATGTTTTATCTATAACATTGAACACATAGTTATAACCTGCTTGTGTTTTTTTTTTTTTTTTTTTTTTTTACTTTATTGTGTCTGCTTGTGTTTTTAAAAAACTTTATATAGGCTTCAAAATGTATAAATTTTGGATTAACTTGTAAAGATTATCTTGATAGACAAAACGTGTAAGGGTCACAGGGACACAGATATTATTTTTTTGAATTTTTCCAAAAGTATATGGGGAATGCATAGCTTTTCGATCAAGGGAACCCATGCGCCACTAACTTCAGAGTTGTCCAACAAAGTGACGCCATCACTTCGGCACTCTATTAGGCGTAACCAAACCAGGGGAAGGAAAAAAAAACCCTCTCCAATCAACTGGATAGACCTACAACCAGCTAAGTAGTGTATTTTTTTTTTTTTTTTTATAAGCTATGCAAAGTTGTCAACAGAACTCAACTACACGCACGCTGGAATAAAATAATGAGTGTTGCTTCTTTTACTTGATCCTCCATAAGTGCAATCAAAAGAGAAACTACCACAGGGTTTTCATTGCGTCCCATCTTCTTAGCGACCATCGGAGCCAGCTGATAAAATAAACTGAATCCCACAGGAAGGACGGCAAAAATCTTTCCGATCGACAAATGTTTTGATTGCAGTTCTCTGTTCGTCTTTTAAAATGAATGCGCTTTTGATTTATTTTACAACAGACGTAATAGCAGAATCTAGGCTACATCTCAATTCTCCAGCTGCAGTCATATTTGAGGGAAACCAGTTGAACCCAAGGGCTCTTTGATAACGTGATGATTACGTAACTGCAGATCATCTCTCCATCATCTTATAAAGTCTGTCCTGGCAATTTGATTGGCCCGACTAATTGTGAACGATCATAATTACTCCTCAACGGATCGAGTCCAGACCGAACTTCCCGACCAAAAAATGTTGCGGGCGGGGTTCGGCCTGGCATCCTGGCTCTTGACCGTCTCTTTTAATCAATTTAATACGTTTACTTATTCATTACATACCATACTTGGGTCACAAAAAGAAATATTTAGCTAATTTAGCAAAAATATGCCTAAAAAAACATTGAAGTATCAAAAAAGCATATGACTCTTTCAATTCCAAATCTTTTGAAGCCAGTTTAGAGGAACACAAGAATCATTCTCTGAAAATTCCCTGAAAATCTGGCATTCTGCCAATTCAAATCATTATGTTTGGATATAGCTGGATGTTCATTGCTTCTTGTGTGTTTCTTGATACATGTAAATGGTTTTCTTTCTTTTTTATGTCAAAATGACAGACAGCATTTGGAAATATCTGTCAAGATTTGGTAAACAGGTTGCCACGACCTTTGTTTCCATCACACCTAGGATATATCATTTTTGAAACAGTCTTGAAATAAGTCAACAACAGCCATTCAAAACAGGGTTGTAATGAGCAAGCAAATTCTAATATCAGCAAGCCAAGCAATACATTTTCACCACATTTCTAAAAATAGATGTATTTTTCTTGTTTTTAGAGTCACACGCATCTGTATTTTTTCAGGGCGTGGAGGAATCTAATGGGAGTCAGCTCTTTTCAATTCATTTTGCTCTCTATCGATTTTTATCGGCAGCTCAATTTTCACATCTGAGTCTTAATTGCTTATGCAATCCCTATGCCATATTCCAATTCTCAAAGAGATGAAAGAGTTGGGAGGAGAGGATAACTCAGAGGGGGCCGTAGCTGTGCTGGAGACAGTGGCCTTTTACCATAGATTGTAGTGCCCTCTGTTGACAGGTCCTTGAATTTTTGCAACATGCCTGGATGCAGATTGGAGGAAAAATGTTTCTCTGTTTATGGCACAAAATCAAATTATGTCATCTTAGATCGTGTCTGTTTTAGCTATCACATTGATAATAATAGTATTTCTGGTGCTCTCATGTTATGAGTCATCTATGAGGGAGAAACAGTGGGCAGTTCACAAGCAGTTCCTCCTTCTTCCAGTAAAAACAAGTCCTGCTTTGATGCATAACATGATTTCTCTTCTGAAACATGATTTGTGGGATGCCTTGAACTTGCTTTTGTGCACACCCGATAAGCAGTGTGCATTTATTTCCTCTTTAATTATCATGCGGGTCAGTGGTCAGGGATGCAAAATGAAAACATTAAGAAAATGAACAAGCTTTATAAAGAAGTGTTTTGCCTGAATAAGCATCTACGATGGCAATGACCTGTCAATCCTTTCCCATGATCCATTCACCCGGTTTTTCATCAGTTTTGAGCTTTGATTTTGATCGCATGAATGTCAAGCACTTTTGAACATGTACTGCCTTGCAAAAATGGGCCAGAAATGTGTTAGAACCGAGTGAATCAAGGACAAGGCCCACTGTGGGCCATTAGAAATCTAATTAATGAAATTTAGCTTTGAGTTGCTTTCAAGGCCCGTCCTAGTAACTTGCGAGTTGAGTTTCATTTCAATTTTGCTCTCCCCTGCTGTCACTCATGATGTGCGTAACACAGCACTGCATAATTGAAAACCAAGCGCCGCATCCTAGAATGTCTCTCTCAGCAGATTTTGACGCTGTAAGCCCTTGACCAGCAGAGAATTAATAATTGTTACATGGGTTCCACTTGCTACAGTCACCCTCTATTTGTGCAAAACATTTAACCCTTGTATCACAGTATTCCACAAATACACTGCAGTAAAATTCATCTGTTTGACATGTTACATGCATTTGTGAACTTGTGTTCTTTTCATGTACGCCTTTTAATTGCCAAAGCCCTTCATTAGCACACAATATGTAATTATAATTACACGACTGTACGTCTCATGCTGATAGACTGATGGAAAAACAGACATTGAGGAAGATAATAAGAGAGAAAATTGCAGTTTAAATGTGCGATTTTACATCTTGGTGTATGTTGACACAGGGGTTCTCTTACGAGAGGTTCTTTCGTATTGCATAATATCTTACTGTACGCTAGGGGAAAACCTCTTTTCCACAAGATATTGAATCCAAACATTACCTTTAATTTTGAATTCATGTAAAATGCTTTGAGGCAGCATGAAGACATAGGCAAGGCGGCTTGCATGTCTATTGGCTGTCCTGCGGCAACTGCAGCAGCCTATCGGGAGAGGCCCTTGGTGACGTCAGAGCCAATGGGGGCTCTTCGCACTAAAATCGCACTAAATCAAAAAATATTCTCCAGAAGATTTTGGTGACACTTTATTTTGATGGTCCCTTTTGAACATTCTGTTGACCTTAACTTTGCAACTTTACTCCGTCCTTTGGATGAGACGTTAACCCAGGGTCCTTACTCTCTGTGGTCTTTAAAAATCCCAGGATGTCCTTCAAAAAAGAGTTGGGGTTTAACCCCGGCATCCTGGCCAAATTTGCCTCTTGGCCTCTGTTTATCATGGCTCCTAATAATCCCCATATACTGATTGGCTTCATCACTGTCTCCAGTAAGCTGTAGGGTGTTCTGGTGCAATATGGCTGCCGTCGCATCATCCAGGTGGATGCTGCACATTGGTGGTGGTTGAGGAGATTTCCCCCTTCCGGATATAAAGCACTTTGAGTACACAGAAAAGCACTATATGAATGTATCAATTTTATTATTATTATTTATCAGCATGTCAACTAACCTCCCTAAAAACACAAGTAACCAGCAATGTAAACAGCAATACGTCTCGACTGACCACTTGTGATCAAATCACTCAAGACAGATCTTAATACCAGGTATAAACATGGCCTTGATGTTACATCAACATTGATGTAAAATGAGAAGATCTGGTTCATTTGTATGTATTTCCTCTGTCCTCTGCAAGCAATTAGCCTACAGCACACAGAGCTCTTAAAAGAGGTCACAGTAATTGCTAGGAGGTGGGTGATAAAAACGAGACCAGTTAAATTATCATAGGCAGACAGGCCCATGGTTTGCGGCATCAGTTCTTCATCAATAAACTGCCTCTGTCGTTAACAGGGCCTGGGAGGGAGATTGGAGATTTAATATGGGTGTTATCTTCTTTGGAAACCCTACTGAGGCATGTATCGTATTTTAGATCTTATGACTTTTCTCTTTTCTGGTGTTATAATTCATAACACATTCATGTCTCATAAATTGAAGACAACTCTGCTATGCTTTTCTTGGCAATTCCGTCCGAGCGTGCGTGGTGTCCAGCGAGATGCTGTAGGATTGAGTGATGTCATCTCAGCTCCATAGTTAAAGCAAATCAGAGATTTCAATGGAAAGCCCAGTGGAATGACAACAAAGAAAAGAGGCTGAAAGCCAGGGAAAAGGAGAGGTATCTCTGAGTGGTTTGAACATGGCAGATAGTTTAATAAAAAATTTGTAGTCATTTCTCCGGATCTAATATTTGTGAGATGCGCATGAACGCACTTTATCATCAAACACAATGTCTGACAGAGATTTGCATAGAGGAAGTGAGTGTGATGGAAGGGCCATTACAGAAAGCGGATTTTTTTTTTTTTTTAACAGTGAGAGTTTCCTTCACATAAAATTGGAAAATAAATAAATAAATAGAAACATGCTGTCTAGCTCAATTTACTAAAAATAAAAATAAAAAATCTCCAAATGGTTGCATTTGAAGTCTAAATTGACGTCTGTACAGTTTCTAATGATGGGATTTGTCGAACTCCATACACCCAAAGGCTACTGGCAATCAAATACTGTCCTGCGGATTATTTACACACAAAGGAATGATTCAGCAGTTTAACCATACGTTTTCTGAAATGTATATTTTTCAATGAGAGTTTAACAATGTAGTAAATGTATCCATCAGCTTATTGGGGCTCATTGTTGATTTGGGGCTCATACTCTGAGGCTCTCACTTTGCCTCTCATGCAAAATCTTTATTGTTCATGCCAGGGTTTCATAATTCGTTCCCTGTTCTCTTGTTCATGAGGACACAAATTGTGTTAGTCACTGACAGAAATAATCAAATATTAACTATCAGGCCCCATTTATTCAATCCACAAACTGAGTCTGTAAAATTTGAAAGCATTTTGAAACACAGGCAGCAGAAGAGCTATTTTTGAAACTTTCTTAAGATGAGCAATCAAGTTTTTGTCAAGACTTATGCCAGGTTTTTCAATGAAATTATGCATTAAATAAATCATAAGAGGTCTAATTTTCCTGTAAAGAAGCATTGTTGCTGAGAGCTGAGTGTGCTACAAAGATCTGAATCCTACAGTGATCTGCAGTGTCTGTAGTTTGCATTTAGAGGTTCTGAAGAATACGATAAAATTGGAGGTGTCTCCAAAACTGTCAGGACTTTGAGTGTATTAATTTATGAGCTCGTCGTAAAGGAGCTCCACTAGGCATTGCGCACCATGGCGTTGCAGAGCATTTCATTGATCTGCTTGCATGAAATATGCAATAAATATGTCCCAGACCCTGTGTCTGACAATTGATGAAATTTCACAAACAAAGAGTCAGTTTGATCTCTCTTGCTTTTCCCAGAAACGTGTAGCATTTAAAATCACACAGCCTCTTTAATTAGACACTTCTAGCCTCTCCTGTGACATCTAGCTTGTTTTTGTATTATGCAGAACTCTTTTCTTTAGCCCAAAATGTCCCAAATCAACAAAAATATATGTGGCATACATAAATAATCCATAAAAAGATCCAGCGCAGCTAAAAGTGTTCACTTGGTTTCTGTCAGCAGAAAATCTTTATTTTTAACCAGAAGCACCTTTAGGGGCAAGATTTCCACTGCTTATAAATCATATAACATCATTCTCAAGCTCTGCAATTGACACATCTGTATTTTTATATACAGTATTCTTATTAGGCTACACCACATGTTTTATCGTGCAATTTATACGTGAAAATTAGTTTTTACGCACATAATAGCTACGCAGTTCAATTTCAAGGGAACTTCGAGCTGCATTTGAGACGCGGTGAGAATGCCCTGTGTGATTATGTCGTGAAGCACATGTAAAATCAGTCCAATGGAAGCCTGAAACATCATGGGTGACGTCATAGACCAGGAAACTATAAAGCACCCCTGAAATCAGACCGTGCCAGCTTCTGCACCTTCAGTGCTCTTTGTGAAATCTGTCATGTCTATTTATTGTTGTCTGTCAAGCCCAATAAATACATATATCTATATATTATCATGGCGAGTAAGCAAGATTATAGATGTTGTGTTGTTCCCTGCCCTCGTTACATCACGGGTGGGGACACACATCAGCTTTGTGTTGCTTGTTTGGGAGTGGAGCATGCCCAGTCAGTTCTCGAGGGAGCTGATTGCGAGCATTGCATGAGTTTGTCTATGAAAACTCTCCGCTCTCACTGGGCTTTCTTTGAAGAGGACGGTTCGGTTCACGTTCCCCGAGGTGCCCGGGTTCCCCGGGTCCCGCTGCTGCCGAGGCAAAGCGGAGGCTTTCATCTTGGGGATCGCAAATGGATCCCCAGAATCCCCAGGATTTAGTAGCGGGGTTTGAGACTGGCCCTGACCTTTCTTAACCCTTACCTGCTGGATCCGGTGTCTCTGCCCAGGAAGGAGCCCGCGCTGCGGTTTCTCCTTCCCAGGTTGAGGCACCAATGTTGCGACTATCCAGTTCTGAGGAAATTGAATGGCCAGCTGATGATTATGAAGTTGATTCTAGAAAAAGTCTGTTAGATGAATGATTTTTACCATCTAGAGATCACGACCTCCACGTCGGGAACTCCCGTTTTTTTTTTCCCGATATCCACACCGAGGACTCCAAGGAGGAGTCGCAGTCCAAGCCTGTTAGTGGTAAACAGGATCTGAGGACTGTTTTTACTAAAAGAGCTTGGGTTAACACTAGAAGTGCCAGAATTCCAAAACTACTAGAACGGCCACAAACGGTCATTTTGACCGTTAGATTCAAAACAGTGTTGACGAATAATTTTCGTAATTATTTTCGTAAACCACATTTTTTCAAAGACGAAGACGAGACGATAACTAAATAAAAACTAGGTTTGAATGACAAAAACTATGACGAAAATGTTAGATAGGGACGATTTGCGAAGCAGTCAATAGGCTAATAAAAATAATAGGACTAGCAGAACTAGTGAACAGCCCATGCAGCAAAACAAACAGCGCAGGACGGGGCAGCAGAGCTGACCAGGATCATCCGACATGAATGGAACATCTGGATCCGCCGTGTCTGATGATAGCAGCCATCTCTTTTTTCTTAATATGGACTCTGACTCTGAATCACTCTCTGATGAGGAGGAAATGTTAACTTTCACCCAGGAAACGTCACTTTCCACCTCCGATTGTTCCCCTGCATCCGAATCATCACTCGTCAAGTTCTGACGCATCTCCAGGGCCATGGTTCGAGTCATGTTCCTCCTCATTCGCTCATTAATTTTAGACATTTTAGCCTTGCAATATATATATAGGCTATATAGCCTATAGATAACGTAAGTAAGATAATGTAGTCTGGTTTTATTTGCTTATTTCTGATCAACAGCTAATGTAGAAATTATTATAGCAAACACTCCTACAGAGGTGACCGGACGGACCTTTCTGTTGACAGTTGAGAGAGAACACGATCAACCGCGGGATATTTAACAAAAAATACCGCAAAATTCAGTTCGGTCAAAATTTGACCGTCTATGGCCGAAATAGGTAAATATGCTCATTTTTTTTTTTTTTTTGCCTCACATTTACGTAACTTAATTTATATGAAAAGCATTTTAAACGAAAATACAGACAATTTTAGGAAAAGTCAGGTACCAGCAGGATTTTATTATTTTTTTTCAACAAAGTTATTGTAGATATAAAATTCAAAACGGTCAAAATGACCGTTGTGGCCGTTCTAGAGTTAAGAAGAAGAAGTCCTGATGCCAGGGTGGTCCCCTCCAGGGAGTTCAATCAAATCCAGAGGCCAGTCTCAAGAGGCTGGTTCCCTTATCTGAATTTTTGGCAGCGTGAAAAGTTCTTCCAAATATTTCTATATGGGTCTGCGCATAATAGAAAGGGGTTTCAGAATTCAGACCAGTTCGGTTCTCATCCGCCCAGATTTCAAGGGGTCCTTCATACATTAGTGGACTCACAGCAGGCTGTGGTCATGGAGCAAGAAATACTGACACTACTTCAAAAAGGAGCTATAGAAAGGGTTTCTCCTCCCAGCAGAGAGTTAGGGTTCTTTTTTTTTTCCTTTTTTTTCTGAGAGTGTGCAGCACTGGTCTGTAATATATTAATTCGGGGAATGATCCCCCATCCCCAGCCAATTTATTTATTTGAATTAGATTTTTTTTTTTTTTTTTTTTGGTAACAATTCAGAAGTCTACCATCACCTTTTCACTGATTTAATGCATTCTTGCTGAGTATAAAAAAAAAACCCCTTAAACGTCGGTAGATGGCGATCCCGGGCCGTCATACAACTGACGCTTTACCTTTAACGTCAGTAAGGTGACGGGTTAGGTTTAGGGTTAGGTTTAGGTCTGGGGTAGAGTTAGGATCCCATAACCTCATCTACCGACATTTAAGGGGGCCCTAAAAAGGCGAATATTGACGTATGGTCAAACGACGTCCCAAAACGTCAGTAATATGACGTCTTGGGATGAGACCGGGTTGGTCTATTCCTTCACTATCAGTGTGTGAAGTCCTCAGTATAACAAGATTTTGAATTTACAGTTTCAACTCGATAGTAGTCTTTTATTTCTTCTCTGCACTATTTGGTTTCCCGTTCTTCCCTCCATGTGGACATTCAGACTCATTGTATATCAAAGATTGTGTCTGAAGCTTATGAGACAGTGCCACTTTCTCAGGTTATAATTCTCTTTTCATTTGAATCTCAACTCATGCATAATGAAATGAAATTCTCTCGTATGAAGGCTAGCACAAAAAAAACTGATCAGTTGAATTCTCTTGACTTCAATAATTTCTTTATTTTCTGTTGTTGCTAGGCTACTTGCAAGAAGCACAAAAATAGCTGCAACAAGTGGTGCATAAACGTTAATAAACCTTATAGGCATTTGTAAGAGTTTACGACTTCTGCCTGAGAGAATCTGATGGCTGCGCTCCAAACTCACACACTGTGTTGCGGTTGGGAAGGCACGTGATAGCTGTAGCCAGAGACAACGTGAACGTGGGTAAAACGTTCCATATTTACAGCAGTGTTTGAAAAATCCAGAGAAAGCTGAAACCGGTAAGATGTCATGGAGCGAGCCGCAATATTGGAGCTGACAACTTCTCTGAAGGATTGCCTCGAGGGAAATTGCGGAAGTGCCAGTAGTGGTCTGTTTGATAAATCAGAGGCCTTAAACCAACTCAGCTGACGTGTGCCCACCAGCCACTGTCAGAGGCGATTCAAACAGAGATTAAAGGGTCTGATTACAGCACAGAAAGGAACAAACTTTAATTAGGAGAACACAATATTCTCCTGCTGGTTTCCGCTGGCCCAGTCCCCATGCTGTCAAACTATTCCCATGCTTGATCACTGTCATCTGTAACCCAGGCCATGCTATGTAAGTTCACTCTTTCAGAATATCTGATTCTTATGAACAGCGAACATGGGGCAGTATAGGATATTATTGACAAATAGCCTAGATGTTCTGTCAGAATGTTGCGGTCACTTGCATGCATGTATGTGCAACAAAACCATTTGTCACACACATTTTCTATAATATGCATTATTTTTAGTTTATGGTATTAAAGGGTATTACGGTATTAATTAAGAAGCCTTAAATTAAAATTATGTTTTCATATCCTCATACTTATGTCATTTCAAACTTGTTTACTCCATCAGTGGAACACAAAAGAAGAAATTCTGAAGTAACTAGTCAGTAACTAAATGGTTCAGTTACCTTTCACTTTATTTGTATATTTCTATTATGTTGTATAATATATATATATATATATATATATATATATATATATATATATGCTGTATATTCTGCAGAAGAAAGAGTCACTCATGTTTTGTATACGCCTTATTCACGGCAGCGCCATCTTTGATTTTTAATGAGAATGAAAGCAAGGCTGTGAGGGATAGTCATGCATCTATTTAATGGGCTGTACTGTTATTTAACGTGTTTTCGGATTGTTCTGCCTATGAAACACTGGAAAAATATTTTATCTTTCCAAAAAAATTCAGTTGACAAAAAACTCCCGACAATGTAAGCTGTGGAAAATTTTAAGTAATCTAGGAGCTTTATTCAGCTTTTTACAGCGGATGCCATTGGAAACACGGTAAGTCTATCCCTGCAGCCTCAGTTTCATACCTGTCATGGCGCTGCTCTGAATAAGGTCTATTACATGAGGTTGAGTAAATGGTGACAGAATTTTCGATTTTGAGTGAACTATCCCTTTAAAAATAACATTTTTATTTTTAATAGTTAACCATTTAATCAAAACTTTTTCTTTCATCTGGCTAAATCTCTGTCTATATCTGGCTATTCATTCATTCATTCATTCATTCATTCAACTAGGTTAAGGCACATTGAGATAAAAATAAATAAATAACGTTCAAACTGTTAGGATGCATTCACTTACATATTAAATCTTTATTCCTTTATCTATATTTGGCTTATTGACCTAGGCATTAATTAATTTAAACGTGCAGCTTATGGAGAATATTTTTCAGGCTCTTTGGAGATTATCTCTCAACAAAACACAATACATTTCAATCTTGATAATTAGCTAATTCTAATTGGGATCACATGGTTCATGTGGTAAAAGGATCAGGATAAGTCTATAAAGCCTTCTTGTGACATTTAAATACAGCGCTTGTTCAAATGCCTATTTGTCGATTCCTTTGAACAGAGCTATAATGATTCATTAATCAAGAATATACTGAAAGGTCATGTTGGTCACTCATTAATTGCAAATAGTAAATTTGCTGTGCTAATAATATTACAGTATGTTTGGAAGTAACATGCAGCTAGCAGATCTTTGCTGCTTTACAGCTGCATAGTTGGACATATTCAAATATACATTAAACAAAAACTTTAGCTTTGATTGTAAAGTACAAGTATATGTACATCATTGGTCATTATTTGAATGGCTTTGTTGTGTAAGTATCGAAAGTATGTTAATGCATTAATATAATATTATACACTCAGTTTCACACAATAGGTTCACTGCCCCAACTCTTTCCAGTGCCATATAAATAAGGTGCTAAACGCATCATCAGCTTCTTCGTCTTCAGGGATCCGCTTGTGTGTGAGCTGTGTAACAAAGCTCTGTGATTGTGTTTGTAAAAATCTTGAGTTTTTATTAGGAGTTAGTTCACACAGGCAGGAAAGTGTTTCTTTGTGTAGTGCGAAAAAAACAATTTAACAGGTGTGTTCCCTCAACCAGATCTCACGAAATGTGTCTCTAATAGCACACATTGTATTTATCGTGCAATTAATACACGAAAATGATTTGTTACGTGCATTGTCAAATGCACATTAAAATGTGCTATAGAGACACATTTCATGAGATCAGGCTGGTTCCCCTTGTAAGGCCTGATCATATTATTGAGGTTCTGTACATCCCGTTTGTAATATATGGACACTAGTTGTGTGTTATGTGCTTAGGAGCGGAGCATGCACGTTCAGGAAAGAATAGCTGGATGAACTCACATATGCATTCTCTATGGTAAATCCTTGGCTCTATACGAGTGATGGGATACAACCCTCTGAGCCCCACGGTTCCAGCCCTGTGTCCGCTGAGGATCTCAGATGGAGCAGAGGAGCTTGAAGGGGTCTCCCTCGCTTCTCCGGCAAGCTCTCCGACTCTGGCCCGGAAGCCCACGTAGCAACTTCTCTGGGTTGAGTGAGAGCAGTTTGCTCATTTCTGGTTCAGAGGAACTAGATATGGTGTCAGTATCAGAAGCCAAGTCAGAAATAATCATGATCGTGACATGCCTAAGAACACATTCACAGTAACCCCCTTTAGAAGAAACAGCGTTCTGGTAGATTGGGGTGTGTTGTGGAATGTGGTTATCGCGGTGCTCCCCCGCAGACATGCCCTGCATGCCTGTCCGCTATGCCACTGATCGCCCCTTTGAAGGCTGTCATTTTCCTAACTGAAAATAGTCCAGGATTTAAGAATTATTATTAAAAACAGTCTGTTAACATTATCCCAAAGCCACTCCAGTGATGTAATTGCACATCCTCCCCAAATCTCACACACCATCAGGTTAATTTAATAAAGGTTAATTTGCTCAGCCACAGCCTGGCTGCATGTGCCTCTTCAGCATTTCTGTAGCCCTGATGTTAAATGATGAAAACTTCGGGTGCCAAGTCAAAGAATAATTCTGAAGCTTAATCCTCTGGCAGAAGAGGAGCATGTGTCACGGTCTCTTTTTTGATATTTAAATGTATTCCCCACTGAAAGATGATGTTTGACTGAACTAGGACAAGCCAGTCTTGTTTAGAGGAGTTCTGGGAAGGACTTGTGGAAATCGCACAAATAAATAGCATCATGTGCAATCAGGGCATATGCTATGACTGACAGAATGTTCCAGCATGGATGGACAATAAAGGCTGATGGCTGCATGGTTGAATCTTCTTGTCAGTATATGACGCTGGCCAGTCATTTGAATGAGTGTGTGCATGAATAATGGAGGAGACGTGACTTTTGTGGCAAAATGATGATTTTTGTGCGAAAACATCCTCCGCTCATCAGTAGTTGGTATGCAGTGTAGGCTATATCATTTTTGTGGTTATTTCGGAAGTCAAATTATTGAAAGAAATTTGTTTTTTGAAGCCGCACTGAATTAAATATTGCTTGGCACATTTTTTGAATGAACAGAAGGCCTATTTTTGCATCTGGAACAAAACAAATGTATTATGAATCAGTTTGGCACACTGATATAGTGAGAGGATGGAAAGAGTATGTCAGTCCACTGGCAAGTTCTTAACAACACAACCTTCACATAAATCAAATCTAAACAAACAAACAATATTTATCTGTGTCTAGTAAGTTGCTCACTATCATGTGTGTGTGTGTGTGTGTGTGAATGCCCTATTTTAACAATCTAAGCGCATGGTGTAAAGTGCACATTGCAAGTGCACTTTGGGCGTGTCTGAATCCACTTTTGCTAGTTTAAAGACGGGAAAAATGGTCGGCGCACCCCGTGTATGGTCTAAAAGGGTTTCTCCTATTCTATTAATGAGTAAAGAGTGTTTTGGGCATAACCTGCAATAAACCAATCAGAAACTCATCTCTCATTCCCTTTAAAAGCCAGTTGTGCTCGCTCCATGGCGGATTGCAATTTACCTCACAACGCATATTGTACCGGGTGTATGATACACACTATGTGTGTGTGTGTGTTTACATTTTCAGGGACTCAGTATCTTTTCCCAATTGTATGCTTTTTGTTTTATTTTATTTTTTATATGTTTTATTTTATTTTATTTTTTTATGTTCACACCACATGGCCAGATTTCCAAATATTCATTACCAGTAAAGTTGTTTTGTTAAATGGATATTTCACCTCTGGCAAGATGAATGCCAGAAAATGTATTTTTGGCTTATTTTTTTTTATAAAAGACAACAGCTCCCAGAATGCACTTGCTTCACTGCCCTAGGAAGCCACGCCTACCGGTAACAGAGCGCAGTAGTTAAACAACAAGTCTAGGCTACTAGTGATGAGTCTGCCCAAAAATGTGTTTCGAGATCGCCCAACATGTCCGGGATTCGGCTTTTGCATTCCACAGTCGCTATTCATTATGCTTAATGTGCGAGCAGGACGAGACTGAGGGCCGTGGGAAACCGATCACTTGTTTAGCTTTCATGTAAACACTATATTAAAATTCACCAATCGGAATGAATTCAGTTAGACTGAAACAAAACGTGTGCATGTAAACAATGAATGGCGACTGTAGAAAGCAAAAGCTGAATCCCGGACATCGATAGCCGGACATGTCCGGAAAAAAGAGCATGGTAACCCCTACCACAGAAGAGCCTGTTAGCTTAGCTTCCAAAAAAGATGGCTGACACTATTGTGTACATTCTGTGAGAGAGATTTTTTACTGTCCATGTTGACCATGGGTGGGTTGAAAACGTGCGGGACAGCCCCTACTACTGACTGTAGTCTTTAGCCTCTGGCCAAAAAAACCTCAGATGATGCAAAATGATGATTTTTTTTTCCATACAAAAAATACATATAGGCTAAATCTCTTTGGGGGATATGAGGGTGGAAAGCATGGTAATTCAAAAATACTAGGCTACAGGTTTTCTACAAATACAAAGCTTCATTTTAATTTATTATAATTTCACAGTTGTAACAATAATTTTAGTAACTATTTTGGCTTTCCGTGGCTCCATCTATTTCATTTTGTTTTATTCCTGTTTGATGATTTTGTTGAGATGATTTAAGCAATGGCCTGCAGCATAACATTTTGTGCAAATAAAAAAATATATATATAATAAATAAAAACGAATATCTTCCATCAGGCATGTCAGGTAAATTATGAAACCATATTTCCATTAATCAGAAACATGTTTACTGTGCTATTTTCCCATTGTGTCAGGTTTATTGTAGTTGACAGGCATCATATTAATCCATATAAAATCCAGTGCCATGATTTGTATTTGACGAATATGGTTTCCCAAGCAATATATGCATCAAATTTATTTTATTTTTTTATTTTGTTTATTTTGTTTCAGGTCATTTTACCTATGTTCTTTCACAGCTGTGCTATACAACACATGTTGAAAGACATGGGTGTGGGATAAGATGCTGTGAAAATCACTGTTTTCCGCATTTGATCAAGTAAGTAGAGCTGTAACAGAGGGGTGTCTCTGAAACACCTGTTAACAGCTCTCCTGTATCGCCGCAGGGAGAAGGAACATCAATAAGCCACCGAATATCCTCAGGCAGATCTTTAAAACAACAAATTAAAAGAGGTGGAGGAAGAGAGGTGTGTGTGTGTGACAGGGCGGCTGATGAAGCTCTGGAGGATGGGCCGCGGCGCTCCTGTTTTCACGCTGATGGGAGATCGAGTCCCCAGCCATCTGCTTCTTGGCCGACTCCAGGGACGCCTGTCTAGCTGAATATGCTCAGCAAGCAGAAAGAGAGACGCTGTGGCAGCACTCCTCCTCTCCTGCCCTCTCAAACCCACCGTTATACAGACAGCGCGTGATCCGGGTGATGGGCGACGAAGTAGCATCCGTGTGGGGGAATGGATGACTATCTTGCCTTGGCAGTGCTCCATCAGTTCATCACAGCCAAAAAGCTGCCACACACACTCATTCATAAAAACCCACAGATGTATGAACACAGGTACTATCTATCTACCTGTATCTATCTGTAATGTATTCTATTTTACCTCTATGTGTATTTGTCATGTAATCATTCAAATGCACAAATTGTATGAATGCATTTTGGGGGATCTGTTTTGTGGTTTTTGTTGTTTGACCCAAGTAAATGTAAGTATGAAGATACAGCATATTAGTGATCTTCTTTAATATTTCAGAAATAGTAAAAGCAGTTGGAGATGAAGGAATGTCACCTATCAACAGCATCTGTGGCACAGGGCCTTTTGGGCATTTGCCCAGTGGCATCACGTCAAGAGGTGCACCACCACATAGAGTCACTTCATTGATCATTACTCCAATATATTAATACTCCAGTACAAACATAATATTTCAGCTGTAGTTTTCTAAATCTAGATTTTATTTTGAGGATAGTTAGATAGGGATACATTTCCTATTATGTGAACGTTACTAACTGGCTTTGAAAGGTAATGAAATAGTTGAAATATTGTAACTAACTTTGCATACATAAGTTAAATGTTTCTATCACCCCATTCATATTAACATCATGTTAATGCCTGGTTCCAGGCAACCTGTAACCCATGTTTTTCCAACCTTATACCGCGTGTAAGGTTGGAAAAACAACCGCGTCTCATATTGACGCTAAAGGGTGCCATGTGCGTTGGATGATGACGCATGATCAAAAGCGTCAGTTAGATGACGCCTTGGGATGTGAAACAATGCTGTGTCTGAAGCAATAAGTATGTATATTGCGCTCAGGTAGTTTGGCGTGACTGGCCTGGAACGCTACAAAGTCATGAGTCGTGGTTTGTAGTCATGATTTACGTGCTTAAAAACCTGCCTGGAACGCAGCATAACATGACCATTGGCGAGCTCGCGTGTATGGCGCAGTTTCGCCGCTGCCCTCTGTGGCAATTACCTGAGTGGCCAATAGAAACAAGTGCAGAAAGCAAAATGGATGAACAACTAGTACTGTGTGTGTCGGAATTTCTGGAGCTATACAATACAAGTTTGGGGTCATGTAGGGACCTCAGTAGAAAAGCTGTGTCATGGAGACATGTCTCAATTCAAATTCATCACGGGACAGATTAATATTTTGCAGCTGACTGAAACGTGGAACAACAATCAAATGACTAGACTTCTGCTAAAAGTTAATAAAACTCTGCCTAATTTGCTCTGGCCAGCATAGCGCAAATCACTTATCTGAAGGGTTACGCTGAACCCAGCAGCACTTTCTGCATCCTGTCTGAAAGGGCCTTGATGCTAGTGGCTGTGGTCTTTAGCCTCTGTGTTAGATAGCCTGCCTCCCACACCTGAGACACTGAATCCCACTCGGAGCGAGTATAGAGTAGGACTGGCTACATTTGAACTATAGTGCTGATGAAAGCCGACTGTTTACTCGCTATTTTTCCTATTATTCACGTGCACTGACTCGTAACAGCCAATCAAAGTTCTCTCTCTCACCGATGGCCCGACTGAATTCTACATGCTGAATCGGCCCAAAAGAAACCCAACGCTGTTTGACTAGAGCCAACCGTGTGGAAAACACCAAAAAACTACTGTATGTCGACCGACATTCAAAAAACAGCCCTAAGATGGCCAACGGCTGATTGATGGCTTGGTGTGTCCTGCCCCTTTGTAAGATTTTTTTTTTTTTTTGACGCTCAATTGTTTTTAAATTGATTTCTGTGGTTATTTAACGATAAATCACAGATGCTGCAGATGACTGATCTTGTACCCAGAATGTTCCTTTAAAGTCTGCATTAAATGAATATATTTCCATATAAATATATTATTCAGGTTTGTTCAGCATGAGCCCATGTGGTTATTTAAGCCATTGCAATAGTATTTTACCTGCTTCCTGCTGCTATATTAGAATCCCATTCCATTCATTTCTCTCTGATTGACTGATGTAGTCACACAGACACCTAAAGAGGATTCAGTTCCCACTGAAAGTAATTGGCAACTGTTATGCACGAACGAGCCAGACGTAATACACTAATGGCTCTTTGTGTGTGTGTGTGTGTGTGTGT
This sequence comes from Pimephales promelas, assembly GCF_988280905.1. Classification (NCBI taxonomy): domain Eukaryota; kingdom Metazoa; phylum Chordata; class Actinopteri; order Cypriniformes; family Leuciscidae; genus Pimephales; species Pimephales promelas. The sequence continues at coordinate 28,210,580 of NC_142775.1, read as the reverse complement.
GTGTGTGTGTGTGTGTGTGTGTGTGTGTGTGTGTGTGTGTGTGTGTGCCTCTCCTCTGGTGTGCTAATCCCTAGCAGGAGCCGGACTTGTGATCGGCATGTTAGTTCTGTTAAGTGTGGAAGGCGAGGAAGAAGAGATTCCATTCAGGACCACTGCGGAAGGATATCAGTGTCCCAGCAGAAGTGTAAGCGGCGCTATCAGGGGAGCCGGTAATGAGAACACGCTCTCTGTGGGCTGATTAAAAGGCCTGTCACTCCATTAGCTTAACATTCACATAAATGCACACACATAAACCTAGTAATGGCTGTAATAACATGTTGGGACACATTCCAGGGGAGATGGTCTTTCTGTATCAATGTGACTGATGGTCTTTCCATCTAAGCATGTTCAAGCTGAGCGCCATGTGGCTGCTAAATATTACTATTACAGGATTTGGTTCGAGACTCAAGCAGCAGGAGCGGCTGGTGCGTTCTGCACATCTGTCATACCCAGGGGACTCAGACTTGTAAACTCCATTAAGTGTTTGTGAGGGTAATAACGGATTCCTGTCTGATAAAGCAGAACGGTTGCCTTTCTCATCGTCTGCTTCTCTAACATAACACGCTCTTCTGGTCCAGCAATCTTCATAACAAAACAACACCAAGGCTGTAGGTAAACCTAAAGCTGTGCCGTCTGCCTCCCGTACTCCCATCATCGCACCCTTATTGGTTCTTACAGGTATTTGGATTATATCCTTTCATATCCCTCCCCCAGTCGTATATGTGGCTCTGGGCTGTTTATTTTTGTTGGCTTCTCTCTCTGCCCCTCTGAGGAATTCCATTAAGATAATGACACAGAAGCTGCGCATCCACACTCACCTGCAAACATGTTTACACCTGTGGGCCGCAGGTTATTGCAAACATTTTAAAATCAAATGATGAGGGTGATTGGCGGCCTGTGGGGGGATCGCCGTTATTAAATATCCCATTACACTCGGAGATTGAGTAATAGTGTCGGGATCACAGGGGTGCATGAAAACTCCAATCGTTGGCTTCTGAGCTCCGATCTGCTTCCGTTTGAGTAAACAGCACTATTTAAGTGTGAGGGACTGTGTTCAAGTGCAATTCTGTTCATTCCGAAAAATGGACGAAAGCAATTTTGTTGCCCTCCGAGCCGAGTTGTTGCCTTTGAAAACAAACAAACAAACAAAAAAACATATATGCATCCTGGTCAGACTTGATCAAAGAAAAGTATGTAGCCTGGTATTTATATTTAAGATAGTTTATGAAACCTCTCATCCCAAAGCGCCATATAGGACGCTTTTGCAAAAGCGTAAATATCCAACGCACATGGCACCCTTTAACGTCTAATGAGACGCTTCGGTTAATGGTTAAGTTTAGGTATGGTGTAGGGTAAGGGTTAGACCACTAGGGGGCGCCTTCTGCCCAAATATATCTGCGTCTCATTTCACGTTAAAGGGTGCCATGTGCGTTGGATATTTACGCTTTTGCAAAAGCGTCCTATATGGCGCTTTGGGATGAGAACGCGTTGCTATCACATACACATTTTTTTTTTCTTCAAAAAACTCATTTTGACACTGTAAAACTGTACACTGTTGTACACACTTATACACACTTGTTTGATGGCTGAGGGGTCTTGACTCAGAATCTCTGGGCAGAGAGAAAATTAGACACGAGTGATTCAGATATGAGGGGCCGCGCTACGTCTTTCCTCCCACGCTTTCTCACAGCCGCACTCGGTTGAGCAGAGACAGAGCTGCAAGGCCACTGAGATACACAGCAGGGATCCCTAATTACTGCCTTAGCCAAAAAATAAAAAAGATCTCTTAAAGACAGAGGGGTGGTGGTGACTATGAGCATGCTGTTATGGAGTGGACGCTGATAATAAGTGGATACTTACTGTTCCCTCATTTTTGGAAAAGTGTTTTCATGTTCTCATCCAGATGCCCTACAAAAATGTTGCTATTCAGTGAGGGCAAGAAACGTAGTTGATGACATGGATGTCACAGAGGTTAACGGTCATTCTTTTTTTTTTTTCTTTTTTTTTTAAGTCTGTAGTCCTTTATACAGTTTTACTATGTTTGTAGTTCAAGCCGCACGTAGTAAAAAGCTCTTTAATTTGTTTTTTGTCTTCTATACTAAATAGTAGCAAAGTATCAGGTCATTTGATCTAACATCAAGTCACAATGGAGATTAATTTGTGAAATATGCCTGTACTAAGATAATGTACACTCTGCATCTATTTAAAAATGGATAATGCAGATCTAATAAAACAATGAGTTATTGTCACGGCCATTCCATCAGCATCAACTCATCCAAGTATTCTCTGCACCTGCCACAAATCGTCTTCTTCTTGATTAATGGTATGTTGCAACAACTTTTAGGTGCATACTGCCACCTAACTGTACATGAGTGTGTACACTCTAAAAAAATGCTGGGTTGTTTTAACCCATCTTTGGGTCAAATATGGACAAACTCAGCCATTGGGTTAAAACTCAACAAACTCATCAACTCAGTTCTGGACAACTGAGACTTATTACATATTGTAAAAAGAGGCATAATATGTCCCCGTTAACATAGGAAAATATTTGAAGGAACATTTAAATCATGAACCATTTTATGTTTATTAAGGTATTTCATAACTGTCAGCATTACTGAAGAACAGGCAGGAAGAATGTTCTTGGGTATTTATTGAAGAGATTTAAATAAATAGCACAGGTTAATATCACAGTGTGGTGAAAGACTTAACTTGAAGATAAAGTTTATCTGTGCAGTCTGAAGATGATGATGATGATGATGATGATGATGATGATGATGATGATGATGACAAACGAACCGGCACAAAGTCAGGTAAGTCTTGCACATTAGAAGGAGATGAGACCAGATAACTACATATGGTTGAGTATGGACAAGTGCCAAGTGATTACAAACAAAACATGTCATATTGCACTGTATATTAAATGGAGTGAAAAGATCTGTGTTTCATGATAGGGTTCAGGAAGCAGAGCAGGAGTAGAATCTGATGGGGATACTGGGAACAGAAGGAGAGGGAAGGAGGATAAGAATCACCAGGAAGGCACTATTTAAATTTCTTAAAGACACAGGGTTGATGAGTACAGTCTGACAAGCAAAAATTGTAAAGGACTATTATAAATTGCACAGTGTGAAAGTTCTCTTTCATGTCTTATTGTGGTTAAACTATTTAAAACCCAGTCAGTTGTGTCGCTGCAACGTGATCTCATGAGAATACGTATGTATGTGTACGTAAAGTGTCGTTCTATCATACGTATATATAATTACGTTTTATATGCGCAGAAACGTATAATACTGACGTATTTACAGTACTAAAACGTAAAATATTTACGTATTGACAGCACAAAAACGTAACTTATTTACGTATGAACAAATCCACCGACGTACACATTGTACGTATCACAATTTATGCATATTAATATCGTAGCATTATGTTTTGACTCAATTGCATCCCACTGTCTTATTAATGAAGTTTTCAGTCGCATTATTGATATAATACTCATAAATATTGACATTTTGCTCGTTTCGCCTGCATGGTGTTAAACAATACACTATAAAACCTTGAAAAATACATTCATTAACGTTACTCGTTCAACCATTTTGTAATTGTTTATTTACCTTGAGACACATAAAGCGTTTTCTCCTATAAAACACAACAAAAATTCACAAAAGACATCAATTTTAATAGTTTGATGTAATCCAAATCTTTAGAATCCATAGTTGTTTGCAAGAAACAACTCCTAATTCAGCGATTTCAGCCTCTTATCCAGATCTCCATTCTCAGCAGCGACCGTAACGTTACAAGTCAAACCCCGCGCTGGTGATGAATTCAAATTCAAATATTGCGCCCATACGTCATCTTTTACGGCAGCGATATCAAACGTTCATTGGCTCTTCCCTGCTTCGTCACAGTTTGCGACATGAAGGACTGTAGACGGTTGGTTAGTTTAGTTCATTTGAATTTTGAAATGGAGAAGCGCGAACCAACCGAAGCCGGATTAACATTTTCATTAGTAATTTAATTTCTGCTCTGTACAGACTGTACTTCATACAAAACTATTACAATACTGCCAGAGAGAAGACTGCGACTGCAACGCTTCATCATGTGAACGGCTTTTGGTATCGGTTTTGACATTTTCGCAATAAATAAATTATTGTGATTATACTTGTCTGTTAGTTATGTTTTTCTTCATAATTGTAGTTTTTTACGTAGTTTTAAGGAATTGTTATGGTAGGTTTAGGGGTAGGAGTAGGATTGGTGTCTCAAAATATATTTTAATGCTATATTGTTAATAAAACTGCCCTTTCCCAACACCTGTCTGTTACGTTTTATCCTTTTTTATATTAAGTATAAAATGGGTATGTTTAGGTTTGGGATTAGGGTTACGGGATCTTACATTTATCTATAAAATAGTAAAAAGGGAAATTATCCAGATATCTTTATGATATAGAATATACGTAAATAGTTTACGTTTTGTAGCTGTAAAAACGTAATAATGTTACGTTTAAATGTTGCAGATACGTCTATATTATACGTTTCAGCATCTATCCAAACGTACTAAAAAGTACGTTTTCTATCTTTGCAAAAACGTAAAATAGCTACGTATTAACAATGAGACCAGGCTGGTCTGTGAGCATAAAAAACAGGTAAAGAAATCGCCTGTAAATCACATCTGTGTATTAAAGTGAAAGGAGCGTATAACCTCTATATATGCTGTTAATATTAATCAAACAACAAAATAAAAACGGAAAATCACTCACTGCTCTTGTTGTGAGATACTGCTTATGATTTATGGGGATTGAAAAAGAGGAGTGGGTGGATTTTTACCATTATAGGTTGGTTGTGTACAAACTCTGCCGACACACATTTATGTTGTATTTTTGTTTAAATTATAGTGGTAGTTCTCTATTTCCCCTTTTACAGTAAATTATTTAATTTATTAAAACAACCTTTACGCGTGTTCCTCCGTAATAATAATAAACAATAAAAGTATTTGTTTTATAAATAAATACAGAATATTTTACTTAGATTAATTGACCACAAATAATCACAACAATGCATATTTATTTGCAATGACCACTCATGGTTTTCTCGCAAGATTGCACTGTTCTGTTTTAAAACTCTTTTCTTGTACCTGTCTGTCAATAAGAGGCTGGTGACTCATATACAAAGAGTAGCTTTTTTTGTGCTCTAGACCCTCCATTAAGAAAACATTTAAATGCCAGCATAGTACATCAAAGTGCAAAAAAGATGAGTCATGGCCACCATTTCATGACAAGCTGACAGTAATGATAACATCTGTTTGGCACTTCTTTAATGTTTCTGGGGGCAGTGACAAGGAAAGATATTAAGAGGGTGTTCAATAAGAACTTGGATGGACGGTTGTAAATTAGGTTCAGTTTCAGGAGTGAAGTAAGCAGAAGACAGCAGAAGACATGGCTCTATAGATAGTAAGTTTTTGGAGCACAGTTCCAAACAATAATTTCACAAAGCATTCACAATTATGTGTTAAGAAGATAATAGATTTTTAATGCATGCTTATTACAATTCACATGCTTTGTATGTAATAAAAATAAAACATAACATAAATAATGGTTTAAAGACCGTATTGAGTATGTGGCCAAACATTGTGTGTGTGTGCGTGTGTGTGTGTGTGTGTGTGTGTGTGTGTGTGTGTGTGTGTGTGTGTGTGTGTGTGTGTGTGTGTGTGTGTGTGTGTGTGTGTGTGCGCACACTGATGTAGACGAAAGTATTGATTTGTCTTTATGTCCAGAGAAACCCCAAATTAGGCTATACCTCATAAGCTAATATTCTTATTAAACCCAATTATGAAAAAAAAAATGTATTGAAATTGTATTTAAAGTACTTTGTCTCAGCTTTATTATACGCAGACAGCTAGAAAGCAGCACAATGTGAACCTGTCAAAACAGCCTGCCAGCATAATTGACTAAACTAATTGGCATAAGTTTGAGGTGGAACTATCTGTTTGTCCGGTCAATGGCTGGGAGTGTTGGGAAATTATTATTATTATTTGTTTTTAAAAAAAAAATATATATATATATATATACTGTATATTTCTGCAATTTAGCAGCTCTGAAGTTCAGCTTTTTAAATAAAAAAAAATCACTACTTAATCATTATATAATTATTATCATATAGCTAATAATAATTATTATTATTATAATATTAATAATAATGATTACAATAAAATCATTACCCATATTAAATAACATAGTACATTCCAGTAAGAAGATCAGTGGTGAGAAAGCATCAGTGCTTCACATTCCAGTGTCTCTTCAACTATGCAATGGATTCAACAGGTGACTTAAAAAAATATTTGAATGTTGAACTCCAATCATTTATAAATTATTTAATGAAATGTGTTAATTCTTAGTCCCATGGTAATTTTACTTTCCTCACAACTTTGAAAAACAAACATTAAATGAGCATTTAACTTAAATCAAGCAATGAATGACATTCTTTTGTGTTCTGCTACTCTGCACTTTACTTGGCCACATCGGCAGTGTATGCTGATAAATATTGCAGAGGGTTTTGTGGGTTATTGCGCAGTGCGCTGAGCCAGGAGGACATTGCAGAAAGCTTTGGATAATTTACTGTGCCATAAAGGCAGCATGAGTGATTTTCTCTAGTATTTATTACCCCCACCCAATGAATTGCCAAACCATTTCATTCAGTTTATAGCTTTATGCTAATGTGCGAAAATCAAATTAAGTTGAGTTTGTTTATTTATTTGATTTTAAGTTGGTTCACTTTCTGATTTATTTGACATTTATATAAATGGTCTTGATGTGTAGCTATATAGCATCTGACACTTAGCCATTAAATACTAGTCCTAGTCCTAGTCTAGTCCTATAGCCATTAAATACTATCCATCAAAGTAGCAAAAGCCTAGAAGTAGCTCTGCAGTTTTTTGTTACGTTATGTATTACACATCAACAAAATTGTACTTTTAAGGGCAACATGAAATCAAACTAGACTGATTTGTATATTTACCACTGATTTGCTTATTTGTTTTTTGTCTTACAGTATCGTGAATTCATTGGGACAAACTCATTGGGACACCACTTTCACCTTTTGTGTGTTTGTGTGTTTTTCTGTCAAAATGTCTCATGGTTTTTCCCTTGAGGAAAACAGCTTATAAATCATAAAGTTTTCGGTGATGGGAAGGTTTAGGGGTAGGGCATAGAATATACATCTGTACAGTATAAAAAAAAACATTGTGTCTATTTAAACATGAAACCCCAACATGCTTTGGCTGATTTAGTAATGCTATAGGCCCTCTTTATATATTTTAGAATGAAATGACAGTTATAATAGTGTGTGACAAGTGTGTGTTAAGTTTATGTTGGCGCTGCTGGACATCAGTACAGAAAATATAATGAAGTTAATAAAATAACAGGAGTGTATAGAGTCTGTTGGTTTGAAAAATTAAATTAATTGCTTATAAATATGTTAATACATATAGGTTCTAAAATGATGAGTTACTTATAAAAGACCCTGACCACCCCCTAGTGGACATTGATGTTATTTAGAATCTAAACTGTTCAAAATCTACTAACAATAAATATTTCTGGTATATTTCTATAATAGAATATTGGCCTACCAGAACTGTCAAATATGTTGAACTCAGACACTTAAATTTAATTATCATGATTTAAACAATGTCGGATGCTTTCTTAATGTTTTAAAAATTAAAAATGTTTAAAAATCTTCTAAAAATTTGACTTAATCAAACAAGATGAAATGTCCCTTCATTGTAAAGTTAGCTAACACCACAAAACATCACAGGTTTCATAAAATCTAGTACGTTGCTAATACCCATTGATGGTTGTGTTATTTTCACTTCTTGAAGATGATGTTATCAATAAGCTGACTTTTGTAAAAGAGATTATATAAATGAGTTGTAGGCAAGAACGTGCTAAAAGAGTTAATATTTTGCACAATATTATTACAAAATATAATGGTGGCATCATGAAAATTGGAAAATTAAATTATAAAGAAACATGGAATTTTTCTTGTGAGATCATTTAATAATCTAATTCATGTGATATTTTTCTTATATATAATTTTCCATGATTATAATGGTGGCATGGAAATTTCAAAGTGGAAAAACGGAGAAACTGTCACTTCAAAAAAGGATTAATATTTTATGCAATATATTGTAATATATAAAATGGTGGCATGTAAATTGGAAAATGAAAATATGAAGAAACATCCAGAACATATCTAAATAAATTGCCACTCAAAAACAAATTGTTAATATTTGATGCAATATATTACAAATCATTTAGTTGGCCCTGAAATAACATTAATAAAAGTAAAATTACATCCTCATAACAGCAGAATGCTGCCTGATGTGTAAAATTAAAAGTTTGTAACTTACTAAAATAGTCCTAAAATAGTACTAAAGTAAAAAGTACTATAACAAGTAGGCTTAAGTTTGTAAGTTTGTACTTACATAGGCTTAAATTAGAAATAAAACTTATTTTTAAAACTACAAAATAAGCCTAACAACATTCCAGATCAACACAATTCTTTCACAGCCCATTTAAGCACTTAATATGAATGAGCAGATTTATTTCAGTAGCTGTGATTTACATTGTTACTCAAGTGTGTTTTTATCTCACCTCTCCATGTTGGATTTCTCACAGGGTAGAGTGTTGTGTTGCAACATACCATCCATCTGCTGAATTGGCAGAATAGGAATGTAATGCAAAAGGTGAGACAGTCATATGCAGTATGAGCTGCTCAGCACAAGACTTCTGCTTTGATAAAACTGTCGGACTGCACACTGTACAAAATATGCCGAGATAAACAGAATCAACACATCTGAAACAAAAATGCACAGTGTGATAGTCTGTGTAAGTATCTATTTTTGAGACTAGCCACCAATCCTTCTAAAGCACCTGAGGCAAAGTTAATTTACAGAAGACTCATCAACATGCCTCTCTATTTGCAGTGGACAGGATCTGAAATGCAGCAGGAGGAGAAAGAGCAATTCTTGTAAAAACTGCCAGAGCTAATGATGGCTTGGCTACTTACAGCAGGGTGTCCATTTGTGATTAGACACTATTCATCACATCGACAAGGGAAACACATTTAGTGTGATGTTGATAAATCAAATCAGCTCCTAATGATATCGCTCACGGCGCACTCCTCTTTATTTATTGGTGTGCTTATCATAGCTAATCTCACAGAAACCTCTCTCCATCCTATAAATGACATTACTTTTTGATCATAAGTTGCATATGAGCATCACACTCTCAGTGATTAGGCCTAAATGTATTCACATAAATGTTGATATTCACTGAACCTGTTTAAATTGGATCCTTATGCACTCTATATGGTTCTTACAGTAACAGTTCAATTTAGAAGGCTACCGTGTCTTCCTGAAGAATCCTTTATGCTGAAATGGTTCTTTGTGTTGGAGGTTAGGGTTCTTTATTCAGCCTTATTCAACTGTCAAAGCCTCCTCATTACTGATTTTCTAGAGCTCAGCTCTACAACAGTTACTACACAGACACACCGACTGTCAACATACTCTCAACAGGTAAATTATGTCTTTCTTAAAATGTCTATAAAACTATCACTTTAAAAATGCAGCAACCATTTCCTAACAATCATGCTTTTTTTTCTCTTTTTAGTTTACATTTACACATAATGAATTAAGGACGTAAAGACATCATAGGGGGTTGTGAAAATATTTCCCTGACTTGGTCTTCATTAGGCTACATCTATATCGTGTTCAATGTCAATTGTAATGTATTGGTCAAACATACCACTTGCAGAGCATGGTTCTTTATTGAATAAAAAGGGGTTCTATATTTAGCACCAAAAAGGGTTCTGCTATTGTTAAAAGCCGAAGAACCCTACTGCGAATGTATATAAAAATTACACGTTGCTTGCTTTTTATAATATTTGTAATATATTAGTAATTAGTAGCCTAATATATGGGAAATGTCCTACTTCCTACTTCTGAAGTAGCCTACTGACTACGTGCTCATGCAACGCAAAATTTAGGCCGTTCAATGTCCTGTTTTTTTTTTTTAACAAGGAAACTAGTATTTATGATAGTTCCGATAGCATGTGAAGCAGCATAATTTCTGTATAAATAAGATGAGACACGATTTTTGACAAGATTTCAAGAGTGCCACTGATCCACAAAACATGGATAGAATTTTCATGAGCGACCGCTAGATGGCTCTGTTATGCCACGTGCGTGCGCTCACAGCATGCGCGCCCGCTCCTCCCAGGATGCATTTCGGCTGCTAGTGTGGTTAGCCTTCACGTAACGTTACCTGTGAACATACGGCACTGTACATACGGCTTCTAGGTTTCTTAAATTTTATACTGGTTTTCATTAAGCGACATGCCTCCGAAAAAGCCAGCTCAAGCTACATCGGGCAGTAAGAAAACTCAAGAGAAGAAAAAAGAGAAGATCATTGAGGTGAAATTTGCGGCGTTTAGCATACAGCATGTTGAACTCAGGGCCTTGTGTTCTAATTCACTTTCTAGCGAATTCCAGCAGCTTGTAATGTAATATTAACTATATAATGAATGGAATAACGGGGTAAGCAGTTATATATATGTTTAATAGGGTTAGACTAAGCTGTCAAACAATTGTTTTCAATTGAACGGGGAGTAAAGAGGAAATTACTGTGTGTGAACAGAGTCAAAGTCTACTGCTAGTAAGACACATTCAGGATGTGTTTCAATCTAGTGAGCTGGTCACCTAGATAGCATTTTAAATGATCATTTAGGGGCCTTTTGTAATTTTGATATGAATTTGACTAAATGAGTAACAGGGTGCACATTAGGTTTTCAGACACCGCCTTAGTGATCTTGAAAATTATTGTTTTATTAACTTACTCAGTCTTAAAGTAAATCGTTCTTTTATGCCTTGTACATTATCAATTATACATGTTCTTTATATAAGATACGACTTTCTTGAAACAATATGGATGTTAGTTTTGGTTACGTGTTATCATCTGATTATGTAACTTATTTGTTTTGATATGGGCTGATTCTATTTGATTTGATTGTCACTGTGAATTTGATTCGTTTCTGACAGGATAAAACCTTTGGACTGAAAAACAAAAAGGGTGCTAAACAACAGAAGTTCATTAAAGCTGTGACACAGCAGGTCAAGTGTGGACAGCAAAATGCTCGACAGGTAATGATCAAAATTCTGATTTTAGTGTGTTTATATCTTAAGTCTGCATTTCCAAGCTGCCAGTGTCCTGAACGTCTATGATGTATGTTTTATTTGTAGGTCGCTGCTGAGTCTGAAAAGAACAAAAAGAAGGAAGACAAGAAGAAGGAGTTGTCTGAGTTGAACGAGCTCTTTAAGCCAGTGGTGGCAGCTCAGAAAGTCAGCAAAGGTAACTGGTCCTTTGAATGAGGGACAAATCCTTATTTGAATCTTGCAGCTTAATTCTAATCCGAAGTGTGTTTCCCAAAATCATCTTTAGTCATGTGTGTTTGGAACTAGTTCTTGATCTGTGGTTACTGGTTAGAAACATAGTTTCTTCTTAGTATGACATGCAGACTTAAAATTGATCAGGATCTTGAGCAAAATAATAATAAGCTGGCATGTAGTAAAAGCTGTATCTTTTATTATAAAAACCTGTATACCGTTGTGTGAAAAATAAAGGACACTTTTTAGAATTTTATGGTTTTACTTTACTGGTCATTAACAGGTCTTAAAATGAGGTAAATACAACATTTGATGAACAACACCACATGACATATTACACCGTGTCAGTATTTAACAAAAACTGGGCCAAAAAAAGGACACATGGAAAAGCCATGTGTGACCACCCAAGTACACCTTATGAATCAAATGCTTCTAGAGACACTTTTAGCAGCATTAAGTTCATCTTAATTATTTCTGTTATTCTAAATAATTTCAGGTGTGGATCCCAAGTCCGTGTTATGCGCTTTCTTTAAGCAAGGCCAGTGTACCAAAGGTGATAAGTGTAAATTCTCTCATGACCTCACCTTGGAGAGAAAATGTGAGAAGAGAAGCTTGTATGTGGACGGCAGAGATGAAGATCTGGAGAAAGGCGAGTGCAATAGGACTTTCATGGGGCTACACATTTTGTATGGTATTAAGTACATTTGAAAAAAAAGGATCTTTTAGCATGTTTTAACAAGTTTTCTTTTGGATTTTGGAATTGACCTAAGTGGAACTATTGCTTTTTTTTTTTTTTCTTCAAGGGGTCTGATATTTTGATGCAGTTAATCTCAAAAAGGTTTGGTTGCCCTTATGTTAATTCTTTTGTTAATTTATCAATGCAGACACGATGGATAATTGGGACGAAAAGAAACTCGAGGAGGTTGTGAACAAGAAGCATGGAGAGGCTGAAAAGAAGAAAGCTAAGACACAAATTGTAAGTTCTGGCAGGAAATATAGTTGACTTTATCATTGATGTGAGTTGACTGATTGTTTTTTTTCCTCAATTGTAATCAAGAGTGGAAATTAAATTAACAAATAATATATTTTTTAGGTGTGCAAGTATTTCCTTGACGCTATTGAAAACAACAAATACGGCTGGTTTTGGGTTTGTCCCGGTGGAGCTGACAGCTGTATGTACCGCCACGCTCTTCCTGTTGGCTTTGTTCTGAAAAAAGACAAGAAGAAAGAGGAGAAGGCTGAGGAGGAGATCTCGTTGGAGGATTTGATAGAGACTGAGGTGAGAAGAAAGCGAAGAGATTATTAAGAGCATCGCAGAACATGCTTGTGAAGTAACAGTTTCCTTGGATCTGTTAGTGATTCATCAAAAATGTTTATGTTGTTATGATTGTAGCGATGTGCCTTGGGAGCAAACGTCACTCGAATTACTCTTGAAACATTCTTAGCCTGGAAGAAAAGGAAAAGGCAAGAGAAAATGGCTAAAGCAGAGCAGGACATGGAGAAAAAGAAAGCCGACTTTAAAGCTGGCAGAGCGTTTGGAGTGAGTAAAAATCTTTTCACTGATGTTCCTCCTCTGTTTGTCTGATCAAAACACTGACCTCAACATTGTCAACTGAAAAAAGCGACTTATTCTTCAAATGTAGCATGCATTAAAAGCAGTTTTGGCTTGAATGAAATTGATGCTGTGGTTTGACCAGAAGGCGGTAAAGCTCTCAGATCTGGTCTTTGCTGATGTTTGACTGTGTCCTGGTCCTTCAAGACTCTTCCATGTTGTTCTGAAGCTGTCTACTGTTTTTTTGGGAATGACGCTCATCTCATGGTTTCATGTCCTGCAGGTCAGTGGAAGGGAAGTGTTTGAGTTCAGGCCTGAGCTTGTTGACGATGACGATGAGGAGGCGGACGATACAAAATATGATAAAGATGATAATGATCAGTACTCTGAAGTTTCTTACGAGGTGATGCAACACCACCCCTTTAGCTCATAGCTATATAGACTTTTTACATACAAATAATGAACTTTATTATAAATCAGTCATATGACAAGTTTTATTGTCTGTTGGACATGCATGTATTTACTCTCTCCTTCTTGAGTCTTTCAGCATTATTAACATGAATGTTTGTCCAGACGGAGGACTCAGGTGAAGTTCAGGACCTTGACGTTGCTAGATTTGTCCTTAAGGAGGTGGATAACGCGGGTATAACGATGGCATCAGCAGACAGGTTTTCTGCAAGAGCTCTTCCTACAAATGATACAGATGGTGAGATGCTTCTGAATAGCTTCCTTTCCAATCAGTTCACTTTTATTTCTATAGCTGTTGAAAAAACAAACAAACAGGAAAATGACAAATCATGCAAGCTTCATTTAACATGAGACAAATTCTATTGTAAAGCTCTACAGAAGAAAATGGTGTCATTCAACTCGCATCTGTTCAGATTCAGTTCAATAACTGTAAAGTTTAATTCAGCTTAAACAGCTCTACAGAAGACAATAGTTGAAAACAACTCAGTTTACACATAAGGTAGATTTCAGATACAGTTGAGAAACGGCTCTACAGAAGACAAGTGTTCAACTCAAGTTCAATAGCGTTCAAAACCGCTGTTTCTCAATGGCATATTTAAATGTAAATAAGCTCCTAGTGTTTTTTTTATTTATTTATTTATTTTTATAGAGAACTAACAAACTGTCAACATTGATTTACTTTCCTGAAGTAAATGCAACGTTAATGATATTGTTCACAAGCTGTTTATTGATGTATTTACGTGATTGAAGCACTGATTACATGAGACATGATACTTTTCACGAAGTTCTCTTTCAACATACTTATTGATGTTCATGCATGTTTTTTCATGCTGTAACTTATATTGAATTGGAAGAAAAGGTTTGCTACAATGATCTGTGGCGTTACATGTTTCTTATTAGAATTAACAAAGCACAAAGGTCTTTGCGATTATTTTATGGGAGATGTGCAACAAATAATGTTTGGTGTAGGGAAAGACTGCAGACCTGGCAACCCTAGCTTGAACTGGTTGATTCAACAGAGCCTGCTTTAAATCCTGATTTCAGTGTCCTCCATGTTTACCTCCACATGGCCCGGTGTTGCACGCCGTCTTTTTTTTTTTTTTTTTTTTTCACATTCAGGACTGATCCTTTTACATTAGAATCTAAAATTTGCCACAAAAAAGTAAAAAGCCAAACATAAAAGTCAGATCTAATGCTTGCAGTTTGAACGTAGCCTTCTGAGCTCTTCATCCTAAATGAGTCTAATAACTCACAATCAGGTCTGGTTATTATCCTTAAATGTCATTTTAATTATTTTCATGTCCACATGCTTCCTTCTGATGTCACTGATCACTGTTTTGTCTCTAAAGACAATAAATTGAGCGAAGCCTCGGGCGGAGCCATGGAGAACGGAGAACACAGCCAGGGCCAGTCGCTGGAGGACGGTGAAACCAATGAGGAGGAGGCGGCGGCAGAGGCTGTGCCAGTAGATGAAAACCTCTTCACTGGTGAGGACCTAGACGAACTGGAAGAGGAGCTCAACACACTGGACCTAGATGAATGAAGCCTGGGACTGTTGCATTATTCATGAACTACACATGGCTTAAAGTGAATGACAATATTTTCACTAATAACCACCACCAGTTTTGCCATGTCAGAAACCGCTCTGCCTGCAAATTGCAATATGCACCCTCATCATAAAAGATGTCCCGGGACGCTACAGGAGAGACGAGTAGGTGTTCTTGTTCTCTCTAAGATTTAAATTTTTGGCCCCCCTTTTTTTTTTTTTTTTTTTTTTTTTAATGCAGTTTACCCCAAAAGCACAGTCAGGTGTGGGTTTAGTTCTACAGCGGGAACATACTCCAAATATTTATGAGGCTGATAATTTGATATTTCTGCCTTCTCTTTTGAAAGATTTGATTAAATGATCATCTTTGTAAGGTCATGCATACGAAATGATCCAGCATAAATCCTCTTTAAGACATTCAAGCACTATTGGAATCTGGTTTCCTCTTCTGCTGATTAAATGTTACTTTAATGAAGACAAAGGATTAGTTGATCGGTATCATTACAGTTTTTAACATGTAACCAACTGCATGCCTGTATCAGGATCAGAATGTAAATGCAGAATAAGTGTGCTGACGTTCAAGTGTTCGATAATCAGTTGATCAGATTGAGATGTTGAATGTGAAATCTTAAATGCAAATCTGGCCTTACAGAAGGAGATGTGGACAACATCATTACTAGTCAAATTTGATGTTTAAAGTGTTTTCAGGAAGTGGGAAAGTAACAGATATGAGCTTGTGAGATGAACTAGTAATGTGTCTGTCCTTTGGTATTCAAATGTTTTAAACTGCCCTCACACCAAACACAAGAAATTGTAAATAAAAGGATATCAGATACAGATTTTTAGTTCGGATGCCTTATTGTAGCTCTTAATTAAAGGAATTGTTCCCCCAAAAAAGAAAATTCTGTAATTAATTACTCGCATGTCATTCCAAACCTGTAAGACTTAAGTAACACAAACGAATTCGCTTATCTATGTGAATAAAATTTTAAATTAAATCTGTTCATCAATTAAACAAATTGAGTCTCCTGTAAAAATTGGATTAAAACGCTGAATTCATGGATTAGTTTTACGATGTTTTTGAAACAACTTTTTGATGAGTCAAAGTGTCATTTTAATGGAGGGACAGAAAGCGCTCAGATTTCATCAAAAGATCTTCATTTGTGTTACGAAGATTAATGAAAGACTGGTTTGGAACGACATGAGAGAGTAATTAATGAGAGCATTTTCATTTTTTGGTAAACTGAGTGGGTTTAAGGCAAAGTGACAGATTCTAGATTTTAATCAAGCATTAAATATTTAGTAGTTTTCCTATTATTTGTAAGTCTGAGGAATAAAATTAGAGAATTGAATTCAATTAGACAGTGGAAGACACCGTAGAAATGTATCTCTTGCAATGATTATGATTTATGCAATATGCAAGTGATCAACCTAAAAATGTCTATATATATATATATATATATATATGCAACTGCATGTTTTTTTTTTTTTTGGTCAAAAACCAAATGTGGGTGTCAAACTTGTGTTTAAAGAAAATGTCTGGAGAACAATTACTGAAACTAGGTTTGTTTGAAAATAATTGCAACCATTAAAAATGGGTAAAATTCAACAAATTGAACAAAAAAAAAAATAGATGAATGGTTATTTGTTGTTCAAATCTTCCACTTAAAAAAAAAAAAAAAAAAAAACTGTATCAGCTATATGCAAATTGACCCACATTTGGTTTTGGCCACTGAAAATGTGTACAATTTACTCTCATTAAGATCTCCACATCTGTCGGGTCGAACCATATAGGGCCTTTAATATTATGATACCAAAAGAAAAGTTTGTTAAAAAACAAAATCTAGCAGGATATTAACATATCTTTAATACTACTTGAGTTACAGTCATGCAAACTTGGGTAAAAAACAAACAAACACAAGTGCTTTTTCCCATTTTCGAGCTTTCGCCGTTAGCATATATAGGAAGTGCAACAAAGATTGCATAAGTCAATAGGTTTAACTTATAGACATATCAATCTCTTGTATAAAAATAAAATAATTATGCTGCCATCTGTCTAAAGTCCTTTTTACCCCCCTGTAAATCTAAGGTTGTGAGTAAGAAACACATTGAGGCTCAACAGAAGATGGCAAAGACGATAAATTAAATTCAATCATTAATGCCTGTTGACATCCACATATAATATTTGTTCATTTTAAGGTGTGCACTTGTTTCCTCAACACTGCTGAAAACAGCAAATATGGTAAAAACCACTCTCTTCCAGTGGGTTTCGTTCAAGGAGAATGAGGAGATCTTGCTGGATGATTTAATAGAGACAGAGGTAAGACACAACATAATAGTCACTATTTAGAGAGTATAGCCTACAACTCATGGCATTGATATTGCTCCTTTGTTTGCCTGTTTTTAAAATAAAGGGAAATAAAGGGACTTGTTCTTAAAATGTAGCATAAGGCATTTCAGCCAGTATTTTGTATTTTGACGGTGATGCTGTGGTTTGACCAGAGAGAGGCAGTAAAGCTCTCAGATCTTGTCTTTGCTGGTGTTCGACTGTGTCCTGGTTCTTCAAGACTCTTCCATGCTGTTCTGAAGCTGTCTTCTGTTGTGTGGGAATGACCGTCACCTTCATGGTTTCATGTCCTACAGATCAGTGGAAGGAAAGTGTTTGAGTTCAGGCCTGATCTTTTTGACGATGAGGAGGAGGCGGATGAGACTTTAATACTCTTTAAGAGAATTTCTCTTTAAGAGAATTTAAAGAAAAAGATGATGGTGTAGCGTTAGTGGACAGGTTTACTGCTCCACCCTCAAATGACACAGATGACACAGAAGCTTCTGAATATTTGACCTCAATTGGACACTAGTCCCTTTTTCCCCCAAATTGTGAACAAATGGCAAGTATTAACCCACTCTGTGAAATTGTAAACTGCATAATTGTCTAAAATTATCAAGAAAATTATATTTAAATAAAAAATATTTAAATAAAATTGAGACAAAAAAAAATTGTAGGTATAAACATTTCCCCTTGGTATATGTATATATATATACCAAGCGTCAAATGAATTTGTCCATTTGTTTAGTAACAGGTCATAAACATTCTTACTCCACTAATTGCTTGGCTTGGGCCGTTGAGAGATGGCCAACATGGTCAGAGGACTGGCATTTCCTATGATCTGCCTGAGAAAGCATGATCTTGCCTCGTTCACACAAATAAATAATATATTGCAGTGTATGTATAAATCACTTACAGTGAGGTTCAAAGAATCCAAAAATTGTGCCAGTTGAGAAACCACATACAAACCCCTGTCCTGATAGCAAAAGCATTTCAAATAAGCATTTCACATCAACAACTACAACTGTCTCTTACTAAAACGCTAACTCATCATTAACCAAGGCATCTAAACAGGGGATAATCAAGAAGACTAAACTGAAAGGAAACACATGAACGAAAAGACAATGAAACTAAACATAACCCCAACATTACACCCTCCTCCGGGAAGACACGTCCTAGCACCAGAGGGAGAAAGGGGGTTTTGGAGTTGGACACATAATGTGATTATAATAAGAAATGTTGTTTGAGAACCAAATCAGCATATTAGAATAATTTCTGAAGATCACGTGACACTGAAGACTGGAGTAATAATGCTGATAATTCAGCTAATAAATTGCATTTTACATTCATTATATGTTATGATACTTCACAATTTTTTTTCTGTATTTTTGATCAAATAAATGATGCCTTGGAGATACTTTTTACCCCCCAAAAAAACACTTAAACAAATCTTACCCAACATGTGGCCCTCAATCGGGTCATGGGGTCTGTACGACCCCAATCGACTTTTACTTAATAAAAAAAAGGTGAAAAAAGTGAAGAATGTTTTTAAGGGTTAGTGTTTAATGGTTTAAGAACTTGTTTGTGGAGTGCTCACCAGGCAAACATAATTATTCTGTCACTCTGCCATGCGTCACATGGTCCCAAAAGCCCATTTTGACCACACGCATGACCCGTCAGCTCTAAAACAAAAGTGACTTTGTTCCCCAGAGAGTGAGAATGTCGTTTGTGTTCCAATTTGCAAATGGTGCCTTTTATTTCCTCAGGAAACACAATCTTTTCAAGCCTTTTACTCTATGACATTGTCTATACATAAAAGACCAGTAGTTCGATATAAATTTGAGTTTACAGTATGTTGAGGGATTAGAATTATAGGCATATGTCTTTAAGACAAGCCAGGCAGACATAAAAATCCTTTCCTTTTCATACAAAATCTATGAGGGATCCCAGGGGGATTTACAGACTGCATTCTTGGAGACCTACTTCACTGCATTTAAGTCATGAATCACTGACAAGTCCATATATGAATATCCTCAGGCGCCTAATAGTAATTTGTAATTGTCACAGTTATCTGGACCTTGTGTGGCTCAAGGACTCGGCTTACTGATAAAAAGCTGCAGCTTTTGTTCGCATTTTTAAATTGTTTAATGGCATGCCCATTTAAGTCATGCAGGCTATGCCCGCTGCGCGGAAGTTTCTCGTGACGTCACCTTGACGTTTCAGTGGGTTGGTTTTATTTTCACTTCCTGTTCAGTGGGACATCCCGCGGCTCCATCCGAGTTGGACTACATCAGTGTCCCTGTGTCCTACTTTACACTTTTGCTTCCATTTTACTGGACAGGCTAGAAACGAATGAGCTTTTATTGCAGCACCCGGCTTGCAATAATGTAACGGACATTGTTAGTGTGAATGTTGCGTGTTATTATGGAGTGCGGAATCAGTGGAGATCATATGTAACTTAGGATAACGTTACTGCTGATCAAAACATCCACCCACAAACCGTGCGATCTCCATCTACTCTCATACTCCACAGAGACACAAAACATGGGCAAACATCTCATCTGCTGTTGGCTTTGGGCTCTAGTGGCTCTTGTTTACTGGAAACGAGCACTTTCATTTAACCTGGACATTAGTAAACCCTCAGTTTTCTCTGGACCTCCAGGAAGTTACTTTGGATTTTCCGTGGCTTTCTTCAATCCTGATAATAAACAGTGAGTAAATGAATTTGTGTGTAAACCTAGTGAGGTGGCGAACTACAGACAAACTTGTTTTGATATCATAGGTGTCTACTGTATTGCTTTTTATGTGTTATTTATTGTGCTGAATATATGAATCTCAAGGATCCATGGATATACTGAAAGAAACATGTATTAACAAAACGATAGGACTTACAATATATAGTGTATGAAGAGTTCAGATGCAAAAGCCACTAAATGCCATTTGAAATTTTCTTCTAAAATGACCATTTTTATCAAGCTTGTATATTTAAGTTCAGTAATTTCACTTAAATGACAATTAATAGGTAATCTTCATTGCCATTTAAGTGAAATTACTGAACTTAAATATACAAGCTTGATAAAAATTATCATTTTAGAAGAAAATTTCAAATGGCACTTAGAGGCTTTTGCATCTGAACTCTTCGTATTTAACTTTATATATCCCTTTATATAGCCTTCTCAGTGGCTGTTCCTAATCTCTGGAAAAGAATATGAGAACAGCTCGGACTTGTGAAAATTTGAATTTTAAGTCGTTGCTTGAGACCCAGCTTTCTTTATCTTCCATTTTGCGTTGACTTTGCTTCTGTGACATTCTCTACTGTTTGTTTTTGTTTATTTGTGTGTATCCTGATGTTGTTAAGCACTTTGGTCAGCTGTGGTTGTTTTTAAATGTGCTATACAAATAAATCATGCCAATAGTAATGAATAATATGCATTATATATAATTGAAATAAATATTTAACACATTTTCCCTCTGATTCCAGATTAAACATACTGGTTGGTGCACCCAGAGCAAACACATCTGATCAAACCCCATCGGTAGTCACTGAGAGGGGCGCTGTCTTCAGCTGCCCTTGGCAAAAAAGCGGCACATGCACACAGATTGAATTTGACAGCACTGGTAAGACGCAGCACTGTGTTTTCAGATATCATAGTATAATCTTTGCTTCTCCATGCTGTTATTTAAAGCTTGTGTGTGTGTGTGTGTGTGTGTGTGTGTGTGTGCGTGCGCGTGTGTGTATTGATTCACATTGTATGCTAGTGAAAGAGGTAGGGTTTGTCAGAGTTAGTATAGGAACTTCTGAGTAGCCTGTGGCTCTTTAATGATTTATTGGGTCATATATCAGCTTTGCTCTAAATATTTTCAATAGGTGGAGGAAAAATAACAGGAGAGGGAGCCTGGGGTCGTTTCAAGGCTCATCTAGGCTTGTGTGATTGTTATTGCAAAGTGTTTTGAATTTGAATTCACATGTTTGGCAGTGTCCTGGAACAGACAATGGAGTTGCTTTACTATTCATGTGCTGGCCTACTAACTAGATTGCAGATGTACACAAACAATCTTCACACTAACAGGACTTTGTTCAGGCTTATGTGTACTTGACTATAGGCACCGTTTTTTGTGCCAGATCTCATTGGCATTCAGTGGCGGTTATAGACTAGTCTTGAGTGATTTACCCTGCCAGCCAAGCTGGATCGCTTCAAGAGGAACTAACAGACACACACAACGATCTTCAGTTGGATTATCTCAGTGTCTTTACTTCTCACCAAATCTGAACTACTCTATGTGTTCTTTCTTTTCACCTATAAAGAAGTTCTTAGGAAAATAACCATGTATAGAGTAGCTGTACATCTATGGCAGAGTATGCAGACAAGTTTGGAGGATATAATGATATATTTTATGTATATTTCCAATATATTTTTAAAATCTATTTATTTATTTATATTAAATGCCAAGCCAAGTGACAATGTAGATTTAATATATATATATATATATATATATATATATATATATATATATATACAATTTAAATGCCAAACCAAATAAATTTGGGGAATTGTTTCTGTAAAAATATTTTACAAATATAACTGCCAAAGACTATAACAGTCTTAAAGGGACTTTGTTACTGCCAAGCTGTAAGTACCTGTTATAAGTGTCTGAATACTTTTTGGGGCCACCATATTTTTATTAGTTTTCTCTTGCTTTATTTGTGCACTTACTGCACTAGAGTAGTGTTTATATTTGTTACTTAATAACTAGTACTGCATGAAAGAAGCTTAAACATTCTTCTGTTAAATAACTGCGGAAGCATAACTGTGTCCTGACATGTTTTTGCTGTGAATGACGTGTCAATACAACAGTGCGGTACAATAGTCTCTGTGCTGACTGACCTGCTGGCTGTTTGAGGAGCAGGCACAGTCTAGATAATTAGAGAGAAATGTCAGAAGTATGAGATGGAAAACTCTGTGTGGATCATGTTAAAACATTAATGCTGAACAGTTACAGCATGGTTGCACAACTGTGTTTCCACTGGGCCTTTTTACTGTCAACTCCCCGTTTGTGCTGTTTGGCAATAATTAAGTACTTAATTCTAGTAAAGCCTGGGTGTTGTTGACCAGCTGTATGACTGTGTTGACCATGAGAAACACTGGGAAATTCCCAGCTCAGTAGCATAGACTGATGAGCAGCTGTGGCTTCCTGAGGCTGAGACTGTGGCTGAGATGAACCAAGGCCGCAAGGAAGGGATATCTTTTTTGGGTATATATATATAGATAGATAGATATGTGTGTGTGTGTGTGTGTCTATGTGAGAGAGTGTGTGGCCTGCTAAACCCAACATTATAGGGACAATGTCCCCATAACGATGTCAATATCTGAAATTCTTGTCCTTGTGGGGACATTTTTGGTCCCCTTGAAAATAACAGCTTATAAATCAAACTAATGTCATACATAAAATGTAAAAATGGAAAAGTTTTCTGTGATGGGTATGTTTAGGGGTTGGTTTAGTGTAGTGGAGACAGAATATACAGTTTATACAGTATAACATTATTAAAACATTATGTCTATGGAAATTCCACATAAAACATGATCTTACAGACCTAGGAAAAATTTAGAGCTTTTTTGGAAATGTTTACAAATCGCATTTGAAAAGCTTTCCATTCATTTTTATTTCTAGGGCAAATATTATGAAACTAAAGAATGATTTCATAATTAAAATAACACCAGCATATTTTTATAATTAATCTGGTGCTCCTCATTTGGGAGTCACACTTGTTTATCTTCAGGGTCAAAAGTGACCGGGCACCTGAAAATGAAACTTCCTCCTCCCCATCCTCTCCCTATTTTGAGAGGATTTGATGGCACTTATTAATATTTATGCAATAATTATGGTCCATTTTTGCCATTGAAAATACATTTGAAAAAAAAAAATCTAATTTTTTAAATATTTTTTTCAATTAATGCAGTATTTCAGATTAATATAGAGACTTGACCTTTTGAATCCAAATGATTGGACAAAGCAAAAATTGCTTTACACGGTTTTGCATTATTATTACTACAGTCAAACCTGGGTACAGAGCACTTTTTATCTGCATTGTTGCCGATTTGTAGATGTACAAGATTTTTTTTGTGCTTTTGTCGATTTCCCATTCATTTTCATATGGTTGGTCACTATTTGTTTTACGACCACTTAGCATCCTCGAATCATTCCCTGCATTTGTGTGTGTGTGTTCACATTCCAAATGCCATAAAAGTCGTACCATTCTGATGAAGCTGTGATTTTTTTTAAAAAGTCAAAAATGACCAAAGAACACCAGTAAATCACTGACCTTCCTGCTGAAGCTCTGAAAATTCCATGACTTGTTTGTGTTAATAAAGTTGTTTAGCTAATTTGATTGTCATGAATAGATTCAGCTGCCCATGTTCATGACCTTGGATTGAACTTCAGATGGTTTGGTAATGAAGAGGATGAGAGAGGGCGGCGTTGCATATCAGCTCAACTTTTTGATCTATGAACTGTCCAGTCCTTTTGAAATCAGCTGGAATTAGAGGAACACACCAGTGGAAGAGATTGTAGTGATTGGAAGAGCAGTGTAGTCTACTACAAAGGACATGATGACAGTCTGATGAATCTAATTAACTGACTAACTCTTCCTTCCTCTGTCGTTCCCATCACAGATGACAGGAAGAATTCCAATGGACAGCAAATGGAGTTCAAGTCGAATCAATGGTTTGGGGCCACTGTGCGTTCCTCTGGGGACCATATTCTGGTGAGTCAGGGTGCACGTGTATAGATTTGTTCTGAAATAAAATTGAAATGTCAAATCGATTAATCGCATCTAACATAAAAGTTTGTGTATATAATATATATGTGTGTGTGTGTGTGTGTGTATATATATATATATATATATATATATTATTATTATTTATACACATGCTGTAAATATACACATACATGCACACACATATTAATCGATGTGACCGGAAAAAAAAAAAAAATAATAATATATATATATATATATATATATGTAAGATACCGTATGTAAGATTGTGGCCAAAACTGGTACTGCAAACACTTTCAAATTACTGTAGAGCAGTGTATCCCCTTCCCCCCCCCCCCCCCCCCCCCCCCCGTCTCCATCTTTCAGGCATTTCCTATACAAATCCTTGTTTTATTTCAGAATCATAACAAGGTTTTTTTTTTTTTGTGGATTCGTTACGTTAGACATTTGTTTATCCGACACATTGTATCTGCAACTGTGGTAACTACAGCAGATCTGGCAACCCGTATGCCGCAACACTACTGAGTTCGTGATTGGTAGATAGGTGGAGGGTGGTACATCAGACCAAAACACAACATGACAACACCAACATCAGTTGAGGGCTGCAACTTCACTTTTTAAATGACAATATCCTGGGCGGACTACTGTTGTCAGTGACCCATATTTGAAATGAACATGATTTCTTCATGTCTAGTGACATATCAGGGCCATTTTCTGAATAATTGAAATACGTTTCTTACATACGATTCTTTTAAGTGGGGTTTGAAAGTCGACAGAGATTTGGAAATTTGAGTCTAAAAAAGTATGTAATTTGGAAATTGACTGTGTAGGAAGGAACCTTGTTTACATTGACCCTAGGATGTCCTACATATTATAAACATCATTCTAGATTAAAACTAGTCAGATATAAAATTAAATTAAAATAAAATTAAATATTCTTTATTGCTTTGATATTGACTTTTAATGCTGATATGGCACTAAAATGAAATGTTTAAAGTATGTCTTTCTGTAATATGTAAGCAGATATTTATCAGCATATGGTTTAGAAGAACATATTTCCTACTCATGTACTGATTTGCACACACATTTTTCTCTCTCTTCAGGCATGTGCTCCTCTCTACCAGTGGAGCACGTATGGATTCTCAGAAAGAGAGCCTGTCGGGACATGTTACCTGAAGAAGGGCAATAGCATTGTGGAATATTCGCCCTGTCGCTCTAGTATGTACTTGAACACAGCGCTTTACCTCACCTCAGGCTGCAGCTCATTACCTTATTGGGTCATATCTAATAGCCTTCCTCAGAAATGTCTTGACTTAGATTTATGGGATATCATACTTGTGTTGTGTATCATCTCCTACATATATTTGGTTTTAAGACACGTCTGAGTTAGCATGTCATTCAAGTTCGGTGAGCCAGTTGTCGTTCTTCTGTCTGAAGTTTGTCTTCCTCTTTCTCACCTTTCCTTCATGTTGATACTTCCTCAAAACTATATCTGCTAGTTCTGAGGACCTTAATGACTGAGTATTTTTATTTTATTTTTTTATCAGAATCAAACTCACCTGAGGGACAAGGATTTTGTCAAGCAGGTTTCAGTGCTGATTTTGTGAAGGTATTTTTGTCCCCCACAGAACACAGAAATTTGCTCTCTTATATATTTGTGCATTTATTTTTTTACATTTTCTATTATATTTTATATATATATAACCCAACGATATCTGATGTTTTACCGTTTGTTACCTACACATTTATTTTTCATGAAATGTTTTATTCAAAAAGTGTGCTGGTGCTTTTCTTGCCACTTATTATTATTTTTTTGTATTATTTAAATTTTGAAATGGCGCTTTACCCTGCTGTTTGTATTTATTGAATTTCCCATTATTGCCCAAACTTGTGCCGAATGTATTTTTTTTTTGTCTCCATCAGAAGAACCGTGTAGTTATTGGAGGACCAGGAAGCTTTTATTGGCAAGGTAAACTGTTTTATTGTATTATCCTTCTGTGAATTTGACACTGAAAGGCACTGAAAGGGGAAACAACAATATTGTCCTCTGTCAGGACTTTTTGGTGACTCAGAGAATGTCTGCTGTGTCTTGCTTCCAAGGGCAAGTTCAGATATAGAATTGAAACAAAACAGGCCAGTGAATGTTTGCGCAACCTCGACAATACTTGTTAATTTACAAATGTGTCTCGGATCCCCGCCTGTGAGAGAAATTCTGCTTAGAAGAGAGGGAGCCGTTTTAAAGTCAATAAATTATGCAGAATCATATGTTGTCTACTGCAGTGGAGAAGAGTCTGTGGTTTCATTGAAATTTGTGTTGTACTGAGTGATGTTGAAAATGAAATGCTTGTTTACAGAGTTGCAGATCTGTTATGACCTCATAGGGTGAGGTTATTTTAGGAACCGTGCCCAGAAAAGACATTTAAACACATCTTTCATGAATTTCATGACCTGTGGTGATCGTTTTTAAAAGTTAATTTTAAAGGTGTTTCTTTTTTTTTTTTTTTTTTGTTGTTAATGTGTTTAGTTTTTCTGCTGAGTGTCTCTTTTGTAATGGTATGATAATTATACTCCATGCTGAGAGTAAAATGCTTTCAGAAATGTGAATGTGATGGTATGATTACTTTGTATCGTACAAAATTCTACATCATAATAGCTTTTTAATTAAACAACTTGTGAGTTATAAAAACTAAATTATTTTGCTAAGAAAAAAAAGTAACTTATGTGGGGGACTGTTAGAAAGTGCTTACTCAAATGTATTTATATTTCAATACATTTTTAGTGGTACATTTAGTGGTACACTGATTCCCTGAAATGAACTTGAGAGGTCATTTGAGGAAAGGTCTTTTGATGAGCCGCAGAAATATGGCCATGCCCCCTTTTTGCATATTCCGGAGGGAGGGTTGATGTAAATTTATGGGTTAGTTACGTCTTAAACCCGTGAAGTATCTCGTTCTCGTCCCATTCGCGTCGTTTTTGTAGGCATTAAACTTCCTGATTTTTAATAGATGATGTCTCTGCTTACATTGACCTTTCAGCGCAGCAACTTTGCAGATACTGTTCATGCACCAACAGCAACATTACACACTATTTAAAATGAAAAAAAGTGAAATCGCAATCAACCACCCCTTTTAATCTGTTTTTTTTTTTTTTTTTTTTTTTTAAAAGATAGATAGTTGCTTAAAAAAAGCTACTTTGTTTGAACAAACTTAGCTCCTATTCCACTATTGGTTTGGTTTGATTAAAACGAACGCTCTCGCTCTGTTAGTGCGTTTCATTCGAAAGTGAGAAGAACTCTGCCATTTGAACCCTGGTGTGTACCTAACAAGTGGACCAAGACTAACAACTCAAGAAATATGAATGTAACACGGACCAAAAACTTCTAAACGGACCAAAAACTGGATGTGATGTCACCAATTGTGACCCTAAAAAGGATAAAAAGGTATACCTGTTTTTTCTAGTCATAGGAGCTTCGCTGTCCATTACAGTTCGGTACAGGCGTCAGAAACGCTGTCTTCTTGCAGCAAATCTTCGTTTTATGTGACTCCTTTACACATCTAATAAGCTCTTCACGAGTTCTCAGCTGGTCAAAATGCCATCATATGTACGTACACACATACAACTAGGGCATTTAGCTAGGTACACAGCCTTGTTTTGGATGTTTGGTAAGTTCCATCGCAAAATTGGTTTTGGACCAAGAGAACCGCACTACAAGTGTGTGAACAACACCCTGTAAGTTGCATTGTGACATGTAGTTAGTGATTTCCCCAACACTCAAACTCTGTAAAGATAAAAAAGACCAAAAAAATGCACATACAACCATATTAAAAATATTATTACATGATTTTAAATGATGCTTTTTGTTGAATGAATGTTTTTACTTTTAATGTTTATATGTATGCATATACTCTCACTGCTACTTTCTGATTTGCGTAATATCATCATCTATTGCTTGTAAACATAATTTCCTATTGGGATACCATTTTTTTTTTTAATTAAAAAAAAAAATCTGCTTGTGTTCTCCTAACTGTTTTTTCTCCCATCTTTTTCCAGGTCAGCTGATCTCAGATGACGTCACTGAAGTCATCAATAGATACAATAAGGAGTTTTTTACTCCTTACAATAACCAGTTAACAACCAAGTCAGCCGGGGCTCAGTATGATGACAGTTATTTGGGTAAGCCATTTTGCATCTTTTGTTTTGATGTCTTTTCGAAGTTGTAATTATTTTTTTTCATGGTGATTTATATTTGGACTGTTACTTGTAAATCAGGAGCTCAATATAATTTTGGGTTGCACATGTAATGGATGTTTGTGTGCTTTGAGTTGCAGTGATGATCAGAATGTACAACGCAAACAAGCAGAAATGCAGTGCAGATATTTATGTCATCATTTAATTCCCTTTTAGGTTACTCTGTGGCTGTTGGTGATTTTAATGAGGATGGTGAAGATGGTAAGACATTTCAATATTTTTTTTTTTTTATGGAATTACAATATTACTGTATTTTGCTGATTTCTTTATTTTTTTATTTTTTTATTTGAGCCTTAGTGAGCAGATTTTTGAAAAAAATTATAAAATTATTATTGACGACAAATGTTTGAGTTTGTAGTGCAATTTTAAGCAGCCATGGTCTGACCTGCTCTAAATACATTGCAGTGCATTATGTGAATGGCTTAAGTCTGATTTTTCTATGTAAATGGATCAAGAAGCTTCGTTGCTGAATGAAAGCATTGTTGTGTCCAACTCCTTTTTTATTCTTCCTGCCTCTCTAGATTATGTCACAGGAGTTCCTAGAGGGGAGAAGGCTCTTGGTTATGTGAGTTAAATATTATTTTTGGCCAGGAATCTGCCAAAAAACCCATAAAAGAGATGCAACCCTGCTTGAAGCAGCTCTTTGTCTGGTTTTGTCTTGTTAGGTCAACATTTTCAATGGGAGGAACATGGAGTCTATGTATAATTTCACAGGAACACAGGTGAGTGTTACAAAAATCTTTACACCTCTTATACGAACAGTCTTGCCTGTGAGCAGCCTGCATGTCACATGATCTTGTGGTCATGGCACAGTTATGTTCGACATTTGTTTACGAGCAGAGAGTTTAGGCCCTACATCCACTCCCACATCTGGAAGCTATTGACCGCAATGTTGCTAGCATTCAAGAGCAAGAGAAGCAAAGAGCATGAGGTGTGGCATTGACAGGCCCGGGTTTTTAATAATTATTTCCTTTTTCCTTTTCTGTCCACATTAGATGGCTGCTTACTTTGGTTATTCTGTAGCAGCCGTTGACATCAATAATGACAGGTAAGTGATGCTATAAACTTTGCTGTTTGACGATTTCTACACGCGTCAAGTATATTTATATTGTGCTTTTCACAATATAGATTGCATCAAAGCAGCTTCACAGTACCAATCAAAACATAATAACAACGCTTGAATCATACACATAAACTAGCTTCTTTTAGGCTAAGCTCTTTGACAATCTATTCCTTCAAGAAATCGATATTTTAAATAAGTGTTTCTCAACTGGCATTTCTTGGTCATGAAAGTGTGTTCAAAACTGACTATTGACTCTTAACGAGAAACATCTCACAGACATTAAAGGGACAGTTTTCAACAATGTCAAAAATCCTATTTACTCACCCTCATGTTGTTCCAAACCTGTATGACTTATCTTTTTTTTTGTTCCACAAAACAAAGTATGTTTAAACTGTTTGTGTCCATTCAATGGAAGTCTGTGGAGTCTAAAATATATTACATTCATACTATCATGAAAGAAACTGCTTTTGAATGAATATTTCAAGTGAACGTACTATTTCTGTTCACTTTCTAGCACTCATATAATTTATTTAAGTGTCTTCCCAATGAAGCATACAGCTGCTTTGGTGGCTTTTTTCCCCCCTGCCTCCAAAGACTGACTTTAGTGTAAGCAAATCGGCTACTCTTACTATTTCAGCTGTATCCAGTGTTTTGAGTCTGAACGAGATTTGGAGTGGCATTGAATGAACAGATTCATTAGTGAATTGAATTTGTGACATGTCATTTGTGAATAAGAATGTGACTGAATGAAAGCAGGCATGTCATAAACTTAGTATTGTTTTGGACATTTTTTTAATGCTTAATGCTGCTTTTTTTTTGAGAGCCACTGCTTAAAATTATATTAGCTTACACAATCACTGTGCCAAGTAAACCTACCCTAAATATATGTATGCACAGCAATGGTTTGAGAGTGTTTGTTCATTCTCTGGCAGTATCTCCCAAAAAATGTACTAAAATCTGAACATTGTGCAACAGGGAAGATACAGTTTCCTGATAAGTTGCTCTGTGACTGAACTTGTTGACCATTTTTGTGTTCAGAAAGGACTTGTTTTTATTGTGAGCAGAAAGATTGGTTTTAATCAGCCTATCTGTTTGTGACATTCAGCGATTATTTTCAAGATGAATTTCCCTGCTGGTGTATGCTGGAGAACGTGCTGTGATATTTTCCAATATGATAAACCTTTTATTTCCCCCTGCAGGAAGATCGATTTGTTGGTTGGGGCTCCTCTGTTCATGGACCGTGGCTCAGATGGGAAATTGAGAGAGGTTGGTCAGGTCTACGTCTATATGGGATTAGGTGGCTTCACCTTCAACAGCGCCATCAAACTCACAGGCTCTGAGATCTATGCTCGATATGGAAGCTCAATCTGCAGTTTGGGAGACCTCAATATGGATGGATATAATGGTACGTCTTTGACTCCTCTCATTTTATTCTTTGCATTTGTGTGCTGTGTTGTGCGCAACATCAGACAAGTCAGAACATACATGGTAATTTGTGGTCATGCTCATAAGCAGTTGTCATTGTCTTCCTTGCATTATTGTGCAACTGAAATCATGACTCATGAGCTTTTGAGCAATGGCTGTACTAGCAAATAAAAACAATACTGCCCATGGCATTTACTCAATAACCAGGCTGGTTTTATCCCTCTGTATTTTATCAGATGTGGCTATTGCTGCCCCATATGGTGGGCAGTTCCACCGCGGCCTGGTGTACATCCATAACGGGCGTCCCACAGGGCCGAATCCTGTGGCCTCTCAAGTTTTAGAAGGAACATGGGCGTCTGCTTCCATGCCTTCTAGCTTTGGTTATGCCATGCACGGAGGCACAGATGTTGATCAGAATGGATATCCTGGTTAGATTTCAACACTCATTGCTGTTTTACACATTCACTCTTCTTCAAGTTCCTGTCACATCAATTCCTCTCGTGTTCTCTTCTCATTCTCTTTCTCCCACTCTCTGTCCTTTTGTAGACCTGATTGTGGGGGTGTTTGGAGCTGACAAAGCTGTTTTGTACAGGTACAGTATGCTTATTCTGCACTTTGAAATCACACGTGTGTTTGATAGAATTTTATGATCAGGACGGATAAGCTATTGCAGGTGGTCTCATTTAATTCAGCAGCATTTAATTTGGTTTATGTGCAAGTAGTGAAGGCAATTACGACCTGAATTAAAAGAAAATAACAGTGGAACATTTCCCATCATCTATATTTGTACATGGAAGACCACCAGGCATTGATTGACTCTGTACTACACATAATAAGCCATATACTGTAAATACATATGCATAATAAGCCTGTAAAAGGCATTATGGTACAGTCAGCTGGTCACTGTTGCAAAATAAGCTCTGAATAATGATAAACAGCAGTCAAAAGGATAGCGGAGTCATACTCTGATGTTTACAGTGATAAAACTCCCTTCCCAGTCCAGGCCATTAATGCACATTAAGCTACAAAGATTGGTGATTCAGAATCCGTCACAGTATTGATGTCACAAACATAAACATAGTTATATTACCAACCACATCTTTATATAAATGGTGCTTTAGTATTTTGAAGCTTGACCCACCCTCATGAATGGATCTGTGAATTAGCAAGTGATTTATAGGCAGTGTGGATAGCCAATCATAACATATAGACTTCTTAAAGGTATAGCAACAGCAATAGCCTGTTTAATTTTCAGGGAGTCATGTAAAGCTATACTAAAATGATCCTTTAAAACTAAATTGCTGTGTTTTAATGATTTTTCTGTGATTTTCTGCAATCTCACACTATAAGGAGCCAGTCTAAAATGGCAGACTGATGATACCTGCTTGTTTTGTGTTGTTAGGGCTCGTCCCGTCATCAGTGTGAACACCACACTGGATATCAGCCCACAGATCCTGAACCCTGAAGACAAAAGCTGCACCCTACCTGGAACAACCACCACAGTTTCCTGGTGGGTCAAGTTTTTTTTTTTTTTTTTCATCAAACAATTTCAACCAAGCAGCCATCGAAGCCATTTAGATGCTAAATGTTTCATGAATGATGTAAACAAAATGTCCAAATAAAAGTGTGTTAAATCATCTTTAAATCGTATTACATCACCTGCAAAATCACAGTAAAAAATGTTTAAATATCCCTAAACTCAACATTTTTCCAGTTTTTTTTTTTTTTTTAACATTTAGTTATATGCCTTAAGAATATCATGAAAACAATGTGAATTAACACAATTCTACTCTAATTCTTTCCCCTTAGCTTCACTGTGAAATATTGTCTGAAGGCAAATGGAAAAGGAGCGGAGTCTTCCCTTCGTAAGTACTTATTTTTCAATATATGCAAATTATTGAAACATATAATATTCAGGGCAATGGAACCTGCAAGTAGCAGAAGCACATTGCAGCTGTAAACAGAGTCCTGCTGTTGCGGTGTGTGTTATGAGCATCGCTGCGGGGAGAAACTAGAGCTCGAAGTGTCAGGCATCAGTGTGTTTGGAGCCGGACATACGGTGCAGAGCCATTAAAAGTCCAGCGTCCGGTGCTCACAAAGCCTTCACATGGATCTCACAGTCTGGGGTGTAATGGCTACCAGACCTGCAGCTCACTGTTCAGAGACCACAGACCATGATTCCAATTCATTATTTCTCTGCGTGCTTTGAAGTTCTCCTATGCTCTGGTTAAGCTAATGGCTGCTGTTATGCAAGTTTAAGGTGCGGATGTGTATGGTGCAAGGCTTGCTATAAATGGATCTGCTGCTTATAGTTGAAAATCACAAACTGTGTATCAGTTGTTTTGATTTGAGAAAATATGATTTAAAAAATATGAATTTTAGGTCAGTTTTTTTTATTATTATTCTTTTATTTTTTATAATTATTATTTTTATATACACAAAAACTTTTTGATGAAAAAAAAATGTCTTAATTACCAAAATAATCATTGGTGCCAGCCCAAAAACATATCCAATTACTTGATTATTTGTCAAAATAACTGACAGATTACTCGATTACCGAAATAATCATTAGTGACAGCCCAAAACCAATTAATTTAAGTTGTAATAATATTTAATGTCATAAAGGAAAAGGCAAAAAAACAAAAACAAAAAAAAACACCTACAGTATGTAAACTCCTGTTTTTGAAATGAGTATCAGTGTTTGTACATGCTTATACTGTACACAGGATGTGGAAAAAAGCTGTGTAGTGCAATTTTGTCGAGTAATAGATAGTCATTAGTTCTGACCTATTTTGATGACCTCACCATGACAAAGCAGACCAAGTTTCTGAATACTTGCAGTAATACTCGTTGTTGAAATGCTAGTGTGGGTGATGTGTCTTATGCCATTAAAGGGGTATGGATCACCCAAATAAAATAATGTTCCAAAACTGTATTTATTTTGTGGAACACAAAAGAAGAGATTCTGAGAAGTGTCTCAGGGTTTTTCATACAATGCATTTTTTTTATTTTTTTTTAGGTTTCCAAGGCTCTTTAAAATATCTTCAGAAGAAAGATTTATTTTTATTTTTGGAGGACTCTCTTCAAAGAAGGATGTTTTGAGTTTTAAAAGTATTTTTACAAAGCCAAATGTTCAAATCTTGCATTTACGTTCGGACATATTTATGTAAATGTGCTTGTATCTCTCAAAAGTCCCTAGTTAAACTCCATAAGGGTTGATCCAAGAGCCATAACTCTTTAACCCCAGGTTATTTCAGGCAAACTGAAACAGAGTTTAAAACAGCTGAATGCTTTCAGAGATTCTAGGTTATCACAGTGTTTAAAGGTTTCAGGGTTGACTGTGTTTTTAAAAAACAAATGAAAATGTTGGCTTGTTGCCCTTTAAATTGCCTCTTTGTTTTTAAAGTGAAGCTCTGTTATATAATTAAATCCCTGTTCACACTAAGAACAATAACTATAATTGTAAGTATATTAGTGTTAACACCAGCGGGCGATGACATTGTTTATTATGAGTGTGCTGCAGTTCTGTTGTCTGGTACTTTATATACTTGAGCTCTGTAATACTGGATGGATTCTGATTGGCTGTCATTGTTTTTATTGTTCATCAGCTCGAAAAAATCATTAGGAAAGTAACTATTACGATAACGACAAAGTAACAATATCGTTGTAGTTATCATCCTTGGTGTGATTGAGTCTTAACTCCTGCATTCCTTCTGAATTTATTTCTTTTTTTTGTCTAGTATTTGTTTTTATTTGAACTCCCATTTGGATTGAAATGGAAAACTCTTTCATTCACAGTTTTCCAAGTGGATCTGACTCTGGACCGCCTCAAACACAAGGGAGCCACCAAACGGGTGCTGTTCCTCCACAACAAGATGTCTCATTATTCAAAGAACATGACCGTCTCCAACAACCAGGGGCCGGCCTGTGAGGAACTTCAGGCTTATTTAATAGTGAGTGAACATTCATGCATTTGACATGTGTTTTTATCCGAAGCATCTTGCAGTGCAGGCGAGGTATACTGTATATTTTATAAGAAAATCAAACCCATGGTGTTCCTAAGTTGAGATACAGGAACACAGCGATTTCCTTTGTGTCTCTTTCCTCACTTTTGCTGGTACTGGGCTGTAAATAGTTTAGTGTAGTTTTGCTTTTCTTGGCCAGCTTAAGAAGTGCTGATGCCTCTATGTCATCAAATATGTGTTTGCGCTGCATTTAAAGCTGTGGTGGCAGATAGCCCAGATGTTTGGCACTGGAATATGCCGTTATTTTGTTTTCAAAAAGGAACAATGTGTTACAGAGCTAAAGAAGGATTTGACCTGGAAAGCCAAAGCTCTCTTTTCTGGACATAAAAGAGCATGTTGTAGAGCTTGTAAGCTGGACTGAAATTCCCCAGCCTTGAGCTCATTGATATAGAGGCCCCATTTCTCTCTCTGTCCACTTTTGGCTCTCTACCTCTCTCTCTCTCTCTCTCTCTCTCTCTCTCTTAACAGGATGACTCAGAATTCAGGGATAAGATCACACCCATTTCTGTTTTTATGGAGTACAACTTGGATTACAAAACTGCAGCAGATAAGACCGGCCTGTTGCCTATCCTTGACCAATCTGCACCTACAAATGTCACCAAGCAGGTACAACAGTTTCCCATAGTTCTGGTTACAGGGGCATTGCATATACACTATCGTTCAAAGGTTTTAGGTCGGTAAGATTTTATTTCGATTTTTGAAAGAACTCTCTTATGCTCAACAAGGGTGCATTTATTTGATCAAAAGTACAGTCAAAACATTAATACTGAGAAATATTATTACAATTTTAATACATAACCAGCCAGTGTTCAAAACTATCTGCTTGCCGTAGCTCGATTCAAAACGGTAAGCTTGTAATAATGTTTTTAATTCCAGTGGTACTGGTGGATTTTCATGGGAGGTTCGAGCATGTCTTTGCGTCTTTACGTCACATCATAAAGGGGTAGTCTCGGCTAGTATAAGCTATGTTGCATTTTCTCACAGCACTTAATATAATTAAACTTAGCAAACTTTGAACTTTGATGGCGGATCCAGAAAGAATCAACTGAGAATCAGCAGTGACAACTGACAACTCTCCAAGACTTCGGAGTGGCTACCGAAAAAAAAGCCCATGCGAAAACAAGGATACATATTGGAAGGACATTACATGTAGTCACGCAATGCTGACATTGTTAACATTAACAATTTGAGAACAAAGTATAATTTGCACGGTTTTGCGTGATATGATAACTTATAAACGATTGTTAGATTTAATCAGTGCGATAGATTTACTGCAATGTCAGAACCAGAACAAAAGTGGATGTTTCCTACTAGTTCAGACGACATTTTCCAGTGAAAATTTTCCAGATTTTCCAGTTGGTCATATACTGTACTATATGGCTGCCATGGTTGAGTTAATGATTGATATCTTTCAGGCTTTTAACAATTTGTTTCAGTTGTACTACCGGTGTTCCCACAGGCATGGGCAAAAATGGTGTTTTGGGTAAAATGGGAATTTTAAATGGTGTTTTCTAGGTTTGGAAAAAAATGATGAAAATCTTAATATAATATCGATGGAGTGAGTTATTTATGCATTTGAGTCACTTCTTTTCAAGGAATTGATTGAAGAAATTTGCAAATTGTTCTTAATGACCCAAGTCTAAATACGTTGTGAATCGATTTTTTTTTTTTTTTTTTTGTTATCCATTCATCATAAACGACTGCAAAACCATAGAGATTCAACTACGAAGTGTGGGAACCATGAACTACGATATATTGTGCAGCAGCTACTCAAATTATTAAATCTGTCTCTAACCAAAGTTAGACTCCTCAAACAATCACTATAAAATAGCATTGGCTAAACATAGAAACTGTCTTTAATATTCCATAATCCCTTGTGATTTTCCAGGCCCACATACTCCTGGATTGTGGCGAAGACAATATTTGCAAGCCAGACTTAAAACTGTCTGTTGTGAGGTGAGTCATTGGTTCATCTGAGCCTTAAATTCCACTGTGTTGTCTGGAGGCGCAGAGCTGGAGATTAACTCTGTGTGTCTGTTCTTTGATTGTTGTTTTGTGATCCAGTGACCAGAAAGAGATCTACATAGGTGACGATAACCCCCTGACCCTGGACGTCATAGCAGAGAATGGAGGAGAGGGGGCTTATGAGGCCGACCTTATCGTCACCCTACCATCTCAGGCAGATTTCATTGGGGTCGTGCGTAACGTTGAGGTGAGCAGAGTCAGATCACTTAACTCTTTCCCCGCCATTGATGGAATTTTCCGGCTTTTCTTTGAAAAAAAAAATAAACCTTTTTTTTTTTTTTTTGATTGAAACCAAAGTCTGTGTCCTTTCTTTTGATTTACTGCACGTTTAGATATTCATACAACAAAATATTATGGGGGCCATGACATTTTTGTGAATATTATCAAAAATACTGATGGGGGAAGAGTTAAAGGAAGATCTTTAACCAAAATACAGAAAGTTTTCCCCCATTAAGTTTGGGGTCAGTAAGATTAATAATTGTATTCAGGGAGAGTAAATTAAGTTGATCAAAATTGACAGTAAAGGCATGATGTTATAAACACTGTCTATTTCAATTTAATTGTATTCTTTAGAACTTTCTATTCATAAACCAATCCTGAAAAAAATTGTATAGCAGTTTCCACTTAAACATTCCCACAAATGTTTTCAACATAGATCATAATAAAAGTTTCACCAAAATCAGCATATTAGAATGATTTCTGAAGGACCATGTGACACTGAAGACTGGAGTAATAATGCTGAAAATACAGCTTTGCATCACAGAAATAAATTACATTTATATTATACATTTATATAGAAAACAGTTATATTAATTTTAATAATATTTCTACAATATTACTGTTTTATTATTTATTTATTTTTATTTATTTTTTTTATCAAATGTATTGAAAAAATCTTTCCGCCCCCAAACTTTTGAAGTGTGTGTGCGTGTATAGTGAAGTTAGTTTTAGGTTTCATCTGTTATTTATGTATCTCAGACATTGTCTAGACTGTCCTGTGCGTTCAAGAAAGAGAATCAGACCAGAGTGGTGGTGTGTGATCTTGGGAACCCAATGAAAGGAGGAACTAAGGTGACCAACAGACTTTCCGAGCTAAATTATCTGCATTTGTATCTGTGCCATACGTTATTTATTTTTATTTATATTGTTGTGCACTTTAACACATAAATTAGCTGTTTTATTTCATTTGAAGTTTTTCTGTAAAATTGTGTGGTTTAGATAACAGCAGGCTTGCGCTTCAGCGTGCACCAGCTCTCCGAACAGGACACAGAAGTCAAGTTTGACTTGCAGATAAAGAGGTATTTTAATTAATGCTTGCTATTACAACAGTAACGTTGAGAGAATCTTTGCTTTGTGCTATACTAAGTCTGTAACCCAATAAGGGCATACAAGTATCTCCACTTCCTGTCTTTTTTATTTAAGTCAATAAAACTTCAAGCAGTTCCCTCTTCTAATCCTACAGTTCCCTGCTGACTGCCTGTGACTTTTTTCACATGTTAATTACAGGGAACAGCTGTCTTTGTCTCTCTTGGAGAACATCCTGCTTTGCTCCCTGTCTCTCACTCTTTCTTCTCACCCTCACATCTATCTGAACCTTAATGATATATACTGCTGCATATTTATAACTTAGACTAGTTTTTTTTTTTTATATAGATTTTGTCTCTTAATGAATGAAATGATTGTCAGTATTTGAAACAGCACCACCTTCTGCTTGATTGTAAAAGTAAATAAATAGCCTTTTTTTTCAGCTCAAATCAGTTCAACAAAACCAGCAATCTGGTCTCTGTTGTCACAAAGCTTGCGGTTTTGGCCAGAGTGGAATTAAGAGGGTATGATACTTTATATGTTTTTATATATACAATATATATACACAATATTATATATACAAGGTATTGATTTTTAAATCTAAGTTGAAAACTTTTCTTTTCTCACAAGCTTATGACTGAGATCTTAAAATTAGCTATACTGTGTAGTTTTAAATTTGTCTATTTATTTTTTATTAAATCTTTATTATCTTTTTTTGTGCATGTTTTGTATCTGGTATTTTTTCATGATGATTTTACGTTCTGTAAAGCACATTGAAGTACTTTGATGGAGTGAATTGTGCTATATAAATAAACTTGTTGTTGTCTTGTTGTTATATATATATTTGTGATTTTACTTAATGATAAAATCAACACAAAATGTACTTATTGTGTATTAATCGGCTCTATCTTGTGCAGGGTGTCAGCACCAGAGCAAGTGTTTTTACCCATCGCTAACTGGCAGCCAAAAGACAGTCCTGTTCTGGAGGATGACATTGGACCTCTTGTACAGCACATCTATGAGGTAAAAAAAAAAAATGCTGTGACTATTATTGGTAAAAAGACATTGTAGATCTATTAAGCTTCTGTGCATAGTTTACGATTTTTTTCTTATCTTCTGTAATCACTGATTGTCCCAGCTAAGGAACAGAGGACCCAGTACATTCAGTAAGGCCATTTTGGATGTGCAGTGGCCCTACAGATTCAACAACGGCTCTCTGCTCTACATCACCAAGTTTGAAGTGGACGGAAACATGAATTGCAGCTCAAACAGGGAGCTCAACCCTCTCAATGTCACTGTATGTATCCCACAATCGATTCATGAAAGTATTTTTTATATGTAATACTGTGGTTAATTAACAGGATCTAAAATTTAAAGGGGATATTTCACCTAAAAAGTAAAATTCTGTCATACTCATCCAAGTTTCTGATTTACTATGGAAGTCAATAGGCCTGTTTGGGTTACCGACATTCTTCCGAATATTTACTTTTTTGTTCATCAGAAGAAATAATTTTCATACAGGTTTGGAACAACTTGATGGTAAGTAAATGATGACAGAATTTTCATTTTTGAGTGAACCCTCCCTTTAATTACACAGTATTTTAAAAGTGTACAGAGACTAAACCTTTCTTGTTCACAATTGGATTGTATTTAGGATCTCGTATAATATTCCAGAGATAAAATTATGCTTTTGCTTTTACCTAGAATCCCAGATTAATTGACAAAAATGAGACCTCTGCCAGTGGAGACAGAGCAGAGGGGGGGAACAGACACAACGTCCACCGCAGAGACCTGGGGGACAAAGAAGGGGAAGAAAACCTGGAGATTCTGGTATTGTCACATCTTTAACTGTTGCTTCTGTCTGAGAAGTTTTGCAGCAGTTTTACAATGCATTACTATATAATACTATTGTTCAAAGGTATGCGGTCAGTAATTACTTTCTCAGCAAGGATGCATTTAAATGACAGTAAAGACATCTAGAATGTTACAAAGCATTTCTATTTCAAATAGATACTGTTCTTTTGAACTTTCTATTCATCAAAGTATCCTTCTCAATGTCCAAACTAATATTAAGCAGCAGCACAACTGTTTTCAACATTGATAATAATATGAAATGTTTCTTGAGCAGCAAATCGTCATATATGATTTCTGAAGAATCATGTGACTCTGAAGACTGGAGTAATGTTGAAATTTCATTCTCTTGCCATCACAGGAAGGAATTACATTTTAAAATATTCAAATAAAAAAAATAGATTTTAAATTGTAATAATATTTCACAATATTACTTTTTTTTTACTGTATTTTATTTATTAAAATCAAATGCCGCTTAGGTCAGGTTTTTTTTTTCCTTTTCTTCAAAAACATTTATAAAATCTTATGGACCCCAAACTTTTGAATGATAGTGTTTATTTAAATGTAATTATGCATCATAAATTATTGTTCAACTATTATCAAGGTTGTTATACCATCAAACCAATTTTGTTTATGGGAACCATTTTACCCCACTATACATGTGTACCACTGGCACTGTCCAGATATGCCATTGAACTGTCCATGTCATCATTATGCATGGATTCAAGTCCAATTGTTTGTGTACCCAACAGGATTGTGGGAATGCAGAGTGTCAGGAGATTAAGTGTTGGGTTGGCCGTCTAGAGAAAGGCCAGAGTGCTATTCTATTTATTTACTCCAGACTTACCGTGAGCACGTTTCTCAAGGTATAAAAAAAAATCCTATTACTTCTTCCACTGCAAAGTCTAAAACAGCCTGTTTTCACCACACAAATGCTAATATATTAAAACACAGTGGTGGCTTTCTTTCCTTTCAGGCTGAAAGTCAAAACAAATCATACAATGTTCGATCCTCTGCCTCCTTCAGTGTCATAGAGATGCCATATAAAAATATAAACTCTGAGTTACCAACCAGCACAACATCGGTAAGTTATCCTTAGCTTACAAGTATTCCTATTACATTTGTGCACTGGATGTATGGTGTTTGTTACTGAGTGCACTGACCCTGTGTCTGTCCTGCAGGCTTCTCTGAAGGTGATCTGGAATTCAGAGAACCCTCAGCCTGTCCCAGGATGGGTTGTGGCTCTGGCTGTCCTGGCTGGACTGCTGCTGCTGGCTCTGCTTATCTTTGTCATGTATAAGGTAAAGATCTGTAAACTTCAGTTAACATGGCTTAGATTAAGCCTGTGGGCCTTAGTTCATTTAGGATATTTAAGCAGCTTTTATAAATGTGAAAAATAGGGCTGGGTATTGAGACAAATTTCACAATTCGATTCGATTTCGATTCACAAGCTTTCGATTTCGATTCAATATCGATTATTTTGGATATCAGTTAAAATAAATGGCCATTTTTCTCAAGGGAATCAAATCTCTTAAATGCTGTAAACTATGGGAGTCTAGTTGTAGCCAATAGGCTTCATTAGCCTAATATGAAGGTAATAATAAACTGTTTTGTAGCTAAACACTTAAATTACACTTTTATTTATTTTTACAATAAGAAGATTATATGAAATATAAATTCATTCATGTTTATTTCGCACTGTGACTGGTATTATTAACCCGGAAGAGAGATCAGCGCTGCTGCTTCTCTTGAGCTGCGCCAGAGCGCTCTC
Organism: Pimephales promelas; assembly: GCF_988280905.1. Lineage (NCBI taxonomy): Eukaryota > Metazoa > Chordata > Actinopteri > Cypriniformes > Leuciscidae > Pimephales > Pimephales promelas. The sequence continues at coordinate 28,168,730 of NC_142775.1, read as the reverse complement.
ACGCCACAGCGCCAAAACGCTATTTATGTTTTTGAATTTCTAAAGAATATGGACATAATTTGAAAATTGAGACTTTGTTTCATATCAATAGTAACAAAGGACAAAGATTATTGCGATTTTTTGGATGCGCCCAGCCGCGATACAATGTTCCATTCATTCAAATGAAACAGGATGACTAATCGATTCTTGAGATTTAAGAATCGATATCGGTTCGTAAAAATGAGAATCGATTAATATCGAGAAATCGATATTTAATACCCAGCCCTAGTGAAAAAACATTAATGTTGTGCATCTTGATATTTTTAAGATACATCAGTGCAAGTTGCTTTCATTTAAAACAGCGCAAAAAAAGCATTTTAGTCTAGGACTAGGCTTAAAGGTGCCATCTACCATAATAAATCAAATCCTACTCCATATTCCATAACAGATGGGGGCAGTATACCTCCAAAAAATGACTTGTGCTCCTACCATCGCGCATGTTATTCAAATCATTTGACATGATAGTAAAAGGTTGGAAGACCGCAGTTTCACGTGGAACATTTGGAGATTTTTAGAGATCAGAGACTCAATGAACTAAACACTAGAGTGAACTAAACTAAACACTATGAATCTCAACACTAAATGATGAAGACCGCCTCATAGATCTCAAAAACAAGCTGGTGCATTTTGACGGTATGGGAAAATAAAAGCTTGGGCAATTATTTGAAGTTTATGGTATTCGTTTTGTTCATATTACACTTTTATTGTTAGTGAATTAATTTGACAGACAGCATTCGCTGATGTTGATCAAGCTAGCGCCGTGAATTCACCGTGAGACACACGCAATTGACACTTAGCAAGCAGGTTAGTTAAGCTCTCAGATTCTGTCAATTATATTACGCAATTCAAAGAATAAATACCGTTTTGGCGCTTGTACATGTTACACTACAGATCCCTAGCGCACGTGAACCGATCGTCTCTACTAGCTGGAAAAAGAACATGAACTCTGTTGAAAGATACAGTATGCTACAACTTACCAAAATGTATTCCTCATACATAATGTCGAACAATCATTTTTTGAACTCCTCCCTGAACTGAAATGTAGTAGTGGGCTGTATTTCCACACGACTGACATCAGGTTCAAGTACACACACAAGCCGGCGCGAGCGCGACTCACTCGCGTATTGCAGTTTGGCTGGTGCTAACGTTGCCCGTCCGCATACCGCCTCCCATGGCCGGAACTGGTATTACGACACCTGCCGGGCCGGGGCTAGTAATTTAGCATGCTAATTCAGGTTAATATCTCGGCAGCACTATAACTTGTCAGTTTTTTAATGACATCTTTGCACTTATTTCTTCTCATTCTTTTGATGCGTGTAGCTCATTTTTCGTATATTGTTACCTCAATTATTGTATATGGCACCTTTAAGCCTTGTCTATGATACTGGGCATTAAACTAATTGATTGATTGGCTGTTATCTCATCACAACAGAAGATAGATGACAGAAGTAGTAGTGGTTTTAAGTCCTTCTTTACCATAATCAATAAAATCTCATTAAATGTTTTTTTTTATATAAAGAAGTTTGTGTGTGTGTGTGTGTGTGTATATAATAAATTTATTCAGCTAGTGAGTGACAGCTAAACATTATGTCTTAAGGTCACAGAATTGCAAGTATGGGCTAAATAACTTATTTTAGAAATATTTAGCCCTTTATTTTTAAATAAAGTTAAACTATATTTATTATATTATCCATCCATCTATATAACATTGTTTTTAATAACATCACATAATTGCAAGTAACAAGTAGCTTATTAAAAAAGATGGATGGATGGATAGATAGTTTGCTTTAGATGTCTCATCTTTATTTCTCTCCTCCTCAGCTGGGCTTCTTTAAACGCGTGCGGCCGCCACAGGACGATAGTACCGAGAAAGAGCAGCTTCAGCCTCAGGAGAACGGAGACAGAAACACAGAAGCCTGAGATCTTTACCTTCACTTGTGCCACATCCACAGGAGTGTGCCTGATTCACAGCAACATCCTTCACAACTCTCTCATCTTTATCCGCAGCATCGGAGTGTTCATCCAGACAGCCCAGATGAGTGATGACATTTGTCATTTGAATGGTGCTTTAACTCAACCATGCTGTTCTGGTAACAAGACTAAAGCCCCGTGCCAATCCTTTCCGCTGTGCTCCTATCCTTTTTTAACTGCACTGAGTCTTAAAACAATATATGATTTTCAGTTGGGTTTAGAGATCAACCATTTAAATCATAACATTTCAAGTTGTTAACGTGTAACAACAATAAATGGAATGAACCTTAAATAATTCAAAATGTCATCATGATTTTTAAATGTTTTATTTTGAGGAAAGACATGACGTAGTTTGGTACATCATTTGATTGCTGGTTCTGCTGTTTCTTGTTGGAGAAACTTTCATGTTACTTTATTTAGTGGTGATCAGTTTCTGCTGTTTGGAGATTTTCTGCAGGACTTTTAGTTCTCATCTGCAGTTTTTTTTTTTCAGCTGTTGGGATTTGGACTCTGGTTTCTTATTTGGGTGTAAGGTGTATTATTTTGAGAAAATATTATTATGATTGTCTACTGTAAACACAATTTTAGAGCAGGGTTATGTTTCTGCATTTAGAACATTTGGTTGAATTTGTATTATAAAAAGAGAAAATAATCAAAGTCTTTGCAAAATAGAGCAAATAACTGTAACATTTTTGTATTTTGAAAACTACCACTTATGAAATAAGCACCTTTATAATGTATTCACTTACCTTTAGTTTTAAGATTCAGAAGTATTTTTTTAGATCAAACTCTAATCGGTTTTTTAAAGGTACAATTAGAATAGAAAAAAAATGAATTTAGTGTGATGCATCCCAAGTAACATTAAGAATCAATTTTGAATGAAAATTACAATCAGTTTGATCGTATGGGGGTGGGGGGTATGGAATCCTTAGGAGCAATATTGGCCTTTTGGGGAAAATATTTATATATTAAAAACGGTTATTTGACTGATGTTAATTTGATTTTGTGGTTTAAAAGTTCCAGTTCATGGTTTTAGGTCTGAAAAACACAACCCATAACACTGAAAACACCCCTGGATTTCTTATGTTGCTGTATTATAGTAATGCTGCTGCCCATATGCATTTACCCATATTGGGTTGCCACAATTATGTTGTCTAAATGAAACATTTGTGTACTTCAATCAAAATTATGCATTTTAAAATGATCCAGAATATATTCTCTTTTATTTTGTAAAGTTTGTAAAAAAAAATAAAAATAATAATGGGACATAATCATCATAGTAACAAAAATATGTATTTTTGAGAATCCATCATGTTTAAAAACAGCTTTTTTTTCTCCCTTGATTTTGTTCAGCAATAAGTTGTTAATGCTTCTGTAATTCAAATAAATACACATACTGATGTACGGTAGATGATTTTTTGTTTGTTTGTTTTTGCCTTATTTATGAATATACCAGGGCATCCATACTTTGTCCTTGACTCGAATGTAGTATCTATTTTTTTAGTGTCTAAAGTTCATGTTATCATAACAGGATTTCTGTAACTGGTAACACTTATCTGGTTGATGAATAACCATTTACAGACTTTAAATTTATAAATAAATCATCTTTAGAATGCTTCTCTAGCTTTTGTCCTAATGTACTCAAAGCAAAATAAACAGCTGTAAATAATGTAAAAGATAGAGATTTTTTTAACAGTATTTATTGTAAAATGTTTGCATCGTGCATGATGTCGCAACTCATTGTACATCTGTTAGTAAGAAGCTGAGATCACTTCCCGGTTCATACTCTGTGGTTTGCTTCCCTCTGAGAAAGAAAAACAATCGTTTCACTTACTGTGCCTATTTGGCATTATTATTTTTTTTTTTCTGTTATATGTTCCATTTGCAGGAGTCTCTACTTTACCTATGGAATAGTCGTGCTTTTGTGCTTCCAAGTAAGGTGGCTTTGTTTCCTTCCACTAAAAGCATTGAGCCTTCCCGAAGACCCTGCCATCAACAGTATAGGTGTGTCTTAGTGCTCAACTGATGCTAGACTAATAACATTTTTAATGACAATAACAACAGTGAGATTTGATATCAAATCTATATGAAGGATCATGTAACTGACGACTGGAGTAATAAATGCTGAAAATTCAGCTTTGAATCACAGAAAATAAATTGACATATACACACACACACACACATATATATATATATATATATATATATATATGTATGTGTGTGTGTGTGTGTTTAAAAGTTTGGGACCAGTTCTATATATATATATATATATATATATATATATATATATATATATATATATATATATATATCTCGAACTGATCCCAAACTTTTAAACAGTAGTGAGTAATGCATGTTAACTTGACATACCAGCACACATGGTGTGTCCGACTCCTCATGGTACTGGGTGATTCTCTCTTCACGTGTTTCCTGTAAAATGCACAATCAAATCTATGCTCATGAAGCCTAAAATATCTACGTTCAAAAAGTTTTGTTTATTATTTTTTAAATATTTCATAGATTTAACTTTTATCTCATGGCATCAATTTCCTCACAATGCATATTTCTTGGATTTTATAAGAGAAAAGTCTCTGCAGCACCAGTACATACACCCATGTGTTTGCTGTTGGGATCAGTATCCAGAAAGTGAGGGTTAATGTTGAAGGGCACTAAAGCAATGGCAGCAAAAGTGGGTGGATAGACGATGGGCATGTCATTGGTGGTGTTGATGCTGATGGTGGCGACGTTGGTGCCTGCACTTGATCCCATGTAAGGTATTCCATCCTGTGAAATAAAATCCACACCTATTACAGGCAATTGCAGAATATTTTAGATTTTGGTTAAACAAGACACTAATTCACCTGTAAAACTCTTTTCCTAATCTCAGTGACCACATTGTTGTCATAGAGAGCTTTCAGCAGGCGGAACGTGTTGCCGCCACCTAATGTAAACAAAAATAGACATCAGATTGAGAGCCTGTCTTTCTGAATACATTATAAGTAAATGGCGAGGCATTCACAGAAATGAGTATGAATAGTATAGTAGAGAGACCACATTGAAAATTAGGATTTTGACTAATGTATACAAACAAATGTTGATTTCTGGGTCACTGATTAAATGTAAGCAAATTGTGACATTGTTCATGTGAAGTCCTTTAAGCATAAATAGGGGGACAGACCAAATAATAAATGTAAATCTTATGAAAAATATATAAATCGTATATATTAAATTATATTATCTTATATATAAAACTGTTTATTTATTTATTTAATACTTCATACCAATGAATATTCCTTCCGCTTTCCTAACAGCATCCACAGGGTCTGGTGTCTCATGGACACTGTCCACCTCATAGCCTGGAGACAAAGAAAAAAACAGTACAGCAGAGATGAAGGGCAATGTGACAGTGACTGTCCAGAAGTGTGTGTGTTCAACCAATAAAGACACAAACCCAATGTCTTGAACTTGTCTCTGGCAGTCTTGGCATAGGCATCTCGATCATGCAGTGCATATGGGACAAACAGGATCCTCTTTACTCCTCTGTTAAACAAAGAAGTTATTCATTTTTATAAATGGGTTCAATCTAGGTCAGATTTATTTGATTCCAAAAAGACAAACTGTAATATTTTGCTCAATACAAACAAGTTTAAAAACCATAACTGGTGTTTATGTTCAAAGAATGGACTTGTACTTTGCATTTATCCAGGAACAAGCCTGCATGCAAATATAAAACCAGGAAACGACATCAGAATATTAATGTAAAGGACTTTATGGCTTTATTGCAACAATATTCTTAGGACTGTAGCAAGTTTGTATTCCAACATTCCTGGTTAAGCTGCAGGCAACTTACTTTCCAAAAAAGTCTTGGATGTGCTGCTCACAGTGTTGAAGATATCCTCCTCCATGAAGTGTGGAGTTAGATACCAGCAGAAGTCTTCTCTTCATGATATTACTGTGCTGTCTAAAGAAATGTAAGTTGATCAGAGGACAGACAGCTCAGCATTATGACCAGCGCCTTTCTGCTTACACCACATATTCTCAGATCAGTGTAGTCGTTATCTTCAATACATTACCTTTGGACAGACTGTATATCACCCTGATTATTCCACAGATGATAGCACTAAACATTCACAGGAACAAGCCATGATAAGAAACGTCACTGGAATCATGTGATTTTAAAGCAAACATAACTTCCATGAAACAGCAAAGGCAGATCAGAAACTAAAGAAATTGAAGCCTACTGATCACAATTACGGAACCTTTAAAACACATTAAAACTCCTTTTTTGTTTGTATTTATTTATTTACATTTTGTAGTTACTCGCGGTCATTGTTTTCAAAATAAAAGCTCTAAAGCTGTCCTCGGACAACTAGCCTAGAACACGCTTTTTATTAGAATATATTGATTTCTATATATTCATCTTGTTAAAATGATGGCATGTTAATTCATTACGATAACGTTATTGATTTTGTTTTACAGATGAAAATGTAATAATTTATTATTATTTATAATTATTTCTTTTTGTTTCTCAAATACGATTGGTCTAAATAAATTCAAATAAATAACACATATTACACCCTTTAAGTAATTATTGTGTGAAACAGTGAGTGTTGTATATATTTAACTTAAAATAAAAAATAAAAAACACAGTCCCATCATTTTGTCATTTCCACCATAACCTTACCGATGAATTATTTTTTATCAAACTGTTGTTATCAAAACGACAATAGAGTCACGGTCAATATAATTTTTTGAAAAAACATAGATTTACATGATTTACAACCAAGCTGCCATTCTGTCAAATGGTCCAAAACGTGTGTAAATCTATGGTGTAAATATAATTTTAGTGTGCGTGTGGGATGTGTAAAACTCTATCTATGCAAACAGTCCCATAATTTTGTCATTACACCATAACAAACACTCAGAGTAAGCGTTAGCAATTAGTCTAATAAATAAACAAACTATTTTTAAAATGTGTTTTAAAAAGTCTTTTTCTGTCTGTCAAACATCTTTAAATGCTTTTATTTTGTCGTCGAGTAATCTCAGACATGCATGGCCATGAACGTGAGATGACGTTTCACGGCCAAAAACCAATCGGAGGAGAGCCCTTCTAGCCAATCAGAGGCGAAAAAGGCGGAACCTTCCCCTACCATCCTGGGGAAAAAATTCGCTTCCCAGTGCCCCCGCGCACTTTACATTACTGTTTAGCGGAACATGATTGATCAAACTAAAATGGACGACACAAATTTAAATAGTTTAATCCTGAAACTACACGACGTCCAAGCAGTCAAGTTCGGAACGTTTAAGCTCAAAAGTGGACTCACTTCGCCGATCTATTTTGATCTTAGAGTAATAGTGTCCCATCCAGCGTTGATGAACCAGGTAAACACGTGTTCACTTTGAGTAATCATTATTCTAAAAGTTTGTTATCGTAGGCCTACATCACATCCTGAGCATTTTCTTACCAAGAATGTTTTAGAAAACAAGTCCTTCAGATCTTTTTTTTTTTTAAATGGATGTCATTCGTTGATCATAAAATCATTTTTTTTTTTGTGATCAGGTGGCAAGCCTTCTTCACAAGCGTGCTGAGGATGCAAGGGTACAGTTTGATAGTGTGTGTGGTGTCCCTTACACGGCTCTTCCTCTGGCCACAATCATCTGCTCTACCAAGCATTATCCCATGCTTATTCGACGAAAGGAGGCGAAGGACTATGGTATAATAGTGCAAATTTAACTCCACTCCATCTGTAATCCGTTTACTATGTTTAAATTTCACTAAACCAAAAATATTTGGACACTAAAGACACTTAAAAATTTGGGTAGCAACATATCAAACCAAGCAGCATTCATCTAAAAACAAAATCGTAAAACAATCCTCAAAAAAAGTGTAATGCTGTAGATATGATATTCCAAACAATAACCAGTATACCTTACTTAAATGCAATGTAAGTCGCTTTGAATAAATCCATGTGCCAACTACGTAAATGTAAAATGAACAACATGGAATGTCATATGGTCTGTTTCAGTGTCCAACAAATAGTTCTTGAGTTGCTATATTAAAGGGTTAGTTCACCCAAAAATGAAAATTAAGTCATTAATTACTCACCCCCATGCTGTACCAACCCCGTAAGACCTTTGTTCGTCTTCGGAACACAAATGAAGATATTTTTGATTAAATTTGAGAGCTGTATAACTACCACATTGGCTCCTAAGGGACTGCCTCTTGACGGCCCAAAAAGTCAATGAAGAAAATGTTTAAATATCCCAAGTGACTACCGTGGCTCAACTATATGTTTATCAAGCGACGCGAATACTTTTTGTGCGAAAAAACAAACAAAAATAACGAGTTTATTCGACTATTTCTTTTCTTCCTTGTAGGCCAGAACGAGACTTCCTTATAGATTTCCACGACGCATGCGCGAGATTTGCGATCTGCTTACACCAGCTTACACTACTTCAGATCGCAATTCTCGCGCATGCGTCGTGGAAATCTAAGGAATTCTCGTTCTGGCCTACAAGGAAGAAAAGAAATAGTCGAATAAACTCGTTATTTTTGTTTGTTTTTTCGCACAAAAAGTTTTCGCGTCGCTTGATAAACATATAGTTGAGCCACGGTAGTCACTTGGGATATTTAAACATTTTCTTCATTGACTTTCTGGGCCGTCAAGAGGCAGTCCCTTAGGAGCCAATGTGGTAGTTATACAGCTCTCAAATTTAATCAAAAATATCTTCATTTGTGTTCCGAAGACGAACGAAGGTCTTACGGGGTTGGTACAGCATGGGGGTGAGTAATTAATGACTTAATTTTCATTTTTGGGTGAACTAACCCTTTAATCATTAACTTAACAAATAGTTTATTTATATATTTAGTGGTGTGATTTGCAGTGTGAATCTGTATTATTATAGTTTACTAAACTAAAATCATAAGAATTTCTGTTACTTGAAATAAATATTTTTTCTATGTATCGCATTATTCGCATACGTTTATATATATATATATATATATATATATATATATTAAATGGAAATAAAACAATAAAAACTGTTTTATTTCAGCTTGTTGCAAAGGCAACATTTCTCATTTTCATTTAGTTTAAATTGAGGTACTGAAATTAAAAAAAAAACTAATTTGAATGACAAAACAGTTATTGCATAAATAATGTACCGGTAATAGTATATATTTTGGATATGCATCGACACATTAAACTTTTACTGCTCATTATTTAATGTATGATGTTCAGAGTTTACATGAAGGAAAAATGTTGACATCCTCTGGTAGTACATTTGTTTTTAGCACCTTATGATGCTTGTTATATTGACCTTTGCACTGTCTCTCTTTGTTTGTTGTCGATTTGAATGTTGCACTATGAAATGCCATTTCACCCTCTCTATATACTTGTATAATACCGGTCTGACAATAAAGCTCTCCTAAATTGTGTTTTAAAATTCCCCAGGAACGGAGCGTCTCATCGAAGGAACCATCCGCCCTGGTGACAGATGCCTAATAGTAGAGGACGTGGTGACCAGTGGCAGCAGTGTTCTAGAAACCGTTGCAGTACTAGAGAACGAAGGCCTGAAGATCACAGATGCAGTGGTGTTATTGGACAGAGAGCAGGGAGGCAGTGCCAGGCTAGCTGACAGTGGCATCACTCTACATTCAGTCATTTCTGTCTCCAGACTTCTGGATGTGTTGCTTAAATCCGGCCGAATAGACACAGGCACTTCTCAGAACGTTGAGAGATTTGTTCAAGAAAACAACACCTACGTATCAGCAAAGAAGAATGACTGCTCTGCTCCTAAAAAGGGCTGTGATTACCTCGGCTATGGGGCTCGTGCCGGCTTGCCAGACACTCACCCTCTCGCCGCCCGTCTGCTGAAGATCATGGAGGACAAGAAAAGCAATCTGTGCGTGTCTGCAGATGTGACTCGTTCTGAGGAGCTGCTGGAGATCGCTGTGACGTTGGGGCCATTGATTTGCGTGTTGAAGACTCATGTGGACATCCTGCAGGACTTCACTGCAGACGTCGCCAGCAATCTGAAAGAGTTGGCTAAAAAGCACAACTTCCTGATTTTTGAGGATCGCAAGTTTGCAGACATTGGGAACACAGTCAAGCATCAGTATGATGGTAGGTGTTTGTTTCACATGGTGGTGGATGTGGAGCTCTTGGAATTGACTGATCTTAAATTTAACTTGTATAGTCTGCACTAGATATTCAAAGACCAAAGTGTTTGATTTACTGGACAAGGTTTAAGAAACGAGGAGTATGGGGGGTCTGTAAAAGTCTTAATTCCCACATACAAAAATTAAGACCATAAAAAGATCTTAAATAAGCGCAGAATGTCGTCTTGTTTTTAATTTTTTTTTATTATTATTTTTTTATTTTATTATTTTTTTTGGCTCTACACAGTGCTTGTTTGTATGTATGTATGTATTCTTAAAGTGATAGTTCACCCAAAAATCAAAGCAATGATTTTCATCAAAGTCATCATTTGCTCTCCTTCATGTCATTCCAAACCTGTATGACTTTCTTTCTTCTGTGGAACAATCTTTATTCAGAAGCTCACCATGCTAGGACATTTAGGAGAGTCCAAAAAAAAGCATTTAAGACATTTACCAAAAAATAAATAAATAAATAAAAGTAGACCTTTATTTCTAGACATGTTCAGATTCCTTGTATTGTGTTCCACTGGAAAAAAAAAATAGTCATACATTCCTGGAATTACTTCAGGGTGAATAAAAGAAAAAAGTATTTTTTGAGTGAACAATTTGTCTAAATTTTATTTTAATTTCTGCACAAATGTTGTTCACATAAAATATTCTTGTTTTTTAAAGGTGGTCTCTATCGGATCTCCTCATGGGCACACATCATTAATGCCCACGCGTTGCCGGGTCCGGGTGTGCTGCAGGGTCTCGGTGCCGTCGGCAAGCCTCTGGGTCACGGCTGTTTGCTGATTGCTCAGATGAGCTCCCAGGGTTCCCTTGCAACAGGGGATTACACTCGAGCAGTGGTACGTCTTCTACTTTCTGTGAATAACTTTCTGCGAACACTTCCTCACTTCCAGTAACCCTTGTTTATCATTTTGTAATATCTTATTGCTACAAGACCTTCACTTTTTTTCTCTCTCTCTCCTTTTAAATGTTTCTGTATTTTAAGATCAAGGTGGTGTTCTTTTTAATTTTGTCCTAGCTTAGTCCTTTTAAAAGTCGACATGAAATGTATGTTCTTTTTTTCCTATTGTGATGTATATGTAAGAGAATTGGCTTCTCAAGCAAGAAAATAATGTAGGGCGGGACTTGATTTTGTCAATTGGGAATTGATGGGATCATTGTGGTTTGCTATTTCTGTGATGTCATGTGAGTGACAGTTTCAGCTGTTCCGCCCTCTCGCCAGTAAACATGTCATCAGAGAAGATGTTGCTGTAAGAGGGGAGGGAAGTTACTTTGATTAAAGGGATACTCCACTTTTTTTGGAAATAGGCTAGGACCAGAAACTGTCTGGTTACTGATATTCTTCTAAATATCAGAAAATCGGCTTCATGGATTAAAAAATGGTAAAACTCAACTGTTTAACTCTGAGGGAGTTGTAAAATGAGCCTATTTCCAAAAAAAAGTGGAGTTTCCCTTTAAGGATTACGAGGGCACATGTTATTTTTATATATAATTTCAACAAAATTGTATAAAAAAAAAATGTCAATTTTGATTTCATGGTTACTTTAAGGACCTTCTGTCTCACTTATTATTTAATCCACTTATATGAGTTAATTGAAATGTCTTTTAGGTCAAGATGGCTGAAGACCATTCTGATTTTGTGTTTGGATTTATAAGTGGATCGAAGATCAGTGACAAGCCTGGTCTGATTCACATGACTCCAGGAGTGCAAATGCAGAAAGGGGGTAAATTTTTTTTACTGAAAACGCATTGTTTTGGCATTAGCTTTCCTGTGTCTCCAAGTGTTTGGTTGGTGATTTTTACAGAAGCTCGGCTGTTTTTAGCGATCAGATACCGATGTTGTTTTTAATGTCTTTTATTCTCCAGGGGATGGACTTGGACAGCAGTATTCAAGTCCAGAAGATGTGATCTGCACTAAAGGTTCTGATATCATCATTGTGGGACGAGGTATTCTTGCCAGCCCAGATCGGCTCCGAGCTGCAGAAGAATACAGAACGGCAGGCTGGGAGGCACATCTGAAAAGACTCTCACAGGCCAGCTAAGGAGACCCCTCAGGAAAGAGGAAGAAGAATTTGGGGCCAGTTAAATCATGTCTAGTCTTTGTAGCTCAGTCATTCCATCCACTTTAATACTAAACTGATTCAGATAACGCCCTCCTTGTTTTTGTTCACTTTGTAAAAAAAAATGTTTAAATAATTTTCAATAAAAGTGTTGTTTGACATGCCAAATCATATTTTTTAATAATTATAATATATTTTAATTCAACATTGAACAGGGGAGCTTAGCATAATATTTTTAAAATGTAATTTATTCCTGTTATGCATAGCTGAATTATCAGCATCATTACCCCAGTCTTCAGTGTCACATGATCCTTCAAAATCATTCTAAAATTTGATTTTAAATTTATTGTTCAGGAAACATTTCTTGTCTATGTTGAAATCGGTTGTGCTGTTAAAGTTTTGTGTAAAAAAAAAAAAAAAAAAAAAAAACCCAAAAAATTGGATCATTCTTGGATCAACTTAAAGCATTTATTTGAGTCAGAAATATTTTGTAATGTTACAAATGTTTCTACTCTCATTTTACTCACTGCATTCTAGCTGAATAAAAGTATTAAACTATTGTAAGTATTAATAAAATGAATTACTGACCCCAAATTGTTATGGCAGTGTATCTATACACAATTTTACTAAAAAAAAAAAAAAAAAAAACCTGATAAATCCATTTCTCCTCTGTCTTAAACCATAGACCGTAAAAGAACGCCTTAAACGTAAGGCATTTCCACCATTGTCAAAGCTAAAAACTACATTTTGAAAGGATCTGTCATCTCTTGTGAAATCCAGTAGGGGGCAGAAGCACACCAGCTGTGTTATGCCAGTCAAGTGTTTTGATAGCCTATAAGAAAATGATTGGACAATGTAATAATTGGATAACAAATCGCCCGTATCATTAAATATGACCTTTCATTTTTATTTCGATTAGCCGTACTACCCATAGACTGTAAAAAAGGTTTTACCCTCTTTTTATTGATAATTGTGTTACGGTTGGGTTTAATGACATTAACAGTGAGACACGCTACTTTATCTAAAATTTGCAAAAGCTTTTATCTAAATTCAATAATGATAATATTAAAACTAAGTAGAATATGGTATGCATTTATACAATTTATTTGTCAATCTGAAAAATTGTTTAAAGTGGAAAAAACAGCAAAACACGGTGATTAAAATAATGCATGATCTTTGCATCGTTTAGAAGGAATATTTATTTATTTTACCGTGCCCTAAAGAGCGGAAACATGTACAAATAAATAACATGAACTGAGCAATATCCAATAGGCCTAGCATATTTTGTTCGGAAGATTATATAGGTGTTTTTTATGTTATTTTTTTTATCCATTTAATGCTCCGTTTATATTTATGAAAACAACATCAAGCATTAACCTGCAATACCGCTTCTTTCTTTCTTTTTTTTTTCTTTCTTTTTTTTTAAGTTTAAGAGGTCATCTTTGTACCTCGCCTGACCTCACGCGCCAATCCGCTCCAGATGTCTCAAAGCGTTGTATCTCGACGAAACGCGAGGTGGGTTTGCACAGAGCGACATGATTGACATAATAGAGAGAAGTAATCTACTGTGGACCTCCCATTTGACTCCCTGTGTCAATATTGGATGAGAGGAAAGTGCCGTGCGACAGGTGTCCAGGACAGAGTTCCGCGCGCTCAAGACAGAGCAGATCAATGCATTACTCTCGTGCACACTATATAAAGCTGAAGGCCTCAGCAGGTCTGTGTGCATTAGCAGTCGCTATTATAACGCTTCTGGCGCGCTGAACGACATGGTAAGTTTTGTCAAGTTTTTGTAACATTTTGGTTAATGCACACCGATACTTGCCTACTTTTAAAATGTCCTGAACTGTATAATCATATATTTTCATGTTCAAGAACATTATAATGTTGTTAATAGAAAGTTACCAACAAAATAATTGTTCACATGATCTATTGTTCTTCTTTACTGATTGTCAGGAAATCGACAAGTCATCATCAGAAACCGAATGAGTCAATGGACGTCAGAATGGATGTTGTATGTGCTTTCTGTACTTGTATCACGTTGAGCCACACGCACAATACCTGCAGATGAAATGGTTTTGTTCGTTCGGCTCGCGTTACGCAGATGCAGACATGCGTCAGTAAAACACCAGAGTATACAGCGGGAACCGGGATCCACGCAGAGACTGACTTTTCCACTGCTGTCACAATCTGTTCAACGACACTTGACCGTGTTAAAACAATGAATGAAGCGCGTATAATTTGCTGAATAACTATTTTGAATGAATAGCCTATCTATGTCGACATAATGTCTTATTTTCATGTTATTTATTCGGTATTTAAACAAAGGAAATCTCTGCTTGTTAAAAATAGGCTTAGTTTTACCAGGATGCTGCTGTAATACTGCAAGGCCATCATTTAGGCTATAGTTTATGAATTGTCTTATAGGCTATGACCATTGTATTTTAAAACAATAGCCTACAAATATAATAATCAGTATTGATAGTAAAACATTTCCATTAAGCTGAATTACATGCTATTTTCTAGTTAGATCTTTGAGAGAAGCCCAATTGTTAAAGAACCAACATAAAGATATCTTATTATCGTCTTCCTTTTCATAATGAAGGCGTGCAATGTACGTTATTTTTAATTGTTGCATTATTTTAATAAAACAGAAACTAAATTTAAAAAACCAAAAAGTGCTTTCTCAATTTGTATTAGTAATCAACAGTCAATACAATTGTTTCTGAATTAAGCATAATGCTATTGCATTATTCTTGGTAAGTACTTTGCAAACAGTTAGCCTGTATACCTGCTGGACAGGAGTTGCCTGTTGGCTATGTGGCAGTTAAAAGGGTTACTGTTGAAAATGCAAATTATGTTTTTTTTCTTGCCCTTGGCAGTAGATTAGATGGAAATGTCTGTCTCTGTATATGGCCATGTTCTGCCGAAGCACCCGTCCTTGTGTGCTCAAACACATAAAGGACATTATCAGAGCAGATGTCACCTGCACTAGCTGGCTGGACCTGTCCACATTTGCCCTTAGAAGGATTAGTTTCCATAGCACCCTAAAGAAAACATCATCCAGCACTAACTATTCAAATAGCACCGACCAGTTTCACTGCACCTTCACACCTTTGTAAACTGCATGGTAAAGTAAATGAATGACAATCAGGAGAAACAAAATGCACACATATGGTTTGATGGTGTTATGCACAACACACAACAATAATGAACATTAAAAAGTTTAGTTTATCTTCGCATGAAAATAAAATGTGGCCATATTACAGTTTAATTTGTGCTCAAATGAAATGTAATATGATATGTTACATCCTGCTTTTCTGAGCAATGACTCCATATACTCTGGAGTGACACGGAAGCATCACACTTTCTGATTTTGCAACGGATTGATTTGCATGTCAAATCCCACTGACAGTTATGGGTTTTGCATGTGGGATGTTTACCTTAACACACACTTCAGTGCTCATCTGATGATGTCATCAATTCCTCATCTCTTATGCTCATTAAAGATGCATTTAGCCTATTTTTTAAAAAAAATACAGTATCAAAAGTACAGTACAAACAGTGATATTATAAAATATGATTGAAATATGCATATTCTGTTTTAATAGGGTTGTAAATTATTGATGGTAAAGCTG